>NW_023270323.1:11828707-11941207 GCF_011800145.1 Mirounga leonina | reverse complement strand
TTGTTTAGATTATAGAACACGCCAGAGTTTATTTGCAAAAGTCTTGGCAGTCTTGGCAGAAAATAGATCTTTGAAATTATAGCTTTGCCATGCATTCATAAAGAAAGGTCATTTTACTTTAAATGTATGTTCACATGCAGTAACAAAGGCACTATTTCTAAGGGTATTGCAGAAGGCATAGTTGACCACTGCTTCTAGCATCTTTAGGATCTGTCTCTTCCTAGTTGTGACTTGTATTATACATTTTATAGAGTAATGAATTATCCTTGCCCTGGGGTCAGGATTCCGACCTATTCACTGCAACGTGTCTAGATGTAAAACATGTTTACCCTTGTATAACCAATGATCCCAGTCTAAATGTTAAATACCTGCTTGTTCTTCTGTGCATTAACTGATCCCTTTTCCTAAACCTTCAGGCTCTATCAAATCCTTCCCCTACAATTCACATCTTATGTTGTTACTATCCATTCCCCAGGATGACAATATTGAAATGAGGGAGAAAAAGATCCTAGCCATTTTAGCACCCTAAATCTTATCTTCTTATCCTTCAGAGAAATTTTTCATAAAATGTTATATTTAAAAACTCGCTGATGCTATTCATTAATATGTTGTTATAGATTCTAAACAACTGCCTCTTTTATAGGCAACATAATCACAAGTGAATTACAAATGCAGACTTTATGACTCCAATTAAACTCTGGGCCACCATCCGTTAAAAACAAATTACACCTATTACATTAGATGTAAGAAAAAATAAATACACCACATGATTTGAATGATCAAAATAAATGAGAAGCAACAGTTTCAAATAATTTGTTTGTCTAAAATTTTTATCAACATAACCTACTTTCTTGAAAATCATCCAAAAAAATGTTATACTTACCTTTCACATACATATACATCATACTTTCTCTTACATTTCACTACCTCATTCCACCCCAAGAACATCTTTGAAATTATTTCCCAAGAGTGAGAGACTAAAGATGATTCTATCTTTTACCCTTAAAAATACTAGAGTTTTGTCTTGTAAGAATTGAATCAAGTGACTAAAAATTATAAGCAAAGTGAAATTTCAACATCATTGTAACACTGCCTAAGAGAGCAGATCTTAATAAAATGTCACCAAGGACTATTACACCCCAATTTCCACACTTGAGAGACTCAATTATCACTGGTGTTTTCTCCAAAATTTTTGAATTAGTAAGGATTGGGCTACTATGGAAAGTAGTTTTTTGAATATTATATTTATAAAGTTCTCCCTAATCCTCTCTCCCATCTGTCATCTCTTACTTCTCCAATGAAGGATGAAAGGATAAGAATTATGTCAGTTTGAATTTTGCATCTTGACATGGGCAGGCACACAATGAAACAAAAGGAAGCTGAAACAAAGCAAAACTATGCTCAAGCAAGAATACTTTGGGGTACAAAGAAAGATATGAGAAAACAAGTGAAGAGAGTATTTCAAATAGAATGTTAAAAACCAATTCAACCAAAGTAATTTGAAGTTATTTATGTTAAAAAAATCATTTAGCAGAGTCATTCTAAGAATTTGAGGAGATTTTGATGCTTTGGGGTGAAGATAACATTGCTGATGGTAACATTTAAAAGAGGGACAAAAGGACATTCCCATCAGGAGGCCTATAGAACACACATGGGCAACAACAATAACCCTTTACCTTGGCTCCACACAGAAAAGGAGAAAGGCAAAGACATAAGAAAGAGATTGGACAGAAGATATTGAATGGTTGGAAAGAGAAGAAAAAAAAGTGATGCTTCTGGGAAGATTCCTAAACTCTGCCTAGATTTACAATATGGAGGCTCATCTTACTATGGCAGTGAATTTGGAATAAATCTGAAATACTCTGCATTGGACTACCTAATTTTTCTCATCTAATCCGTGTAAGGTTTCCCGAAGTCACCAATGGCCTGGTAAAAGCTCTATCTGCGAAATGTTTGTAGTGCCCACACTTGACTAATGACAGGCATCTTATCAAGGAAAGAGACGCAAAGCAACTTATTCTCTATTATGATTTCTGCCACTTAGTTTGCCTCAGGAGAGGCTGGGAATTAAACATAAAAAAAGGAGACACTGGAGATGTTAACAATTTAACAAAAACACATGGATGTGTTTCATGGACGGCTAAAGCTTTTTGGACTAAATCATCATCTCTCATGGAAACCCCTGAAAAAGAAAAGCATATAAAATATAGGTGGAAGAAAATAACTCTTAGAGGGGAAGGTAATAACTTTGTGACTTAGGAATCGTATGAAGTCCTTTCTAATTCTCTTGCAGTTTTCACCACTGAGCACCCAGTTACTCTGATTTGTCTGTGGAAGGAAAGTAAATAAGCCTATGCCTTACCGCCTCCACTTCGGCAGGGTCGTACCACACATTGATGTAAGGATGCTGTAAGGCGTCATCCACAGATATCCTTTTTGCTGGGTCAATCACTAGCATCTTTGACAGTAAGTCCCTGGCTTGGCTGGCTGAAACAATGAGTGAGAGAAACAATTAGTAAAATTTTGACTTTGGCAGGAAATTTTGTTGAAGGGGGAGGAAATTAAGAGAACAAAGATAAACTAGTACCTTCCTTCCAAACATCGAGCAACTTTACCAAGTGACTAGGGAAATGTAAAATGAAACAAGGAAATATTTTTTTATTCATCCGATTGAAAAAAATAAAAGATGGTATAATATTTACTAACACCAGGTGAGTTCATTCATGTTGGTGGGAGTGTACATTGATAAATATTTTTACAAGGCAAATTTGGACTATCCATTAAAATTTTAAATGTGAATACCTTATGATCCATCAGTTCCACTTTTAGGTATATAGCCTAGAGAAACAATTGTACATGTTCATGAAAAAAATACAGAAAGGATGTTCACTGCAGCATTGGTTATGGAATAAAAAAATTTTTTAAACAGTCTAAATTTCTATCTAGAAAGCAAAAAAAATGAGCTATGGTACAAATGTACCATGGAATCGTAGTTGGCAGTTTAAAAGAATGAGGTAGATCACATGGACATGTTGTTAAGCAACAAAATGAAGTTGCGAGAATAATCCATAGATCATGATACAATTTGTGTACATCTGCCCCTTCCCAGTAAAATTTCCCTCTCTTCTTATTAATGTATATGTGTATAGAAAAGGTCTGCATGAATAATCAACAAACTGAAAATAATAGTTACCTCTGAGGAGGGGAGAATATATATATCTCATGTAATTAAAAATAAATGTGAAAGAGGGGCGCCTGGGTGGCTCAGTTGGTTAAGCGACTGACTTCAGCTCAGGTCATGATCCTGGAGTCCCTGGATCGAGTCCCTCATCGGGCTCCCTGCTCGGCAGGGAGTCTGCTTCTCCCTCTAACCCTCCCCCTTCTCATGTACTCTCTCTCTCTCATTCTCACACTCTCAAATAAATAAATAAATCTTTAATAAATAAATAGATAGATAGATAAATAAATAAAAATAAATGTGAAAGAATGAAGTTTTTTAAAAAGAAGCAGATAAAGTGGATGTAGATTGCTCATTTTAAAAGCTTTTCTGAGATGGAAAAAGAGGATAAAGCAGTGTCTAGAGAGAGGCAAGGAGATCAGGGGTGATTTTTTGAGGAAGGGAGAGATGATGAAGTCTTTAACAGGAGCAAAAGCTTCAAGGATAGAGAGGAGGGGCCAGATTTGAAAGAATCCATACATCTCAGCAACCATATTGATATGGGTGATCTAGCTCAGTTTTTAAAATACTAAATGTCTACTCTGTGCCAGGGACAGTGTGAGGTGCCAGAGATGCCAAAAACAAAAATTAAATGGTGAAAATCAGTAAGTATAATTATTTCATGACAATGCGAAAAGACACTCAGTTTTCAATCTCTAAAAACATAAAATTTTACAGAAAATACAGTTCCAACCTGATCTGAAAATTTTATGGGGAAAATAACCTATTTGTTCCACAACTCCCCTTAATGGCCCAACAGGGCTATATTTATTCATTTCATTGATTCAGAGATCTCTTTGATTTGTAACTGATTTTATACAGAGAGACACACACACCCACCTCCCACACTCCCATCAAACCCCCATCTTTCTGCTCCTACAAAGTGTAGGGGTTGGAATGGGCTCCTCATCAATAGGGGCATGGACTACAGTAATAGAATTGTTACTCTCTACATTGTTTCTCTCTAAGAAACAATGACCAATACTATTTGAAGGGAACAAAATGAAGAGGAAGAAAAGGTTTCAATTCCTCCTGTCTCATTCTTTTATTTGCAAGTAAACATCTTATGCTCTTTTTAAGTAAAAATAAATTCTTCCCTCTGATTATTCATATAATTCTTTATAATTTACCAGTTTTTATATTAAAATTATCTTAGTTATAAATATATAAACTAGTGTATCATTTGTAAAAATAATAAAATCATAGAGATTGAAAATGGATTAAAAAAATAAATAAAACCAAGAGAGTGGGAATTATGAAGAGTGGTGTTTTATTTAATAGTTTTTCTACAAGTGCTGTCATTATCTCAAATAATTTGATCAGGGCTTTTATCATCCCCATGTTGTTACACTACAGGTGTCTTCATATAAAGGGATTACTTTTGCCTGACATGTCAATTAGCATCATAAAGACATTAAGTTTTTCAAATCTCTATTTGGAGTATTAACTCTTCTTCAATCCGTGTATAGGCAGTGTTGATCTTTTTTTTTTCCCTCTGTCAAAGCATTTTTTATTGTTATGTTAATCACCATACATTACATAATTAGTTTTTGATGTAGTGTTCCATGATTCATCATTTGCGTATAACACCAAGTGCTCCATGCAGTACATGCCCTCTTTAATACCCATCACCAGGCTAACACATCCCCCCACCCCCCTCCCCTCTAGAACCCTCAGTTTGTTTCTCAGAGTTCATAGTCTCTCATGGTTCATCTTCCCCTCCGATTTCCACCCCCTTCATTTTTTCCTTCCTGCTATCTTCTTTTTTTTTTTTTTTAACATATAATGTATTATTTGTTTCAGAGGTACAGGTCTGTGATTCAACAGTCTTACACAATTCAAAGAGCTCACCATAGCACATACCCTCCCCAATGTCTATCACCCAGTCATCCCATGCCTCCCACCCCAACCACTCCAGCAACCCTCAGTTTGTATCCTGAGATTAAGAATTCCTCATATCACTGAGATCATATGATACATGTCTTTCTCTGATTGACTTATTTCGCTCAGCATAATACCCTCCAGTTCCATCCATGTCGTTGGAAATGGCAAGATTTCATTCCTTTTGATGGCTGCATAATATTCCATTGTATATATATATACCACTTCTTCTTTATCCATTCATCTGTCGGTGTACATCTTGGCTCTTTCCATAGTTTGGCTATTGTGGACATTGCTGCTATAAACATTGGGGTGCACGTACCCCTTCGGATCCCTACATTTGTATCTTTGGGGTAAACACCCAGTAGTGCAATTGCTGGATCGTATGGTAGTTCTATTTTCAACTTTTTGAGGAACTTCCATACTGTTTTCCAGAGTGGCTGCACCAGCTTGCATTCCCAACAACAGTGTAGGAGGGTTCCCCTTTCTCTGCATCCCTGCCAACATCTGTTGTTTCCTGACTTGTTAAATTTAGCCATTCTGACTGATGTGAGGTGGTATCTCATTGAGGTTTTGATTTGGATTTCCCTGATGCTGAGTGATGTTGAGCACTTCTTCATGTGTCTGTTAGCCATTTGGATGTCTTCTTCTTCTTCTTCTTTTTTTTTTTTTAATAATGATGCTCACTCCACTGGCTTGTTTTTTTGTTTTTTTAAGATTTTATTTAGTTACTTGACAGAGAGAGACACAGCGAGAGAGGGAACACAAGCAGGGGGAGTGGGAGAGGGAGAAGCAGGGTTCCCGCAGAGCAGAGACCGATGTGGGGCTCGATCCCAGGACGCTGGGATCATGACCTGAGCCAAAGGCAGACGCCCAATGACTGAGCCACCCAGGCGCCCCAATTTGGATGTCTTCTTTGGAAAAACGTCTGTTCATGTCTTCTGCCCATTTCTTGATTGGATCATTTGTTCTTTGGGTGGTGAGTTTGAAAAGTTCTTTATAGATTTTGGATACTAGCCCTTTATCTGACATGTCATTTGAAAATATCTTCTCTCATTCTGTCAGCTGTCTTTTGGTTTTGTTGACTGTTTCTCTTGCTGTGCAAAAGCTTCTTATCTTGATGAAGTCCCAATAGTTCATTTTTGCCCTTGCTTCCCTTGCCTTTGGTGATGTTTCTAGGAAGAGGTTGCTGCGGCTGAGGTCGAAGAAGTTGCTGCCTGTGTTCTCCTTTAGGGTTCTGATGGACTCCTACCTCACATTTAGGTCTTTCAACCATTTTGAGTCTACTTTTGTGTGTGGTGTAAGGAAATGGTCCAGTTTCATTCTTCTGCATGTGGCTGTCCCATTCTCCCAACACCATTTGTTGAAGAGACTGTCTTTTTTCCATTGGACATTCTTTCCTGCTTTGTCGAAGATTAGTTGACCATACAGTTGAGGGTCCCTTTCTGGGTGCTCTATTCTGTTCCATTGATCTATGTGTCTGTTTTTGTGCCAGTACCATATTGTCTTGGTGATGACAGCTTTGTAATAGAGCTGGAAGTCTGGAATTGTGATGCCACCAGCTTTGCTTTGGTTTTTTTTTTTTCAACATTCCTCTGGCTATTTGGGGTCTTTTCTGGTTCCATACAAATTTTAGGATTATTTGTTCCATTTCTTTGAAAAAAGTGGATGGTATTTTGATAGGGATTGCATCAAATGTGTAGATTGCTCTAGGTAGCATTGACATCTTCACAATATTTGTTCTTCCAATCCATGAGCATGGAACGTTTTTCCATTTCTTTGTGTCTTCCTCAATTTCTTTCATGAGTATTTTACAGTTTTCTGAGTACAGATTCTTTGCCTCTTTGGTTAGATTTATTCCTAGGTATCTTATGGTTTTGGGTGCAACTGTAAATGGGATCGAATCCTTAATTTCTCTTTCTTCTGCCTTGTTGTTGGTGTATAGAAATGCAACTGATTTCTGTGCATTGATTTTATATCCTGCCACTTTACTGAATCCCTGTATGAGTTCTAGCAGTTTTGGGGTGGAGTCTTTTGTGTTTTCCACATAAAGTATCATATCATCTGCAAAGAGTGAGAGTTTGACTTCTTCTTTGCCGATGTGGATGCCTTTTATTTCTTTTTGTTGTCTGATTGCTGTGGCTAGGACTTCTAATACTATGTTGAATAGCAATGCTGATAGAGGACATCCCTGCCGTGTTCCTGACCTTAGGGGGAAAGCTCTCAATTTTTCCCCATTCAGAATGATATTCACTGTGGGTTTTTCATAGATGGCTTTTATGATATTGAGGTATGTACCCTGTATCTCTATGCTCTGAAGAGTTTTGATCAAGAAAGAATGCTGTACTTTGTCAAAGGCTTTTTCTGCATCTATTGAGAGAATCATATGGTTCCTGTTCTTTCTTTTGTTAATGTATCACATTGATTGATTTGAGGCTGTTGAACACTGGAGCCCAGGGATAAATCCCACTTGGTCATGGTGAATAATCCTTTTAATGTACTATTGGATCCTATTGGCTAGTATTTTGGTGAGAATTTTTGCATCCATGTTCATCAAGAATATTAGTCTGTAATTCTCCTTTTTGATGGGGTCTTTGTCTGGTTTTGGGATCAAGGTAATGGTGGCCTCATAAAACGAGTTTGGAAGTTTTCCTTCCATTTCTATTTTTTGGAACAGTTTCAGAAGAATAGGTATTAATTCTTCTTTAAATGTTTGGTAGAATTCCCCTGAGAAGCCATCTGGCCCTGGGGTTTTGTTTTTTGGGAGATTTTTGATGACTGCCTCAATTTCCTTAGTGGTTATAGGTCTGTTCAGGTTTTCTATTTCATCCTGGTTCAGTTTTGGTAGCTGATACATCTCTAGGAATGCATCCATTTCTTCCAGATTATCTAATTTGCTGGCATAGTGTTGCTCATAATATGTTCTTATAGTTGTTTGTATTTCTTTGGTGTTGGTTGTGATCTCTCTTCTTTCATTCATGATTTTATTTATTTGGGTCCCTTCTCTTTTCTTTTTGATAAGTCTGGCCAGGGGTTTATCAATCTTATTAATTCTTTCAAAGAACCAGGTCCTAGTTTCATTGATCTGTTCTACTGTTCTTTTGGTTTCTATTTTACTGATTTCTGCTCTGATCTTTATTACTTCTCTTCTCCTGCTGGGTTTAGGCTTTATTTGCTGTTCTTTCTCCAGCTCCTTTAGGTGTAGGGTTAGGTTGTGTATTTTTTTTTTTTAAGATTTTATTGATTTATTTGACAGAGAGAGACACAGTGAGAGAGGGAACACAAGCAGGGGGAATGGGAGAGGGAGAAGCAGGCTTTCTGCTGAGCAGAGAGCCCGATGTGGGGCTCGATCCCAGGACTCTGGGATCACTATCTGAGCAGACAGCAGACGCTTAGCAACTGAGCCACCCAGGCGCCCGTAGTTGTATATTTGAGACCTTTCTTGTTTCTTGAGAAAGGCTTGTATTGCTATATACTTTCCTCTTAGGACTGCCTTTGCTTCATGCCAAAGATTTTGAACAGTTCTGTTTTCATTTTCATTGGTTTCCATGAATTTTTTAAATTCTTAATTTCCTGGTTGACCCATTCGTTCTTTAGTAGGATGCTCTTTAGCCTCCATGTATTTGAGTTCTTTCTGACTTTCCTCTTGTGACTGAGTTCTAGTTTCAAAGCATTATGGTCTGAAAATATGCAGGGAATGATCCCAATCTTTTGGTACCAGGTGAGACCTGATTTGTGACCTAGGATGTGATCTATTCTGGAGTATATTCCATGGGCACTAGAGAAGAATGTGTATTCTGTTGCTTTGGGATGGAATGTTCTGAATATATCTGTGAAGTCCATTTGGTCCAGTGTGTCATTTAAAGTCTTTATTTCCTTGTTGATCTTTTGCTTAGATGATCTGTCCATTTCAGTGAGGGGAGTGTTAAAATCCCCTACTATTATTGTATTGTTGTCGATGTGTTTCTTTGCTTTTGCTATTAACTGGCTTATATAATTGGCTGGGCCCATTAGGGGCATAGATATTTACAATTGTTAGATCTTCTTGTTGGATAGACCCTTTAAGTAGGATATAGTGTCCTTCCTCATCTATTATTATAGTCTTTGGTTTGAAATCTAATTTGTCTGATATAAGGATTGCCATCCCAGTTTTCTTTTGGTGTCCATTAGCATGGTAAATGGTTTTCCACCCCCTCACTTTCAATCTGGGGGTGTCTTTGGGTCTAAAATGAGTCTCTTGCAGACAGCATATCAATGGGTCTTGTTTTTTTATCCAATCTGATACCCTGCATCTTTTGATTGGGGCATATAGCCCATTTACATTCAGGGTAACTATTGAAAGATAGGAATTTAGTGCCACTGTATTGCCTGTAAGGTGACTGTTACTGTATATTGTCTGTGTTCCTTTCTGGTCTGTGTTGGTTTTAGGCTCTCTCTTTGCTTAGAGGACCCCTTTCAATATTTCTTGTAGGGCTGGTTTCGTGTTTGCAAATTCCTTTAGTTTTTGTTTGTCCTGGAAGCTTTTTATTTCTCCTTCTATTTTCAATGACAGCCTAGCTGGATATAGTATTCTTGGCTGCATATTTTTCTCATTTAGTGCTCTGAATATATCCTGCCATTCCTTTCTGGCCTGCCAGGTCTCTGTGGATAGGTCTGTTGCCAATCTAATGTTTCTACTGTTGTAGGTTACGGATATCTTGTCCTGAGCTGCTTTTAGGATTTTCTCTTTGTCTCTGAGACTCGTAAGTTTTACTATTAGATGTCAGGGTGTTGACCTATTTTTATTGATTTTGAGAGGGGTTCTCTGTGCTTCCTGGATTTTCATGCCTGTTTCCTTCCCCAAATTAGGGAAGTTCTCTGCTATAATTTGCTCCATTATACCTTCTGCCCCTCTCTCTCTTTCTTCTTCTTCTCGGATCCCAATTATTCTAATGTTGTTTCGTCTTATGGTATCGCTTATCTCTCGAATTCTGCCCTTGTTATCCAGTAGTTGTTTATCTCTCTTTTTCTCAGCTTCTTTATTTTCCATCATTTCATCTTCTATATTACTGATTCTCTCTTCTGCCTCATTTATTCTAGCAGGTAGCGCCCCCATTTTTTATTGCACCTCATTAATAGCCTTTTTGATTTCTACTTGGTTGGATTTTAGTTCTTTTACTTCTCCAGAGAGGGTTTCTCTAATAACTTCCATATTTTTTTCAAGCCCAGCTAGTATCTTTAAAGTGATGATTCTGAACTCTAGATCTGACATCATACTAATGTCCGTATTCAGTAGGTCCCTGGCAGTCGGTACTACCTCTTGTTCTTTTTGTTGAGGTGATTTTTTCCATCTTGTCATTTTGTGTAGAGGAGAATAGATTAATGAGAGAACAAAATGCTAGCAGAGTAACAATGTCCCCAGAAAATATACTCTAAACAAATCAGAAAAGACCTAAAGCAGTGGAACAAGAAACGGAAAGAGAGAAAAAAGAAAAAGAAAAAAAAGAAAAAGAAAAAGATAAAAACAAAAACAAACAAAACAAAACAACAACAACAACAAAAAACCAGAATGTGATCAAATATGATCAGGCTGGTATATAGATCAGTGCCACACACTAGATTTGGGTGTATTTTGGTCTTTTAGAAGAAAGTGCCTCCCAAAATTTTAAAGAAAGAAAAACTTATATATGTACAAAAATAAGGGTTGATATGATGAAGGGATGGAATATGACTGTAAAGATGGAAATTATAAAAAATTTTATAAAAGGAATTGATAAGAAGTTGTTTGAAAAAAGAAAGAAGAGGATTTAAAAAAAGAAAAAAGAAAAAATAAGGGAGAGAATGTGATCAGGCAGGGGAATAGAAAACACCATATACTAGAGATTTAGGGTATATTTTAATCTGTTAGAAGAAACTATCTCAAAATTTTAAAGAGAGAACAACTTATATATATAAGCCAAAAATATGGGTAATTACTATGAAGAGATAGAATATGACTCTAAAAATGAAAAATAAAAATGTTTTTTTTAAAAAAAGGATTGATAAGATGTTGGTTGAAAAAGGGAAAAAGAAAAATTAAAAAAAAAAAAGACAGTTAAAAAAAATTAACTTTGAAAGACTAAAGAATCATGGTAAAAAAGCCATGAATTCTATGTGCAGTATTCCCCTAGCGCTGGAGTGCTGCCGTTCTCATTGATTGGTAAACTTGGTCTTGGCTGGCTGTTCTCGCTGATCTTCTGGGGAGGGGCCTGTTGCCGTGGTTTCCAAATGTCTCTGCCGGAGGCGGAATTGCCCTACCTTTGCCCCCTCCCGGCTAAGTAATCTGTTCAGGTTTGCTCTCCGGGGCTTTTGTTCCCCAGGAGCTTTCCGTACAGCTTTGGAGGTGGAGAGTGAAAATGGCAGCCTCCCAATCTCCGCCCCGGAGGAGCCGAGAATTCGGGGCCCCGCTTCTCAGTGCGCCCCCAGAGAAAAGCCGTCAGTCACTCCCGTCTCCCCGGTCTCCGGCCGCACTCCGCGCTCGCCCGGCCTGCGACCGCGCGCCTCCACCTCTGGCACCCGACCCCGGGTGGAGTCTCCAAACCCAGCAGATCCCTGCGGTGCACTCCCGCGCAGCTCTTCCCGGAGGAGGAAGGTGAGTCTCCCCGGATCTGCCGCTTGTGGGGTCCCTGCTGGAGGAGCAGGGGCCCGACTGTGCCGCGGATCACGGTTTATGGCCACCCGGAGCTGAGAGCCCGCGCCTGGGCTCCGCCTCTGCAGCCGGCTTCCCTGCTCCGTTACCTGGGAGCTCTGCCACACTCAGGCACCCCCGGTCTTTCTGTGACCCTGAGGGTCCTGAGACCACACTGTCCCGGAGGGTTCCATCCCCCGCTTAGCCACCAGAGTGACGTCCCTCGGCGGAGCAGACTTTTAAAAGTTCCGATTTTGTGCTCCGTGGCTCTATCACTTGCCAGAAGCGGCCGACGGAGGCCCCTCCCCCGCCGTCTATCCTCCCGAATATCACCGCAGATTCACTTCTCCGCACGTCCTACCTTCCAGAAAGTGGTCGCTTTTCTGATGAGAGAGTTGTTGCTCTTCTTTTCTTCGATCTCCTGTTGAGTTTGTAGGTGTTCAGAATGGTTTGATCCCTATCCAGCTGAATTCCTGAGAGGAGACGAAATCCAGGTCTCCTACTCCTCCGCCATCTTGCTCCGCCCCCCCCCCAAGAGAAGGGGATTCTATTAATTCATTTCTCTTGCTTTTTCTAAGCCCTATTCCTATAGCTCACCTTATCGTAAGAAAACCATATTATTGTTCTAAATGACTTTAGCTGACCTAGTGAATGGTTTAGTAAAAAAAAAAAAGCACATGTTTTGGAGTTGAATAAACTTCAATTTATATTAAGTGACATCGCTAATTAATGGTTCCAAGACTGTGAGCCAGTTAACAGCTCTGTATGCCACTTTCCTCACCTGTAGTCAGTGTTAAATACAGTATTTAACAGAATACAAAGTTCACCTTTAGTAAGTAAACAATTAAGACTGCTTCACCTTTCTTTTTCCCCTTGAATTATTGAGAGCTGATGTCATATAAATCATATGAAATATATTTTTATGTCTTTGATGAAAAATATTATACCTACTGCCTGATGTTTGATTCCCAGATTTATTATATAAAGAACTATTGAATATATTCTTCCTGAAGTTAAGTGCTAGAGAAACTTTATCTTTCCTGTGAACTGGTATGATATATTCTATGAGATTAATGTATCAAAACTTGCCACTCATTGTGTTTTGTTGTTGTTGTCATTATTTTTTTCTTTCATCTTGGAAGAATGACACTGTTTTGTGCTCAAGGCAATAGATATTCATAACTTAAGCCTTCTGGTAAAACTGTCATCTCCCAGCCTGCTTTATTTGAGATCTGTTCCTAAACCTGGATTTAATGGTTTTATTGTTCCCGTATCTTTGATGGTGTTCTGCACAAATCAGAATATAAATAATGAATGAAAGAATAAAATGACTTGCTCAAGGTTTTACAGCTGTTACGTACAGAACTAATCCAGGCTTGGTGCTATTTTCAGCTATTTCATTCAAGAGTAACTAAGGAAGCTTAACCTCTTTCTAAACCTTAATGTCTCCTGCTCAGGGACTAACTAGCAGTAACATAGGACAGTCATGCACAAATGAAAATGGAGAGGGAGTACTTGTGGCATATAGCTTATTAAATTTGAGAATAATGCAATCAAGGTTTTGGACACCTACAGGATAAGATCAATAATGTAGGATGTTGTTCTTCTTGAAATTCCATAGCTATAGGCTAGCAGCTAACTGGTGGTGGGGACTCATCACACAAAGCCCTTTCTTACCGGTCTGCAGAACATGAAGTCTTTTCCCAGAACAGATTATATCCAGACTTCCTCTCTAACAAACTGTCTACCAAGCTGCCAGCAGCAATAACGGCTTCTTTTAATTTAGCTTTAAAACTTTTTGGCAGATGGGGGACAGGGAGGAAATTGGTTTGTTTTGAATTTTTGCATAAAAAAATTCTCTTATATCCACATAGAAATAATTATTGATTCATTTAAACACGAGATTAATATTCAGTGGAGGAATGAGTTATTTTAAAAAATAATGTGAATCAATAATGGAATAGACTGTTACAAACTTATAATTATTTTGAACCATATTGATTTTCATAAGTTACCACTGTGGTGATTTATAATTTTTTAATATAATATTACTTATTTATAATTAACATAATTTCTTCTCTGGAAAGAGACTTTCTATTTTGGTGAGCATTTATGAATACCTTTGGGTTTTAGTATAAATTCAATATAAATTGATGATGGAATGTTTATTTTCATGAGCTAATTGAGAGAACGTTAGTTGGATACTATATTATGTCTATGAGAGGGGAAACACTCCCCTGGGAATATGACGTCTGGGCCAGCTAATGAGGTGCTGATACCAAAGAAAGCCACTGTGAAATTTTCGATTCCACATCTTTTGTTTACTTGTTTTGACCTGCATTGTTTCCAGTTTTTGCCTCTCCAACTAGCTCTCTTTAAATGGTGATGTCTCCTGTCTCTTACATCTACTATTTTCTAAAATAGTGCTTCTCTAAGTGTAGAACTTGTTAGAAATATGAACTCTTGGCCTTACCCTAGTCCTATTGAATCAGAAACTTTTCAGTGGGGCTCGGCAATCTATTTTTTTTACGAGCTCCTCAGGTAGTTCTGATCCATTTTAAAACTTCAGAATCTCTACCTCACACTATTGGCCAGTCATGCCCTCCCAATGTGAAAGTTTGGTTCTTCCCTTTTTGGGTTCAGCTCATCAATTCTGTGACCTAAACTAAAAATATGCTAAAACATATAACTGGAGAAAAATCTTTTTAGCATTGATAATTTTTTTATAGTATACTTTTTTTTTTACAAGATTTTATTTATTTATTTGACAGAGAGAGACACAGGGAGAGAGGGAACACAAACAGGGGGAGTGGGAGAAGGAGAAGCAGGCTTCCCGCGGAGCAGGGAGCCTGATGTGGGGCTCGATCCCAGGACCCTGGGATTATGGCTTGAGCCGAAGGCAGACGCTTAACGACTGAGCCACCCAGGTGCCCTTTTTTATCGTATACTTAATGACATACTTTCATAGGAACATTTTATAGGGAAAAGTTTATATTTGAACTTCATAATCATAACAAGGCAGACTACATGGAAATTGAGGATAAAATATACTATATTAAATATGTCTTGAGCTTTTTGAAATTCAGTTTGGATTTGTAAGCTTGGGGCACAGATGAGATCTGGGGGAAGCTTTTCAACACAACATATTTGCTATCAAATTTTTGGTTACAACATCAATCCAAGAAAATTTCCAGTGCTATTCTCTCTGTGTCTTACTGTTTAATGATTAAAATAGCCTTTTCCCATGGGGCGCTTGGGTGGCTCAGTCAGTTAAGCATCCAGCTCTTGATTTTGCCTCAGGTCATGATCTCAGGGTCATAAGATCAAGCCCCACATTGGGCTCCACACTAGGCGTAGATACTGCTTGGAATTCTCTCTCTCCCTCTCCCTCTGCCTCTCCCTGCCCCACTCATGCTCTCTCCCTCTCTCTCCCTCTCAAAAATAAATAAGTAAAAAAAAATAAAATAAAATAGCCTTTTCCCAATTATGTGAGGTACTATCAAGGATGTGTTTTCTAACTTTTAGACTTTGCATAAAGTTACATTCAAAGCTAGGTATAAAGAGGATACTTGAAGAGAAATTTGTGTGTGTGTGTGTATGTGTGTGTGTATGTATGTGTGAATTTGCAAACTTTATAATGATAATTTCAATGTTATTGTGAGAAATTATATGCTTTTAAAATGGAGATAAAAGATCACTAGTAATTTTTATTTTAGAAAATGTGTCAAGTCATTAGATATTTTATTTGAATAGTTTTTTTATTTGTTACTTTTTGACTGGGAATTCTCCTCTTACTGAAAGTTTCCTGCTGGTATAAACTCTATGATTGTTTTAACCATTTCTATCAAACTACCAAGTCCATATATATAGCTTCCCCCCCCAATTGTATGAAAAGTTCTGTTATAGATATGCACTGACAAAAATTACTGGGCACTGCTCAGCAGTGTGAACAATTGCTGAGATGCAATGATATACTTACTCCATTAAAGCACTTGGCCAACTGTTAACCTGTCTCAGTACCGAGACTTTGTAAGTCCTTGAGTCTGGGGCAGTGGGGCTCTTTCAAATACTTGAATCTGAGGTGAGGGGTAATCCTTATCCTAACTAGGACTCTGGTTTCCACTTTGGGTGTGCCATGACCAATGGAATTTGGCAATCCATAAAGACACAAAATGTGTTCCTGATGTATTTGCAGAAATAATCATTTTACTTTTCAAATATGTCAGGCAGAGGTGTAAGTTCCATTTCACAGCCTTCAGGTGATCCTTCCCCTCTATGGTACGGTTCTCAACACACATCAGCATACTTAGAGGGCTTATTGAAACAGATTGTTGTCCTTACCCACAGAGTTTCTGATTCAATAGGTTTGGGATGGGAGTGAGCATCTGCATTTCTAACGGGTTTCCTGGTGATGCTGATGCTCCAGGAAGCACACCATGAGAATGATTGCTTTAATGCTGACTTTCTCAAAGTCAGACTCTCAAATCCTCAAGTCAGAATTACCTGGTTTGACTAGTAATCTTCAGATCATCAGGGCCTATGATGATGGCCTAAATCCTAATCTCCAGGGTGGTGTGATAATGATTTGCCTTTTGTCAAACTCCTCAGGTGCTCCAGGTGTACATTTACACTTGAGAACCAGTTAGAGGGGAGGTCCAGGGATACTGTTAGCCAGAGAAAACACTGATCAAGCCTCCTCTCAAACATTACCAATTTTATACCTGTCAGTTGGCAGCTAGTAGTTGTTTTATACATAGTAAATGAATTAATTTAAAATGAATGAATGCAAGCAATTGGTTGCTATTCCTTTTTGCTTCCAGCACCTTTTCTTTATTCTACTATAGAATATATCATCCATATTTTAACTACTTGTTTACTTGACTGCCTCCATCTAGACAGAGACCTTATCTTTTTCTTGTATCTCCAGTGCCAAACCCAGCATCTGGCACATAATATGTATATTATCAGTATTTGTTAGATTAAATGATTGTAAATGTTGAGTAGAATATCTCTTAGGGTTAGTCTGAAAAAGAGGTTGCGTGAATTGTTAAATTCCCTTGATTTCTCTGAATATACATTAAAATGTTGGAAGAGGAGGGCCAGCCTAGTAGATTCAAGTATAGTATGAAGACTGAGACCACAGCTAGAAAAGCCACAGGCAAGTCTGAAGGAGAGGGTGGTACCAAGATACAGCATGAAGTCAGGGGTCTGGAACATAAAATATCACGTATGTTTGGTATGTATATGCAGTTGAAACAGGTGACATTTCAGAGGTGAAGAGAGTAAGTGGGGGAACGAGAAGTGGATTATGTAGGTTTGATTAAGCTAGTGTGTGCTAGGAATTTTGTGGGTGGTCAGAAATGAGAACATTAAGGGATGTAAAAAAGGATTAGAACACGGCAAATGAAGTCAGGCACTTCATCCATACCAAATTAACCTTGGCAATGAATTCATTGGTAGTCTAGCTCCAGTTACTTTTGTTTGTTTGTTGTTTTTATATTTATTAAATTTTTCAGTTACTTTTTTACCTTTCAAAGTTAGGAAGAAAAAAAAAAGGACTTTTTAATAGGGTTAGTCTGCTGATACACCAAAAAAGCCTAGAGTAGAAATGGACTGTGGCGTGGAGAGAAGTTCCTGATTCTGTGCTTGAAATCAAGGATTGTTTAATACTAATGTTCTTGTTTCTGCTGTAGTCCACACTCATTGTTTAAATTCTAAATCCTGTTATAGTCTCCCTGAATAGATTTACGATGCCCTGTTTTTTTGTGTTTTTGTTTGTTTGTTTTTTAAGATTATATATTTTATTTTGAGAGAGAGAAAGAGAGCATGTGCGTGGTGGGGGAAGGGCCGAAGGAGTCTGAAGTGGACTCCATTGAGCTTGGAGCCCTAGGTGGGGCTCAATCTCTCTACCCTGAGATCACGACCTCAGCAGAAACCAAGAATCCAATGCTCAACCGACTGTGCCACCCAGGCACCCCAATCCTGTTTTTTGATAATCTTGTTTAATTTCGTGTTCCATGCTTTCCGACTATCTCCTGGATTTCAGACCTCTCCTTATTGTACTCATAAATTACCTGAATTTTCAGTCTTCTGTCCAAACAACCTATATTCCTCATCTTTAGTCCATTCTGTTCTTTGAGGTCTGTGTATATTTGTACTGGATTGCTGCCACCATAAGTCTTCTAGTCATAGGCTGGTGCCGGTCATGTGCCTTCCGCTTTAAGTCTGTCATAAGGTCCTTGCACTAGATTCATAGGTTTTGCCACTCACATCCATATAGTACCCACTATACTCTCCTTGTTTATATTACTTGGTGCTGCCTGGTTCCCTTTCCAAGAGCATGTAGGGACAAATTAGTTTGTACTTCTATTTCAGTTTTTTTTTTTTTAAGTATTATTATTTAGAAATGAAATGCCAAAAATTTCTAAGGACAGTGGTTTTATGACCAACCACAGGTTCAGAGCCAAAGGAGGTCTAAATCTTCTTTCAAATTATGTGAGAATCAGATTTTCAGAAGTCAATGTGTATTAAAACCATACAAAGATCCTTTAGTTTAGATTCTGGACTCAGAACACTAAAGGCAGGGTTTTTGTTTTCTTTTGTTTACTAATTAAAGCTTTGGCATAACTTAAAAGTCGTGAGTTATGTAAGAAATTATTCATTGTGTAAGAAATTATTCATGAATGTCCCACTCATTGCAGGACAACCAGCATTGTTTGATAAGCCAACTAAATACAAGCCACATCTCCTACCGTATGGTATACCAAAACATGCCCACAAATCTCCCAGATGTCTAGGAAGAGTTAGTGCCACTTCTAAAGAGAACCATTGATTTAGACTATTCCATTTTCAATTTTGGGGATTGGGAATGAACCCACAGAACATGAGAATGCTCAAAACCTGAGCAAAATCAGCAAAAAGGAGAGGGAATGACCGTTGGGTAGGCATCCACCAGGGTGTGCCACAAGAAACAGGCTAGACAATATTCTATAAGGTCTTTTCTAGCTAGAGAGTTGAAACTATTTAATGTCACAAAATGCGATATAAGTTTGTTTGTATAATCATGGGGATAATGGATATTTACATTACATATATTCATAAATCATGATTCAAAATTTTAAGGACAGATTCTTCAATTGCTAAATATAATAGGTAGAAGAACTTCTCTTAAATATAAAAGATACACAATCAAGATATTTAAATCTAAGCTTGCAAAGAATGAAAAGATGTTATGTGGCATTTTAGAATAATATTAATTTGGGCTAAAATTGTTCAATGTTTAATGTAAGATACTACCATTTTTGGTATTATTGAGAACAAATGAAGTCAACACTATTGAATTCAAATTTACCTAATTAAAAATTAAAACTACACATTATTTTGTATCTCATTTCTTTCTGAGAAAGGGATATAAATAAAATCTCTTATCCTTTCTCATTTGGCTGTTATAATGGATGATCAGGAATCACTTCTGAAGTTTCTAGCATAGTCAATGGGTCCAGTATGTTTGGTAGATATTTGCTTCATAAATAATTAAATGGTTTTAATGAAACATTTCAGAAAAGATTATGTAGATCTAATGTAAGATTATTTTATTATTAATAGTTTTAATACTGAAAACAAATTTTTCTATGTATTTTTCTGAGTTCTTTTACTCTAGATTATCTTACATGGATTAATACATACTTTTTTATATGAAATACATTTATATAATGATAATAGATGACTATGAATTAGTAATCATTAAAAGAACAGGCTTTTCTATATCTTGCTATCATTCTGGTTGTTTGCTTTCTCATGTTTTTGTTGTTCTTTTTGCAGGGATTCGATAAACAAGTGGATGTGTCATATATTGCCAAACATTACAACATGAGCAAAAGCAAAGTTGACAACCAATTCTATAGTGTGGAAGTCGGAGACTCAACCTTCACAGTTCTCAAGCGCTACCAGAATTTGAAGCCTATTGGCTCTGGGGCTCAGGGAATAGTTTGGTAAGTGGAATATATATATTTATTTATTTATTTATTTAAGTATAATTAGCATACAGTGTTTTATTAGTTTCAGGTCTACAACATATTCAACAATTCTGTACATTACTCTGCTCATCGTGATAAGTGTAGTTACCATCCGTCACCAAATGTTATTACAATCTATTCACCCTATTTCCTATGTTGTACTTTTCATCTCTGTGACTTCTTTATTTTATAACTGGAAGTTTGTACTTTTAATCCCCTTTATCTATTTCACCCATTCCCCCCACCCACCTCTCCCCTCTGACAACTACCCGTTTGTTCTCTGTATTTAAGAATCTGGTTTGTGGTTGTTTGTTTCTTTGTTTTGCTTTTTAGATTCCACATGTGAGTAGAATCATATGGTATTTATCTTTCTCTGACTTATTTCACTTGCATTTTTAAAAGGAATAATGCTGTGTATGTCAACTAGCCACAAATACACACACAAACATAAATAAATAGCATGATTTGAGATGGGAAGAATACTTTCTATCAAAGAAAAATAAAATTTCGAGCATTATTTGTAATTCATTACCCATTTACTAAAAACATGTACAACTTTTGCTGGTGACTAGTCTTTCTACTCACCAAAAATGTCCATTACACAACAACCATGGAGAAACAAAACCAGAGGTTTTCTAGCTGTTGCTAATACATTTAGAAAATTGTATTTGGATGTTTTCACAGCAAGAAATGAGGGGATATGTGTTAAGATAACAAGCAAATAGAATTCCCTGCACTCTAAGGAAGTATAAATGATATCTCAAATGTTCCTGTCACTTTTAAAGATCAATATTTAAAATTCAGTTACCTTTTAGAAAAAGTGGTATTTAAAAATGTCTGTTGTATGTTTCCAAAATGGAAAGATTCTGGGCTCCCTTAGTAACCATTAGTTTATGACATTTTTGAGTGGCAATTTGAAATGATGACAAATCAAAACCTGATTACCTGTCATAAAATTCTTGCAAAAGTGATGATATCAAATTGATAAGCATTTATTTTATGTAGTTTTAACTTGCAGTGTAACCACCAAATGTATTTAGTATGAACTTATTAGCATAATAATTTTCAACTTGATGACTCATACCTATAAGTGAAAATTTAGCACCTGCATCATAAATCTGTATATTTACTTATAGAAGATATTTACTTAGTTCAATATATTTATTTATTAATAAATTACTGCTACATTAGTAATGTCCATTTAGAAACATGAACACTTTTAAAGGATGACCTAAGGTGAAATAAACATTATTTAAAAACATTTTATTTACAACTTTTTTTCATTCATTTGATACAATGTAATTTGATGATAGCAATGTGGTAGTAGTAGTGCTCATTATTTTTTTAAACTTTCATTTTATATTTCATAAAAAAGTTTAAAGTCTGGTTCATTTCATTTTTTGTCTTTCTAAGAGTTTTTTTTAGAGCAAAATGGTTCACAGCAATATTGAGAGGAAGGTACAGAGGTTTTCTGTATTCCTCTATATTCCTCCTACCTCCACACATGCATAGCCTCCCCCATCATCAACATCCCCCACAAAAGTGGTACATTTATTATAAATGATGAACCTACATTGATACATCATAATTACCAAAGCCCAGAGTTTACCTTACGATTTATTCTTGGTGTTGTACTTTCTGTGGATTTAGACAAATGTAAAATGATATGTATCCATTATTATAGTATCATACAGAGTATTTCTACTGCCCTAAAAATCCTCTATACTCGACATGTTCATCCCTCCTCTTACTCCCAAATCCTGGCAACCATTGATCTTTTTTTTTTTAAAGATTTTATTTATTTATTTGAGAGAGAGAGTGAGAGAGAGAAAGAGCACAAGAGGGGGGGGCGGGAGAGGGAGAAGCAGACTCCCTGCCTAGCAGGTAGCCCGATGCGGGACTCGATCCCGGGACTCCGGGATCATGACCTGAGCCGAAGGCAGTCGCTTAACCAACTGAGCCACCCAGGCGCCCCAACCATTGATCTTTTTACTGTTTCCATAGATTTTAAAGATTACTTTTATTTATTTATTTATTTATTTATTTATTTATTTATTTATTTATTTATGAGAGGGGGTGGGGAGAGAGAACAAGAGCAGTGGGGAGGAGCAGAGGGAGAAGGAGAAGCAGACTTCCCGCTCACCAGGGAGCCTGAGGCAGGACTCTATTCCAGGACATGGAGATCATGACCCAAGCTCAAGGCAGACACTTAACTGACTGAGCCACCCAGGTGCCCCATTATTGTTTCCATAGATTTGCCTTTTCCAGTATGCTATATTGTTGGATATAATGTAGCCTTTTTAGTTGGCTTTTTTCACTTAGTAATATGCACTTAAGGTTCTTGCACGTCTTTTCATAGATTGATAGCTCATTACTTTTTATCACTGAATATTTCATTGTCTAGTAATGCCACAGTTTATCCATTCACCTACTTTAGGACATTTTGGTTCATTCCAGGTTTTAGTAATTATAAATAAATATCTTGATGCTTTCAATATCCATGTACAGGTTTTTGTGTGGACATAAATTTTAAAGGTTCACTTCATTTTGATAACTGTTTTTTAAAAAACTTTATTATGTTATGTTAATTACCACACATTACAACTTTTTTTTGTTATTATGTTATGTTAACCACCATACATTACATCATTAGTTTTTGATGTAGTGTTCCATGATTCATTGTTTGCGTATAACACCCAGTGCTCCATGAAGAACGTGCCCTCTTTAATACCCATCACCAGGCTAACCCATCCCCAAACCCTCACCCCTCTAGAACCCTCAGTTTGTTTCTCAGAGTCCATAGTCTCTCATGGTTCATCTCCCCCTCCGATTTCCCCCCCTTCATTCTTCCCCTCCTGCTATTTTCTTCTTTTTTTTTTTTAACATATAATGTATTATTTGTTTCAGAGGTATAGGTCTGTGATTCAACAGTCTTGCACAATTCACAGTGCTCACCATAGCACATACCCTCCCCAATGTCTATCACCCAGCCAGCCCATCTCTCCCATCCCCCACCACTCCAGCAACCCTCAGTTTGTTTCCTGAGATTAGGAATTCCTCATATCAATGAGGTCATGTGATACATGTCTTTCTCTAATTGGCTTATTTCACTCAGCATAATACCCTCCAGTTCCATCCACATCGTTACAAATGGCAAGATTACATTCCCTTTGATGGCTGAATAATATTCCATTATATATGTATACCACATCTTCTTTATCCATTCATCTGTCGATGGACATCTGGGCTGTTTCCACAGCTTGGCTATTGTGGATATTGCTGCTATAAACATCGGGGTGTACGTACCCCTTTGGATTCCTACATTTGTATCTTTGGGGTAAATACCCAGTAGTGCAATTGCTGGATCGTATGATAGCTCTATTTTCGACTTTTTGAGGAACCTCCATACTGTTTTCCAGAGTGGCTGCACCAGCTTGCATTCCCACCAACAGTGTAGGAAGGTTCCCCTTTCTCCACATCCCTGTGATCATCTGTCATTTCCTGACTTGTTAATTTTAGCCATTCTGACTGGTGTGAGGTGGTATCTCATTGAGGTTTTGATTTGGATTTCCCTGATGCCAAGTGATGTTGAGCACTTTTTCATGTGTCTGTTGGCCATTTGGATGTCTTCTTTGGAGAAACGTTTGTTCATGTCTTCTGCCCATTTCTTGATTGGATCATTTGTTCTTTGGGTGTTGAGTTTGATAAGTTCTTTATAGGTTTTGGATACTAGCCCTTTATCTGACATATCATTTGCAAATATCTTCTCCCATTCTGTTGGTTGTCTTTTGGTTTTGTTGACTGTTTCTTTTGCTGTGCAAAAGCTTTTTATCTTGATGAAGTCCCAATAGTTCATTTTTGCCCTTGCTTCCCTTGCCTTTGGTGATGTTTCTAGGAAGAAGTTGCTGCGGCTGAGGTCAAAGAGGTTGCTGCCTGTGATCTCCTTTAGGATTTTGATGGACTCCTGTCTCACATTTAGGTCTTTCAACCATTTTGAGTCTATTTTTGTGTGGTGTAAGGAAATGGTCCAGTTTCATTCTTCTGCATATGGCTGTCCAATTTTCCCAACACCATTTGTTGAAGAGACTGTCTTTTTTCCATTGGACATTCTTTCCTGCTTTGTCGAAGATTAGTTGACCATAGATTTGAGGGTCCATTTCTGGGCTCTCTATTCTGTTCCATTGATCTATGTGTCTGTCTTTGTGCCAGTACCATACTGTCTTGATGATGACAGCTTTGTAATAGAGCTTGAAGTCCGGAATTGTGATGCCACCAGCTTTGCTTTTCTTTTTCAACATTCCTCTGGCTATTTGGGGTCTTTTCTGGTTCCATACAAATTTTAGGATTATTTGTTCCATTTCTTTGAAAAAAGTGGATGGTATTTTGATAGGGATTGCATCAAATGTGTAGATTGCTCTAGGTAGCATTGACATCTTCACAATATTTGTTCTTCCAATCCATGAGCATGGAACGTTTTTCCATTTCTTTGTGTCTTCCTCAATTTCTTTCATGAGTATTTTATAGTTTTCTGAGTACAGATTCTTTGCCTCTTTGGTTAGATTTATTCCTAGGTATCTTATGGTTTTGGGTGCAATTGTAAAAGGGATCGACTCCTTAATTTCTCTGTCTTCTGTCTTGTTGTTGGTGTATAGGAATGCCACTGACTTCTGTGCATTGATTTTATATCCTGCCACTTCACTGAATTCCTGTATGAGTTCTAGCAGTTTTGGGGTGGAGTCTTTTGGGTTTTCCACATAAAGTATCATATCATCTGCAAAGAGTGAGAGTTTGACTTCTTCTTTGCCGATTTGGATGCGTTTTATTTCTTTTTGTTGTCTGATTGCTGTGGCTAGGACTTCTAATACTATGTTGAATAGCAGTGCTGATAGAGGACATCCCTGCCGTGTTCCTGACCTTAGGGGGAAAGCTCTCAATTTTTCCCCATTCAGAATGATATTCGCTGTAGGTTTTTCATAGATGGCTTTTATGACATTGAGGTATGTACCCTGTATCTCTATGCTCTGAAGAGTTTCGATCAAGAAAGGATGCTGTACTTTGTCAAATGCTTTTTCTGCATCTTTTGAGAGGATCATATGGTTCCTGTTCTTTCTTTTATTAATGTATTGTATCACATTGATTGATTTGCGGCTGTTGAACACTGGAGCCCAGGGATAAATCCCACTTGGTCATGGTGAATAATCCTTTTAATGTACTATTGGATCCTATTGGCTAGTATTTTGGTGAGAATTTTTGCATCCATGTTCATCAAGGATATTGGTCTGTAATTTTCCTTTTTGATGGGGTCTTTGTCTGGTTTTGGGATCAAGGTAATGGTGGCCTCATAAAACGAGTTTGAAAGTTTTCCTTCCACATTTCTATTTTTTGGAACAGTTTCAGAAGAATAGGTATTAAATCTTCTTTAAATGTTTGGTAGAATTCCCCTGAGAAGAAGAAGTTTTGATAACTGCCTCAATTTCCTTAGTGGTTATAGGTCTGTTCAGGTTTTCTATTTCTTCCTGGTTCAGTTTTGGTAGTTGATACATCTCTAGGAATGCGTCCATTTCTTCCAGATTATCTAATTTGCTGGCATAGAGTTGCTCATAATATGTTCTTATAGTTGTTTGTATTTCTTTGGTGTTGGTTGTGATCTCTCTCCTTTCATTCATGATTTTATTTATTTGGGTCCTTTCTCTTTTCTTTTTGATAAGTCTGGCCAGGGGTTTATCAATCTTATTAATTCTTTCAGAGAACCAGGTCCTAGTTTCATTGATCTGTTCTACTGTTCTTTTGGTTTCTATTTTACTGATTTCTGCTCTGATCTTTATTACTTCTCTTCTCCTGCTGGGTTTAGGCTTTATTTGCTGTTCTTTCTCCAGCTCCTTTAGGTGTAGGGTTAGGTTGTGTATTTTTTTTCTTTAAAGATTTTATTGATTTATTTGACAGAGAGAGACACAGTGAGAGAGGGAACACAAGCAGGGGGAGTGGGAGAGGGAGAAGCAGGCTTTCCACTGAGCAGAGAGCCCGACATGGGGCTCGATCCCAGGACTCTGGGATCATTATCTGAGTGGAAGGCAGACGCCTAGTGACTGAGCCACCCAGGCGCCCGTAGGTTGTGTATTTGAGACCTTTCTTGTTTCTTGAGAAAGGCTTCTTTGCTATATACTTTCCTCTTAGGACTGCCTTTGCTTCATGCCAAAGATTTTGAACAGTTCTGTTTTCATTTTCATTGGTTTCCATGAATTTTTTAAATTCTTCTTTAATTTCCTGGTTGGCCCGTTCGTTCTTTAGTAGGTTGCTCTTTAGCCTCCATGTATTTGAGTTCTTTCCGACTTTCCTCTTGTGACTGAGTTCTAGTTTCAAAGCATTATGGTCTGAAAATATGCAGGGAATGATCCCAATCTTTTGGTACCAGGTGAGACCTGATTTGTGACCTAGGATGTGATCTATTCTGGAGTATATTCCATGGGCACTAGAGAAGAATGTGTATTCTGTTGCTTTGGGATGGAATGTTCTGAATATGTCTGTGAAGTCCATTTGGTCCAGTGTGTCATTTAAAGTCTTTATTTCCTTGTTGATCTTTTGCTTAGATGATCTGTCCATTTCAGTGAGGGGGGTGTTAAAATCCCCTACTATTTTTATATTGTTGTCGATGTGTTTCTTTGCTTTTGTTATTAACTGGCTTATATAACTGGCCGGGCCCATTAGGGGCATAGATATTTACAATTGTTAGATCTTCTTGTTGGATAGACCCTTTAAGTAGGATATAGTGTCCTTCCTCATCTCTTATTATAGTCTTTGGTTTGAAATCTAATTTGTCTGATATAAGGATTGCCATCCCAGCTTTCTTTTGGTGTCCATTAGCATGGTAAATGGTTTTCCACCCCCTCACTTTCAATCTGGGGGTGTCTTTGGGTCTAAAATGAGTCTCTTGCAGACAGCATATCAATGGGTCTTGTTTTTTTATCCAATCTGGTACCCTGCATCTTTTGATTGGGGCATATAGCCCATTTACATTCAGGGTAACTATTGAAAGATAGGAATTTAGTGCCACTGTATTGCCTGTAAGGTGACTGTTACTGTATATTGTCTGTGTTCCTTTCTGGTCTGTGTTGGTTTTAGGCTCTCTCTTTGCTTAGAGGACCCCTTTCAATATTTCTTGTAGGGCTGGTTTCGTGTTTGCAAATTCCTTTAGTTTTTGTTTGTCCTGGAAGCTTTTTATTTCTCCTTCTATTTTCAATGACAGCCTAGCTGGATATAGTATTCTTGGCTGCATATTTTTCTCATTTAGTGCTCTGAATATATCCTGCCATTCCTTTCTGGCCTGCCAGGTCTCTGTGGATAGGTCTGTTGCCAATCTAATGTTTCTACTGTTGTAGGTTACAGATATCTTGTCCCGAGCTGCTTTCAGGATTTTCTCTTTGTCTCTGAGACTCGTAAGTTTTACTATTAGATGTCAGGGTGTTGACCTATTTTTACTGATTTTGAGGGGGGTTCTCTGTGCCTCCTGGGTTTTGATGCCTGTTTCCTTCCCCAAACTAGGGAAGTTCTCTGCTATAATTTGCTCCAATATACCTTCTGCCCCTCTCTCTCTTTCTTCTTCTTCTTCTGGGATCCCAATTATTCTAATATTGTTTCATCTCATGGTATCACTTATCTCTCGAATTCTGCCCTTGTTATCCAGTAGTTATTTATTTCTCTTTTTCTCAGCTTCTTTATTTTCCATCATTTGGTCCTGCATATCACTAATTCTCTCTTCTGCCTCATTTATCCTAGAAGTTAGAGCCTCCATTTTTGATTGCACATCATTAATAGCCTTTTTGATTTCGACTTGGTTAGATTTTAGTTCATTTCTCCAGAAAGGGTTTCTCTAGTAACGTCCATGCTTTTTTCAAGCCCAGCTAGTATCTTTAAAATCGTCATTCTGAACTCTAGTTCCAACATCTTACTAATGTCCATATTGATTAGGTCCCTGGCAGTCTGTACTGGCTCCTATTCTTTTTTTGATGTGATTTTTTTCCATCTTGTCATTTTGTCCAGAGGAGAACAGATGAATGAGAGAACAAAATGCTAACAGGGTAACAATGACCACAGAAAAATATACACGAAACAAATCAGAAGAGACCTGAAACCAGGGGAAAAGAAAGAGAAAGAAAGAAAAAAGAAAAAAAAAAGAAAAAGGTTAAAAAAAAGAATATGATCAAATATGATCAGGTTGGTGCATAGATCAGTGCCACACACTAGATTTTGGGTGTATTTTGGTCTGTTAGAAGAAAGTGCCTCCCAAAATTTTAAAGAAAGAAAAACTTATATATGTACAAAAATAAGGGTAAATACGATGAAGGGATGGAATATGATTGTAAAGATGAAAATTATAAAATAGTTTTGAAAAGGAATTGATAAGATAAGAAGTTGGTTGAAAAAAGAAAGAAGAGGAATTAAGAAAAAAAAATGGAGAGAATGTGATCAGGCAGTAGATGAGAACAAAGACATACACTAGAGATTTAGGGTATATTTTGGTCTGTTAGAAGAAACTGTATCTCAAAATTTTAAAGAGATAACAACTTATATATATATATATATATATACTAAAAATAAAGGTAACTACTATGAAGGGATAGAATATGACTCTAAAAATGAAAAATAAAAAAGATTTTTAAAAAATGGATTGATAAGATGTTGGCTGAAAAAGGGAAAAAGAAAAATTCAAAAAAAAAAAGAAAAGAAAAAAGAATTAAAAAAATTAACTTTGAAAGACTAAAGAATCAGGGGGAAAAAGCCATGAATTCTTTTATTTTTTTTTTTATGTATTAACATACATACATTAATCACCATACATTACATCATTAGTTTTTGATGTAGTGTTCCATGATTCATTCATTGTTTGCATATAACACCCAGTGCTCCATGCAGAATGTGCCCTCTTTAATACCCCTCAGCAGGCTAACCCTTCCTCCCTCCCCCCTCCCTTCTAGAACCCTCAGTTTGTTTTTCAGAGTCCATAGTCTTTCATGGTTCGTCTCCCCCTCTGATTTCCTCCCCTTCATTCTTCCCCTCCTGCTATCTTCTTCTTCTTCTTCTTTTTTTTTTTTTAACATATAATGTATTATTTGCATCAGAGGTGCAGACCTGTGATTCAAAAGTCTTACACAATTCACAGCGCTCACCATAGCACATACCCTCCCCAATGTCTATCACCCAGCCACCCCATCCTTCCCACCCCCCACCACTCCAGCAACCCTCAGTTTGTTTCCTGAGATTAAGAATTCCTCATATCATTGAGGTCATATGATACATGTCTTTCTCTGATTGACTGATTTCACTCAGCATAATACCCTCCAGTTTCGTCCACGTCATGGCAAATGGCAAGATTTCATTCTTTTTGATAGCTGCATAATATTCCATTGTATATGTATACCACGTCTTCTTTATCCATTCATCTGTTGATGGACATCTTGGTTCTTTCCACAGTTTGGCTATTGTGGACATAAAGCCATGAATTCTATGTGCAGTATTCCCCTAGTGCTGGAGTTCTGCCATTCTCATTGATCGGTAAACTTGGTCTTGGCTGGCTGTTCTTGCTGATCTTCTGGGGGAGGGGCCTGTTGCCGTGGTTCCCAAATGTCTTTGCTGGAGGCAGAATTGCCCTGCCCTTGCCAGTCTGGGCTAAGTAATCTGCATGCGTTTGCTCTCGGGAGCTTTTGTTCCCTGCAAGCTTTCTGTACAGCTTTGGAGGATGGGAGTGAAAATGGCAGCCTCCCAATCTCCGCCTCAGAGGAGCTGAGAACTCGGAGCCCCACTCCTCAGTGATCCCCCAGAGAAAAGCAGTCAGTCACTCCCATCTCCCCAGTCTCTGGCTGCACTCCGTGCTCACCCGGCCTGTGACTGAGCATTTCTGTCTCTGGCATATGACCCCGTGTGGAGTCTCCAAACCCAGCAGATCCCTGTGGTGCAGTCCCGTGCTGCTCCTCCCTGGGGAGGAAGGGAGTCTCCCCGGATCTGCCACTTGTTGGGTCCCTGCTGGAAGAGCAGTGGCCCGACTGTGCTGCAGATCATGGTTTATGGCAACCCCAAGCTCAGAGCCCACTCCTTGGCTCTGTCTCTGCAGCCTGCTTCTCTGCTCCAATACCTGGGAGCTCTGCCACACTCAGGCACCCCTGGTCTTTCTGTGACCCCGAGGGTCCTGAGACCACACTGTCCCAGCGAGGGTTCCACCTCCCACTTAGCCACTGGAGCGATGTCCCTCAGTGGAGCCGACTTCTAAAAGTTCAGATTTTGTGCTCCGTGGCTCTATCACTTGCCAGAAGTGGTCAACGGAGGCCCCCTCCCCCGCTGTCTATCCTCCTGAATATCACCTCTGATTCACTTCTCCGCACGTCCTGCCTTCCAGAAAGTGGTCGCTTTTCTGTTCAGAGAGTTGCTGCTATTTTTTCTTCGATCTCCTGTTGAGTTCGTAGTTGTTCAGAATGGTTTGATCCCTATCTAGATGAATTCCTGGGACCAGACAAAATTTAGGTCTCCTACTCCTCCGCCATCTTGCTCCTCCCCCTTGATAACTGGTTTTAAGTTCACTCTCAATGCTTAGTCAATGCAAATGGCAGCAATGCATGGTTGGTGCCCTTCTAAATAATATACTAGCTTTTAAACCTGATTTATCAAATATACCAAAGCCTTTATTGAAATTTACTTAATAATTATCTAATGTCAATCAGTAGTTGCTTTTGCTACTAAAAAATGGAACAGTTTAATATTTTTAACAATGGACCAAACATTTCATTTCAAAGATATTTAAACAGGTAAAGAAATTCTTATTTTTGGTTTTTCTTTATTTATTAGTTATGGTGCAGGTATGAGGTGAACCTCTTCGTGGCACAAAATAATTTCATGGCATGGTAGGCAGAACAATGGTCCCCCAAAGATGTCTAGACTCTAACCCTCCAGAGTCCTTGACTGTATTATTTTATGTGGCAAGAGGGACTCTGTGGATGTGATTAAGGTTAAGGGCCTTAAAATGGGGAGTTTATTCTGAGATATCCAGGAGAGATCAATCTAATCGCATGAAAGGCAGAAGAGTGGGTCAGAAAGATGCAATGGGAAAGAAGAGATAAGAGATTTAAAACATGAGAAAGACTTGCTTTATTGTTGCTAGCTTTGAAGATAGAGGAAGAAGGTCATGAGTCAAGGAATGGGCTATCTTCCAGAAGGTGGGAATGGCTATCAGCTGCCCATCAACAAGAATATAGAGGCTGCATTAGAGTCATGAAACCACAAGGAATTGGAATCTCCCAAGAAACCCAAATGAGCATGAAAACAGATTCTTTTCTAGCACCTCCAGAAAGGAGCGAGTCTGCTAAAATCTTGACTTTAGCTTGGTGAGGCCCATGTAAGGACTTCGGACCTGCAGAACTGTCAGATAATAAATTTGTGTTTTTAAGTAGTTAAGTTTGTGGAGGTTTGTTGTGGCAGCAATACTAATACAGATGGTATAATAAAGATTCTACTGCAGATAAATGCTACAAATCTCCTAGAGCAGCAAAATGAACTATAATGTTTTCAGAGGAAAGAATTTAGGGTGCCTCTGTCAATCCCCTTCAAACTGTGAAACTTCCCTTTTCCTTTCAAACATTTTTTACCCTAGGTAAAATGAGACTAATTGCTAAAGGGGGATAATGTGTGTTTAGGATGGACCAGTATTAATTTGTTTATTAAATATTAGTAATTTTAATTTCCTTTCTACATTACAATATATGTTTATATTTTCTGCATTCTGCTGTATGTCTTTTATACCACGTGGGGAGTGGGAACCCTATTTAGGAGATCATTGTATTTATGAACAACTTTCAAAATGTAATAGAAAATAAGACAAAAAGAAAAAAATTTTGGGGCGCCTGGGTGGCTCAGTCATTAAGCGTCTGCCTTTGGCTCAGGTCATGATCCCAGGATCCTGGGATCAAGCCCCGCATCGGGCTCCCTGCTCAACGGGAAGTCTGCTTCTCCCTCTCCCACTCCCCCTGCTTGTGTTCCCTCTCTCACTGTGTCTCTCTCTGTCAAATAAATAAAATCTTCAAAAAAAAATTATTAAAAAGAAAAAAATTTTATGAAGGAGGAGAGATGGGAAATGGAGAAAGCAGAGGAATTTCTCATTATCTTTCTTTAAGGGAAAATTGTAGAACATATGAAAGTTTTCCTACATCTCTCAGTTCATACTCATTGGGATTGTTTTATTTTCCTTTAAATAAAACTGCCACAGAAAATGAGGACACTAGCGAAAGGAAGCTAATAGATCTTTAATGATTGAAAAATAGAGCCAAAGCAGCATTTTTCTCAAGAAGTTAACAGACTGTACCAGAAACATCTGAAAATCTACTAAAAATTTTGTGATATGTTTTTAGGACATTTTGGGTCTCTATTTCTTCTTGTACAGGGCAGAAATCATCTTAGATCTTTGGTATACTAACTGAGATAGACTTCAATAAATAAAATGTCCTTGAGTAAAATTTTTAATCCAGTTTTACAACAAATTTATCAGCAATTTATCAGTAAGGACACCTGAATTCCAAAATGTTAGCCTTGGAGTTTTTGGGATTATTATTAGTCTTTTGGTTTATAGCTGAGGGAAATAAAGTTAGCAAAGACAAAGATGAAAGGACAGAAATAGGATGGCATATTCCTCTTCCTCATCTTCCAGTTCATGACTCTACTATGTGCACAGACACCACAATTCCAGCACATTCCTTTCTGGACATGAATATGGTTGTCCCTTCCTTGTCCCTCTTTCTCAACCTAGCTTTGAGATATCTTTATTTATCATGACTTAGGCTAATAGTATACTATCTCTCTTGAAGATCTATTCTTGTATGAATTTGTCCTCTCTATCTTCAGCCTTTAATTTAATTTCCTTTTTATTGCCTTTTGTCACTGGTGAGTTTATCCACCTCTCCTGCAGCAAACACACATCCATTCTCAGACATGTTTCTAAAGTCGGGGCACCTGGGTGGCTCAGTCGATAAGTGTCTGCCTTCGGCTCAGGTCGTGATCACAGGGTCCTGGGATCGAGCCCTGCATCAGGCTTCCTGCTCCACAGGAAGCCTGTTTCTCCCTCTCCCACTCCCCCTGCTTGTGTTCCCTCTCTTGCTGTGTCTCTCTCTGTCAAATAAATAAATAAATAATCTTAAAAAAAAAAATAAAATCCACAGACCGTTCCTCTGTTCATGAAAACTCAAATTTGTGTATTTTGAATGTCCCATACAATCCTGAGTATAGTGACTGGGAAAAATTGGAAATTGGGAGTATCTGGGGACCTTGGGCGTGGGAGGCAGACAATCTGAAACAGATGATTCATTTATTTTGCTTTATTTTCTTTAGAACAGGAATAAAACAAAAGGGATGTTTATCATCAATTTTTTTTTTTTTTGCATGTGCCACTACAAAATTTTGTGTGTTTGTGTAATAAGGATTTTGCTTTTCAAGTGCAAATGTTGGCATATTGGTACTTAACGTTTGAAATGGAGTCTCATTTCTACTGTTTCAGTTACCTTAAATTTATTATTGGGTTCTTATACTTTCTTTCCTCTCTTTGGATTGCTTCACTGCTTACTTATTATCAGGGGGAACAAACAGGCGATACTATAATATCTTCAAAAGGAATTAATCACTACTATGCTATTTTTTCATTCACCATGGATGATGGACCAACAATGTCATTACTGAGAATCATTAAATAAAATCTAATGGGAAATATTTTGGAATAAATGGAAATTTTATTCCTACCTCCGAGGAAAAAAAAGAAAAAGATTATCTATTGTAACAGAAAGATACAACGATTGAGCAGGGTCCAAGATGGCAGTGTAGGAAGGCCCTGAACTCACTTCCTCCAATGGACTTCCAAGTCTACACCTACATAAGGATCATTTTCCTCTGGAAAATATCTGAAAACTAGATGAACTGTTCTCTACAGTAAAGGATAAAAGGACCACATCGAGAATGGTAGGAGAGGCAGATACGATCTTGCAAAACCCCACCCCCAGTGCAGCAACACTTAATAAGGAGGGATCTCACCACATAGGCACATCTCCCAGAGGAGCAAAGGGTTGGTGTCCCACACTGGGCACCCTGGCCCATGGGATGTGCACCAGAAAGATGAACCCCCAGAATGTCTGGTTTGGAAAACCAATGAGGCTGATGTCTGGGGATCCCAAAGTGCCATAGGAAACTGAGGTTCACATATTGGAAGGCTCATGTGTGGTCTTGCTCTCCCCAAGATCCAGTGAATAAATGGCAGTTTGAAAAATACCAAGAATATATGTGAGGGAAATTCATTTGCTGCTTTGAGGTGATTGGCTGGAGGGTTGGGGGCAGCTGAGATTCTCCCTGGAGTCAGAGGCACTGACAGATGCCATTGTTATACTCTCCACACCAACTGCTAGCACAAGCAGGTAGGCTTGGACATGGCGTCATGGCTGGAACAGGTTGGGGTAAGAACTTAGAGCACTTGCTGAAACTGGAGAGCACAAGCAGTTGCAACTCTCCCCTGTTCCCTGGCTGGGGTGCACAAGAACAAGCAGTCATGGCATCCTTCCATGTTCTGCCTAAAGACAGTGCGTGCGCTGACAAGGCTCTCTCTTGCTGTATCACTGAAGCCTGCGGGCATGTGTAAACAAGACATTTTCTTCCTGTTTTTCTGAAGCAGGCAGACATACCCCCCCTACTATACTCTTCAGCTGCCTTGCTAGAGCCAGGGGGCATGTGCAATCTACACAGGGGATATCCCTTGATCACCTGACCCTGGTGGCCAAGAGGACTGGAATTCCAGAGCTCCATGGGACTGTAACAACCAGAAAGACAGCTCTTGGCAGGCCACCGCCCACAGGGAGGAACACAGACAGCAGACTGAAACACAACTCCAGTCTTCCTATGAAAAAGGCCTATTTACTTAGCCTGGAGCTTCAGCCTGAAGGACATGTTTCTGGTTTCCCACACATTTGGAGGTCTAGGAGGTGCTCCTAGGGAGCTTAAGCAGGGAGACACCATCCTTGCATACTCCCTTGACCTTACTATAGCTCAGTATGACTTCCCAGAAAGGAGCTCATATACTCTTCTGGAGCCCCCATTGCAATTGTCACCCAGGGGACAGCTCCAGATCTCCTAGTCTGGAGACTAACAGGGATTACAATTGCAGACCCACAGGACTGTATATATTTGCACACTCTAAAGCTGCTGCCTGAGGATTTGGTTTCCAATCAGACTGATATCAGGTGCTAAATGAGATTCTTCCCCTTGGATCACTGACTGAAAACATGGGGGTATATCAAGAATAAATCAGGCAGTTTAGACAATCACAAAGGTTCAAGGGACAACCAAAAGCTAGCGCAAGGTTGAATGAGAAGGATCAAGACTGAAAGAGGTAGCTGTTTTGCCAAGTACATAGAAACACAGAGAGTCAAACAAAATGAGGCAACAGAAATATGTTCTAAATGAAAGAACAAGATAAAAATTCAGAAAAAGACCTAATGATACAGAGATAGGATATACCTGATAAAGAATTCAAAGTAATGGTCATAAAGATGCTCACTGAACTCGGGAAAAGAATGGATGAACATAGTGAGAACTTTAACAAAGAGAGAGAAAACATAAGAAAGTACCAAACAGAAATCACAGAGCTGAAGAATATGACTGAGCTGAAAAATAACCTAGGTGGGGTTCAATAGCAGACTGGATGAAGTTGAAATATGGACCAGCAACTTGGAAGACAAAGCAATAGACTCATCCAGATAGAAGGGCAAAAATAAAAAAAAAATAAATGAAAATAATTTAAGGGACCTCTGGGGCAATATCAAACAGAATAACATTCACATTATAGGGGTCCAGAAGAAGAGAGAGAAAGAGACAGAAAACTTATTTAAAGAAATAATGGCTGAAAACTTCCCTTTCCTGGGGAGGGAAACAGACATCCAGGACCAGGAAGTCCAGAGAATTTCAAATAAAATGAACCCAAAGAGCACCACACCAAGTAATATAATAATTAAATTGCCAACAAGTAAAGGGAGAATCTTAAAAGCATGAAGAGAAAAACAAATTGTTTCATACAAGGGAAACTCCATAAGGCAATCAGCAGATTTCTCAACAGAAACTTTTCAGGCCAGAAGAGAGTGGTACAATATATCCAAAGTGCTGAAAGAAAAAAAAAAAAACACCAAACAACTTTCAACCAAAAATATGCTACCTGGCAAGATTATTATTCAGATTTGAAGGAGAGATAAAGAGTTTTTTAGAGAAGCAAAAACTAAAGGAGTTCACTACTACCAAACTGGTCTTACAAGAAATAGTAAAGGGACCTCTTTAAGCTGAAAAAAGATGGCAAAAATTAATAACAAGAAAACATATGAAAGTGAAAATCTCACTGGAAATGGTAAGAATACAGGAAATGTAGTAGATTAATCACTTCTAAAGCTACTTCAGAAAGTTAAAAGACAAATTAGTAAAATTAACTAAAACTACAATAATTAAGAGACATACACAATAAAAAGATGTAAAATGTGACATCAAAAACAAATTGTCAGGGGAGTAAAAGTGTAGTTTTGGAATGTGTTCAAATTTAAGTTACTATCAACTTAAAAATAGACTGCTATATAAAAAGGATGTTATATGTGAGCCTCCTGGTAACCACAAAGCAAAAACTTAAAGTAAATACACAAAAGAAAATAAGAAAGGAATCTAAACATAACATTAAAGAAATTCATCAAGCCACAGGGAAAAGAGAGAAAGAGAACTACAAAAATGGCCAGAAAACAATAAACAAAATGGCAATAAGCACATACCTATCAGTAATTATTTCAAATGTAAATGGACTGAATTCTCCAATCAAAAGTCAGAGTGGTGGAATGGATCTAAAAAAAGACACACTTAAGGGCGCCTGGGTGGCTCAGTCGGTTAAGTGTTTGTCCTGGGATCAAGCCCTATGTTGAGCTCTCTGTTCAGTGGGGAGCCTGCTTCTCCCCCTCCACCTGCTTGTGCTCTCTCTCTCTGTCAAATAAATAAATAAAATCTTAAAAAGAAAGATTTTTATGCTGCCTATAAGAGACTCACTTCAAATGTAAGGCACACAGACTGAAAATGAAGGGATAGAAAATGATGTTTCATGCAAATGGAAATAAAAAGAAAGCTGGGGTAGCTATACTTTTATCGACAAAATAGACTTTAAAACAGGCCGTAATAAAAGATGAAGAAAGACATTATATAATGATAAAGGGGTCAATCCAACAAGAAGATAAAATAGGTATAAATATATATGCAATATTGGAGCACTAAATATGTAAAGCAAATACTAATGGACCTAAAGGTAGAAATACAATAATAGTGGGGGATTTTAACACTCAACTTATATCAATGGATGGATCATCCAGACAGAAAATCAATAAGGAAACATTGGCCTTAAATGACATATTAGACCAAATGGACTTAACCTATTTATAAAACATTCCACCCAAAAGCAATGGATACATATCCTTCTCAAGTGCATGTGGAACATTCTTGAGAATAGATGACATATTAGGTCACAAAACAAGTTTCACCCCCAATAAGTTCAAGAAGAGTGAAATCATATCAAGCATCTTTTCTGACCACAACAGTATGAAACTAATAGTCAATTACAAGAAGACAACTGGAAAAACTGCAAATATGAAGAGATAAAACAACATGTTACTGAACGACTGTGAGATCATAGAAGAAATTAAAAAATAAATTAAAAATACCTAGAGACAAAAGAAAACAGAAATAAGATATACCAAAATCTAGAGGATGCAGCAAAAACAATTCTAAGAGTTCATAGTATCCACCTAAAGACATGAGAGAAATCTCAAATAAAGAATTTAACTTTTACCTAAAAGAACTAGAAAAAGGAAAACAAATGTAGCCCCAAGTTAATAGAAGGACAGAGATAATAAAGATCAGAGTGGAAATAAATGAAATATAGACTAAGAAGATAATAGAAAAGATCAATGAAACTAAGAACTGGTTCTTTGAAAAGATGAACAAAATTGACAAATTTTTACCCAGATTTATCAAGAAAAAAAGAGAGAGGGCTTAAGTAAATAAAGTCAGAAATGAAAGAGAAAACTCTACCAAAAAATTGAAGAGGTGGGAAACCTTTCAAATTCATTTTACGAGGACGGTATTACCCTGATATCCAAACCAGAGTAGGACACCACAAAAAAAGAAAATTACAGGCCAATATCCTTGATGAACATAGATGGAAAAATCCTCAACAAAATATTAGCAAACTGAATTCAAACAGAGATAGACAAATGTTTCATGACTTCACTTATATGTGAAATTGAAAAAACAAAACAAACAAAGCAAAACCTGGACTCATTGATACCGAGAACAGATTGGTGTTTGCCAGAAGAAAGGAGGGTTGGGGGATGGGCAAAATGGGTAAGGAGGATTAAGAAGTACAGACTTTCAATTATAAAATAAGTAAGTCACGGGGATGTAATATACAGCATGGGGAATATAGTCAATAATATTGTATTAACTTTGTAATATGACAGATGGTAACTGGACTTATTGTGATGACCACTTTGCAATGTACACAAATGTCAAATCAATATGTTGTACACTTGAAACTAACATAATATTGTATGTCAACTATACCTTAATAAATTAAAAAAAAAGAAGAAACAATGATTTTGCTTTTCCATGTGAACAAAGAAGTCCTCTGTACCTTCCTAAGTGGAACATTGTAATCTAGGAGATACTTTTTTAACAACAGTGGTTGGGAGCTAGATGAGCAAATATTTCAGAACATTTTTCCAATCATCAGAAGAGGATCTCATTAGGGTTGTTTCCACTACCCGCTCCAGAACAAGAAAAGAACATAAGAACAAATCAACAGCAGAGAGTTCGCTGTCTTCTCTCACTTCCATCCTACTTTTGCTTGCCAAGCCAAGCAACATTTCTGTTTTCTCTATTTCTTTCTCCAAAGATGATTCAAACTGACAATGAAAGTGGTGGCAAAAGTCAAAACCAAGCTTAAGCAGAGAAGACTTGCCAAGGTTGGTCTGCTCTTTAACTGAAAAGAGTTGATTGTACAGTTTAAATGATAGGAATTAAAACCATATTCTTTCTCTTCTTGGACTTGTTCTCTTTGTCATCTACTTATAATCAACTGATCAGCAGTACCAATCCAATTTTGCAAGGTGATCTTTTACAGGATATTTGTATCAAAGATGAAAGCTTAATACTGACAAAAGCATAGACTTTGTGTGGCTTATTATAAGAACTGTGCCTAGAAAATTAAATATGTAGAAATAAGATGATATATTTTATGTTAACTAAACTTTTATGAATTCCAGTTAGAGCTAGAGGACAGCATTTAATTACAGTTGAAATAATTGTATTGATAAGATGCACTGGAAATAACCCAGTATATTAATTTATCTTAAATTGGATATATATCCATATATTTATATACATAATGAATATATAACCAATATATAATTTATAATATATATGTGTATATATAATACATATGTATTAATCCAATGGATTAATTATCTTAATTTAATATATGCTATTTATATATATATGCGTATACACATACACACAGAAACACACATAATTTCATACATAGAGGTATATATAGTTTTGCTTTTCACAAAAATCTGAAACATCCTTTCTGGTGAATGTCCTTCAGTTAGTGATCTACAGCAATAAGATCCTATGCAGGTAAACAATCTAAGATTTAAGTTGTCAGACATGTTCAACAGAACCTTGGGTGTTCATGTATTCCTGTTTTCTCACCTTCCTTTGATAAGTGGATGTTGGTGAATAGAGTGAGCCTTCCTGGCAGTGTCATTTCATCTTAGTCAAGTTAAGGGTTAGATAGACTAAAGGGAAGTCTAAAATTCCTGTACTAATGGACAGGGAATGAAAACATTCCATAAGTGGGGCACCTAGGTGGCTCAAATGGTTAAGTGTCTGCCTTCCACTCAGGTCATGATCTCCGGGCCCTAGATCAAGCCCCATGTTGGGCTCCCTGCTCAGCGGGAAGTCTGCTTCTCCGTCTTGACCCCCTGTTTCCCCCTACCCCGGCTCATGCTCTCTCTCTCAAATGGATAAATAAAATCTTAAAAAAAAAACATTCCATAAGTAACACTGTGGTTCAGGAAATGAAGTTTGTTACAGCATTTATTTTATCTGGAGGGCCCTTCCTTGGCCCAGCATTTGATGCTGCAGCTATGTTAGCTTGGCACACATGTATAGATACACATGCACTTAAACCTTGTTTATTCCCGGGGCACCTGGGTGGCTCAGTCGTTAAGCGTCCGCCTTCGGCTCAGGTCATGATCTCAGGGTCCTGGGATCGAGCCCCGCATCGGGCTCCCTGCTCAGCAGGAAGCCTGCTTCTCCCTCTCCCGCTCCCTCTGCTTGTGTTCCCTCTCTCGCTGTGTCTCTTTCTGTCAAATAAATAAATAAAATCTAAAAAAACCAAAAAAACAAAAAACAAACCTTGTTTATTCCCAAGTAGGATTTGAAGATGAAAAACATAGATGTGACTTAGCATCCACCCAACATATAAGAAACTTGGGGAATAAGGGATCCCATATACATCAGAGTAGAGTATTGATAATGTGACAAATCAAAACCACTCCCAAAGGAGTCTGAGTTATTGACTGCAGAGCTCCCCATGCCTTAGATAGTGGGGTAGAGAAGGAAAGGCCTTTTCTTTTTGTTGTTTTATTTTTGTTTTTTTTAAATTGTGGAACAGAATTTGGGGCGCCTGGGTGACTCAGTCAGTTAAGCATCTGCCTTCAGCTCAGGTCATGATCCCAGGGTCCTGGAATCGAGTTCCGCATTGGGCTCCCTGCTTAGCAGGGAGTCTGCTTCTCTGTCTCCCTCTGCTGCTCTCCCTGCTTGTGTTCTCTTGCTCATTCTCTCGCTCTCTCTCGAATAAATAAATAAAATCTTTAAAAAAAAAATTGTGGAACACAATTTGAATCTTTGACTTTTCTACTTCTACATAGTACTAGTAGGTAGAATTACTGTGAGTAGGTCAGAGCGCTCATCAAAAACTAAACTGGATACAATGAAGCAACAGAATCAAACACTAAACAAACAAAAATTTGGTTTTTCAAAGACTCGAAAAAATTACTGGTAATAATGCCAAATCAAGTCATATTAGTAAAGCAATCACTGTGCTTGGAAACTTCTTTAAATAATAATAGCCTCTAAGTACTTAAAAATGGTTTATTGTAGGTCCTCTCTTTTTAATGTGCTCATTTTTATTAAGGAAAAAGACACTATTGTGTCCCTACCATATTTAACAGCTTTTCTCATCTTGGTGACAAATTGGAACTATTCCATCCACACACTGATTTAATCATCCTTGAACTAATAGCACAATTTTTTTTTTTTTTCAAAATGGCTGGCAAAGTTTAGGGAATATTTGTAAATAGTACCAGAACAAAAGAGATTGAAACTTGGCAATGTTAGGGTACCTGATGGAAAAATATTCAACATCTGTTTATTGCTAATTATGATTAGGAAGGAAATTAATTAAATAAATTCTTTGAATTCTGTAAAATATTTGCACATTTAAATATTATCGATTCAATTACAGATACTTTAAGAAACCTTATAGTATCATGTTCAGTCTTTTTAGTTATAAATATACTTACACTTCAAGATAATTGGATTTACCATTGTATTTCATCAATGATTGTATTTAACTTCATCTCTAGGACCTTCGTTTACACATCTGTAAAATGGCGATAATATTTATCTCACAGGACTCAAAAAGATAAAATTAGATACAAGAGATTGCCTTAAATCTGGTATTGTCCTGACTTTTAATAGATTCAAGAAAGGTAGTCTTAATGTTACTCTTTTCAACCAGTGGAAAATTGCAAAAGGTCAATTTACATAATTTAGGAAGATGGCTGATTATACCAGCTGCATTATTATCAGAATGTGCATATTATATTCACATTATAGTTCAGAACATGGGATTTAAAAAAATGACTTTACTAGTACTCCATAAGTGAGTCTAGCAAAGAAACATCTGAACTTTTTGTTCCTATCTTGCATTCTGAGCTTCAGTTAACCAAGATTATTTACAAAATTTATACAAGTTTTAAATATTAGTTTTAAAATTTGTAACATGACTGCACAGACCCAGCTAACCATCTTTAAGCACAGACTTTGGATAGAGTTTTGTGGTTATGAGGTTGATGGTATGAAAAGAAATGGGTGAAATCATCCAGAGGATTTCTTAAAGTATCAGACTTCCTGAATAACACAAAAGACACTGGATCAGTGGGTCCCGAATGATGATTTTATTTGGTTTCTGGAAACATCACTCACAGTCCTACTGCAAATTTTTTGAGCTCCTAAAGAACCATTATGCTAAATGATGCAGCTTTAATCACACATTTCCAGTTAGTCCCTGACCAGTGGAGATGATTGCTTTGATCCACATCTGGAATATCAGCATATTTTGTATCCCTGTTTTTTACAATTTAGACCCTTAATTGCAACCTTCTTGATATAAGGAACATTGAGCTTCAAATATTGCCTTTATATTGGTAAGAGGCGTGAAGTTGCCATGGTCCGTATAATAGGACAGAGACTGTATTTTTTCCCCCATATTTTGCCTCTTGGGCCTTTTTGCATGGCACAATCCCCAAATACATACTTCCTGTATTTCTTTTCTTTTTTTTTTAGATTTTATTTATTTATTTGAGAGAGAGAGACAGAGATAGTGAGAGAGAGCACAAGGGGGGAGGAGAGGGAGAAGCAGGCTCCCCACAGAGCAAGGAAACCGACGTGGGGCTCGATCCCAGGACCCTGGGATCATGACCTGAGCTGAAGGCAGATGCTTAACGACTGAGCCACCCAGGCGCCCCTATACTTCCTGTATTTCTTGATTGATGATTAATATTTATGAATATCACGTTTTTTCCTTCATAGAGAAAATGTGGTACTTTGAGAAACTATGGGTAGAAGTTTAATGGCAGAATGCTTACAGGAAAAAAATATTATATATAATCCATATTTCTGTGTAATAACCATTAAGTATGTATGTGTTCATATTTGTAAATATATAGTTGCCAGTGTGATAATTGAAACTGAAGGGTTTGGTAGTTTAAAATCTTAAAAATTGTATTTGATTTTTAGAATGTATTATGGACATTTATTCTGAATCTTGTCATTTTTCAGTAAATTTGTAATTAATATATATCTGTGTAGTAAAAACTGACAGCAAGAGTTTGTAGCCCAGAAGCATTTTTCTTGGCAGAGGGGAAAGATAGTCATTTAAATTTCCATAGACAATTATTTACTTAGAGATGATTGAGTCCTCTCTGTAAATCATGTATTGATAAAAATGCTAATGTCCTTATCAGGAGAAGTAATTAGCAAACACATTTTCTTTCAGTTTCTACTTTAATCCCAAAGATTAAATGGCTAAGTGACACTGATTCTTATTTCTCTTAAGCACCTGTCTTCTAGGGCTTCAATAGATATTTTCATTGCAAAAATAAAATTGGTTTATGGTCTGTGTGCTATTTTTCCAGATGCGTAAATCCTGGTTAATTGCTAGGATTAAAGTGCATCCATGGTTATCTTTTTAAAAAGAAACTATAATTTAAATATAAATACCTAAAGGCTTAATCCTGCACTATCCAATGCATCTTGAAGAGCCAACATTCCTTACAGAAAGGAAGCAAAGTCTTCAGTTAAATTATGCTAAAATAACAGATGGCAATTGCTTTTCCTCAGATTCCAGAAATCATTCTCATTTACTGCTCTATTCTGTCTGTAGGAAAGGTGGCTAAAAACAAACAAACAAACAAGCAAACAAAAAACCAAAAGAAGAGCAGGTAGGTGTTATAAATATTGTAACTAAAAATACTAAGGCTTAGAGGAACTTTTTATAAAGCTCAGAAGGAAGGCACTTGGCCCCTCTCTCCACAGTCATGCTTCTGGCTCATTACAGCATCACATTCTGTTTATAGAGTGAGTTGTCTTGATAATCACGGATTTGAATGCGGGAGCTGAGGACAAAGGAAGACATCTTTTAGTTTAGATATTTGAGTGACAGCCCTATCATTTCCTTGTTCCGCTCTCTACTCCCGGATTTGATAAATTTATTTAAAATATTTGACCTTGTCAAGTGAGTTTCTCTTTACATGTCCAAAGTTATGAATCCAGCATTGAACCATTGCATTTTAAGCTTCTCTGTGTGATGGGGGAGTCTAAATCACTATCAGAGAGGGAATTTAGCCACTTCATTTCACGTGGGGTTTCTTTTATTTAAAGACACCTACTTTAAAGTTCTCTTAGGTATGCTCTTCTTCATCTATATTTACCTTTATTTTTTGTCATTAAAATATTTTCCACAGAAGATTTTAATATGTCCATTCATAAAAATCACGATTTTACTTCCAAACCAGGGAGATACAATGCCAAAAGTATTTAAAATTTGTTTTTCTTTGAGTTCACCTAGGATTGGAAAATATGGTTGGGGAATATGTGCTCTGCACAAGGGCATGTGGATGAAGGATGTGGTGGTTGCCCTCCAGCTTGCCCTCGCCATCCTGCAATGTGCCTGGGAGACCCCTTTACCCAGGGGAGCTGCCTTTTCCTAGTCACACACCAATCACAGGGCTAGTGGCTGATCCAGAATGAATGAATTTTAGATTTCCAGGTGACCAATGAGAGAAACTCAAATGAACTAGCAAAAATGTAAGTTGGAGAATAACTAGTATTGCAAAAATCTAACAAACTTGGAACATTAACTAATTCACTGGCGCGGAAGTTTAAGGTGTCTAAGAAAATGGAAAGAATCGGGGAGCAGAGGAAAATTATAAGCCAAATTGTTGTCACCTTAACATGGTCCCTTTTTCCACCTCCTTTTGCTCCCTGCATCTCCTTATGGGCAGGAGTCTTTCGGGGCCTCCCTGTTTTCTGAGCCTGTCATTCTCCTGCTCGATTACCTTTTTCCTCTTTAGGCTGGAACCGTGAAAATTATTTTCAAAGACAGTCTCAGATGCTCTCTATGTTCTTCCCCTTTGTCCTCTGCAGCTCCCTGTTTTCTAAACCCCCATTCAGATCAGCCCAACCGGCTTGTTTTCTGTGCTGCCGGAAGGCAGAGCTCAGCTTGTGAAATCGCATAATCATGCTGATTTCCTCCATTATAAGTTTATGGGCTTCATCCTCAGCTGGGCCCTTGTTGCTGCTTAGCAGTCCTTTTACTTATGTGTCTCATCAGCTCCCTATCTCATTTCCCATGGTGGCTGTTACAGTCTTTTTACAACCGTCATTGCCAGCTCCCAGCTCCACTTCACCCGCCCCATTTTTTGCAGAAGGCTTTACCTCCTATTTCCTGGAGGAAACAGATGTCCTCAGGCCTGTGAGCTCCCAATTTCCCCTTCCACCTCCTAACTCTGTCTTCTACAGTCTTCTCTGCTTCTCCACAAGGAGCTCCTGGAGAGGGCTTGCCACCCACCTGTGTTCTCAAGTCCATCCCCTCCCTCTGGGACCTATGAGTTTCTCTCAGTCTTGCATCACCTGCCTCTTGTCTTCCAGTACCTTCTCCTCCCATTCTTACGGAAGACTTCCCACTGAATTCTCATGGAAAAAGAAAAGTTATTTAGAATGTTCCTGCCCCTCAAACTACCTCTCTGAGTCTCCCTCATCATCAAAATTCTGAATACGGTAGTCTGACTTTAGTGCCTCTTCATACTATTGAAGAATGAAGTGAGAAATTCTCACTTCATAGACAGTGCCCCAATTCTATCAGCATAACTCTTTGGGTGGAGTAAGATGCTATGGAAAAGGCTACCATGACCCCCTAAATGATTAATCCACTGGCTTCTTTTCATCTCCTATTTTTTACTTCTGTGTAAGTTTGGAAATATTAAGTAACATCAAATTCTTCTTGAATCTGTCTTCTCTTGATTTTCAAGCTGGGAATTTTCAAAATCTGCCCTTTGTTTGGAACTAGATGAACTGGCTGGCACATAAAGTGCACCATAACGTAGTGGTTAAGAATGCAGACTCTGAAACTATTCGACTCTATCCCTGGCTGGGATCCGGGCTCAGTCTTACCAGTGTGTGACCTCAGTAATTTCATCTGAAGACAGGGCTGGTAGAAATATGTATGTACAGAGTTGTTAATTCTAAATGAGTTAATACAATGCCTGGCTTTATTAAAGTCAATACATGTTAGTTTTCTTTAGTGTTACCTGACCTGGATCGTGGCCAGTTTCTAAGGGAGAACTATTTTTTATAGTTCAATGTGCAGAAAGACAGTGAAATAATCTAATCCAAATCTTCTGAAGGCAAGATTGGAATCAAGAGCCTGAGCAGAAGGAGCTAGAGAGGCAGGTACTAATTCCAAATCCTATTGAGAGGGAGATTCTAAGTGAGAGATGGAAGCAGATTTCAAGAACCAGTAAAGAACTGGATCAAAGTGGGGGAAATTTGGGAACAATGGAATGAATCTAGGACATTGTTTACAGAATAAAGTTGTTTACAGAATAAAATTCAGATATTTTAGAATGGCATACTAGTCAATGTTCCGATATGTGCTGGCTGCATTTTTGCTTCTGGTATATATGTGAAGCTATTTCCCCCGACCTGAGATGGTCTTGACCTGTCTGTCATTGTACGTGGGAAATTGCTACTTATTTCAATTTTCAGGTATAAGGTTACCAAATTTGTGAAACCTTAACTCACCTTTCCTACTGCTTAGCAAAAGTAATTACTCTGTCAATGCAGATTGACATAACATGCTTTTTCCCCCTCTCTTTTGGAACTATTTGTATTTTTATTGCTATTTAAGTCTGAGTCTGTTGTTAGATCATGAATCTCCTGGGGACAGAAATCCTGGATAATTCATCCTTATTGTCTCAAGACTTCAAAAATGCCTGGCACATGACAGAAACACCTTAAGTGTTGAATGTTGCATATTAAATCCATCAATACTATAATGTGTATAACTATGTCTGTATGTCCATCTGTCTGTCTACTGTGTATTAAATAAATAATATGTCCCCCTAATTTTGGGAATAATACAGAAATAATCAAAATACTCAAAATAGAGACTAGCATCAGCTCTATGAAATAGATACAAATGCAACTCTTAATGCAATAATTAGAATAATTTTACTTTCTCTAATAATTATGCCTTTAGCTAATCTAAAGAGTGCACTAATAATACCACAATTGATTTTTCAAATTATTTATTAAATGCTGTACCAATTTGTATTTGATCTGATAATACTGAATACCATGGACAAATGGCAAGTTCTAAAAGAACTGTTAAAAAGTACAATTCAAGGACTTGATGCAAAGTCACTAAAAATATTCTTCCATACTTTTGTGTCTAAATGTGAGAGATTATAACATAGTCACTATAAATTAATATTTATGGCATCCATACAGAATGCATTAGGGTTATAAGGTTGGAAAATCAGACATGAATGCCATTGATACAGCTAAAGTCAATGTTTAGAATATATTTATCAGCACGGTACATGTGAGGAACATTACTGGAATAAGGGGAAAATGACTAGGCTTAATAAAGTGAAGAAAATGTAAAATATGGTAGTTGTCTAGATTCATTGTTTATAAACCTGAAATAAAGAAAAGATAAAGAAAAACAAAAAATGTAATCTCATCCCTGAGGTAGCTCATTAATTCATTTTCATTCAATGAATATTTATTGAGTGACTGATTCACATTAGGCAATGTGCTATGTCATAAGGATATAAAACGGGATAGACAGGGTCAAAAATCCTGCCACCTATGTCGTCGAGAGGTGGACATATAAACATATAAATGCCATTGCTTTTCTCGGGCTAACTCCTTCACATCCTTCAATTCGTATACATTAGGATAATTCTGGTGGGTATAATAAATTGACCAAAAAATCCAATAGAGGTTCAAATACAGTAGAAGTTTATTTCTTTTTTTGTCACGTGGGGGAGAGGTAAATAACTGGATAATGGGAAGGTGCCTCTCCATTCAGTGATGTGAGGAGCCAGGCTGATGAAGTCTCTGCCACATTCACTTGTGGCTTCCAAGTTCTCCAAATAGCAGATGGCTTTAAAAGCATGGAGAACCTTTATTAGGCAGTCCCGGAAGTGGTGTGCTTCCCTTCTGCTCACATTTCACTGGCTAGAACTCAGTTATATGGCCACTTCTAACTGTATAGAAGGCTTGAAATGCCATCTAGCTGTGTGGTCAAGATGAGGAGGAGAATAAGATTTGGAGTCTTTGCCCTTGCTACATGTTCATCATTCCCCTGAATCCAGGGTCAGTGCTGCTCTGACATGTTTCTACATTGCCCGGTACTTTCTTTGTCAAATCATCATCACACTAGCTTTACATTTTCTCATTTCCTACTAGATACATACTCCTTACAGGCAGGAACCATCAGACTTGCTCCCAATTGTATTTCTAAAGGTTAGCACAGCTCCTGACACAGAGTAGGCAGTTAATAGATATTTATTGCTGTAAACTCTTCATCTCTTGGTCACTCCCAAATCACTGGAGTCCACGTCTGTGTACACCACCATGGGAATAGCCCTCGTTGTTACCAGTAACCAAATGCCAAAGCTATCAAAGCCTCTTATTTGATTTGGTACTTACTACTTCACTTTGATACTCTTTTCTTTAAGGTTTGCCTCTGAGTTTTTCAATTTCACTTTTTCAATTATTGTGCAGACTCCTTTTCTGTCAAGTTGGCTTTCAAAGGAGAGCTCTTGGGTGTTAAGTGATTGCAATCTCATGGGTACAGGAGAGGATATGTTTTCAAAAGACAGGAAAGCCTGTGTACCTCATCAGAGAGGAAATGCTGGATGCTGGAGGTGGGTGTGTGGAGAGAGAGTAAGAGAGGGGATGGTGACAGAGATACAGAAACACAGAGAAATAGCAAGAAACAGATGACAGATACACAAAAAGAGAGGAAGAGAGGAGTTGGAGATACACAAGGACACAGAGCAGGCAGTTGACAGACACCCAGAGAAAAACAGAGAGAGAGAGAGAGACTGAAGATACCAGAAAGGGAAAGCATATTTGTTAGAGAACAATTTCTGAGAAAGCAGGAAGATCCTAATGGGATTAGCTTTGAAAAGAGGCAATAATTCTCCATGAGAGAGCAAAATTGAGAAAATCTCTTTTTTCTTTTGTTTATAACGAACTGTGTTCGATATATTGTGTAACATTTCTTCACTAATGTTGCTTTACTCTCAAATAGAGGTAGAAATTTGAATGGACAAAGAAGTCTTTTGACTATGCAGCTACATATGAAAAGCCAGTTGAAAGGAAAAAGTAGGACAAATGTTAGAGAAGAGCATTAGTCACTGAACACTTCTTGCAAAATTGACACTTCTGTGTCTTTGTACTTTGAGGAGGATGAAACTCATTGGTCTAAGTGCCTTATCATTGATACCTTTTCTTTTGGTCAATATGGTAATGGGTAGGGAATAGAAATGTAGACTTAGCTACCATGTCCATAACATTACACCTTACCTAATGGTGTTCATAGGTCTTTGTGTCTTTTATATAGCGTATTGTTAGTTTTTAATATTTATTTTCATTTCTTTTGTCCCAAAAGCAAACATGATATTTCTAGATTAGAGACAGAATATTGTTACAGCAGTAACTGCATCAGTTACCCAAGACCCTTCTCCCCTTTTAGGGCTATGTTATCAAGACCAGATGTTATATGTATATGCAAGGGGGTTTTTGTACTACCAAGAAGAAATTGTGAATCTCAGAGGTTTTTTTTAAAAATTATGTTATGTTAATCACCATACATTACATCATTAGTTTTTGATATAGTGTTGCATGATTCATTGTTTGTGTATAACACCCAGTGCTCCATTCAATACATGCCCTCTTTAATACCCATCACCAGGCTAACCCATCCCCCCCACCCCCCTCCCCTCTAGAACCCTCAGTTTGTTTCTCAGAGTCCATAGTCTCTCATGGTTCATCTCCCCCTCTGATTTCCCCCCCTTCATTTTTCCCTTCCTACAATCTTTTTTTTTAACATATAATGTATTAATTTTTTCAGAAGTACAGGTCTGTGATTCAACAGTCTTACACAATTCACAGCGCTCACCATAGCACATACCCTCCCCAATGTCTATCACCCAGCCACCCCATCCCTCCCACCCCCTACCACTCCAGCAACCCTCAGTTTGTTTCCTGAGATTAAGAATTCCTCATATCCATGAGATCATATGATACATGTCTTTCTCTCATTGACTTATTTCGCTCAGCATAATACCCTCCAGTTCCATCCACGTCATTGCAACAAGAAGATCTAACAATTGTAAATATCTATGCCCCTAACATGGGCCCGGCCAATTATATAAGCCAATTAATAACAAAAACAAAGAACATCGACAACAATACAGTAATAGTAGGGGACTTTAACACCCCCCCTCACTGAAATGGACAGATCACCTAAGCAAAAGATCAACAAGGAAATAAAGACTTTATATGACACACTGGACCAAATGGACTTCACAGATATATTCAGAACATTCCATCCCAAAGCAACAGAATACACATTCTTCTCTAGCGCCCATGGAACATTCTCCAGAATAGATCACATCCTAAGTCACAAATCAGGTCTCAACCAGTACCAAAAGATTGGGATCATTCCCTGCATATTTTCAGACCACAATGCTATGAATCTCAGAGTTTTTATAGGAACTGCTACACAGCGGCCAACTTCTCCTTCTGAGAGATTGGGAGAGAGAGACATCAAATATCCCCAGTATGAATAGATCTTCTCTGAGAAGAGAAAGGAAAGATCCCTCTTTTACAATCCTTTGAAAGGTAAACAAATGATTCTGGGTTTCACCTGCTTTGAAATAAACACATTTCTCTCTGGAAGTCTCTATTTATTCACTCTTTAATTCCAAGATTTGTTCTTTCTTTTTTTATTTTTTTTTTTAAGATTTTATTTATTTATTTGAGAGAGAAAAAGAGAGCATTGGGGGGGGTAGCGGCAGAGGGAGAGCGAGAAGCAGGCTCCCCACTGATCAGAGAGCCCAACTGGGGCTCCTTCCCAGAACCCTGGGATCATGACCTGAGCCAAAGGCAGACGCTTAACCAACTGAGCCACCCAGGTGCCCCCAAGATTTGTTCTTTAGCCAGGTTCCAGTTTTCTTTGCTCAGAAAGTCCTTATGATGCAGAAACATTAAAATACCTCTATGAGGTATGTACCATTATTTACATGAATAATATAAAATTCCATCCTTATAAAATAATAGCATTTCTGGAATCAAATAATCTTATAAAATGGCTATTTAAAAATAATTTAAAAATAGTGGTTGTGTCATAAAAACATTTTGTTTTTAACAACTCTCATTTAACTAGAATGCAAGATCTTTTAATATTTTAATTAAATCAGTTTATAAGTACATGTGGTATGACTATATATACATACTTGTTCTGTGTGCATAAATCAAAATAACTCTTTTAAACACACTAACAGGAAAGAGACCAGTAAAAGAGACCTCTTCACAGAAACCTTGCTAACTCCTATTGTATGTGCTCAAAAATATTTATTACCAACTTAAAACTGGAACACAATAATAGCACAAACAATACAGTTGAGATTCAATGTTATTTTCATCCTATTCTCTAACAAGCTTAGCACCTGATAACTATTTTCCTTGGTTATCAAAATGCATGTCAGAAGAACTTAAACTTTTGCCAATATAAGAACTTTAAAAATATGAATGTCTGTTTCTTCATAGTGTAATGATTTGCCTTGAAGTCAGAACCCACACTGACTTCATTCTATTCCATTGGATTTACTTATTTATTTAGCACCTAGTATGTTCTAGGCACCGTCTAGATGCTGAAGCTACTGTCAGGAGCAAAAGTTGATATGGTTCTCCCTCTCTTCCCAAATTTTTTCTAGTAAATAGGATGCAGTTATTGATATGTGTTAAATAAGATATATCCCTAATAAAGATATACAAAGTACAGTGGCTTACACACTTCTCTCTCCCATAAAAGTCTAAGCTGCTGCATAATTCCAGAGGATAAGGCAATTTTGCTTCACAAGGCGATTCAGAAATACAGGCATCTTGACAATGTTATTCTTGCCTACATGCCAAAGTCACTGGGGTCACATTCCAATTTGTGGGAAGAGATAAATGGTAAGTGGGAAGCAAGTAACCTATCTATAAGGATATGACCCAGAGTTGAATATTTCACTTCTGCTTTCATCCATCATCTTGAACTTAATCACAGGGTTACATCTGGCTGCAAGGGAAGCTGGGAAATGTATTTTCTGCTGAATGCCATATGCCTATCTACTAGGGAGGTTCTTATAACAATGAGGAGGAAGAGGATGGATTTTGTGAAAACTTAAGTCCCCGAAATAGTAAGTTTTCAGTTTCTGGATCTGATAACTGATACCTAGTCCCTTTTGTTGTTCATCTGACTTCAACTTGTGGGCCCTGCTTTAATGTAGGTTTTAGTTCTTGATCCCTCTGATCCCTAGCTGTGTCCCAGCCAGCTGCATTATATGGATTAGGGCCAATTGATTCTCAGGAAATGCCGCAAGGTAACATAAGTTATATGATAAATAGATGGATTAGTGTCCTGCTAGTCTGATGCAATTGTCCTGTCTCCTTCAGCCTGTTTTCCCAAAATCTTTCACACTGTCTGGAACACAAGTGGTACTGAAAAAAAATCTTCATTGAATGAATAATGAACAAATGAATGCCATATGTTATAGTAGTGGCTCTGACTTACGTTCTTTTTTCCCCTTTATTTTACTTTTTTTCCAACTTTGGGAATCACGCTAATGGGGACAGAAAGAGAACCAGGCATAGAGCGTTTAATCTTAGCTCTGAATGTTTTCAGGATAAAAGTTATTGTTTGTGTTTCTCTCATCTTCTGTTTTATAGTTACCCAAGATACTTGAGGACAATCATATACTTAAAAGTATTATAAAAAAGAATACAAATGTCATCTTATTGCCTATTTTACAGATAGAAAACTGGGGTCCAGTTTGCCAGTTGTCATATAAGTTATTCATATTACTTTGACTTTCAGTTCATTGTTCTTTTTAGTATTACATTAATTCTGAATTTTTAGGTGCCCTATAACAGATAGATCCAAGGTTCATAATCAGATCAGCTGCCTTTAAATTAAGTGCGTAGTCTTCTTCCTTAGTAGTTCTCAAAGCTTGGTTCCTTGGCTGCAGCAACAGCATTAGACTTTCCTGGGAACTCGATTGAAATGCAAATTCATGCCTCTCACCTCAGACCCAGAAATTCAGAAACTCTGGGGCCCAAGCTCAGCAATGCATGTTTTAGGAAGCCCTCCAGGTGATTCAGGTGCTCACTCAAGTTTCAGAGCCACTGTCTTGTATTGATAGGACAGCACGCAGCATATATTAAGACATTATTTTATATGATGTAGACACCCATAACCAAAGCTACCAATTATGGAATGCCTATGAAGTGCTACTCTGCTAGATGCTGTATGTACCTAGTCTCATTTAATCATCCCAATAGTCTGGAAAAATTATTACTATCTGTGTTTTATAAATGAGAGAATTAAGGCTTAAAGAGGTCAAATTTCAAGCTCCTCCCCCAAAACCACCAAGATTACATAATTTGAAATTGGCAAAGATGAGATTTTTGAACTCCTATTGCCTAACTCCAATGATCATGAGTTTTCCAAAGCACTGCTTTAAAAAACACACTGTATTATAATTTACTCATTGAGAGGTATGAAAAATAAGAATATTTGACATTTGAAAAATAAAGTTTTCAGGACCATGAACTGCTTTCAAATTTCCTCTAGCTATAATGTGTTCATTAAAATGCTGTTTTGAGTTTGAACAGTCTTTTTTTAGTATTGCTGTATATGCAAAACAGTATTCTGCCAGGACAAAAAATGCCAGCTTTCTTTAAGAAATTTGTTTCTGTTTTTACTGTTTGTAGAACTTGGTAGTGGTCTGGTAGAGATAGATGTGTAACCTTCACAATTGTTGTTCCTCACTGAAAGCCCTGCTTGAGAGTTGCCACATGGGCCTTGAGAAATGGACTTCATCCTGAGTGTATCTGAGAGTCTACATGGCCAGAAATCTCCCAGTTTCTCCAAATGTGGGGATATTGGACTCTGGGATAAATTAGATGCTCTGGATCTCGTAGTTCATCATTACCAAGACTCTGGGGGACTAGTTTGACCTGTCTCTCCTCTAACAGTTACTGATGCATGAAGATACCTGGGTATATAGAACATAGATGGTGAAACCTTAATACACATTCTTCTTAACCTTTTATTTGTTTTTTACCTGTGGAGAGACTGAGTCCTAAATAAACATTGCTCCTTAATAATTTGCCTACAGTGGGTAGCTCTGGTTATTGCTAGAAGGAAACTCTGGAGACTGTTGTCAAATCTTCAGATTTTTTTAGAAAAGCAGGATGTATGTATATCTGCTACACACACACACGTGTGTGTGTATATATGTGTTTGTGTGAAATCTAATATTAAAATTTTAGTTATTTTAACATTCTGTAGGCAAAAATCTACATTTGTGGGCTGGTTATATTCATCACATGTTTACTTTGCATTTTCTGTAGACTTTTGGTGCTTAACCTAAAAATTACTCCCTTCAAGTTCATGTATTTCTTTAGCATTATTATCTGAGTTAATCTTATCATCCACCTGAAGTTCCCTTCTTTTTGAGTCACAGCTTATAGATTAAAGACCAAACAATAAAGAAACCTTGATTTAAAAATCTGACTGGGTTGGCACAATGCCATCAGCATATAAACTAGCTGAGTGACCTTAGAGAGATTACTTACAATCTCTGAGCCTTGTTTTCAGTGTCAATACAGGAGCATAAAAAGTGTCCAGCAATATCTTTGGGTGTATAGTAGATAGTTAATTCCTGTATGTTACCCTCTTTAATTCTGACCAAAAAAATTATGAAAAAAATGGATTTCCCCTCAAATCTAAAGGAACTAGCAATATTTTTTCTTTTCTTTTTTACTCCCAGGAAAATAAAATTCTACAAATAATTTTATAGAAACAATGCTATTCAGGGAAATAACTATAAAAAAATAACATATATATCCTTTATTATATTAGTTAATTTTGGGGGTTGGAATCTTTTACATTTTTGTTAACTAGAATGAAAGGAGAAAACAAGTTTTCAGTATCACTACTTTAGGATTGACTATCCTGTGCTCCAAAAGGGTGGGAATGGATATGGATTCTCCAAAAGAATCTGAGTTACCATTTATCGGCAAAATGTATTGAAATTTGGGTCCATTTTTTGATGCTTCAAGGTAGTGACTTAATTTAGAGTCCTAAAACAAAAGAGCAAAGCAGATAATCTAGCTGTATTATCTAGATCATCAAAAGGATGAAATTTGTATTACTCTCTTAATGGTTTATTTGTAATACCTTCGTAATTGAGTTTTGGTTTTTTTCCATGGAAAAATTAAAATCCAGATGGCTAGCTTTTCTTTATCCTTATTCCATGTCAGAAAGTATAATTGATTTAGAATAAAGTAAAAGCTCATTGATGAACAAGAAAATCTGGATGACTTAAATTCACTACTAAAACCTTTTGCCTTGAGGTTCGTCTTGGTCAGTTCAGGTTGCTGTAACAAACTGCCCTAACCTGGCTAGTTTATAGACTACAGAAATTTATCTCTCATAGATCTAGAGACTGGGAGTCTAAGATCAGGTTGCCTGCATGGTCATGTTCTTTCCTGGTGAGAGCCTGTCTCCTAATTCACAGATGGCTCTTTTCTCACTGTGTCCTCACATGGTGGAAGAGGAAGCGAGTTCTCTCGGGACTCTTATAAGACACTAATCCTATTTGTGAGGGTGCCACCCCTATGATCTCCTCTAATCCTAATCACCTCCCAAAGACCCCACTTCCTAGTACCATCACATTAGAGAGTAGGGTTTCAGCATATGAATTTTGGGGGGATACATTCAGTTCATAACAAGATCTGTGGGGAACATACCCTTAGGCAACCTTCAATGAGTCAAATCCTCGTGTGACCCTCTCCTTTTGGGTGCAGATAGAACAGATAATATTCTAGACAAGTATGGCAAGGTGATGTGATAATCACTTCCTTGATTAGGTGAAGTTATAAGACTCTATCTTGTGAGACTGAGTGGGAGATTTTCCTGCTGGCTTTGAAAAAGTAAGCCACCATATTATAAGTGGGCAATGAACATGTGGCCTCAAGGTGTCCTCTTTGAGCTGATAGGAGCCTCTGGCTGACAGCTAGCAAGGAAATAAGGACCTCTATTCTACAACCACAAGACACTAAATTTTTCCAACAACCATGTGAACTCAGAAGAGAACCTGAAGCTCCAGAATGTTCCTTCAGCCTGCCAATAACTTCACTGTAGCCTTTTGAGACCCTGAACAAAGGATTCAGCTGGGCTATGCATGGGCTCCTAACCCACAGAAACTCTGAGATAAGAAATATTTATTGCACTAAGCCATTAAATTTGGGGTAATTTATTATGCTGCCTGTAAGACTAACACAAAGTCATCTCATTTGCCTTCCTCAGGCTTCCTCAGTTACTTCTTATAAGGGGATGAGATTTGGAAATATGTCAATCATACCTATTCCCATGTCTGGAAGATTTGAGGCAACTGCATGTCTAATGGCTACTGATTCATGGACATGTTAGGACTAGAAGTGTTTTTTGCATTGTTAAACTTTGCAGCAATCAGGGAATTCACAACTTATTTTACTTAAATGCACACCGTATAGTTGGGGTGAGGGGAGTCACTTCTTAACACAAAGCATACTGAGACAGAAATAAGCCCTGTTCAGACAGGGTTTTCAAAAAAAAAAAAAAATGCTATGTACCTGGTTTTGTCCTTCCTCTAACAATCGAAGGGTTCTCATTGAAGGTATTTAGATGCGATAATATCTAGATGATTTGATGGTTTAATGACCTGAGACATGTGCTATATTTCTTAGTATCTTGTTCAAGGGATAAGTATCTCATGTTCACCATGGGACTATAATTTTTATAATTTTTTCTAAGATACTAGTATTGGTTTTTGTAAAGAGTATCCTTTTGGTAAGATGGCTTTGTGATTCCTTCAAGTAAATCTTGGTGATTAACAATGCTGAGACTGACTTGTATATTTCAATGTTTCTTTAGAACATGGGACAAAATCTTATAGAATCTGGGTCACAAATATACTGTGTGATTTTGGATAAGTCAGTTGTTTTCCTTAGGCCTCAATTTCCTAATGTTCCTAATGTCTAAATGAAATGAGGGTGTTAGTTCAATGATTAAAAGTCTTTCTAGTTAATTTCTAGCTAAAAATTCAGTAGGCCATTTGCTATTTGTGGAAATGCACAATATGCTTTTTCTTTCCTTTTGAAAATTGCTGCTGACAAGCATAGTGCTTTGCAAAGTATTTATTGTGCATCTGATATAAAGCAGAGTTGGGGAACCTGGGAAATAATTACCAAGTTTCATATCTCCAGCAGCCAAAGTTGTGTGTGTGTGTGTGTGTGTATTATGCAACAGGATAGAGACTAATAGCATCTTGCAAGATTTGATAATTAATTGCTATAAGCTGAAGTTTGAGTTAGACATTTTTAATTTAAAAATTAAAATTGGCCTGACAAAGGACTTTTTCCATTTTGTGACATGAGTATAAGATTCTGACTAGATAAATTAATTGTCTATGAACTCATAATTACATTTCATAATATACATAAGGAGGGAATGGTTATTGAATGAGAGCTAGGGATGTTTAGTTTGGAAAGAGGTTGACTTTTCAGGGAGATGGAAGAGATCTTCAAATATTTGAAGACACCTGTGAGTAAACTTATTTGGTCTGGCTTCAGAGAACATCATAGAATTAATAGGAGTTGGATTTTGGTTCAATTTAGAAAGAACTTTATCAGAGTCAGGGTGATTCATCAATGGTTGTCTTCCTTGTGAAGGTGTAAGCACTTGGTTACTGATAAGTTTTAAACAAAAGCTGGCTGGATGAGTATCTCTTAGAGATGTTGTATTTTACATAGAATTTCTTCATTTGGTGAAATGTTAGGTGAAATGAACTCTTACGTTTTCTTCCCATACTAAGTTTATGTACTTTTTTGTTACCTTGGAGACATTATTTATAACTTATCAATGCTTTCAAGCAGAGAATCTGCTGCTAGAAGGTGGCTATGGTAATCCTATGTTTAGATTAGAATGGGATATCTCCTTAATTTATCTAGCACATTGTCACTAAGGACTACATCTCAGATGGAGTCACAGTGAACATGCCTGGCTCTACACTCAATGTCTGAACCAAAAGTTCTGGCTAGGTATGCTGGATTCATATATGTTAACACCTACAAAATGAGTTTCTTAAAGTTCATACTCTTCTTTAAACACAGAACTGTAGGTACAGGTCTTCATCTGTTCAGGCTGCTATAACAAAGTACCACAGATTTGGTGACTTATAAACAACACAAATTTATTTCTCACAGTTCTCGAGGCTGGGAAGTCTAAGATCAAGGCACCAGCAGATTTAGTATCTGGTGAAGTCTGCTTTCTGATTCACAGACTCTGCCTTCTAGCGTAACCTTACATGGAAGAAAGGGAGAAGAATCTCTCTGGGGCTTCTTTTATAAGAGCACTGATCCAATTTATATGAGGGCTCCGCCTTCATAACCTAATCATTTCCCAAAGGTTCCACCTCCAAATACCATCACATTGAGCATGAAGATTTCAACATATGAAGTTGGGGGTAGATACAAACATTCAGATCACAGGAGCACATTTCTTCGAGAAATGTCAAATAGTTTGTTCTAGCTATTGGTTGACCCTGTAGACTGTTTTAGCTATGGGCATAGGAAATACTATGTTATGAACAGGACACACCTAGGTTTGCTGGGCCTTAAGCTTATAACATTTGGGGAGAACTTCTTGACCTTCTTTTGGAAAAATCACAAATGTAAAATTCATAATGAAAGCAAATTATTTATTTAGAATAGAAATAAATTACATGAGGGGGGTAAGGATAAATACCACATCTTCTTTGTCCATTCATCTGTCAATGGACATCTGGGCTCTTTCCATAATTTGGCTATTGTGGACATTGCTGTTATAAACATTGGGGTGCACGTACTCCTTCGGATCACTACATTTTTATCTTTGGGGTAAATACCCAGTAGTGCAATTGCTGGGTTGTATGGTAGCTCTATTTTCAACTTTTTGAGGAACTTCCATACTGTTTTCCAGAGTGGCTGCACCAGCTTGCATTCCCACCAACAGTGTAGGAGGGTTCCCCTTTCTCTGCATCCTCGCCAACATCTGTCCTTTCCTGACTTGTTAACTTTAGCCATTCTGACCGGTGTGAGGTAGTATCTCATTGAGGTTTTGATTTGGATTTCCCTGATGCTGAGCAATGTTGAGCACTTTTTCATGTGTCTGTTGGCCATTTGAATGTCTTCTTTGGAAAAACGTCTGTTCATGTCTTCTGCCCATTTCTTGATGGGATTATTTGTTCTTTGGGTGTTGAGTTTGATAAGTTCTTTATAGATTTTGGATACTAGCCCTTTATCTGATATGTCATTTGCAAATATCTTCTCCCATTCTGTCGGTTGTCTTTTGGTTTTGTTGACTGTTTCCTTTGCTGGGCTGCATACTCTTTGAACATGTCTTCCTATGACAATGACTTTGTAATATTATTACCTACAGAGAAAATTAAAAGAAAATTTAGTCTCCTATCATGGTTGGTTGAAACTTATCTTTTATTATTGATAGTTTAGAAAATGCTTTTCATCCTCACAATTCATTACTGATACTGTCATATGCATATTTAGAATTATCAAATTGGGGAAAAACTCTTTCTAATTTCTTTTAAGTATGGGCTGCAATAATGGAAAACATTGTTCACAGATTACCTTCTAGCTTCATATATTTCAAACCTTGTTTCTCCACCACTACCTGTGTAGCTACATACTTCCAGTGTCAGGCAGTGTTCCCACAGTGATATATAACTATACCAGTTATATATATATAGTTATATATCACTGTGGCCCTCCACTGGCTCTCCACTCCCTGTCACAAGATTGGGCACCAGGTGAGTGGGCCCAGTGGTAACAATATTCTCGAAAATCATACGTACACCAGGAAAAGTTGCAATGATTTAAATACATAACTTATTGCAAAACATAACCCACTGAAGCAAAATAAATGTATTCCTAACTAAATTTCCCCTTAGTTAGATTCCCAAAAGATCTGTAGCCACTCCAATTCTACCTGATACAAGGGGAAGTGGTGAAAGGGAAGAGGAGTATAGAGACCGTTGCCTTAACCCCAGAAAATCTAAGTACGAACAGCATAAGTCTTGCTCTTTTGAACCTATATAATATGTAAGCTAAAAAGAATTGGAGTTGAGATTAAGATCAGAAATATTAGGGGCAAATTTTTGTTGAACTACATGACAAAATTAATCAGTTTGACTTCATAGTCCTGAAAATGCATTTTTGATCACTATTATATTCCATCTAAGGTTTCAAAAGTCATATTATCTGCGAATCTTCAACAAGATAAATTTATTTGGTTAGATGCATTTTTCCAATCCAAAAAATATATTCTATTTGGGTTTTCTTTTCAGTAGTCATTAAAGGGCAATATAAAATCATTATAAGAATAGCTGCTATACTATTCAATATTTACCTTGATATGCATCAGCAAAAAAATTACAGAAGAATTTTAAGCTTTATCTGAGTATTAAGGATTACATAAATTGATTATTAACTCAGTACAGATTAGAGTACTATCTTATCTTCCGACTAGAGGTAGAACAAAAATGAGGTGACCATCGGAGTTAAGTTCTAGGTTGGTATTCCATTGCATTCATATTTGATAATCTCTTGTGATCTGGTACACTTCAATTTATTTCATTGCTCTTATCAAATATTGTTGGCTCTGTTTTCTAAGTTGGTATTTCAAAGTCTTATTTCATAATTTAAGTGTGGTATTTTGAGAATCAATGTCAGCATTCACGTAAAATGGTATTTGCATTGTCTCATAAATAACATGATTTAAAAATATTTAGTGGCAAGTAGAACACTTTTTAACATTAACATTTTATGTTGTTGCTGACCTATAAACAGGATTTATGCTGAAACAATTGACTAATTGCATTTTTGGCACAACCTGCTGCCAGTAATTTGATCATAAACTCATGGGGCCTATTCCCCCCCCCCCCATTTTCTACCTTAAAACTGCAATAAAGCTATAATTTATGATGTAGACTGGGGAAGAATTATAGTCTTGTTTTAAAGATACAGCAACTAGTGCAGATGCCAAGATAAAATCCTAGCTAAGTAGATATTTCCCTAACTGTACTTTTTAAAACTGATATATTAGTCTTGACATGCAGTTTGGTTTTTTTAATCTTCAAATTCAATACCACATCCTCCAGTGATAATTCTTTTTGTTTATTATGTTCTCTACTTCTTCTTGACTCCTAAACTTTTTTGTATGCCTGTTAGCTAGATAATCAAAACAACCAGATCTTGTTTGTATGCGTTTTCAATTTTTAAAATGAAGCTAAATTATCTCACTTGAAATTTTTGTTTCTAGAGGGAGCAATACATTGAATATTAGTGCCTCATTTTCAATAATTCTTCAATCACACAAAGACCTACAATCTATAATCTGGCATCATTTCTCTGTTCCTGACTACCCTCATGTACTCATTTTCCTTTTTACGCAGTTTAGATGTTGTGCCTCATATTATATCCCCTATAGAAACTGTCAACTCTCATCTCTTCTCTTCCTTCCTGGCAAAATTCAAATGCTGGTTAAATCTAACTCCTTAGCACTAAGATAGATGAATGTGGCTGGAGAAAAACACTCAGTTGTGTTGACTATTCATACCTAATTTCAAGACCAGCAAGATTAAGTGGATTTTATTACTGTTCAGGATCTTGGGCCCATTTATATTTCTACTATTTTAGGTGACAATTTTATCCCTTCACTCATGCATTAAAACTCTAACATCTTTTTCCCCATCCTCTCACTCAGCTGATGATCTTGCTTCCTATTTCATTGCAAAACTAAAAGCCAACAGAATGACGACCATAACTACCTACATACTGGCATCTGAACTCCATTAATCTGCTTTCCCTGCTGATGCTATGTACAGTACTTCATCCTATTTAAACTAATCCCACACTTGCAATTAGATCTCTCTCCATTTTATCACTTCCAGCAATTATCCTCTTTGGCATCCTCCAGATATCCTTAAAAGTAGACCTTCCACTAGCATCTAGTATTTCCTAATTTTTTAACCTAATATTTTCCATTTGTATTTTATTCCTTTATTTTGTATTCCCCAATATGTTGCAGTTTTTTTAGTATAAGAAACTTAACTTGTACCTTGTATCTATCACAATAAATATTAGCAAGTTTTTGCTTAATTTTGTAACATATGACATGATTTGTTAACATTTAAATTCAACCTCCTATGAAGTCTTTTAGTTTATCCAAATAAAAATATCCAATAAGTCAAAATAGAGACATGGTAGAAGCTCAGTAAATTTCTGTTTTTGAGCAAGTAAAGGGATAAACACCCAATCATCTTAAATGAACTTGAGTTTCAAAAATGAGTATTCAAATTAAAAAAGAAATGCACAATAGAATTCCATTTCCCTATAGTGTTAGCAAAAAGGCAAAGAGAATTATTATTCTTAAAATCCTAGGACACAGAATTTAAGTGTTCAAATGATCCCACTTACATATTAGTTATTCTGTCCCAGAATAAGATAATTAATAAAAATACACATGTGCATGTGCACACATGCATATAAACATACACGATGCTGTCATTTTTACCAATGACACAGGAAGAATCTTTGTGACAAGAGAGTTTTTATTTTTATTTTTATTTATTTATTTAATTTATTTTTTTAAAGATTTTATCTATTTATTTGAGACAGAGAGAGTACAAGCAGGGAGGAGAGTCAGAGGGAGAGGGAGAAGCAGGGTCCCCACTCAGCGTGGAGCCCGACATGAGGCTCGATCCCAGGACCCCGAGATCATGACCTGAGCGGAAGGCAGCCGCTTACCTGACTGAGCCACCCAGGTGCCCCGAGAGTTTTTATTTTTAAATAAGTCTTGTACATTCTGACCTTTCCCTAAACTTGGGCTGCATCAAAAAAAAGAGTACATAAATAAATATCTTTTCCATTTGGTTCTTATGAATGTTGGGTGCCTCATGTTTCTAACTGAACACACATAAAAGCACAAAAGCAGGATATAGTGGGAGGGTGTTAAAACCAGTTGGTCAGGAAATCCATTTGGGGTCAGTAAACAGGTTGTTAATGACACCAACCAACAGGAAGAAGGTGGAGAGTACAAGAGGCGAGCATGCATTTGGGGGTAAAATCAATAGTCATATTTGATTGGTGTGGTATTTTTCACTGGCTGGGCAAAGAAATTCCATTGTGTAGTCTCATAGTGCTAATTTTCTATCACTGTGTAAAATTCTCAGGGATATAGGCTATATGAGGAGAATACTATATAGACCAAACTTGTCTGAGCAATCTTCATGTTTGCTTAAAACAAAGAACAACTAGCACCTGCAGAATTTACTAGTCATTTATCTGGTTTTACCATGTTTATCATAGAAATTGGTCTTATCAAGAACAATTTTGTGATTTTTCTATGCTCTTGGTTTTCAGTATTTCTTGGAAGCTCACTTCTTTTTATAAACACAAGGAGTAAAGCTTCAACAGGAGGGAATTGTGCCCCAAATCTCTCATGTGCTAATTTTTTTGTGAGCAAGTCATTTAACCATTCTGTACCTCAGTTTTCTTAGCTCTACTAGTTCACCAAATTTCTATAAAAATACAGCAAGTTAATGTTAATATCTGCGAGAAAATAAATGCAAATTGTAGTTATTATCATGAAGTGACTTTTCTATTATCAGCTTGCTCAGTTATCAAAGTAAATTTTATTTAACTATTTATTGATCAAATATATAAATGAATGAAATGTAAATTAGAAAGTCTGCAAGCTTAATGAAATATTTGCAAATATATGTAATTTTTGTTGGTAATAAAGATAATAAAAAAATGTAAAAAATTCAAATAGTTCCAGGGAAACTGAAGAAAAATTAAGAGACCTCACAGTGTCACAGCCATATGATATCTGTTACATCTTAATTTTTCAAATGTGTGTTAGTAATGAAAATGTTTAACCTTTTATTTTGAAATAATTTCAAAATTGTGGAAATTTTGCAAGAATAGTCAAAATAACTATAACAAGATTATACTGATATTATTTCATATGGTTTTAGTGAGGCTCAAATGAGTTCATATATATAGAGTGTTAAGAACTTTTAGATACAAATGAGTGGGAGAAAAAGTGCTTAGAACTAATAAATATTGATTGTTGTTGTTAAGCTTCAGTTTTGTCACCTGAGCAATGGGGATAATAAGAGTGCCTGTCTTAATAAGATTATTGCGTACATAAAACTTAGAAGCCCAGGGTTTTCCCAGCCTCAGTTAATGACACCTTATGTTACATACATAATAAAACTTCTTACTGGAAGAAACCCAATCCTGGGTTCTAGGATTGCTTGGATAACATTACAATAAGATCAAAATGGCCTTTACAGAGGTTTTTTTTTGTTTGCCTTTTTGGTTTTGTTTTTGACCTAGAGTCAACAGTTACATCAAGTCTTCCCATTTTGGGTTTCCCTAGGTTTCATATCAATAACTATCAATATGAGGGTGATTCTAGTTGATATTTGCTGAAGCAAATCTGGTCAATTATTTGACACTAGGAAAACATTTATTGGTAGAAGAAAGTATAGTTACAATATTGTTTATAGAAAGTGCTAATAAAATTTTGGTAAAAAGAAAATAGCTTATTTATTAATCTCCCATTTTTTACACTGGGGTCTTTGTACTTCAGGGTGGGGGCTGGGCAGGGAGGGGTGTGGGTGCAACAGCTGGGAATACTCAGAGCTCCATGATAACAAGGCAGGTTGTCCTGGAACTCATGTTTCATGTGAAGACTGAAGTGTTGATGGGGAAATGAAATTTTATATTAAAATAAACACGGATATATATATATGGGGTTAAAATATAGATTTTATATGAATTTTAAAGATGATGTATATGACTTCAAAAATATTTAATAGCTATTCGACTCATGTTTGTAGAAATTCAAGACTTATAAATTCACTCTGTTGTACTATTGGGAGTACTTCAATCATCAATGAGTTTACTTGTTTAACAAATACTTATTTAATGTCAACTATATGCCAGACACTACCATACTCTCAAGGGAAAGGTGAGAAAGACTCTCATTACAGCATTATTTATAATCACCAAGACATAAAAATAACCTAAGTGTCCACTGATGGACAAATGGATAAAGAAAATGTGGTGTGTGTGTGTGTGTGTGTATATGTGTGTTTGTGTGTATAATGGAATATTATTCAGCCATAAAAAGAAAGAAATCCTGCCATTTGTGACAACATGAACTTTGAGGGCATTATGCTAAATGAAGTAAGTCAGACAGAGAAAGATAAATAATATAGGATCACACTTATATATGGAATCTAAAGGAAAGAAACTTATAGATACAGAAACAGAAACAGATCAGCAGCTACCAGAGATGGGGTGAGGTAGGGGATTGGGTAAATGTGGTCAAAAGGTATAACTTCCAGTTATAAGATACATAAGTTCTGGGGATGTAATACATAGTATGGTGACTATAGTCAACAATACTGTATTGTGTATTTTAATGTTCCTAAGAGAAAAGATCTCAAAAGTTCTCATCACAAGAAAAAAAATTCTAAATATATGAAGTGATGCATGTTAACTAAGCTTATTGTGGTAACCATTTTGCAATATATACATTTATCAAATAATCATATTGTGCACTTTAATATGTCAATTATATCTCAATAAAACTAGGGAAAAAATGGTGATCAAGACTCATGTGGCTCCTGCCCTCATGGGACTCACAATCAAGCAGTGGGGCAGGTTTGCTGTTGTTATTGTTAAGCTAACTTTATTCTCACAGCAACTCTACGAGGTTCTATTATTTTATTAAGGCTGTGCTACCGAAGACATTTTCCTATAAGTGCTAAAAATAAGCAGGATTCTTAGACACAAAATAATGTGGGCAGGGATAGCCCAATTTAAATATAATAAGAATGTGAGAATGGTCAGGTATAGATTTAGAGAAGCAAGAACTGGTGCAAGGAGACCATTTAAGGGGCAGTCTCTGTAGTACGTTTGACCCATGGTAATGGAAAGGGAGTTTGAGTTAAGTGGATCAATTTGAAAATATACATTGGAGGTAAATACAGTCCTTCTTTATGGATTGAATATGAGGAGATGAGAGGAGAAAAATTGAAATGACTTCTACACTTGAACAAATCATTGTTTAAGTGAAAGATCAGAGGAGGGCAATTTAAGGCTAAGAGAGAAATCAAAAGTTTGTTCAGTTTTGGGCATATTAATTTTCAGATGTTTTTCAGACATAAAATTAGAGGTGTTCAGTAGACAATCGTATATGTGAATTAGGAGCTTTGGGAAAGACATCATAGCTGGAGTTAATATCTTGGCATCCTGTATAACACATCCATTTAAAAATATGATGCTTAGTGTATTTAAACTTTTGTCCTTTAGCTTATATAATGCCCTTTTATTAACATAGTTAAAGCTAAAGTAAACATTGAGCAATAGCAAATACAATTTCATGCAAAAGGCATGTAGGGGATACAAAGCTAAATCCTTCAGGATTTTGGCCATTAAGGAGCACAACTTTGAGGACAGAAAAAGATGCAGTAAAAGTCAGTATGTAATAAGTCTGCTATAATGATGGCACAAACAAACTGCTGCAGAGATAGAACTCAATTTCATAAATATCAGCCCAAATATCAGAGTAGGGGAAGTGAATAAAAAAAAAGATAAATACTATAAAGAAGTCCCGGGGCATAAACAATAGCCAATGTAAATTCTACAAGGACATGTTGGGAGCTATTGGGCACCATTCATAGTGACCAGTACTACACCAGTCGTCAGGATAGTGGAGTGCAGTCCTAAAGCCAGAAACATTGTGCTGGGGCAGGTGTGGAGGAAGAGAGAGTAGGCTCGTAGGTTGGGCAGTGTTTACTCCTATCATCTGTCCTATGTGCGGGAACCATTTGTGACTCCTGTGAGTCACCTAATGGATCTCATCCATTTTGTAGGTGTCAAGAAATAGTCCCAACCCCTGAGCCAAAGGAACATCTTACTGTCTCTAGTTTGTTAACTCTAAACATAGCACGTTCTTACCACAAGGCCAGTTTGAGAGTCAGCTGTATCGGAGTTGAGTTACTGGCAGAAAAAAAAGAGAGGATGCACTTAATAAACTTCCACTCCTTAGCTAAGTCCGACATCATCCAAGTTCTGAAACTTACCTAGGTTGCTGTGCAGATGTTTAAGGAAAATCTTGTTAGATTAAAACTACTAGCTATAAATCACACTTCAAATGTTATTGCCAGGAAATGGCTAAAGGTGGGAGTGTAGCAGTAACTCCAGAAGAGCAGTTCCTTGCTTCTGCCTCTTCCTTCATGTGGGAGTGACATGCAAAAGCCTCTTCAACCAGGACCCCAGTGGTCATGAGCATCAGGGACCTTATTATTTATCTCTAAGTTGGGAAAATTTTGATAGTGAAAGGACACATTGAAATACATTGATGGTCGTAAAAATAGTGCTATTAAAACTGTTTTAAATTAACTTATTCTTAAGAAATAAACTAAAAATACAAATAAGATTTAAAAATTGATTTATATTGCTTACCTAAATATTAAAAATGTAACATAAGAAAAATAATTATTCTTGGTATAGTCTGATGTATTTTAATCTCTGAAACTTCCTAGCCCTATCTGTCTGTAATACAGTTTCACTGGTATTTTTCTGAAGAAGACATTTTTTTAATGTGATTGTATTATTTTTAACTTTTTGTGAAATTTCTAGAAATCTTCAAAATTGTATGCTGTGGTTACTAAATTTGAAATAGTGACACCTTCAGTATAGATCACAATATTTTTATCTAAAATATTCTCAAAAGGTCTTAGGTACCTGGTAAGAACAAATTCTACTAAATTGAAAATATTCTCAATTCTATTTTATTTTTGTAATGCAATATATGAGTGTTTTAGCCCAAGTTTTCTTTTTCTTTTTCTTTTTTCTTTTATTATGTTATGTTAGTCACCATACAATACATCATTAGTTTTTGATGTGGTGATCCATGATCCATTGTTCTCGTATAACACCCAGTGGTCCATACAGTATGTGCCCTCCTTAATACCCATCACCAGGCTAACCCATCCTCCCACACCCCTCCCCTCTAAAACCCTGTTTGTTTCTCAGAGTCCGTAGTCTCTCATGGTTCATCTGTCTCTCTGATTTCCCCCCTTCATTTTTCCCTTCCTTCTCCTAATGTCCTCCATGCTATTCCTTATGTTCCACAAATAAGTGAAACTATATGATAATTAACTTTCTCTGGTTGACTTATTTCACTTAGCATAATCTCCTCCAGTCCCATCCATGTTGATGTAAAAGTTGGGTATTCATCCTTTCTGATTAGCCCAAGTTTTTTTTCACAAAAACTGTTTCTCCCTTTCATTTAGAGTTCCTTTGCTAATAAATAATTGTATAAGACAGAACTTGTCAAGTAGATTGCCCATATTTATGGTCTTTTTAATGGATTGTCACATTTAGATGCTGAAAAATTATAGGCACTTACAATCAGAATATAAATATCCTGAAATAAGGATCTCCTTCAAATCCTATACATAATATGAATATACCCTAAAATTAGGAACTCTATCAAAATATTATCCTCACAAACTAAGGTATTCTAAATCGTATTTATGGAATTTCAAAGCTAAATGTCTTCTCTTTGAGAACTCATTTTTTGGATTTGATTTGTTAGTTCCTTTCTCACTTCAGTTCATTCCAGAGCATTTCAGTGTACTTTTATTTCCCTAAGAACTTCAAGAGCTGAAGTATTGGGATGCTTCATTTACTAAATACCATGATTAAAGATTTCCAAACGATTTTGAAAAAAAAAAGCATCCAAAATTTAGGCTTATTTACAAAGTTGTTCTTCAAACAGAACTATGAAGGCTGCCAAGAAAATGCTGATTGCCTTGCCTTTATTTTTTTGATTTAACATCAGCATTGTCTCCAAAATTAATAATAAAGTGATTCTCACCCTGTATGTATAAAAATATTTACAAATTTTGGTACCTACAAATTTTATTTTTTATTGATATATAACTGACATATAACATGTGAGTTTCAGGTATATGCAAACTATATTTTGATTTGTAGAATGTTGCAATTTATTTGGACCCAATGTGAATTGTTTTTAGTATGATGATATTTTCCAAAATAATTTGTATATGTGTTATTGAAAAAAATAAGTAATGGGTCTCCAGTGTCATTTTTAACTAAAATTATAAGTTTTTACACTATTGTCAAATGTTTCACCTTGAATTTCCATAAACTTTACTTTGAGTTATTGAATTGAATAGAAAATCAAAGTATTACTGAAAAGTACTGATTTTATATTTGAAGCATTTGATAAAATTATGTAAAAATTTAAATGTTTATAAAATCATTTTTCTGTTAATAGAACACATTAATAGTTTTGCTTAACTTTTTGTATCCCACCACAAAAATATCCTTAGAACTGAAAATGAACAAAACTAATTTAGAAAAACAGATATTTGACCTAAATGAAAAGTCATGTTTCATGAGTAATCTGTAAATGCATCTTTTGCAGGCTCATGTATTAAATCACTATGCTTGGGCACAGTCTTCTTGAAATAATTACTGACTTTGAAATAGATACTGATGGTCCTTTAGGAGAACTATTTTCTGGTTTTCATCTGGTTGTGCCCGAGAAAACACAAGAAATGTAAATTCAGTATATAGTATTTTGATTATATATGTGGTCTCAGTTTTCTTTATTTTTGCCAAAAGGGTTTATTGAAAAGTTAAAGAAGCTTTACTTGACACTAAAAAAGTAAATATAGCTTTATGCCACACAGATGGCAAAATCTGCATACCAAGGATATTCTGACTACTCTCTATGTGCTCTCTGTATGCTTTTTAGCAGATTGACCAGCCTTACATATTTCATACCAAGCCAAACTGTAAATTCCCAAGCTTCCAACTTACCCTATCAAATGGCAGCCTGGCAGCTTTGTGGATTCTGTAGGTTAAAACATGGGTATGAACATACATGGGTGGTGAACTGAATGGTCATTAAGGGCAGCAGGGTGGTCATAAGACAATTTGTCAAATAAAATAAGAGCAAGAGAGACAGTTACCTGCATGCACCCTCTAACCCCATCTCACCGAGATGAAGCAGTTCCTCTCTGGGAGGCTTCAGTTTCTTCTCCAGTGCCATCATCCCATTTTGATTTCCAAGAATATGGTTGCCTTATGTCTAGGGCAGTCATCTTCTTTAGGTTCATCTATTTTTGGTGGTGACGAGTATATTTAGCTGGTCCCATATTCTTCATCAGGATGGTAGGTCTTTGTGAAATGTCCCGTCACTAGTTCACTGAAGGGCTGCCAAGCACTAGTTCAGTTTCTAGTGTTTAGACTTTTGATGCTTTGATGCTGTCTTTGAGGGAGGGGCTTCTGAGCCCCTTGCTGCTCCTGTTTCAACTCTGTTGTCCATTGCATGGTTTTGGTTGGAATCTATGTAACTAGGCTTGGTCATCTAGGTTAGTTTGTTGCATAGGTGAAATGTCTTTACTTGATGTTGAGCTCTGAGTGCAGCTACTTTTGTCCGTAATTGGACCCTGGCTTTTGCTTAGAGAAAGATCCAGGTGAACTTCACAGCTTATTGCTGTGTTTGGCCATGAGTTACTGCTTTTCAAATGTTGTATTCCCCAGAAAATACCCTGTGAGATGGTGACTGCACGCAGGAGATTTATTTGGGAGTGTTTTGGGGGTTAACACCTGGGAAAGGACAAGAGGCACAGAGGCAGAAGTTCCGCTGTGATGCAATCTCAAAGGAAGCCTTCGCTGACCCTACTGGGAGTTCTGAAGATGGAATGAGCCTTCCCAGCTGTCCTGCATTGGGATGAGGTGGCCAGGTGTTTATAATCCCAGGTTCATCAGTCATTGAATGAAGGTGCCATGAAGAAAGTGTAGTCTTTGGTTAAGCAGATCTTTTTGGCTGAAATTATACCCAAAGGGGGTTAAGAGCTGAGGGACTATCTGCTGGCAGCACTCCCAGCAGCTGGTATAATAAGTCCTTTATTCCTGAAGGGGAATCTTAGCGATGCAGCACAACACCTATACTTCCCTTTGATTCACCCATGGAACTCTATCACTGGCTTTTTTACCCCCCAACATGCTGAGAACCAATTTGCAGAAAATCAAAAGTCACAAGTGCCTAGGGCCTACAAGAGTTATAATGTATCCCTGAAAACTGGATATGCCTAATTCTAGACTTTCCATTAGGTAATATCATTAATATTTTTATTACTTAAGTCAGTATTGTTAGAATTCTATTGCTTGTAGTCAAAAGCTTCCCCGACAAAATATAAGCAAACCATTACAGCTAAGCAATTCAATAACAAAAGCAACTAATCAAAAAAATCAACTGTTGACTTTTGATGGGGTGATTAAGGAAGGCTTCTACTGAGGAGATGATATTTGGGCTGAATCCTGAATCACAAGATGGAATCAGGTGAGGATGTGGGAAGAGCCTTCCTGGCAGAAGGAGGAATGATTGCAAAAGTCCTGAGGCGGGGATGAGTTTGGCAGGTTCCCCAACACTGTTCTCCATGGTGGAATCAGTGTGTCCATAGCATCTCTAGGGACTGTAATGTTTGGGCACGAAAGTGAGATATTTGAAGGCATTGGGAAGAATTTTTTTTGGTAGCTTTCTACTAAAGTCCAGGCTTTTGGAAAAGGTCAAATGAGAATGTGGGAAAGAGAAAATAAACAATGAAGGGTGCAGCATTTATCCCAGGATGGAATCTGGCCTGTTGGGCTATTGCTTAAGACATTTAAGATCCTGCAATGATAAGGTTTTTGAAGTATTTAAATTTTTATTTTTATTTTTTAATACATAAAGTTCTCATAAGGCCTAGAGATTTTTTAAATTGTTCTTTTGGCCCATAAACGTGTTAATATGATCAAGAATATTTTAAATGTGAAAGGGAAAAGAAACAAGAAAGATTATTAAATGAATAATTACTTAAGAATATTTGTGCAAGAGGTTGTCTGCAATTGCCAGAAGGAAAAAAACAGACGCTGACAAATATGTAGAGAATAAGAGTTGCCTGCAGAGATGTGTGTGTCCCTGTGTGTGTGTTTATATAAATACTTCAATGAAGTAATCTTAACTTTATAACATCATTAAATGACAGGAGCATAACAACAAAAGGCTGTATCTTTCTTTTATAAATAAACCTGGTAGAAGTGGAAGTGAGTTAGTACTTTCTGTCAAGAAATTGTGGAAAATTTTTAGCAAAATTGTTGGGCAGTTGCTGGAAGTTGCTAGAAAATCTTTGTAAAGATTTACTTCTTTTCTGCATGATGATAAAAGAAAAAAAAAAAAAACTACTGAAAGAAAAAAAGTAAGGTGTTCCGAACCAAGACTCTTAAAAAAAAAGATGACTCAAGAGTAATGGAGAACTTTCAGACATGAATTTGTGACTCTATCACACCACTGATGCCAGTTTGTAGATATATTTGCTAAATTGCTGCCAATAATCACTGAGGAATTATAGAAGATTGGGAAAGATTGTAGTGTCATCCAGGGTTCATGGCAGGAGACAGAAACATTTAAAGTAGGCAAAGATTAATACAGTGCTTGCAAAATCATTGGAAGGCCTGGAGAAGTGGCCTCTAGTCTGGGCTTCTTGGAATGACTCGCAGACATGAGAGAGCTGAGTCACCAGGGGACCTCCCACCTCTGAGAGTATCCTAGAACCACTGAGCTTCCAGTTACAATACATGATTGTAACTGAGATTGAGGAATCATAGAGCTGAAACTGTGCGCTTGTTACTACTGTTGTCACTACTCCATGATGCTGGTGACTGGGCCCTGGTACCTGGAATCCACTGTTGCCTTTGCTTCGATCCCTTTTCTCACCCCAGAATTTGAAGAATGAATGACTGCTTGCAGAAGAAAATTTCACATCTCCATGAGACCTTGCTTGCCAACCAAGAAATGGTAGAAGATGACCACCCTCACTTTTGCCTTACAAATCTCTCATAGTTGCATCTACGTAGTAGGACCTTATTGGAGTCCAGAGCACTAGCTGCAAAAGCATCTGGGAATTGTACATTTAACTCCCAAGTCTCTTCCATCCAAGAAGACCTGATACAGGGTGGCAAATGGGAATTCAGTGAGCCAAACCACAGTATTCCATTCAGGTGTAGACAGGCAAACATTCTTAATCCTTTAAAGGAAAGAAAGAGATTATAAGAGACATCTGCTGAGCTTGATATTGGTCTTAATATTGGTTAGAAAAGACACCCTGTGAGCCATTAAGAAAGGATGTAGCAATCACTGGGAATAAGGGTTCATTAAAAATAAATCATACTGGATAACTTATTAAAGTGGTAAGTAATAGAACTATATGGCCATAATGTATCTAGATTTTAACAAGGCATTTGCCCTAAAATTCTATATCATGGGACAAACTTGGGAAATGTGGTCAAGACTGTGACATAGTTGAATGGATTTGTAATTAGTAGAAAGATTAAAAACTGATGATTTGTAGATAAATGTCCAATTGTAGCACATGCCATAGGAATTTCTATTTTATCCTGACCCACATTACACAATGACTCCAACAAGAAGGCTGATTTTAAAAGTAGCAATAGTCATTGTTTATTAAGTGCTTCCTCGAGATGAGGCACTATAGATACATTATTATCTCTTCTACTCATTGCAATAATCTTGACAGGCTGTTATCTCCATTTAAATGTGAGGAAACTAATACCAGAGAGTGTAAGTGGTTTTCCCCTAGCTCCACATCTAGGAAGCAGCAGTGCTGAGATTCATACCTAACATAGCTTCAAGGAAGAGGTAACAGAGGGAGGGAGAAAACCACAACATTTCTGGGAGACACAGGTCAGAACGTGCCAAGAACCCCAGAGCATGGCATTTTCTCAGCCATTCTACATGAAGTTGGAAGCTGGCCCACTCTCCTGCAGGATCTGGCCGGTATCTCAGGGACTCAAATGACACTGACAAACCTTCACTAAAGGCTCCATAAAAAAAACAGATGCTGATTTACTAAATCATGAGAAATGCAATAAATAGTCAAGCTGGCCAAATATAGGTAATATTCCTGCATGCAAAAATCTGAGGGAGAGCATGATCAGAATGTTGACCCCAGAAAATAGAATCAGCCTCATAAGGGTATGCTGGTCAGAAGGCTGTCTACAGTCTCTGCCAATCACAATACAGATGTAAACATCTGCCTGGCTGACTGGATCCCTGGATCTACATGGAAGGACACTTCTTCAATCAGACAGTGCCATAATTTGCCTTTCTGATTCTGTTCTAGGCCCACATGACTGATTGCTATTCTTTCTTTAGATAATTTAATGACTTCAGCTAAGTTGTTTTGGCCTAAAATTTATTCTTTCTTTTTAAGGTGACTGTTTCAATTGATTTCCTAACTTCAGAAGACAAGTTGTATTCCTGTGTTTCCAAATTCACTGTGGTTCTTGGGCACTACTGAAAAGATGTAGGTCCTTTTGACTCTTTCCTTTACCTGTGCTGCCATTGGTAGGTTAACAAGAACAGAAGAATCAGTGCTGACATGAAGAGTTTGAAAGCAGCACAGGTTTTTAAAAAGAGAGTATTTTTAATTAACATAGGCTCACTGTGAGTCAATAGTGTGTGATATTGTTATCAAAGAAGTCAAGACAGACTTAGCTGTATTAACTGTGTCAACAGAGTGAAGGAGCTAGTGAATGAACGAAGAAGTTGACAGCTCTACCCTAATCTTCAGTGACACTCCATGCCTAGACTAGCAATGTTTATTTAGTTCAGGATCCACATTTTCAGATATCAACAGACTGGAACATATTCAGAGGAAACTGACCAGATGGTGATAGGACCTGAAATCACATTCTGACAAATGGTGGTAGGACACTGGTGATATTTAGCTTGAGAAAGAAAAGACTTAGGGGAAAAATAAGAAAAGCCAAGAGGTATTGGGTACTTGCTTATAGATTAGGCCAAGGATTGTTTTTAGTCCCTTAATGGATTTCAGATATTATGCATTTACCATAATGGAAAAGTGGATACTCTTATTTCGAGAGTTACTCTGGTAGGCAGAGAAAGTCAGTAGAAACCACAGAGACAACTTTGCTTATTAGAATGATGACATTTCTAACTCTCAACAACATAATGAGCTGCCTCAATAGTAATATATCATGTTTTTGGAGATGTTCAAGCAGAGACTGGCCAAACATTTTATGGAGATATTTTGGAGGAGAATAAGTATTAAATGGAAGAATTAGTATTAAAAGGAGGCAGGGACCAGATGAACTATAAGACCTTGTCCAAACTTATCCTGCTAGTCTATCATTATCTTACAACACAGTAACCCCTTTTTGATCTTTTAGTTTAGTGGCATGAACACTGAATGGTTAATGCCACTTCCAATTCAGTAGATCAACTGTAGGGGACACTGATTGCTGCATTCCTTCCTGGCAATTAAGACAAAATCCAAAACCATCTGAAGATGTAGGGAAGGGGGTGCAGAAAATCTGTGAATGAGTCATTAGGTATAATGCAAAGAGGAGACTCACTTCCTTATTTGATCCCCAGACCCATGTATTCTGTGTGTGGGAGAAACAGTACTGTATATGGATTTCTTTCCAAAGTATAGTTAATTTTCACTCTCAAATAGTTTGAAAGCTTCAAATGTTAGTAGCATTCATTTCCATCTCTGTATTTAAATGCACTTATTTATGCTTCTAAAAACCCTTTGATTGCATTCCTTATTTTGAGCTTTGTTATTGTTAGTGTGCACACTTCAGCATCAACCAACATGTACATTCATGGCAATGAATGTCATACCTTAAAATCTGGTTCCTGTAAATGGGAAAGAATAATGTTCACTTAATATAACCAAAAGACAATGGAGTTTTATAGCTAGAGAAAACCTAAATATCACATATTATTAGATGAGAAATTCAAGCTCAGAGAGATTAAATGACTTGCCACATTCACGTGGCTGGACCAGTAGAAAGTAGAGCACTTTTCTTTTTTTCTTTTGTCTCCCACTCAAGGAGGCAATTATATGCTGAGGTTTTTTGGCAAGATACTCTTCTTTTTTGCTTTTCCTAGCAAGTAGAATGGTTTGATACTAGTAACTTCTGGATCTTTATTTACAGCCTGATTGGCATGTGACCTGAGGAGGAAGTATCAGAGTAGGATTCCAAAATAGTATTTTCTTTACCCATATCAGTAGGCAGAAATTCTAAGGGCTTCTTTGTTCCTAATTCTGGATTGCTCTTGGATCTCTGCAGTGCTGCGTATGATGCTGTTCTTGACAGAAATGTGGCCATTAAGAAGCTCAGCAGACCCTTTCAGAACCAAACGCATGCCAAGAGAGCTTACCGGGAGCTGGTCCTCATGAAGTGTGTGAACCATAAAAACGTAAGTTGTTTTTTTTAAACCTCTGGCAGTGGGAGGTTGTGAGATTGGAGAAAGAAAATCCATGTGCCAACTTGAATAGGAACGGCTTTCTTTACTTTGTCATTTCTGCCTGTTAAAATTGTTTATCCTTCATATGCTACATTTGATTTCATTGTCCTCATGATAGCTTTCTACTTAAAACTCATCTAAAAACCATATGGTGTAAGAGGGGATAAATTTAATAGATATTTCCTGCTCTGAAATTAACCATATTTGGTTATCTTGCTCCAAATTAACCAGAGAGCTTCATACTTTTTCCAAAGTAATAAAAAGCAAACAAATACAAAGCCAAAAAATATCCTACAGAACACTATATTTCTTTGTAATTTGAATTTAATTATTAGCAGGTGAAAATTTTTATCCCCTTTTTCTTTTAGCTATAGTCTGGCGGTGGCCTTCAGATGTTCACTGTGCTTCAGCATCTTGTTTTTTTGTCAGGTTGGGCCTATGTGCAGGAACATATCTGCAAAGCACATCAGGACAGGATCATCAAGAGCATTTCTCATGGCAACTAAGTGGGGTATACCATTATAGGACTTTCTTCAACTTCAGGGTATAAGCTTCTTCCACGGCAGACAAAGGCTTCTGGAATTCTTTCTATGCTCCCATTCTTAGTAAGGCTACATGAGAGAGAATTCGTTATTTCAATAATAGCTATTATTAATAAAGAATTTATAAATATAGTGCATATAATTTATTACATATAAATATATAATGAAAATCAATGATAAATTATTATAATAAAACTATAACAATAGCTGTCATAACTCCCTGCAAAGTTTTTCTCAAGCATGAAAATCACACAGGATATATGAAATTATCAGTGCAGTTTTATAAACAAGTGAATTTGTCATGAGGCTAACCATCTCTCACTAAGAAGAAGCAAATGTATGTATGAGAGTTTAGTTGGAAGATATTTGAAATACAAATATGTGGATTGTTTCTCCAGTGACAGTGTTTCTCTTTTCCTCTATTATTCCAATGACTTTGTGATTCAGCCATTTGACACATATTTGTTAAATAAATGAAATGTGCCCCATGTATAGATCTGATGCTAAGATTACAGTAGTGGAGATAACAGAGACTAATCCCTGGCCATGTGGAGCTAATGTTGTACTGGGTGAGAGAAAAAGACCATCTGAAAAACAGGCAAATGTAGAGAATGTCAGATAGTGATAAGCACAATTAGGGAAAACAAAGTGAAGAAGGAAAATTATTCTGGTCAGTGCTGGGTGGGTGGGTTTACTTTTTTAAAACAGATTGAGCAGGAAGGGTCTCACTAAAGAGGTAAATTTTATGAAGTATGTACCTATCTCTAATTTGGCCATGCAAAGAACATGGTACTTCTAAAAAAGAATATATAAATGATGGAAAGGATGATTCATAAGAAAAGTCATTTTACTAAAGCAGTTTGTTCTTTCACTATGTTAAATAAAGGCAGGAACGAGATTAACCACATGGCCAATGCAATCTATTTTTAAGATAGCAGAGAAATGAGAAATCCCATGGGCAAAGGAAAATGGATAGATGCAAGCGATGAAGCAACTGTATGGGAAATTTTGATAGCTTGTGTTTTCATATATTTATATTTCCCTGGTCTTCCTTCCAACCCCCATAATGCAATAAATACATTGTAGAGAAATTCCCATGTACTTGGCGAATTTGAGGGAATCATACTCCCTGTTCTTGACTGAAATGTGGAGGTTCACATTTATGATACCTAAAAAGAAGTTCCCAATTGAAAGGATTATCTCTAAGTGGCTTTCTACCTGCTCCCCCCTTTTATGTGTGTATGTCCATGTGCATGTGGTGTATGTCTATGGAAATAAATTTCTGGAACTTGTTAACAGAGAGGAAGTTCACTTAAAACCAAATGTAAGTCCCACATTAGTACTTCTAATACTAAGTAAAAGCAGTCAGAGTGTAGAACTCTGTAAATGCTGTGGAAAGTAAAGTAAAACAGTGAAGTAATCCCAACTAAATCTTTAATAATAGAGAAGAGAATCCATTTAGAAAATGAATGCTTAATTCTAGGAAGTGATAGCTAATGTGATTGTGGGGCCAGGACAAACATTGCTTCACATCTGTATTTTAAGATGCTGGAATAAAGGAACTGAATTAGATTCCTGCATGAAATTGTTGAACCAAAACGGAAATACCTGTGATGCTGTGTTTCTTTCTTTCTTTTTTTTTAATATTTATTTTTTTTATTCTTATGTTAATCCCCATACATTACATCATTAGTTTTAGATGAAGTGTTCCATGATTCATTGTTTGTGCATAACACCCAGTGCTCCATGCAGAATGTGCCCTCCTCAATACCCACCACCAGGCTAACCCATCCTCCCACCCCCCTCCCCTCTAGAACGCTCAGTTTGTCTTTCAGAGTCCATCGTCTCTCATGGTTCATCTACCCCTCCGATTTCCCCTGCTTCACTCCTCCCCTCCCGCTACCACCTTCTTCTTCTTTTTTTTTCCTTAACATATATTGCATTATTTGTTTCAGAGGTACAGATCTGAGATTCAACAGTCTTGCACAATTCACAGCACTTACCAGAGCACATACCCTCCCCAGTGTCTATCACCCAGTCACCCCATCCCTCCAACCCCATGGTTTTCTTAATATCACTATTGCCATATATACATTGTGTGTATATAATATATATGTAAACATATTGCATGGCCTTGTAATTTTTTTTGTCAATAATTCCTCAACAAATGAAAGCTACATGTGGCCTAAAGCATTCCCTAGACTTGACTGCATTTCTCAGATATTTAAAATCACTTCATATGTTTCCATATCACTTACAAAATTTACTAAAATTTATTAATTCATAGTTTAAAGATGTTTAAATCTGAAACTTGTACTTACCCAGTTTTTGTGAAATTGTTGCATCTATCCTGTGAGTAGAAGATTGTTATCCAAATTTTTTATTTTTATTTCCTACTGGCACATTAGTAGAGAATATTTAGCTGAAAGAACATCTTGAGTTTTCTATGTACGCAGTATATTTGGTAATGTGACAGAGTTTTTTTTTTTTTAATTTACTTATGCTAGAAGGTAAACTTCTTTGCTACTTAATATATAAAATAACCAAAGCAGGAAACAAAAAATTTAAGAAACAAAATTTCGATAACTTTTAAAATACATTTTCCACTAAATTTATTATTGATATCATCTAGCATATACCTTTTCCTAACATATCATTATAGCATTAGTTTAAATAATATTTGTGTGTGAAATAGAAGCCAAAAAACTAAAGTAGCAACAGACAAAAAAATCTCAAATTAGAGCACTACCTTGTTCATTTGGAGGAAAAACATGACCTTGCTACATCTTGTTGGGTATTTTGCTGCTGCCCATTTTTCTTACATGGCTTTTCTTCTTTTTTTGCTTATTAATTACATTACAACTCTGTATTCTACCAAGGAGGATCACACTCTAAAGCAATATCTCAATTATATATCTTCTTTGACTCTTCCTTCTGCCTAAGAATTTGAGCTTTTTAATTATATTTAACCTGAAGACATATATCATGTGTCCTTTCTGAATACACTTTTCTATGTTCTGTGAGACAGTTCTAGAAATTTTTTTCCAACTTTTCTATTTCTACCATAACACTAGTGTATGACTTTGAGTTGGGTTAAACACTTGTTTAAATATGCTTTTTGAATAATTTGTTCTCTCCTTTTTTCTTTCTCTCCTTCCTCTGTCTCTTCCACTGTTTCTTTTCCAGATTATTAGTTTATTAAATGTCTTCACACCCCAGAAAACATTGGAGGAATTCCAAGATGTGTAAGTAACAAAACTCATGAAGGAAGAGAGAACACAGCACTCAAAAAACTCAAGGGAAATTGACAAAATCAATGGATGAAATCCCTTGTAGAGATTAAAGGGAGATAAGAGCTAACAGTAAATGAAAGGGATCTGGTGATAGGACAGAAGGTTCTGTTTCTGGTGTTACTTCCTGGAAAGACACTTCTGCATCTTTCTGGCCTTCCGGTGCTTGTGCTTTATTGTCCAATGTTCTTGGTTCAATTAGAGAAGACTTATTATTTATTATGTATTTTTTATTATCAATTGACTCTGTGAGCTTTCTAGGATGAATCTATTCACTTTGAGAAATAAATTATAAGAGGGATATGTTAAAAATCATCTTAAAATCTTTATCTCTGTTTCTGTGGTGCCTTTGATTTTGTGCAAAAATAATCTATCTAAAAGTATAGTGACATTAACAGAGGAGAGGAAGTGGATCCTAGTACGTTGTCTTATTTGACACCGATACATTGCATTTAATAGAAGAGGCTATTCTGATTTTTTTTCTTATTTGTAATCATAATACTCAAGAAAGAACTCAGGGAATTCAGGGAAAAGTGAGGACAAGATGAAGGTAGAAAATATAGGGGCAGGGAGAAAAAAGAAAACATATGGGCAGGAACCACACACTAATAAATGCTGCTTCTGCTAGTCACCTTGTGGTAGAGTTACCATGGCTAACATGTTAATTGAGTCAAAGGTAGAGCTGGGAAGTTTGGAAGACTTACATATTTAGGCGGGGATTCTGACCTCTTTGAAGGACTTCACAGATCTTGTGATTTGGAACTAACCTTGTGGATTTACCTTCCAGTTACTTAGTAATGGAACTGATGGATGCCAACTTGTGTCAGGTGATTCAGATGGAATTAGACCATGAACGAATGTCTTACCTGCTATACCAAATGTTGTGTGGCATCAAGCACCTTCACTCTGCTGGAATTATTCACAGGGTAAGAATACCCTCTCCAGAATTATAATTAAGGTGTTTTTGGAGAAGAGAAAGAGCAATTGTAGGTTATTTTCTTTATGTAGGAAGGGTAGGTTGAATATAATGTACTTCTTCATTTCTTTTAAAGATTTTATTTATTTATTTGACAGAGAGACACACAGTGAGAGAGGGAACACAAGCAGGGGGAGTGGGAGAGGGAGAAGCAGGCTTCCCGCTGAGCAGGGAGCCCGATGCGGGGCTCGATCCCAGGACCCTGGGACCATGACCTGAGCCGAAGGCAGACGCTTAATGACTCAGCCACCCAGGCGCCCCTTCATTTCTTTTAAAATAGAATTAACACAAAGTCCACTAATGTATAGAAGAAAATTTTAGCTACACTGTAGCTGATTTTGTTTGCATTTTGTTTCAGCTCTTTGAGAGTCCACTTCTGAGAAGCCTCATGTTTTCTAGCCCCTTGATTGGCAGAGGTCATATGTGTAGCTGGAATAAGACTGTTCGTTTCCACAGCTTGTTTCTGGCAGCATTAAGACAGCTGCCCTGATCTGCTCTTCTGTCAGGCCTAGAAATGAAAAATAAGCTGAAAGGTTTATGTTGCCACAAGGAAAAACCTAACAGATGACAATAAATGACATGTTATTTATTCTAAAACCTCTTCCCAAGATGATCCTAAATTGTAAAATTCATAGTCCAATTCTCTTCTGGGCTTAAGAAGTTTTTGAAGATATCTTAAAAATATCAAAAAACCATTGTAAACTTCTTTGGGGCAGTAATCATTTGCTTCATATAGGGCTTTGCAGTCAAGGGGGGCCCTCTCTGTACTATTGCAAGACTGCCATATTGATTGAGTAGATAGAAATCATATGTTCCATTTGCTGCTGGCTTTTAATTTCTTCTCTTGTTCCTACCGTCAGGATTTAAAACCAAGTAACATTGTAGTCAAGTCTGATTGTACATTGAAAATCCTCGACTTTGGACTAGCCAGGACGGCAGGCACAAGCTTCATGATGACTCCTTATGTGGTTACACGTTATTATAGAGCCCCCGAGGTTATTCTGGGAATGGGCTACAAGGAGAATGGTAAGGAGGCTTCTGCATAGCAGCCACAGAAACCATGAAGAAAATGTGTATACATTTTAGATGGTCAAGGGCAATGTTCTCTCTCATGTATATGAATATATATTTTTAATAGGGCTGCCAACTTTCATATTCAGAAGGTTTTAAAAAATAATACTAGGAAGAATCACTCATAAAAAATGTGAAGGATATTTCTTAAAGTAAGCTTTACTACAAGAACACTAACATGTTATGGCCAAAAAGAACTGTGGATGGAATCTGATTAAACAGTCAAGCAGGTATTGATTAGCACACATGCTGTAGATTTTGAGACAAATTGCTGTTTGGGTTGGAGCTTAGCTCAAAGTGAGTATGAAAACAGGAAGTAGTCTGTCTGTTACATTTAGCCATTTGGCTTCATGGCTATCTTAGATTGATGGCTCTAGTCCTAGGAAAAGACAAAAAGATGTCATAAGTCCTTTGAGCAAGAATCTTACAAATGCTCAAAGAATAGTCAATTTAGAACAATCCAAATTGTTCAAGTTAGATAAGAGTTTCTTTAATGCTTTAAATTGCTCTGTGAGTAATATTTAGGATAGCAATTACCTAGTAAATTTTTATAAATTCCAAATCATGGAGAAAATATTAAATTTTATATTACTCATTTCATTAAAAAATCTAGTATTCATGAACATTTTAAAAGAAACGAAAGAATCTTCAAAATGTATTACAATTTGATTTTATTAAAGACTTTATAAAACACTTATTAAATGCATTGCCATTTATTATTTTGAAAAGAATACCTCTAACAAGTAATGTAGCATATTAAAAAATATATCTAATAAATTTAAGAATTAAAATAGTTTTAAATTAGGATTGTATATATATGATCAATGTACCTTGCATGGTTATTTTATGTTTTATTCTATTTAATTCCTAGCAGTCTATTTTTATAAATTTTATAAAAATAACTATCTGTGTATTTTTATGTGCAGGTGCTAAAGGGTAACTTTATGAAAATTCCCTGGCCACCAAAGTTTTAAAAAATTTCATTGTGTACTTTCAGATTAGAAGAAGGCCAATACTTCTGTGTATTTGTGCAGAGGAAAGGGAGAAGTCAGCTCTTAGGAAGGTCAGGTTCACTTTGGAGAGCGATGGCAGGATTCTGTTACCTTTTAACTTGGAATAGGCAAATCTAATCCTCTTCCCAAGGTATAATACCACATATAACTTACTTGGAAAAGAAGATATTTGTATACATTTTTCACAGGTTATTTGTAAAAATTCAAAGGGGAACCAATTTAAAAAAATCAAGAAATCAAGGCTCTACAGAGGTCTGGGGGTAGGGTCTGAATTTGCCTATTATGGAGTTACGGATCTTAGCTGCACAAATGCATGTAATTTCTTCCCTTTTCCTTCCCTCACCAGAAAAGGTTGCAAGTTACTGCCTTAGTGTTTTCACTTCTCTAGATCTGTGAAGGTATAACTAGCACCCTTGTGCTGCCCTCTTGCCTATGAGTGGAAGGTTATCATGCAGAAGAACCCGCTTGTTCCTCCATCAGGCATGCCCAGCTGTCCTGTGCACCTACCCCGCCTTCCTTCCCCAAGGAGCATTTCAGCCTAATGTTTTTGCCCCAAAGTTCCCTTGGTCCTTACTAAAAAGCAAGTTGGAAGAGGGTAAAGACTGGTAAGAGAAGGTGAACATGTTTGGTTAACGAGTATGACAATTGAGAAATAAACAAAACAAACAAACAAATAAATAGAACAATTTTTGAACACCTTTCATACTTTTTTTTGCTTTACTCCCAGATGACTCCTTTATACATGTGTTAATTGATCATATCTTTATTCTTGAAATACTTCAAATAGAAACTAAAACTGATGTTTATTTACAAGGATAACTTCTGAAGGAAAAACTAAGTCCTGAACACCAGGGATTCCAATACATCTGCCTTTAAACCACGGTTTCAGCTGTTCCCTAGTTTCTTGGATTTGCTTGCATATACCTTGTTTTGAACCAACCAACCAACTAACCAACCAACCAACCAACCAACCAACCAACCAAACAAACAAACAAAACCAAAGAGAACAAAAGAGTAGTCTCTTGTTGCCCTATTCCACATAACTGAGTGGAATAGAAAATGGAAACAGCCACCCCTCCAGGTTGATTAAAATTATTTTTGCTACATCCAGCAAATGGTCAAAAACCCCTATGTCTTTTAGCCGCAGCCTGCTATGGAAATAATTTTGGTGTAGCTTCTGTGTTTCCATGTCACCGCTTTATGGCACTACAAAGGCAATCTAAGGTACCCATAAAGTAATTTTTAAAAATTAATTTGAGTTCTCATACTAAACATTGTTAATGTCATATTACAGTGCTGGTTTTCATTTGGGGGTGACTTTTGGTGGGAGACAAAAATTGTACCTTCTAATCAAACTGTTCTTTTTCCTCCTCCTTCAGAGATCAATTATCTTAGTTAACTTTACTTTCCTCCCTTTTCTTCACTTCCCTCTCTCCTGTTCTAGTGGATATATGGTCTGTGGGATGCATTATGGGAGAAATGGTTCGCCACAAAATCCTCTTTCCAGGAAGGGACTGTATCCTTGTACCTTTTGCTGCAGCTTTACCTGTTTTGTTCTCTCTCCCTTTAAACACATAATGATTTTACCAGGAGAGTAAAGATAGAAGCAAAAAGTTGGGTAAGTGGTATAATTGTGATTGAAAAACGAAGTGATGATTTATATAATCTGACCAGTACTGAATCTACCTACTGCAATGATTTGTTTTAATTAAAATTTCAATGGGCTTTTTTTCTTTAAATTATTTTCTTGTCTGTAACTCAAAATAGCAATGCTATTTTTTTTTCATAAATAAGAGAGGTCACCAAACCCCAAATTATTAAAATATCTTTATCTTTATAATTAGCAAAAGAAGTCACTATTTGCAAGTATTTTCCATCTTTTTTCTAAAACCATTTTATGCTTCTACAACATTTAGGCATAATAATTTCTCTCCTTGCTGACATCCTAAGCTTCTTTCTAGAGTTTCATTGATTTGAATTACACTTGACACTATCCAGTCTTAAATAGGTCAATATAGCATATCCTCCTTACAACATGAACTTCCACATTTAAAAATCATAATTATTATGCAGATTGCCAGAGATTAGCTGGGTTTAAAATAGGCTTGGAGATATGACTGAGACCCAGATAATTGCTTTTCCAGTGAAATTTAGAATTTGAAGAAGTAGTGTTTATTTGAGTTCTACCACTAAGTCCTGTACTAGATTCCATCAGGAATTTCTTGGAGAGATATCTATGATTTAGAATTATTAAATGAGCTGGCATATTTCTGAAATGACAAAAAGTTCATTCTCTAACAAAGTCACATATTAGTGTTTGTAACATATAGGTAATAAAGTTTACATATTAATAGAGAATATACTTTACACATATAGAAATACCCTGCTAACACACAATCATGCAAATCTATGTACAACAGTTGCCAACTTTAACAGTGATAATGCAAGATTGAGTTCAGTATATTTATTATATGTGAAATTTTTTTAGAAACTGCCAGTAAATATGTGGTCCATAATTCTATTAAATATTGTATCTGATTAATAAGAAAGCTCTATTAAGGAACTCTTTTATTATATAAGAAAGATTATGGTTGTTATTTAGTAGACTCAATGAGAAGTTTATACCACCATGAGCACTCATTTATGTAGGTATTTATTTATTCTGCTGGATATCAGTAAAATATTCTCTAAATTCCAATAGTAAAGCAAGAGTAATGACATCTTCTAGAACTATACTGTCCATTAGGTAGCCACTAACCACATGTGGCTATTCAGTACTTAAATTATGACTAGTCTGAATTGAGATGTATTTTATGTGCAAATGCATACTAGATTTTGAGGATATAAAAAGAAAGCATATAAAATATCTCAATAATTTTTATATTGATATTAAAATGATAATAGTTCATTTTACTTTTATTTTAAATTATTTACATTTTGAGGATAAATTATATATCCAAGGTAGTTGATTTGAACACTATTATAATTCACATTCATATGTAAATGTACTGATTTCATATAAAAGTAGAAGTGTGTGTATGTATGTATGTGTATATGCTTTTTTCTTTGGGGTATAACATATTTCAGACCAAAAAAAAAGGAACTTCTCAATCAGTACTCAAAATGAAGTTGCACAGCTACATCTTTATAATGCACTAGTTAGTGGAAGATAAAAAGTCACAGAATATCTCATTTTCGTGTGGTGTTGTTATAGGTCACTTGTTTCTATGTGCCATGGTTCTCTGAGATCTAATATAGCTCTTCATTTGTCAGGATTACTTTTATCCTATTTTAGCAGTATTAAATTTAAAAGCAAATAAAATTAGAAAAAGCCAAAATACCCTTCAGAAAAAAAGGCAAACAAAAATAATAGCATCATATTGGTAATTCTCTATTCTTCCAATGATTGTTTTCTTGGAGGCCTTTTTTCCCTTTTATTATGGTTTATTTCAGGAAAATATTTGGAACTGAAAGTAAATTGTGCTAAAATCAATACATAGAATATATATCCTTGATAAAAGTGATCCTAGAAATTGAATAAACTGTAACACAAAAATTTAGATTGTGATAAGGATTTGCATTCGGTATTCCTTTATCTCGGTGATGATCATATAAGATAATGGTCTTTGATAGCCTACTGCCATATATGATAATGAGCCTGCATACAAACTTAAAAGTCAATGGAAAAGTTACGTAAAGACATTTATAGTGGAAAACATCTTGCTTAAGTTAAATTTTACTTAAATAGGAGTAAATGATTTCCAGATAAATCATGTTAGAAGAACTGCCATCTTTCCAAAAATGTTTCCATTTATATTTAAATCCTTAGTTCATTTTACTTATAATTAAAATTATAATTTAATGTCTTAAGTCATGACCACATTTAAAAATTAAACTGTAGTATCCCTAATAAAGAATGGATTACATGTACTCAGTGTTTTTGAGTGGAATTGTTTCATTAATCTTTACATGAAGTTATTATAAGTTTATGATTAGAGCTTCCCACCAACAATCGAGAGATCAGAGCATTGAATTAACTTCACTAACCGTGATGATCAGATACAAGTTTCGGGGTTGATGGAGTATTTATGGAGAGAAGAATCATACCAATATTTTAGCATATTTGAAATGATTCCAGCATTTAATGGAAGTAATATCAAAGTGTAACATATGCTAATTGACTTCTTCCAAGATTCTTCAGAGACATAAAAAAAAAAGCAATCATAAGTTCCCTTGACTTTCCCTTGTAATTATTCAGAGTAATTTCTATTAAATTTCTCTGAGGCTGAAAAATTATATGATAATACTCTATCATCATAATCAACATTATTCCTCTCTCCGACAGAACTTTATAATGTTCTCTTTCTTAATCTGAACCTACAGCAAAAATAGTAGAACACCTTGACAAATTGGGAAATTTCATGAAATTATTAGTGATGACTGAAGTTTTAGCTATTTGCCTGCATTAAAACTGTCTTTGCATTTTGAGAAACACTGTGTGGGTTTCTTAGCTATTGATATGATCCAGATGATATCACAGGTTAGTTTCTTGAGTATGAAAGTGTTGGCAAAATACATACATATATATGTATTTGCTTTTCCATTAATTAATTTGCTGATTTTTTAATATCCAAAGGATTATTTATAAAATATTTGTTTTTATTGTGTGAATAGTTTAATTATACAAACATACACTATTACACACTCGATTTTTATTACAGTGTTATGATTAAAACCTATTTCATAGGCTATATTTTGACATATAGTATTACTAAAAATTCTTCGGCCCATGACAAATTTCAAGTTAGCAGTAAATATATGAGGTCCATTATTTTCTTTAGTCCAACGATAATAAAAGAGGTATCAGTCACTTTGCATTTCATTCAGATTTTGTTTCCTTCAACAATAACTTATAGTAAAGTTATGCTTTCTTAGAAGTTGTGTTTTTCTTTAAAGGGATATTTAGTCACTGACTCCCTCCCGCACCCCAAGCCTCAACTAGGGCATGCCATATTCTTGATTACTGAAATTTCATAATACCAGTAGAATTTTCATATAATACAAATTCTTTCCTGAAGCCTACTTCTTTTAGATATGTTCTTTTTACCTTTTTTCTTCCATTCTACTTCAAATGGCAACAGCTTCTTTGAGCAAGCCTGTGAAGTCCTTTATCTAGAGCTCTTGGCCAGAGTTCCCTGGACCTGGGTGATATTAAAAAGAGGCACACTGCATTCATTTGAAATTGCTAGACCTCAAGTATATTATCTCCAGTTAAGGCTGGATCAGACTGCTAAAATAGCCCCTTTTTCTTTTCCCTCTGAAGACATGAGAAATTTCAGTTAGGATGAAAAGTGTATACATATAAACTTGCCAAGGAGCCAAGTTATTAAGGAACAGATAAACGATTTGACAAAAATATGTTTGAATAAATAAAGAAAACATCCTCAAATTTAATAAATGTCATATCTTTTCTAAGCTTGAGCATTAAAATTAGGAATAATCAAAGTAAAGTGAATAAAAATTAGAGGTGTGGATTATTATATCCATCTAATATATTCTCACTCTTTACCTCTTTGAAATAACCATGCTTACTTTCTAATAAACTTTTGCAACTAATACATTACTATAGTCTGAGTCTTTTACCTAATATTAAGGTAATACAGTATTATCTCAAACCATATATGATTTATGACTTTAAATAAAGGTGTGAAGTAAAACTTCAGGCATTCTTTCATACCCATAAGCACTTTGCAGATGATCATTAACATTAAAAAAAATAAGCCTTTTCACCTTTATTTCTTTATACTTGTTTAAGAGAATATATTTCACCATTAATTTGTTTATTACTCTTTTATTATTATTTTGAGAAAATCTCAGTAAGACAGGAATCACTAGAGTGGGAACTCCAGATCGAAGTGATCTAAAAAGATGGAAGGAGGACAGGATTATAAGAGGAAAATCCCTCTCCCGGGAAGTTGAGACTAGGCCAGAGTACACCAGAGGGCGGGATAAGGCATGATGGTCATAAAAGGAGTTCAGAGAGATAGATTGCAAGGGAGCAGCAAACCAAGATGGACTTCCAGGGTGGAACGGAAGGCAAGAAATTGAGGAGCTGGGCCTTGACCCCTTGATGTCTCAGAGAGTAGCTACTGAGCGCTAGCATTCACAAAGCTCCACTAGGACTACCCAGAAGTTCCCTGTCTCCTGGAAATGCATACAGAAAAGTTTAAAAGCATGTTATTTTTCCCTATCCCTCTATAGTTCTGTAGGCAACGTACTGAGTGATTTTTTTTTTTAATTTTTTTTTTTAAGATTTTATTTATTTATCAGAGAGAGACTGAGAGAGAGAGAGCACATGAGAGGGGGGAGGGTCAGAGGGAGAAGCAGACTCCCTGCCGAGCAGGGAGCCCGATGCGGGACTCGATCCAGGAACTCCAGGATCATGACCTGAGCTGAAGGCAGTCGCTTAACCAACTGAGCCACCCAGGCGCCCCTGAGTGATTTTTTTTTGTAAATGAAGTGAAATATTGAGGGGGAAGACTACAAACAATAAAACACATTCTTCAGTCATTACTATGATATTCCACTGAAACTGTCCTGGCCCCAGGTGGCCCTTAGGACAGAGTTCGTGAACAGTGATACCTACTGTGTGCAACACTCTTTCTCCCTTCCGCAGTCCAGTGAAGGTCAAACTTACACTGGAATAGGGCTCCAAGAACTGGCTTCTGGTCCTGTTCTCTTTGGTCATGTGACCCCCCCTAAATTTTAATTTACTTTATAAAATACCTCTTCTCCCTATCTCACAGGATTGCTGTGGTGATAAAACATTAGAATTTTACACACATGCACATACCTATAAATACCCTCAAAGCTAAGAAACAATATTTATGTTATAAAGTTAATTAGTTTGGGGACACTCCAGCCCAAATAACCTTCAAATTGAATTAGATAAATAAAAAAAAAAAAAAGAAAGAAAAGAAAAGAACTAAAAGGCTACCTAGAATAAAAAATTTCTATCAAAGGATGAGAAACAAAAATTATCTGTGAATTAGACAACAGTAAAAAGAAAGAAAAATGAAGTTTGCCACTCACTAAAATATTTCTGGAACCTGATGTACAGAATGAAGTGAAGATACCAACACTGGTAATACTATGAGACATCTGGAGCCGGTGTTTGCTGTTTATTGATCAGAACAATGAAAAGGGAAAGGAAGAGTTTAAAGAAAACACATTTTTCAACATTAGGATTTCTTCGAATTACTTATTTCTATACACTACAGAATTACATGGATTTTGAAAGATGACATTTAAAACATTGGTGCAATAAAAAAATTATTTAGGTCTTTTTTATGGCAAAATATTTTGTAAGTTTATTAGTCTATTGTTTTACTTGTAATTTAATATGAAGCTAAAAGTTTTTACAGCTTTGCTGTAAGTTCCAATGGATTTTTTCTGTTTTGTAAAAAAGCAAATCAGAAATATAAAGTGTTTTAAATAAAGGTTAAAAATTAATAATATAATGACATAGAAGTTCTAAAGCAAGAAAAGCAAGTTGAATGGGTAGCCTCAAGGAGAAAATCTTCCTTTGATTTCCTGGCATTAGAATATGTAACATTCCATAAATGTTATTTTTCTTATTTAGATTTACATGTGCAAAATATATATGTTTCTTTTATAATTCCATTTTTTCCACTGAAGTTTAAAACAATATGCTCTTGTTAAATATCTAAATTTATAACTTTTGAAACAAACTTTCCAAAGAAATGGTGTTACGATGTTAGAAAATCATATGAAATCTTCTTGCTATTGTATTTTGAGGTATGCTTTGAAAGAAAATTTATCAAAGCACATTGTCTGAATCCTATGCCAAGTAAAGATATAGTTAGGTGCGGGAGAAAAGCAATGTGGTCTCACAGTTGTGTTACCAGAGTCACACAATCTCCTAGATTGGGAGACATTTGCCAGGTTGCTAGATAGAAATTCACATAGTCCAAAAAATATTTCACTGTAGGTTACAACCCAAGCCATTGGACAGAAAGTGGAAATAGCAATAGAATGCGTTCTTTATTTAGATTTACGCTGCCAGAGCCTACGTTATATCATTTCTATCTCTTGGCTAGAACAGGAAAAAAGATAACTTAGCATAATTTAATGCCTGACAAACGATACGATGACACTTGAGATTTTCTCACTTAGAAAATTAATCACCATAATTTAGTAACACCAAAACTTACTTAACATCCCTTCTAGGGAAAATGCCTCAGTTTCCGAGTGTCACCATTGCAAACGAATTTCCTTTCTGCCTATGGGGATACTGATGATGGGAGAGAAAATATAATAAATCAGAATCATAAAAACAACCAGAATTCTCATTGGGCAGCATTAATGTACAAAACTCTAACAGAGACCCAAATATTATATCAGGCAGTCTCAGAAAGCATCAAAATCCAGTTTTCAACAGTAATCGAATTTGCTGATTTCTTCTCAGGTCTATGCACGATTAGTATTCATTGGAATATCTTGAAAATCTCATTAAATAATCTAGTCTCCTTGCTAATAAGCCGATATGTATATTAGTTGGGAGAAGGCTTACCACCAACCCCCACCTCCCTGTTCCAACAAGATTTAGTATCAGATTCTTTTATTACCTATTTCCTGTTTTAGTTGTGATGAATAATTCACAAAATCTGGTGCAATGAGTTTATCTTGAGAAATAATCTTGTCTTGAGTATATGAAGATCCATATAAATGTGCATATATTCCATGTTTGTAATTCATAATGATAGAGTGTATTATTTCTAGGCACAAGGCTTAGCACTTTGGTGGTATAAGCATGGAGAGTCTGTAGGAATAATGAATAATGGGTAAGGTTAAATGGGAATGAGAAATTGGAAAGGCTTCTAGGGTATTGTTACTCAGAAAGGTTCTTTAAAATAGAGAAAACAGAATTCATTATATTAATCAGTAGTTCAGATCTAGGGTTTTTATCTCTGCATTATTTTTATGAAAAGCTTTATGATCTATTAAGGCTATTTTGGGTTCGGACATGAAGATACATTTCCAAAAAATGGTTTCCTTTTACTTTGAAATATCTATATCCAGCAGAGCCACACAAAGGAGAACTGGAAGATAGGCCAATTATTCGTACCAATTATTAAACCAACAACTGTCTAGAACTGTTTGAGACTGAAGCAACATAAGGACTAAGATTCCATTTAGATCACCTGTTGTTATTGTCATTGCCATTGTTTAAAGGCATATATGAGGGAGTGAAAGACAAGGGATTTTAGTCTGAAAGATGAAAATTTGTCAGTTTTAGGAAGGGAGTGGCAAAGGATCATAGGCTATATTCACATAAGTTAAGATTATTACTTAGATGAGGAAGCAGGGCAATTGCTTTTTAAATAATGGAAAGAAGTTCCATAGAGACAGCTGTGATCGAATATGTGGAATGCCTTTTTAAATGGTTTTAACAGTGAAAAGATCACCCAATGTACTGTGAGTTTCCCTCATTAGAAAGATCTCTTTATTGCATCTAAATATAATATTAAACAAATGTTAAATAAATAAAACTTTCCAGAATATATTTAATTCCAATATATAATTCATACTTACTATGTACCAGGCAATGTACAAGGATCTTTACCAGGCATAATCCTTTCAAATCTCTTTTAAAAATTTTACATGATAAATACTATTTACCATCCACATTTTAGAGGATGAAGTTTATATTTAGAGAGATGAAGTACCTTGACCAAGGTTATAGAGTTAAAAAGCAATGGGGTTGGTTCTGCAGCAGAAAAAATGAGTATCTGCCAGAGATCATATAGAAGAGACTTTTTTTTTCATTAAATAAAAAACAGAAATAGATGCTTTCTAACTCCCAGATACAAATACTCCCAGATTCTGTTTGTGGCAGAAGCCACCTTTTCCAAGTGTTTGAATGGGTACAGGCAAGAGAAAACCCTGCTTATTGAGTTTTTATCTCCCTGTATTTTTTTGTCTTTGTCTTCCACAATATCTATAAAAATAGATACACTGTAAATAGCAACTTAGACTGGTCACTTTGGACAGTATGATAAGAAAACTTGCAATTCCAAAACAAATGCATTTTCAGAGATCTTTTTTCTTTTTTCCTTTAATCAAAGATTCTCACAATACCAAATCTTGTGAGACAGATATTATCCATAATTACAAATGCATTAATAATAAAGGGATGCACAACTGTTTGCTCTATCTTTCCCTGATATTTTTGCATGTCACATGCTTTCCTAAAATGGAAGCAAAACAAATTTGCTTCTCTTGGTTTGCTTATCACCTTCAAAGCTGTAACCATTTCTTTGCAGTGATCACTCTGTTCAGGTGTTAAGTCATAAGGAAACTTTGAGTGAGATTTTCACATTGGAAAGAATCTCATGAGGAATTCTTTAAGGTCACTGCTAAATTACAAAATGTGATTTGAAGAGTAAGTGGAGCAAAATTAGGGTGTACTGCTATTTTAATGCCTTTTCCTATTTGCTCCCCCTCAACATCCTTTATTCTTCTAGGTTACCTTCCCCCTTAAGAATGACCTATCTCTCTTTCTGACTTTTCAATAGGAACACGTGAGTAACCAAGTATAGTTAAAGAGAGAGATTTTACTTTCTTGCTTCGCCTTTTCCCATTTTGCCCCTCCCTGTGTACCCTCTGCCCTAGCTTACTGGTTTTAAGTTCTGGATGATAACTGGCAATAGCAGAGAAACTATAGTAATTTTACCTTGAATTCCAAGTTTCTTTGGATTCATAGTCTGAGAAGTGTCAGCTCTTTAAATCATGTTCATTTCATGTTGAACCATCCCATTTTGAAAGCCAGTATTTCTTACCATTTTAAAGCAACCATGTTTATAAGAATAAGACAAGGCTTCCTGTTTAGAAACACGCTCCTTTGATGGGAGTCAATGAAACTGGGCCAGCATATTTCAAACATTCATTCTTGAACTGGCATTTCACTTCCAGAAATTTATTCATATTTATAAATAAGAGTAAATGTGTTTTGTAAAAGAAACCCTTTCTTTTGAGGTTGCTGGCAGCTCAGCTTTTTTTTTTTTTTTCAAATATGGTATATGAAAGAATAAAAAAGAAACCATTTGCATGTTTCCCATATTAAGACAATCTAGAATAATTTACAGTACAAAACAGTAGGATTCTAGTAGATGAATGCAAATTAGACCTTTTAAATCAGAAACTAAGTTAATCATTGAATTATAATTGCAAAATGATAGTATCATGCATTAAGTAGCATTGAGTGGCACTGTAAGTTCAGTTGCATAGCAGAGAGGGCCCTGACATTCTTGTGTTCTCCCTATTTCGCTGTTTTAAAACACTAATGATCATGAGACTGGCCTCTGAGCCAGTCAGTGGAAGGTCAGACCATTGCTCTATGGCATGGGTAGCCAAGTGTTTTCACTTATTCGCTGTTCTATTCCTATCTTCTTGTTTATCTTCATTTCATTTTTGTTTTCAGTTGACATGTGGTCAGTAGGGTGCATCATGGGAGAAATGATAAAAGGTGCAGTGCTGTTTCCTGGCACTGATCGTATCCTTCTTAGCAGCCAGTGGTCTCTGTGGGTGTCATTCTCAATCAATTCCCTTTGGTCTCAAACACAACACTGCTGATGGTATATATTCACCGCCTTTAGAGGGGTTCGAAGTGACTCCAGTGTCAAATATTTACAGCTGGCATCGTGGTAGTCTGACCTTGTCTCCTAGCTCGATCTTATGTGGATAATACAAGTATCAAATATGAAATATTCAGCACGCTTTCAAAAGGCCTGCCTTAAAATTCAGTCCTATGAAACTAATAACAGTGCTATGCGCCTCTCTATTTTTTTTTTTTTGAAGGGGTGTAGGTGTTTTAAAATTAAGTTATTTTCATAGCTAGGTAATAAACAAAATATTTCAGTTTTAAGACTGGAGATTTATGCTTTCAAGAAATATTCACTTGACATGGAAATCTTTAATCAGATTTATTTTCACCCTCAAATATGAAATAGGTTTATATTAACACATATTCAGAAAGCATGCATATGAATTTCATTTTTAAATTGACCAACTTCTTTTAAAATTCTTTTTGTCATTTACTTCATTTCTAGGAATAATAGATCCAATTCCTGTTTTTATTTTTTCTACATTATTAACAAGTGCAAAAATTAAAACCTCATTAGTTAATAATGATTATATAAAATATCTGAAAAAACAAATTTCTGTCACTTGAGTAAGTAAAACTGATCTTCTCTTAGGCAGCTAATAGTTAGCAAGTAAAGATTCCACAGGTTCTTCAGTATTAAATAGATACAGACACTGTGTTATTGGTATATGGATATGTAATAATTTATTTTCTTAAGTTAGTTAAATATTCTACACTCAGTCACTTATGAAGATACTATGTCTTCATCATATTAAGGATAAAACCTCTGCTTAAATGACTATGATTTAAAAATAAAATCAAACCTATAATAATGGGGTTTTAATGTATAATTAAAGTAAACCTAATTACTAATATAGTGTATCCTAACCATATTACGATTAGCTATTTGCTTTGGGGAATAATATATTACTTATATGGATATATATATAGTTTCATACATGTACTCTCTGTATGTATTAAAGGACCAGTTTGGGAAATGACTGAGTTAGGCGCTCAATTAATTTTTGTTGAATGAAAGAACTGACCTAAAAAGTTTTATTTAGTAAAAATAAAGTTACATTGTTTTTACTTCTATTCTTTTTTCTACTCTTATTTATGACACATTTATTTTTCAAGTTTTTCTGTCTATATTGCAGTTTTGTCTTCTACATATACATTTTATTAAATAACATCAATAAATTTGCCACATTCATGTTTATGTTAATGGTGTTTCAAAGTCAGTTGGCTTGATAAAAACTAAATTCCTTCAGATTTCTAAGAAACAGGATTTTTTTAATTTCCAAGGAATTTTAAACTTTACTTTGGTCTTTGGACATGAACATGAAACAGTTCTTAAGTTTTGGCTAATTTTATGCATTTGATGAAAATAGACTCAATCTGTTAACTTTGTACTCTGCTTTTTCAGTTCATTGTGGTGACTGAAATGATTATTTGCCACCTCTAAATTAAAATGGTTGATTTTCATTACTTTCCTCTCATTTTCTTTTTAAAAAATCAAATCAGATTTCCACAATGGAGTTATTAAGTACAGATTAATATTTCTTAGAATCCATTTTTGGGGAGAAGTTGATTGGATATCATTTCTTTTTATTTTTTTTTTAAAGATTTTATTTATTTATTTGACAGAGACAGAGACAGCAAGAGCAGGAACACAAGCAGGGGGAGTGGGAGAGGGAGAAGCAGGCTTCCTGCTGAGCTGGGAGCCCGATGTGGGACTCGATCCCAGGACCCTGGGATCATGACCTGAGCCGAAGGCAGTCGCTTAACCAACTGAGCCACCCAGGCGCCCAATTGGATATCATTTCTAACTTGGGTATTAAAATCCCTTGTAAGTAAAGCTTTAGGCTGCTACTAATGTTAAAATCTCATAATAGATGCCCTCTCAATGACTGAGCTTGATATTTTTATATTGAGTTATTTCTGGAGTTCTTATAGGAATACACTTGTAAATTTCTTGAAGGGCAATGCTAATTATTTTCTAAAATGGCTCCTCTGAGTGTAGGATGTGGTCTTTTAATGATTTCAAACATGTTGGTTAAAGTTTAAATCATTCTTTTTCAAGTAAAAAAATTATGAACACTGATTATCATAAGGTTAAACACTTAAAATGCAAGACAGATTATTTTTAAATTCCCTATTATTAGCAATGAGTTCTCTGAAGAGGCAATAAAATTGTATCTAAGTCTATTAGTTAAATAGAACCTTTAAAATGGGGTTAGAGATATATAATATGTATATTATACATCCATACAATACATCATAAGAAGTCATGTTATTTTAACATATCCTCACTTATATGAAGGCATTCTCAAAATAAATGATTGCTAGAAATCCTTGCAATATGTGCTATGCATGTCTTCTTAATATATAAACCAATTCAACAGCAAAACTTAGAATATTAATAAGGCCTTATCCCCTTTATCTATGTCTAAAAAATTTCAACATGTTATTTTTAGCATTGAGAAATTAAGATAGCTAAAAGCAGTTTTTAAAATGTTATATATTTATATGCTACTTAATTAGTAAATGTATTTTTAAGTATATATTAACTGAATTTTTTCAAATCAAATGTTTTTAACTCTACAGAAGAATCAGAACTCAACTATTAAAATACATTTGAGAGATCTAATAAATTTCATCATAGCAGAAATTCTTACTTTAAAAATTGCAAAATATTTTGTATTATCAAGTGAATTAATATTGAATATATAGCTTTTGAAGATCAATAAAGTGAATACGCATTATACTATCACTCAGATTAAAAAATAGAACATTACCAATATCTTTGAGTCTTTTTGTGTCTCCCCAGTCATATCCTTCACTCTCCCCAGAGGTCCTAAATACATATTTTTACAATCTTCTTGACTTTCTTTATATTTTACCACAGGTATATTTATCTCTAAGCAGCATATAGGTTTAGATTTATATGCTTTACATATTGCACAAGACACATTATTTTGCTGCTTGCTTTTTGTTGAAGTTAACATTAAATTTTTGAGATTTGTTCATGTTGATCCATTAGATAGTTCATTCATTTTCATTGCTGTAAAGTATTGCAGTCTCTGAATAGTCCATAGTGAGTTCATTCTCCTATAAATAGACTTTGGAATATATTCAGTTTTTTTGTTTTTGCTTTTGCTTTTATGAACAATGAAGCTATGAATATATATCTCATGGGAGATACATGGGAAAGGAGCACATGGGAAAGGGTTTGGTTTTTTTTAATGATAAATGCCTGGGTGCATAGGGGTGCACATTGAAAACCTGACTATGTAACATCAGATTGATTTCTAGAGTAGCAATATATAAATATAACTTCTACTCCACATTGTCACCAACTCTTGGTATTGTCAGATTTGTTTTTAAATTCATTACTAATCTCTTAGATATAAAATACTATTTCATTGGAGGCTTAATTTATATTTTCTTAACTACAAGGGGGGCTAAGCATCTTTTCTTATGCTTATTGGCCATTAGTATTTTCCCCTTGGTAAAGTTTCTTTTTTAAAAACATTTTTTATTGTATTTTTAAAAAATTCATTAGTAGGAGTTCATTATATATTCTGACACATATTCTTTGTCAGTTTTATGTGTTGCAAATAGCTTCTCCCTGTATTTAGATTATTTTCCCATTTTATTTTATAGTATTTTTTAATTTGGCCATCTTTTTTTTAATAGTGCATGTATTTTTATGTCTTAAGAATCCTTTTATGCCTTTATATTCTCTTGTAATTTTACTATGAATGTTTTAAAGATTAATCTTTTACATTTAAACGTTTAGTTCACTTGGAATTGATTTTTGTGTTTGGTGTTAAAGAGGGATCTAATTTACTTTATTTCAGTTCCATTTATTGACCAGCTTATTTTTTCTTTCTTTTTTTTTTTTTTAAAGATTTTATTTATTTATTCATGAGAAACAGAGAGAGAGAGAGAGAGAAGCAGAGGGAGAAGCAGGCTCCCAAGAAGCAGGGATCCCGATGCGAGACTCGATCCCAGGATCCCGGGATCATGACCTGAGCCGAAGGCGGACGCTTAGCCATCTGATCCACCCAGGCGCCCTAGCTTATTCTTTCTTTAGTGGTCTATAAGTCTTACTGTCATAAGTTTCCACATATTGAGGGAGAAAGTATTAGATTCTGAGCCCTATATTTTGTTTCACTGGTCTGTTTGTCTATATTTATACCACTACTACCCTTTCTTAATACAAATGTATAATGTATACATATATCAGGTAAGGTAAATATCTCACCTTTTTTGCCTTCTTCAGAAGTATCATAGCTATTAGTGAATCATTGCTTTTCCGTAAACATTTTAGAATTGGCTTGCTAAGGGGCGCCTGGGTGGCTCAGTTGTTAAGCGTCTGCCTTCGGCTCAGGTTGTGATCCCGGGGTCCTGGTGTTGAGCCCCGCATCGGGCTCCCTGCTCAGCAGAAAGCCTGTTTCTCCCTCCCCCAAGCCCCTGCTTTGTATTCCCTCTCTCACTGTGTCTCTCTCTGTCAGATAAATAAATAAAATCTTAAAAAAAAAAAAAAAGAATTGGCTTGCTAAGATTCCTATTGGTATTTATACTGGAACTGTATTAAATCCATAGTTCAATATGTGGGACATTGCCTTTTTAATTTGGGTAATTTTATCTTTCTGCACAAAATGATCTTAGCACAAACTAATTTAGGTCATTACTGTACCAATTTAAATATGCTATCTGTGCCCAGTATTTTAGTTCTTTTTCCTTAGCCTCATGAATTGACAATATTATTATAATATTGCATACAGTTAGCGTTTGTTTAGATTCACCTTTATATGAAAGAATTCTATCATTTTCTCAGCTTACCACTACTTCTTGCAATTTGGCCCTTTATTTTAAGATTATTTTTCTTTTTTCAACATTAAAAATCAGGTTTATTTTTCCACATCAACAACAAATTATATGAAAATAAAAATATGAATATAATGTCTCATAATAATATCAAATCAAATCAAATAGACTTGGTTTCCAGTTCTACATGTAAGAAGCTTAGAAGTCATCTCTCCATTCTAACAAGAAGTAAAAAAGCTGAACAGATTGAAAATCATCAACTCTCTTGGATCTGCAAAAGAGGGAAAGACACAGAGAAAGCTACTGCCCCCAACCAAGAGAAACAGGCAAATATAGGGATCCATGTCAAGGGTAGAAATATCTGGACTGTAATTGACAAATTTCTAGAAACTCACTGTGAACAACTCTCAGATTTAAAAACTCCAGGGAGAGCCAGTCATGTGGAACCATGACATGGTTAGATTTACCTCCAGGGACTTGATCAGTTTCCTACAGAAAATACCAGGGAAAAATTGTCTCATTTTTCCCATAGTGGGAAGGGAAAAGGAACCATTTTGAAATATACCAGAACACTCTGTTTTTCTTATTTCTTTTTGTCACCTTTATTAAGTTTTTAATTTTAATTCCAGTATACTTAACATACAGTGTTCTATTAATTTCAGGTGTGCAATAGAGTGATTCAACAATTCTATACATTATTCAGTGCTCTTCTTGATAAGTATACTTTTTAAGTCCCATCAACTATTTCAGCCATCCTCCCTCTCCCTCCCCTCTGGTAACCATCAGTTTGTTTTCTATAAGAATCTGTTTCTTGGTTTGTCTCTCTTTTTTTCCTTTGCTCATTTGTTCTGTTTCTTAAATTCTACATATGAGTGAAATCATATGGTATTTGACTTCCTTTGACTTATTTCGCTTAGCATTATACTCTCTAGCTCCATCCATGTCATTGCAAATGGGAAGATTTCATTCTTCTTATGGCTGAATAATATTCCATTGGATATACCACTTCTTTTTATCCATTCATCTGTTGATGAACATTTGGACTGCTTCCATAATTTGGCTATTGTAAATCGTGCTGCAATACATGGGGTGCATGTATCCATTTGAATTAGTTTTTGTATTCTTTGGATAAATACCCAGTAGTGCAATCACTGGATCATAGGGTGGTTCTATTTTTAACTTTCTGAGGAACCTCCATACTGTGTTCCATAGTGGCTGCACCAGTTTGCATTCCCACCAATAGAGCATGAGAATTCCTGTTTCTTCACTTCTTTGTCAACACTTGTTTCTTGTGTTTTGTTTTAGCCATTCTGACAGGTGTGAGGTGATTTCATTGTAGTTTTGATTTGCATTTCCCTGATGAGTGATGGTGAGCATCTTTTCATGTGTCTGTTGGTCATCTGTATGTCTTCTTCAGAGAAATGTCTGTTCATTTCTTCTGCCCATTTTTAAATTGCTTCTGAGTGTTGAGTGGTATCGGTTCTTTATGTATTTTGGATACTAACCCTTCATCGAATGTTTCATTTACATTTTCTTCCAATGTAGGTTACCTTTTAGTTTTGTTGGTTGTTTCCTTTGCTGTACAGAAACTTTTTATTTTGATGTAGTCCCAATAGTTTATTTTCACTATTATTTCCCTTGCCTCAGGAGATATATCTAGAAAAATACTGCTATGGCTGATGTCAGAGACATTATTGCCAGTGCTCTCTTCTAGGATTGTATTTTTTTTAATTTTTTTTTAATTTAATCTTATTATGTTATGTTAATCACCATACATTACATCATTAGTTTTTGATGTAGTGTTCCATGTTTCATTGTTTGCGTATAACACCCAGTGCTCCATTCAATACGTGCCCTCTTTAATACCCATCACCAGGCTAACCCATCCCCCACCCCCTCCCCTCTAGAACCCTCAGTTTGTTTCTCAGAGTCCATAGTCTCTCATGGTTTGTCTCCCCGTCCGATTTCCCCCCTTCATTTTTCCCTTCCTACTATCTTTTTTTTTAAGATATAATGTATTATTTGTTTCAGAGGTACAGGTCTGTGGTTCATCAGTCTTACACAATTCACAGCGCTTGTTATGGTTTCAGATCTCACATTTAGGTCTTTAGTCCATTTTGAATTTATTTTTGTGTGTGGTATAAAAAAGTGATCAGTTTCATTCTTTTGCATGTAGCTGTCCAGTTTTCTGAACACCATTTGTTGAAGAGACTGTCTTTTCCTCATTGCATATTCTTTCCTCTTTTGTGGAAGATTAATTGACCATAGAATTGTGGGTTTATTTCTGGATTTTCTATTCTGATCCATTGATCTGCTTTGGTACCATACTGCTTTGATTCCTATAGATTTGTAATATAACTTGAAATCTGAGATTGTGATACTTTCAGTTTTGTTTTCATTTTCTTCTTTCTTTCTTTCTTTCTTTCTTTCTTTCTTTCTTTCTTTCTTTCTTCTTTCTTTCTTTCTTTTTAGAGAGAGAGAAGGAGAGGGGCAGAGGGAGAGGGAGAGAGAGAATTTTAAAATCTTAAACTCAATCTCACAACCCTGAGATCATAATTTGAGCCAAAATCAGGAGTTGGGTGCTTAACTGACTGAGCCAGGTGCCCCTGTTTTTCTTTTTCAAGATTGCTTTGGCTATTCAGGGTCTTTTGCAGTTTCATACAAATTTTAGGATTGTTTGTTCCAGTTCTGTGAAAAATGCTATTGGTATTTTGATAGGGATTGCATTAAATCTGTAGATTGCTTTTGGTAATGTGGGCATTTTAACAGTATTTGCTCTTCCAACCGATGTGCATGGAATGTCTTTTCAGTTTCTCTGTGCTGTCTTGAATTTCTTTCATCAATGTTTTATAGTTTTCAGAGTACAGGTCTCTAACCTCTTTGGTTAGACTTTTTTCTAGGTAGTTTATTATTTTTGGTGCAATTGTAAATGGGATTGTTTTCTTAATTTCTCTTTCTGCTGCTCATTGTTAGTGTATGGAAATACAACAGATTTCTGTAGGTTGATTTTTGTATCCTGTGCCTTTACTGAATTCATTTATTACGTCTAGTTTTTTTTGGTGGAGTCTTTCAGGTTTTCTATATATAGTATCTGTCATCTCCAAATAGTGAGTTTTCTTCTTTTTTTACCAGTTTGGATGCCTTTTATTTCTTTTTGTTGTCCGATTGCTGTGGCTAGGACTTCCAGTACTATGTTGAATGAAAGTGGTGAGCATGAACATCCTTGTCTTGTTCCTGACCTTAGGGAAAAGTTCTCAGTTTTTCACCATTGAGGATTATGTTTGCTGTGCATCTTTTTTTTTTTTTTTTGTATAGGGCCTTTATTAAGATGAGATATATTCCATCCAAACCTACTGTGTTGAGGGATTTTATCATGAATGGATGTTGTAATTTGTCAAATGCTTTTTCTGCGCCTATTGAAATGATCATATGGTTTTAATCCTTTCTCTTATTGATGTGATGTATTTTGAGATTATTTTCTTATTCTAAAGAATATCCTTTAAAAGTTCGTTCATAAAAATCTTTGATGATAAAACTTTTTTTTTTCTTTTTGAATGGAGTTCCCTTACTTGACAGATAGTTCTGTTAGATATAGAACTTTAGATTAACATGTTATTTTCTTCCAGCATTTTAAAGATACTATTCTACTGGCTTTTTGTTTACAGTATTCCTGGTGAATAATTAGCTGTCAGTCTAGTAGTCATCTTTGGACATCGTCTGTCCTTTCTCTCTGCTTTCATTTAGGATTTTTTCCTTGGTCTTTGGTTATTTCCTGTTTCTTTACCATGTAACTTGGTGTGGATTTCTTTTTTCTTTCTTTCTTTCTTTCTTTCTTTCTTTCTTTCTTTCTTTCTTTCTTTCTTTCTTTCTTTCTTTCTTTCTTTCTTTTTTCTTTGTTTCTCTCCCTTGGGACTAACTGTGTTTCCCAAATTCCAACCTATCTACAGTTTCTGGAATTTCTCAGTTTTCATTTCTTTGAATATTTTCTCTCTTATTCTTTATATTATCTCCATTATAAAACTGTGGTTGAACTTAAAGTAGACATTCATTTATTCAACAAATATTGTTGAGCACTTACTATGTGCTGGACACTTTTGTTTCCAGGTATTTATCAGTAAACAAAACTGACTGAAACCTTGTCATCATGAAATTTACAATAAAAAGTACTGTATTAGAAGGGATTGTGACTAAGGAATAAGAGGGTTGAAGTGCTAGGATGATGAAACCAGAGAGGGAGAGAAACCATAAGAGACTCAATCTCAGGAAACAAACTGAGGGTTGTTGGATTGGAGGGGGATGGGAGGGATGGGGTGGCTGGGTGATGGACACTGGGAAGGGTATGTACTATGGTGAGCACTGTGAACTGTGTAAGACTGATGAATCACAGACCTGTACCCCTGAAGCAAATAATACATTATATGTTATTTAAAAATTTAAGAAAAAAAAAAAGAGGGTTGAAGTGCTAGGATGGGGGCAGAGATTGTCTCTGTTTGTTTTTTTTAATTTAAACATAAAAAGTTTTGTCAAGTATGCCTCATATGGCATGTTTTCTTGATCTCATATAAACCTGATTGTCCCTTCTTTATCTCCCTTTAATATAGTGTTATGCCCAGAAATGGATTTAATCAAAGCGTCTCAAAGAACAGACTACAGTTTTCCAAAACTCCCCTTAAATAGAATTTTATATTTCTGTTAGTGTTAGTTGTTTTTATTACCTCCTTTGTTTAAAGTCATTGTATTTACCAATTTTAAAAGGACTTTGATATTTTTCAGCTATAAAATACAGATGTCACATTAAATTATCTCCAAGGCCTCTTCCCAGTTTCAAAATGCAGGTAGAGTCAGATCTAGCATTTATGAGGCCAGATTATCATACAGCTTGAGGACGGTATTTTATAAAAACAATAATTTATTTATATTACAAATATCAAATTAGATAGAGTCTTGTAAGGGTTTTGTGCAAATGAGAGGCCCCAAAGATAAACCTTCAATAGCTTAATAAAAATTCTACTGTTGTGACAACATATTTATATATATTGGATTTGCTTATATGTGAAATGTCTCTCCATTTTTTTGCTTTGTAAGGAAATATAGATTACAGTAATAAATAGACTTATAAGACAAAATGGATTGTACTGAGATCTGTACACATCATGCTTCAAATATCAGCCTTTGGATATTCTATGTCCTATAGTATTCCATTCACATCTGCTACCAGTGACCAAATAGCCTTTACTCAAATTGTCAGTTTTAAGTTTTTTAATGTGTTTTGGCTCATAATATTTCTTCTTTCTGTGCTCATTTATAATGAAAATAAATGTTAGTTACTATTATGCATTAAGTCACTTATTCATATTTCATGTTACCAGAGTTTGAGGGGGACTTTTGAGAGAAAATTAACATTTTCAAACAAAAAGAGTAAAAGAATTTTAAAGTAACAAAACAGCTCAAGACATAACTATAAAAAACTGGATCCAGAACTCTGTAATATATATATTTCTATCCTCATCTTTAAAATTGTCCTCAGAAGTAAGAGTTCTTTTGGAGAGCAAATTTTACATAGAGAAATATGGAGTAATTACTGAAATAAATTATCAAATATTTTGAACATTATATTGAATAGCTTTTGTATTCTTTATAAATGTGATAACACACAGGCTGGAATCTCTAAATATTCAGATCCTTACTCAACATAAAAATGATACTTATGAATCATCATTTAAAGCAAATAAATCCTTTTACAAAAATAATTTTAGCCATTCTTTGAAAAAATATGTTCTCAACACATAATCATAAAAATCTAGTTAATATTTGATGTATTTTTAAAAAATATGATCACTGTGGAAATCTGATAATTCAAAAATTCTTTTAAAATATATCACTTTATTGTCTATTTAAAATATTAATAAAATTTATTATCTTATGTGTGAATATGTTGACTGATAAACTAGGAATAGAGTTTCAGAGACATTCTTTAGGGCCCAGGACAAGCATACAATCAATTTTATGGTCAGATGAAAGCAATTTCTACCACATCAATTCCAAACTTGCTCTTTTCCTTACTGGAATCATTGGAACAAGCACTGGACTTCGAGCCAGAAGATATGACTTCTAATTGTGGCTTATATTTGGTTAATTATGATTATAAAGAAAAATCATGTGGTTAACTAAGAATAATTGAATATAGTTGTTCATATTGAGATCCTCTGAACATCTGGAAAAGAAGCACTTTCTACTTAAATATAACTATTCATGTGTACAGGAACAAAGAACTTGAAATGGATCGGTTAAAATAAAGGCACACACTTTTAAAGATGACTATACCACATATTGGCAGTTAGAACATTCAACTACTACATTGACAATAATAAAGATTCTTGTTTTCCCTCTTTTTGTAAACCATTATATCTAGGACCATAGTAGTGTTTCATCTAAAAAGCATTCTGGAAGCACACTGAATGCTTCTATAGACTTTAATTATAATTTGTAAAAAGAAACATTTTGACAGTTCTTGTTTAACAACTTCCAGAATATTTGACTCTCCTTAAACTTCATTGTAAAAATACCATGGAATTATCTTGGGAATGCTATTTTACAAGCAATTAATTTTTTACTGAATAACTTTGTAACTCTAGCTAAATGTAACTAGAATATAAAGTGTGTTGGGAGTATTTTCCAACTTTGCTAAATGACTCCTTTATGGAAAATCTGACAGCTTCTTTGCCCTAATTTTTAGTTTGACATCAGGTCTTCAGAATTTGAAGGAAGGATGACCAATGATTAAATGATGGTTTGGTAGGGCATGATAACCTAACTGTATTAGAGAGTAGACCTCTTTTCATAGTTTATAGTGTAAGCATGGAGATTTATTTAACCTTAATTAGTGTTTTCTATTTAAATATCTCTAAGTAGTTACAGTTTACCTATGTCCATAGTACTAACATAAGTTTTTGTCTAAGAATAACCTTTAATTCTGACCTTTTGTTATCTTCGTTTCTTTATTTCTAATGAGTCTAACTTACTACTATATTCTCAAGCACGTTGTAACTTAGATGAAATTTTATTGAAACATGTTCTTGTTTAATTGTTCCTACTGTTTTGTAAAGGAATATTCTTCAGTTTTTCCCACCCATCCTTCATTTTTTAATATTACACAATCATATATTTTTTAACCTAATAACTAAGAGGCTGTGTAATAATTTAAATTTTATTCAGCAAGATTATAAGGGAGATAGAAGAGGATTTGCAAATTAGCTTGATGTTATCCTTGTTCAATCTTTTATCTACTTGTATTATATATTTATTTTGTTAAATATAGTTAATTTTGTCTTTTGTCAGGACTACTGATCTTTTTAGTCCAATCCTACTGAATAGCTAGGGGTAAAGATTTTACAGATCTCAATTGAGTAATACTATGGTTAGATCCCTGAACTGTTACAAATTACAGTAGCAGAAATGAATTAATTAACACTAAAGGATAGAGTTGTAGAAAAATAAACAATGTAAGAGAGAGCACCGCCTGTGTTATTGTATTTAAGAATAATTTCTAAGGCGTCTATCATTCATTGACACACGGCAAGGAAATCTGTTTGAAATCAACTTCTTCCAGTTGTTTTTTCATTCTCAAGGCTCTGACCTATCAAATATTAATGATAAATGAAAAAATCTCAATCAGGAGTATATCTGTCAAAGATCCTCTGTCAAAGATCCTCAATTTTGGCAGTATCAATTTTCATAGAGAAGTAATACTTTCCTGTAGAATTCCCCATGCTTACTGTACTTTTGAAATACATACACTTGGATGGAAATCTGTTGTCTTAAGTTGAACAACCTATATTTATCCTCATACCTCATTGAAAGCAATATTCAGGAATGCAGGGCATTACTAATAGAAGTAACAAAAATAGGTATGAAATTGTGACTACTTTGATTAACTAGAATTTTTTAAAGTCTTCGATGAAGAATAATGAGTTATTTTATTATCAAAAATTATCCTGATCCCATATTTAATGCATTAGTAACATGAACAGATGAAGTTTCCTAGAGAAAGGGAGAAAAAAATTTTTAAAAGAATTTTTAAAAATGTAAATGAATCTTATAAGGTATTTGTCATTTTTAGAAAATAAATGATTGAGGTAATTTTAGGATAAAACTATTACTTTGTGTCATATTTTTTCTCATTTAAATCACATGGTTATATAGAAGCTTATCTCAATATAAGAAATTCTTCTGCTGTTATTTAAATACCTTTTTATCTTTACAACTCAAGGACTATTTCATGATATCCTATTTTGTTAAGTAATGTTAATTCCCCAAAAGTGCATTTATGCCACAAGTGAATTTAAAATTCCAAGAGGATTCACTGCCTGACAATTCTGGTTTTATATTTTCATCCTTTTTTGCTTATTAAACTCCAATTATGTTGGTGATTGCTCAGGATTTGGAGAAGCAGTTAGTCTCCCAACTAGTGAAAGGCAAGACCTAGTAGATCTGCACTTTTTTTGCCCTTAACTCTTCAATTCTCAGATATTGACCAGTGGAACAAAGTAATTGAGCAACTAGGAACACCATGTCCGGAATTCATGAAGAAATTGCAACCTACAGTAAGAAACTATGTGGAGAATCGGCCCAAGTATGCAGGACTCACCTTCCCCAAGCTCTTTCCAGATTCCCTCTTCCCAGCGGACTCTGAGCACAATAAACTCAAAGGTATGCCCATCAGGGACAATTTCAGAACCACTGTGCGGGTGATGGACTAAACAATGATAGAGTCAACTGATAGAGACACCTCTCTTTAACTTGAACTATCAATTTAAGGAGTAGTTTTTAAAGACTTTATTATTATTATTATTATTATTTTACTAAGAACATGTGGTCAAGGATTTTAGAATTGTGTGGATATTCAGAGGGAAAGATAATAATAAAAGATGTGACAGTGGTATGGGTTAACCTTGTCATGAGGCTTATTTGGAATCTCAAAATTCTTTTGCAGTATAACTCTAAAAGACCAATGTGATACACATTGAAGTCATTGTTCCAATTCTTTTTATTACCTGGAGAATATTTTCAACACAGTTTCTTTGTTGTAAAATCTTGGAGATGCAGGTGTTTGAGTTTTCTTTTATTTGTATTTTATGGAATGTTCAACCACCATTTTTCATTTTAGAGTGACAGATGAGATTTAGTTACACATTTTATATTCAATAGAAATACTTTTATTAATAAGTAGTATTTCTAGTACTATGTCTGTAGTTAAGAACTTCAGTAACAAATCTTAGTTTCTTCACCTACAAAACTTGGCTAAAATGCCTTAGTCATAGGATTAGAGACAAGGGATAAATTCGGCAATGTTTAAATATATACTATAAATAATATTCTATTTCTTATTTTAATTTAGACTTTAGAGAATATTTAGAGAAACTGATTTTGAAACAAATTTAATGTTTTCCCTTGATTGGGCTCAAATGCTGTCCCTCAAAATCTGTGTAAACCTGGACAAATTATCTAATCTATCTATACCTCCTTTCACAAATGAAAGGAGAAAGTGTCTACCTTAGGATCATTGGGAGGATTAACTGAGGAAATATTTTGTCAAGCACTTAGAACAATGCCTGACTCACAGTAAATACTCAGTTGCTGTTAGACATTTTTAAAAAATGTAATAATTATTATTTAAAATGTAACTATATTTATCAAAAGGGAAAAAGGACATATGCTTTTGAAATTTTACCCCAAATGTTCAGTGGGTGATTAACTACAGACTTAACTTATGGTCATAACTTATAGCTAATACAGACTTAAATGAGACAGAGAAACTAAAATGTGGTTCTATCTCCCAGGGTCTTATCATCCCCAGACTTCCATCTCGTGGGTTTTAAGTGTGCAGCATTGTTACTGTGTTCACAACAGTTTTATTGCAGAGTTGGGTTTCTTCCTTCAGTTGACTCCACAGTCAATGGCAACAGACTAAATGATTACCAAATCTGCTGCTTTTAAGATCAACAATGCCTAGAGTGGGAGGAGCAAGATGGCGGAGGAGTAGGAGACCTAAATTTCATCTGGTTCCAGGAATTCAGCTAGATAGGGATCAAACCATTCTGAACACCTACGAACTCAAAAGTAGATCAAAGAAAAGAATAGCAAGAACTCTTTGAACAGAAAATCAACCACTTTCTGGAAGGTAGGACATGCGGAGAAGTGAATCCGAGGCAATATTCGGGAAGATAGACCGCGGGGGAGGGAGCCCCCGTCAGCCACTACTGACAAGTGATAGAGCAGCAGAGCACAAAATTGGAACTTCTAGAAGTCTACTCTGCTAAGGGACGTCACTCCAATGGCTAAGCAGGGGGTGGAACCCTCACTGGGACAGTGTGGTCTCAGGACCCTTGGGGTCACAGGAAGACTGGGGGTGCCTGAGTGCAGCAGAGCTCCCAGGTATCAGAGTGGGGAAGCCGGCTGCAGAAACGGAGCTGAGGAGTGGGCTCTGAGCTTGGGGTTGCCATAAACCGTGATCCGTGGCACAGTCGGGCCACTGCTCTTCCAGCAGGGACACAACAAGTGGCAGATCCGGGGAGACTCCCCTTCCTCCCCCCGGGAGGAGTGGTGCGGGAGTGCACTGCAGGGATCTACTGGGTTTGGAGACTCCACACGGGGTGATGTGCCAGAGATAGAAATGCTCAGTCACAGGCTGGGTGAACATGGAGTGTGGCCAGAGACTGGGGAGATGGGAGTGATTGACTGCTTTTCTCTGGGGGCTCACTGAGGAGCGGGGCCCCAAGTTCTCGGCTCCTCTGAGGCTGAGATTGGGAGGCCGCCATTTTCACTTTCGTCCTCCAAAGCCGTAGGGAAAGCTCGCAGGGAACAAAAGCTCGCGAGAGCAAACCTGAGCAGATTACTTAGCCTGCACCCGGCAAGGGCAGGGCAATTCTGCCTCTGGCAAAGATATGTGGGAACCACGGCAACAGGCCCCTCCCCCAGAAGATCAGCAAGAACAGCCAGCCAAGACCAAGTTTACCGATCAATGAGAATGGCAGAACTCCAGCACTAGGGGAATACTGCACATAGAATTCGTGGCTTTTTTCTCCTGATACTTTAGACTTCCAAAGTTAATTTTTTTAATTTTCTTTTTTTTTCTTTTTTTTTGAATTTCTCTTTTTCCCTTTTTCAACCAATATCTTATCAATCCCTTTTTAAAAAAATCTTTTTATTTTTCATTTTTAGAGTCATGTTCTATCCCTTCATAGTAGTTACCCTTATTTTTGGTATATATATAAATTGTTCTCTCTTTAAAATTTTGGGATACAGTTTCTCCTAACAGACCAAAATATACCCTAAATCTCTAGTGTATGGTTTTGTTCTAGTCTCTTACCTGATCACATTCTCTCCTTTTTTTTTTTAAATCCTCTTCTTTCTTTTTTCAATCAACTTCTTATCAATTACTTTTATAATTTTCATTTTTACACTCATATTCCATCCTTTCATCAAGTTTACCCTTATTTTTGTACATATATAGGCTTTTCTTTCTTTAAAATTTTGGGAGGCACTTTCTTTTTTTTTTTTTAAAGATTTTATTTATTTATTTGAGAGAGAGAGCACATGAGAGGGGGGAGAGTCAGAGGGAGAAGCAGACTCCCTGCCGAGCAGGGAGCCCGATGCGGGGCTCGATCCAGGGACTCCAGGATCATGACCTGAGCCAAAGGCAGTCGCTTAACCAACTGAACCACCCAGGCGCCCATGGGAGGCACTTTCTTCTAACAGACCAAAATACGCCCAAAATCTAGTGTGTGGCACTGATCTATGCACCAACCTGATCATATTTGATCATATTCTGTTTTGTTTGTTTGTTTGTTTGTGTTTTTTTTTTTTATCTTTTCCTTTTTTTTTTCTTCCTTTTTCTTTCTTTCCCATTCTTTTCCCCCAGTTTCAGGTCTCTTCTGATTTGTTTAGTTTATATTTTTCTGGGGTCGTTTTTACCTTGTTAGATTTTGTTCTCTCATTCATCTATTCTCCTCTGGACAAAATGACAAGTTGGAAAAAATCACCTCAAAAAAAGAACAAGAAGCAGTACCGACTGCCAGGGATGTAATCAATACGGACATTTGTAAGATGTTGGAACTAGAGTTCAGAATGACGATTTTAAAGATACTAGCTGGGCTTGAAAAAAGCATGGACGTTACTAGAGAAACCCTTTCTGGAGAACTAAAAGAACTAAAAACTAACCAAGTCGAAATCAAAAAGGCTATTAATGATGTGCAATCAAAAATGGAGGCTCTAACTTCTAGGATAAATGAGGCAGAAGAGAGAATTAGTGATATAAAAGACCAAATGATGGAAAATAAAGAAGCTGAGAAAAAGAGATAAACAACTACTGGATCACGAGGACAGAATTCAAGAGATAAGCGATACCATAAGATGAAACAATATTAGAATAATTGGGATCCCAGAAGAAGAAGAAGAAAGAGAGAGAGGGGCAGAAGGTATATTGGAGCAAATTATAGCAGAGAACTTCCCTAGTTTGGGGAAGGAAACAGGCATCAAAACCCAGGAGGCACAGAGAACCCCCCTCAAAATCA
>NW_023270323.1:11716023-11728707 GCF_011800145.1 Mirounga leonina | reverse complement strand
GGGAAATCCAAATCAAAACCTCAATGAGATACCACCTCACACCAGTCAGAATGGCTAAAATTAACAAGTCAGGAAACGACAGATGTTGGCGGGGATGTGGAGAAAAGGGAACCCTCCTACACTGTTGGTGGGAATGCAAGCTGGTGCAGCCACTCTGGAAAACTGTATGGAGGTTCCTCAAAAAGTTGAAAATAGAGCTACCATATGACCCAGCAATTGCACTACTGGGTATTTACCCCAAAGATACAAAAGTAGGGATCCGAAGGGGTACGTGCACCCCGATGTTTATAGCAGCAATGTCCACAATAGCCAAACTGTGGAAAGAGCCAAGATGTCCATCGACAGATGAATGGATAAAGAAGATGTGGTATATATATACAATGGAATATTATGCAGCCATCAAAAGGAATGAGATCTTGCCATTTGCAACGACGTGGATGGAACTGGAGGGTATTATGTTGAGTGAAATAAGTCAAACAGAGAAAGACATGTATCATATGATCTCACTGATATGAGGAATTCTTAATCTCAGGAAACAAACTGAGGGTTGCTGGAGTGGGGGGTGGGGTGGGAGGGATGGGGTGACTGGGTGATAGACACTGGGGAGGGTATGTGCTCTGGTAAGCGCTGTGAATTGTGCAAGACTGTTGAATCTCAGATCTGTACCTCTGAAACAAATAATGCAATATATGTTAAGAAAAAAAAAGAAGAAAAAGAAGGTAGCAGGAAGGGAAGAATGAAGCGGGGGAAATCGGAGGGGTAGATGAACCATAAGAGACGATGGACTCTGAAAAACAAACTGAGGGTTCTAGAGGGGAGGGGGGTGGGAGGATGGGTTAGCCTGGTGGTGGGTATTGAGGAGGGCACATTCTGCATGGAGCACTGGGTGTTATGCACAAACAATGAATCATGGAACACTTCATCTAAAACTAATGATGTAATGTATGGGGATTAACATAAGAATAATAAAAAAAAAAGAATCCCCTTCTCTTACATTTATCAATTGACACAGCCCAGAGTTTGAACTTAACTGAACATTACGTAATTCAGGGTTGAAGTAGACAGTGTTGGTGAGGGAAAGCTGGACTTACAGAACAGTCTAGAAATTCAAAGGGTCTGACTTCATTCATTTGTTAAATATATACTGATCACCTACTGTATGGCAGGCACTATCGAAGATGTTATGGCTATAACATTGATCTATCTCAATAGGATAGCCAAGATAAATTCGCTACAAAATGCATCTCCAGAAAATAAACTGGTCAATCTGTTGGATATTATTTTAGTATCGTCATTTGGATACTGAAAAGTATCTGCCAAAAGTGATGATTGTGCTTTTGGCACAAATGATATTGAGCTATTCATTCTCATAGTTATGACCAGCATATTGATTTGCTTCCTGATGCTACTCCAAGACTGTCATAGAAAGGCAGCAGAAACTGTGCCTCCTATTCCATTTGTTATGGCAAAAAGGCATATGTTCAACCCATTTTAAATCTGACTCAAATTATTTACATGTGAGTTTTAAAGGAGGAGATTTAAGACAACAATACTTAAGGATATTGAGGACTCAATTTTGTTCTGTCAAGAGCATATTTTCTCCATTCTGTTTCTTAAAGCATTACTCCCTAAGGAGGATTACGTCCTGAAATGTATATGACTTTTATATTGGTTGCCCAGAGGTGGTTACTCTGTGGAATCAATGGCTTCTAACAAATCAATAATGAAGTAAAACTTTAGGACTTAAATTATGTTTAACCATTATTTTCAATGACGTGAGAAAGCACATAGCAGTAATCAATAAATAGAGCCGGCCTGGCTTCTGCCTCCTGTTACTTCCATGCGAAGGAAGAAAACCAGTGCTGCTTCAATGCCTACTAGGCACCAAGCTAGTATTAGGACGAGACACTGTGCTGGGTTATCATAAATCATTTCACGTAAGACTCCATATTCTCATTTTGCAATCGAGAAATCCTAGACTGAGAACTTCAGTAAAGGGCAAAAATACAGCTTTTGTCTAAGAATCCTGACTGTAAGGTCTTGGTTAAGCTTTTTACAATCTTACACTCAGTGTACTTATTTATGGAATTACAGCAATAATCTACTTTTCATTAGTGAAAAGGTTAAGTGAGAGAATCTATGTAAAGCTCTCAGTGTGGTATAAGCTTATAAAAAAGACCCTCAACAAAGTTTATTATTATTATTACTACTACTATAATTATTATTACTGAGAAGTTAGATGACATTTAAAGACACATAGCTAATTAGCAGTTTAAGAATGTTTTTAACAAAAAGCTGGCTTGAACTCTAGTGCCATCCCAAGACACTATGATATTGCTATACAGTTAATGTAGAACCAATGGGATTCAGAATAGTCAGGTGATAAAATATTTTTCTGTATTTTCGTTTGTGGCAAAAACCATATTTCATGAATATTCACGTACTCCACTACATTTCCCAGCCTTCCCCTGCAGTTCTGTTAGGGCCATGTGACGAGTTCTGGCCCATGAACCACAGTAGAAATAGCAGGTAGTTAGCTAAATGTAGGGGCTTTTAGGGAATGTGCCATCATAATCCATCTCTTTCCACACTCTGGTGTCTTAGTTGGCACAGCATAAGATGGCAGAAACCAAAATTCTTGAGTCACCCTTGCTAACCTGTACTAGACTTTGTATAAGAAGAAATAAACCTTTGCTCTGATAAGTCACTGAGACTTAAGGTCTATATTACTGCGGTATGTTTTTCATTCAACAAATATTGGTCTTACAATTGTGTCAGGCAATGTTCCAGGCACCAAGAATAGAAAGTTCCTGCCCTCAAAGAGCTTAATATTAAATTCTTCCTTATAGGATCAAACTTGGAATGCTGACTTCATTATCACAATGATCTAACCTACTAAACTAATCACACTGAAGTCTATATTTCTTATTTACCTATTTCCAGTTTGTCTACAATAAAGAAAAAAGATGTCTAAAACAGGCAATAATAAGTGATATTATAGAATTAAGACAGGAAAAATTTTCCAGGTTAATAAATAATAGTTCCTTTTTAAAGAAATTCTTTCTCAGGGTAGGAGTAAGAAGTTATATTCCCTCATAAGGAGAATAAAAAGTCATTTAGGAATCAAAATGTTTACAAGTTATCTAAATTTCACTGACTTATCAAAGATAGAGTTTATCAAATGATATATTTAAAAATGGACACTAGAACCCTGTTTTCATATATACAACAAAGAGCAGTATTCTTTTTTCTTGTATCTTTTTTTAAAATTTAAATTCAATTAATTAACATATAATGTATTATTTGTTTCAGGTGTATAGATAGGTCTGTGATTCATTAGTCTTATATAATACCCAGTACAATACCAGTTCTTAAATCAAATGATATTATGATTCTCTCATTGCACAATTACAAAAAGATCTAATCTAATCAGTACCTAAGTTTAGTAGTTCCGTGTTCTACAAAGTCTGGGTTTTCATCTCTTTGAATATGCACTTTTGTAACTGTCTTAACCTTTTTTGGAATGAGTTAGAGATGTATAGAATATATACAAACCAAATAAATATTCACATTTAGAGAAGATGAACAAAAGAAGAGTTGAATGACACATTCCAGATTAGAACTGGTTTTAGAACTCATGATCTAAGTTGACATTATTCTTCTTAACCTACTGAAAAATTCAGTCTTTTTTTATCATGCACCCCGACTTCAGATAATAACTGTACTGAAAAGCAAAATTATCACTTAATGCATTTTCCAAAGTCTCACATAGAATTAAAATAGTGCATTTAAGGAATTAGTTGATTACTTAAGAACACTATATAGATCAAAATAGAATCCACACATTGATGCTTTTCTTGCAGAGCATGATTTACCATGCACTGAAAACCACAGATAATCTGTGATATTTTATACCACAAATATTTTTAAAGATGTAGGTAATAACTTCATTTAATTTGATTAATACCTCAACCATAATTGAATTTATTGTACTAAGCTACATTTATATTTAGGTTAAGATCATTCAACAAGAAGTCAAGTTCAACCTTTTTGTGCCTCAAGCAAACCAAACACATACCCACAATCAACCAATACAGGAAAGTTCATCATTATAGAACCAAATCTTAGGACCTTTACATTTTTTTGTTAATCTTTGTATCATAACTGAATCGATTCATTAACTGAAATATTTAATAAATCATTAGAAAAAAAACCTGCCCAAGGTATAAGACACAAATATAACATTAAATTTACTCTTTTGAAATTTGTTGTAGCCATTGTCACGTGTGGGCATATGGAGAAAAACTATTATCAAACATTATGAAACATTCATTCATAAAAATAGGGTAGTTAGTTATCCTGATAGTATAGCTATCTTAGTGATTTCTTTCATAACTCAAGATGTACCATGTTTTTACAGTAATGTTTGCTATGTCTTTAATAATTTACCCATGGACAGTCCATGCACTAAAGCATATATGTTGAGATTTTTTTTAAATGTATGCAAAATTAAATGCAATGTATAAAAGCAAGTATAGAAGAAAGTCAGAGTTGGGCTTCCTCGAATAACAAACAGGAGACAAAACCCTTTAAAAGGAGAAACTTAGGTAAAAATTTTCTTTCCCTGTTACATGAAAAACTAAAATAATAAAGGAAAGGTTTATCAGTTACTATCTCAAAATCATAGCCATTCATTTACAAAATACCAAGAATTTCAAATATATCAATGCTTAATCTACTGATTCCCTTAAGCCATATTTATAGGAAGTCAGTGTCTAAGTCGGTATTTTGAGGTGGCAGAAAATCTCCCCCTAAAACTAAAATATACAAATAATGCCATTTATTTCACAGACCACCAAAAATTGTTTTCAGTTTCCCTTTTAGATTACACAGATTTTCCTTTGCCTTGCCCCATCAAAATATCTTTTCCTTTGTTGTTCTATTCCTCTAATGTTGGTATAAAATTCTTCTTTCCATCTAAGATGCCCATCCAATGAAGTGTAAAAATTTTAACGAGATAGTTTCATTGTCTTTGAAACAGAAACACCCTAGACCCATCAAATGAGATAAAGTTGAGCAAATCAAGTTATTTTAAATTCAGTATACCTTAAAAACAAAGAACTGTTTTTTTAAAAACCATATAACCCTAGCATCAGGTTTAATGATATTTTTTCAAATGTCCTAGGTACTGTGATCTGAACATATCACTTTAAACTCCTAAAGATAGGTATTCTACAGTTGTAGAATTTATTTATTTTCAGGTTTATAGAAAGCTCTAAAAAGTGAATGCAGCCCATAAAGTATTTACTAACATCCTGAAATTTCTAAAGATCAAAAGAGGAAAACATCGAACACTAGAAAATAATAAATCAGAAGTGATTGGGGATTCTTAAGTTTTCATCTATTTAGAACAGCCATCATCAGTGGCTAAGAAAATTATTACATGTATACATACAGTGCTTTTATTATCTAGACATTCGAGTGATAAAATAAAATTCAATTAACTAGTTAAGTCATCTATTAATAGTTTATGTCTATTTAAAAAAAACACTGTCTTAACTAGAAAAAAATTCAACATGCTTAGTCTTTGTTATCTTATCTAATAAGGTTTAAACCAAAAATAGTAAGAACTCAAAAGACACTGAAGAACAATTTGACAATAATAACTTCAAAATGAGACTATTTTTGTCATATCTTCAGTAATATTTTAGACTTTATATATCACAAACATCTACTGGAATTTATACAAAAGTGTTCTTTTTTCCTACTGGGGACCAAAAAGATCTTAGGCTTCTTTGCATTTAATCATAGTATGTCGGTTCTTGTTATATTTAACTGCTATTCGCTTCCGTTAAAACACTGTACACCAATAGATTTCAGAAAGTTCATAACGGGACTAGGGAAAAACCTTCTAGTATAATAGTTGAGATTTTCAACTCCAGAATAAAACATAATTGTATTACACCTTCGATAATTAATAGTGTTGTGAAGGTTAAATGAGGTAAAGTCTTAATAAAGTCTTCTTTGATAACTATTGGGGTTTGGGTTTTTTTCTGACTCATTGTTTAGCACATAGCTGTTGCAGAGGTCTTTAACTGAAAGAGGAATAGGTTTTCAAGATTATAAGCCCAGCCACTCTCTTTCGTGCTTTAGACTAGACAGTGTGTTCTTTGAGAACAGTAACCATCTCATTCATCTTGTATCCCTAGTTTTTACAAGCTGCAGGTTTATATCATAGGTACTCAGTTAAGATGTATTGAATACATAAATCGTGGAATTAATCAGTAATCAATCAGTCAATACATAGGTATCTCCTTACATAGAAAATTTAAGGAGGCAGAAAGAGTTTCTGTGTCATAGCCAAAAAGAACCCCAGTGGGTTCAGTCTCTTTGTTTCTAGTTCTACTGACATTTATAATTCTCAATTCATTAATTTGAGCCCTCTTTGGAAATCCGATATTAAGAAATCATTTTAAATGATTCATAACCAACTCAAGCATCAGTAAACATTTAGAGAAGACAACAAATTATTAACGTTGAGATAAATGTTTGGTTAACACTGATTTGTGATAGCAAAATAACCAAAATGTAATTAAATCTATTAATGTACACTTATAAAATGTTAAGATATTGAGAAATTGACTTGATTTTGAAAAGCAAGTAAACAAATTTCTACTCGGGAAGTGGTGTTTCTCTATTAAATTTTTACTTATCCTCTTTTATTCAAAAGGCATTTATTGTACATTTACAGAATTAAGGTAGATTTCTGGACTTGGAAATTCAAGATGAGGATACCCTGGTCCTGCCCCCAAGGTGGTCAGTCACCATGGAGAGGGGAAAAACATAAACCTGTACAACTAATGGTAATGTACATCAGGATGTGATAAATGCTATAGATACCCATGGACATGCATGCGGTTTCCAACATGCATTTCTGTGTGTATATATTCCTTGTTTAAAATCCTGACTCATCTGTTCAGTACAACAGAGTTCCAAAAATAGCACTTTTTACAGATTTTTTTTTAATTTGGAAAAGTGAAATTAAACAGCTCTGTAATTCTCTGTTCAATTGAGAAAGGAAAGCTAAGAAGGCTTACCTGTTTCACAGGGGGATCCAGAGTGTTTGCACTTCCAATTCCCTGTCAGTCTATATTTTTGTAAAGGATTCATACCAGTCCAAACTAAAGATTATTCTTTTATTGTCTAACGTTACACAGATAAATTTCTCCCCAGAATATAATGAGAGACCTCTTGCTTGCAAAAGCTGCTTGTTGGAATATTTAAAAAAAATTTAATAGGAGTAGTTAAAAAATTCAATGACTCCCATGTTCTTCAAGTAATTCAACTAAAAAATAAAATCAACACTACTATAAATAATGTACATATTTCCTGTTTATAAAGAACTAGCTGGGCAAGTTTGTTCTTTATATTTTCTGTAACTTCTTATTTATAACAAATGAAAAAATTGGAAATATGACATAATATAAAAAGCCACAGATTAAGACTCAAGAGACCTGGAAACTGAATATACTTGATCACTTGTCTTTGCGCATTGTCTCTCTGGCAAGAAGTTGGGAGCAACCTAACCCTGCTGTGATCAGGGTAAACACCATAGCATACTAAGAACATGTGAGATGTCTCATGAAATAAGAAGCTTCCAAAAAACATAGTATGAAAGTGAACCCTAGTCGATAACTCTGCTCTAAAAATGAATACACTCTTTTCTCTAAATTGCTAGAGCAGTAAATCAGGCGTAGAGCTACAGAAAAGAAAAATAAATAAATAAACATTATCAAGTAAAAATTCTACAGGGAAAGTAAATAAAATGCTCTGAGTCATGACCAGCAACATTCTGCTTGCTATAATATTTTTAGATTTTTTTAAACTTATAGAATATGCATGTATCTAGATACCAAAAGCTCAGAGTAAGCAAAAAAAAATTCAGAGTCATTAATAAAGTTCATGCTTCACTTCTCTTCATTCCTTTGCTTTCAAAGAAGTCTTGCTAGAAATAGACATTTTGCATCTGTACCCAAATGTTGGGAGCTGATTAAAAAAAAATAAATAACTTCAACCTACAAAAAGACTCTGGATTAAAAAATATAGCGTAAGTTTTAAGATCTTTTTTATTGATAATTTTTGAAGTTCAGATTTAATCTTGAGGTATGTAAAACATGAATTAGTTTTTTGTTTGGTTGTGGTTTGTTTTGTAAGTGTTAGTGCCCATAGTAAGCAGACAGGCTCATGGCAGCTAATGAAATAGCACACAGTCACATCGCTCGCAAGTGGTAGGGCCCAGATATTCTACCCAGAAATTCAGTCCTGCTCCTTTCAACCAAAGCACAGTCACAGGTGCAACTGATTACCTAAACCAAATATATATCATTCATTGATTCATTACGCAAATACTCAGTGATTGCCCACACCCTGCCGTGTGCAAAAGAGAGAAAATTCCAATAGTGTGCTGGGTAAATGCTCAACAACCACAGGGAGGGAGGAGACTTATTGTAGTAATTGTTTATTTACATAATGTACATCCTCCTATAATAACAGACTTCCATCTACCAACCTTACATCACTGAACTTTGAGTTGGGGGGAGAGATGCACAATCAACTCTTGTGAGCCTGTGTGAGTTGGCTCCTGCTCATGTGAAAAATGCATTGTAGTAGAGAGAGAAGCAACATACTAGTCACATATATGGTATATCAGCTACCAAAAAGTGTTACGGAGGGGAAAAAAAAGCAAGGCTGACAAGTTGGGTAGGCAGCGTAGGTAGGAAGGGGCAATATTAAATAGGGCAGTCAAGAAAGATTCCCTAAAAAATGACATTTGAGCAAAGCCTGACAGTGGTGGAGGAGTGGACCAAGAGGACAATAAAGGAAGAGCATTTCAGGGAGGGGGACCTCTAGATGGCTACATGGTAAAGGCTTGGGTATTTATTTTAAGAATTTTAGTTTTTACCATAAGTGAAATGGGAAGACGTTGAAAGGTTTTTCTGTTTTGTTTTGGTTTTAGCCAAGGAGTGACATGATCTCACTTATACTTTTCAAAATATTACTCTTGATGATGTTTGAGAGTAAACCATTTAGGAGTGAGCAAATGTGGAAACTGTGGTAATAATCCAGGCAAGAGGTAACAGTAGGTTGCATCAAAGTGGTAGTGAAGGGGTGCCTGGGTGGTTCAGTCGTTAAGCATCTGCCTTCAGCTCAGGTCATGATCCCAGGGTCCTGGGATCGAGCCCCGCATCAGGCTCCCTGCTTGGCTTGGTGGGGAGCCTGCTTCTCCTTCTGCCTGCTGCTCCCCCTGCTTGTGCTCTCTCGCTCTCTCTGTCAAATAAATAAAATATTTTTAAAAAACACACGCACAAAGTGGTAGTGGAGAGAATGTTGGGAAGTGGTGAGATTTCAGATATATTTTGAATGTAGAGATAACAGTATTTGCTGACAAATTGAATGTGAAGTGTTGCCCAAAAGATGATTCCAAAGATTTTGTTCTAAGCAACTGGGAAAGGTGAATTTAGCATTTACTGAATTAGAACAGAGTATTTTGGAGGAAAGATCAGGAATTTGGTTTGGTGTATGCAGAGTTTGATATGCCTATTAGACATCTAAGCAGAGAGGTAGAACAAGTAGCTGGGCATGGTCTGGCTTTGGGGAGAGATTTGGGTTGGAGATATAACTATGGAAGTAGTCAAGATACTGATAATACTTAAAACAGGGACTCAATTGGAGCACCAGAAGAATGAATGTAAATTTATTTAAAATATATTCAGCTATTTAATAAACACATATTCTAGCACTGTTCTCATTGCTCTGCAAGTATTAACTCATTTAATTCTCATGACCCTAGAAGGTAGATACCATTATTTTCCTCTTTTTACAAATTTAGAAACTAATGCACAGAGCAGTTAAGTAACTTGCCCAAGGCACAAACAAGTATACGGCTAATAAGTGACAGACTTGGAGTTTCTAACAAAGCTGTCCAGTTCCAGAATTACTTTTTTTTAAGATTTTATTTATTTATTTGACAGAGAGAGAGACAGCGAGAGAGGGAACACAAGCAGGGGGAGTGGGAGAGGGAGAAGCAGGCTTCCCGCTGAGCAGGGAGCCCAACGCGGGGCTCAATCCCAGCACCCCGGGATCATGACCTGAGCGGAAGGCAGGCGCTTAACGACTGAGCCACCCAGGTGCCCTTAGTTGCAGAATTCTTATTACAGAAGAGAAGTTATTTAAATGCCTGAGGCTTCCAGCACTATGACATTTAGAGGTCAGGGAACTGAGGCAGATCAGATCAGTAAATCCTACTCATAGCATGTAACACATTTTATTCTCCCTTGGAAATTCTACTTATGCTTAGAGAGAGTGGATTTACCAATGTTTGTTTCCCTTTATATTTTTTCACAGCTCAATGAGAAAATAACAGTGAAAATCATTACAGAAAAGCTGAATTGCTTTTTGCTCGGAGCATGAATAAAGTTACTATAATTTATTATCCAAAGGATAATCCTGAGAGTGAAGGGGAGCACTATTAATTATACCATAACAACAGGCTGAAGTTAGGATTACCCTAAACATAACCTGTAGTAGGAATAAGCAGCCCAGCTAGCCTCTTTCTTAAGAATAGAATATGTATGAATATAGGAGAGCAGACTCTTATCTGGTCCATGCACACTACCTTCTTACTATGGTTCGTTGTAGGCTAAATATACCTTTGTTTGCTGTTATTGTTGTTTACCCTTTTACTAACTACCAGTTAGCACCGGGCATCAAAAAAACTGAGCACACCTGGCATGGTACTATCTGTGGGTATTGGAGATCTGCTACAGAAGGCTCATCGGTCCTTATGATGAGAAACAATAATACGGACTTCAGCTATTTTGATGATTCAAGCCACATTTCAAGTATTAGGAAAGACATATTAATGGCATTAAGTATAAATAAAATCTAGTAAGAAATCACTTTACCCAGTGATTAATTTATAATCATTAAAAAGAATCATTTTCATTCCCATTCTAACTTAAGTGAACTGGGAAAGAAAAAACATTTAACTATCCATTTCTATTTACATTAACTTGATGTGGAACATATGCAAGATGAAATGGCAAAATAGAAATACAAGGGGGGTGCCTGGGTGGCTCAGTCGTTAAAGCGTCTGCCTTCGGCTCAGGTCATGATCTCAGGGTCCTGGGATCAAGCCCCGCATTGGGCTCCCTGCTCAGCGGGGAGTCTGCTTCTCCCTCTGACCCTCCTCCCTCTCGTGCTCCCCCTCCCCCTGCTTGTGTTCCCTCTCTGGCTGTGTCTCTCTCTGTCAAATAAATAAATAAAATCTTTAAAAAAAAAAAAAAGAAATACAAGGGAATATACTGTACCTTGTTTTACCTGTAAGGAACACACACCTGACAAAAGGCAATTTTCACATCCAAGGTTGGTTCACTGCAGTAGTACAATAAATGGAGGCTCATAAATACCTATAGAAAAAGGGGGGGGCATGAATTTCCAAATCACCTAATTGTTCATTATTTAATAGTATAAACTTTAATATAATTTGAATTAAACACAAGGTGTCATGCATAACATATATTCAGCATAATCTATATCCTGACTAGTGACAGATACTTTTCATAAATCATAAACACTAAATAATAAAATAAGGTAAAATGTCCTATTTTTATCATGATTAATAATACCACAATCATAAAGATTAGATATAAGGAATTGGATATACTTAATAAGTTAAAGTTTAGAACATCCTATTATACAGGACTTTCAGTTCTAGGCATCTAACTTTAAAAATCTCAAACATATGCTCAAGAGCATATATATAAGGATGTTTATCATAGAATGAAGGGACTTTTAAATAAACTGTAATGGATAATAGAATTATATACAGGACATGGAATAATTGAATTCAAACTTAAGGATCAGCATAGATAAATTTTTCAAACATGATGTTGAGTGGAGAAAAAGCAAGTTGCAAAGGGGTATGAAGGTCATTGTATTATTAACATAAAATTTTTACATAGACAAAATTATGTATATTGCTTTGTTATAGAATCATAAAACCAAGACTAAAAAAAAATGGGCACTATGTTAACATCAATTTAATCTTGGTAGTTAAGTACAAAGATTTCAATTATATTATTTTCCATATGTTTGAAATATTTTATAATTTTACAAAGGAGAGGATAAAATCAACAATTTTTAAAGGAGAGGATAAAATCATGTAATGGTGGTAATGCCAAATTAGGTATTGTGTTAATCTGAGTATGATGAAGCAGCATCAGAGAAAACCGACTGAAACATTTTTCAGTTCAGTTAGGCACACTTTACTGAATGTTTATTGTATGCAAGACACAATTCTGTGAGTTAAACTATTTTAAAACCACAATTGACATAAGACTTCTGTTTCTGACAATATGAATGATTAGGTATCTTGAAAACCACTCTTAGTGTAAAACTCCTAAAAAAAGTTAGATGAAATATACAAAATATATTTTTTAATGCATAACCAAACTGCTGAAAGAAAGAAAGGAAGGAAGAAAGGAAGAAAAGAAAGAAAGAAAGAAAGAAAGAAGGAAGGAAGGAAGGAAGGAAGGAAGGAAGGAAGGAAGGAAGGAAGGAAGGAAGGAAGAAAAAGAAAGAAAGAAAGAAAGAAAGAAAGAAAGAAAGAAAGAAAGAAAGAAA
>NW_023270323.1:11654985-11716013 GCF_011800145.1 Mirounga leonina | reverse complement strand
AAAGAAAGAAAGAAAGAAAGAAAGAAAGAAAGAAAGAAAGAAAGAAAAATTCTGAGAGGCTGAAAACAATGTGAAAGATTTCATGCAAAGAAGTAAATGAGCTGAAGCTGCCATTTGTCCCCAGGCCATCTGCTGATGTCTGAAGATGAGAACTTTAGTTTTTAAAGAGTAGCATGTAGAGTCCAGGAAACAAAGCTTAGAACCTATCTATGGTGGGAAGTCACATTGAAGACACCCGCATTGAGCTTAGTAGAGGACGTTTTTTTTTTGTTTGTTTGTTGTATTTGATGAGGTATATTCACAATGGTTGCAGCTTTTTTTTTTTTTAATTTGAAATCAAGTTAGTTAACCTCTAATGTAGTATTGGTTTCAGGAGTAGAATTTAGAATTTAGAAATTATCACTTACATATAACACCCAGGGCTCATCCCAACAAGTGCCCTCCTTAGTGCCCATCACCCAGTTAGCCCATCCCCCCATCCACCTCCCCTCCAGCAACTCTCAATTTGTTCAGTAGAGGAAGTTTTAAACAAAGTTTAGGAGAGCTAGCAACACAATCCGAGAAGGAAGGTCTGAATTGCAAGAAAAAAATACAAAGCAATTTGGCAGATTTTTTAAATTTAAGAAAGAATGAAAGGGCAAGAACATACCAGACATTCCTTAAGAAGAGCAAAGTAAGTGTTTGTCTGTGGAGGTTAGGAGGTAGAAAGCTAAAGTAAACATATATGGGATGATGCAGAGATAGACCTATAAATAAAGAACCAAAAACAGACACATACATACGTGGAAGCCTAACTATGTTAAAGTCTGCATTTCAGATATATGGGGAAAGAAGAAACTATGCATTAAATCATGCTGAGACAATAGGTCATGCATCAGAAATATAGAGGGCGGAGGGTGGGGAGGAAGCCCACCCCTGTTGAAAGACAATTTTCTAATTAGGTCTTTCACATTTCTTCATGTCTTGCAAACAGAAGCACTGGCTGTTTTTATTCCAGACTACCTTCTCAAGGATAATAGCAAACAGTTTTGGAAGAGAGAGATAGTATCTCCCTATGGAGCAAAGAAAGGGCAGGTTTGATTACTCTCCAGTATAGTAAAGATAAGGTGTCCCTCTGGGGCAAGCCATGCTTACTGCCAATTATAAAGATTTGGGGGCGCCTGGGTGGCTCAGTCATTAAGCGTCTGCCTTTGGCTCAGGACATGATCTCAGGGTCCTGGGATCGAGCCCTGCATCGGGCTCCCTGCTCAGCAGGAAGCCTGCTTCTCCCTCTCCCACTCCCCCTGCTTGTGTTCCCTCTCTCGCTGTCTCTCTCTCTCTGTCAAATAAATAAATAAAATCTTAAAAAAAAAAAAAAAGATTTGGGTTCCTTACGCTTGGAGTTCCTCTTCTATAACATAACCCCCTGCATATGCAGTAGTCACCTTTCTTTGAATCACCCTATGGGATTGGGGCCTAAGGAACTGGCATGAATGTTGACATTCTATCTACTGCTATTAATGTGAGTAACAAAGACCAAGGATCCATGTCTACTTCTTCAATTTGAGTGGTGGAGTCATGCATGTTTGTTTCATTATTATTTTTTAAAGCCTACATATATGAAATACTACTTGACATGTCAAATATTTTATAATAGAAAAAAATTCAAGTGACACAAAGAACTAGTGGTCTTTTATTCTTTTGCTGGGCATTGCTTTGAAGGCACAAATGCCCAGAACCAAAACATTTATAATAGCCATTAATGGGAAATGATCTTGAAGAGAAATGCCGAGAGGTGTAAAGCAGGAAGATAGAAGAAACTGTGCTTGATGATAACATTAAACTACTGAATTGAGAAATTCTGGAACTTTTCTACTTCTAGACTTTCTGTTGTATAAGAAGGCAACCCCCCAAAAAATAATTACTAAAATATAGTCAGAAAGTAAAAAATAAAACAACAAAACAAACAACCTATTCTCAATTTTTAGTCTGTGAGATTATTTTATTATAACCATGAGATTTCCATGAGATTTATGTATCATTTTTGCCAATTACCTCTACTTTTTAAAAATTTTTAAGTTCAGTTTTAATTCAGGTATAATTTACACATAGCAAAATTAACAGTTCTTGGGGCGCCTGGGTGGCTCAGTTGGTTAAGGGACTGCCTTCGGCTCAGGTCATGATCCTGGAATCCCTGGATCGAGTCCCGCATCGGGCTTCCTGCTAGGCAGGGAGTCTGCTTCTCCCTCTGACCCTCCCCTCTCTCATGTGCTCTCTTTCATTCTCTCTCTCTCAAATAAATAAATAAAATCTTTAAAAAAAAAATTAACAGTTCTTAAGTGTATAGGTTGATGAGTTTTGATAAATGCACATATCCATGTAACTCACATTTCAATGAAGATAAAAAATAGTCTGAAAACCCCTGTGCTCTTTTCTAGACAATATTCCCCACTCCCCAGGCAAACAATATTCTAATTTCTTTCACTATAAATTAGTTTTTCTTGTCCTAGAACTCCTATCAATGAGTTGGGCTTCTTTTGCTCAGCATTATGCTTTTAGTATTCAGCCATATTGGCATAAATTTTAGTAATTGTTCATTTTATGGTTCGGTTTAATGCATCACTGTGTGCTTATGCATTCTGCTTTAGGGCATTTGAGGTGCCTCTATTTTTTAACATTATTAATAATTCTGCTATGAATACTTATGTACATATATTTTTGTATAAATATGTTTTCATTCCTCTCAGGAAAAGTACCAAGAGAAAAAAATTGTTGGATCATAAGATTAGGAATATGTTTAATTTATGAAAAATTGCCAGGCACATTATCAACCCCCTGCAGCAATGTATGAAAATTCAGTCATTTTATATCCTTGCCAACATTTGGTGTTATCAGTTTTCTAAATTTTAATTATTCTAATGGGTATTTAATAATATTTTGTTATAGTTTCATTTTTTATTTCCTTGATTACTAATGATGTTGAGCTTATTTTCATGTGTTTATTGACCATTTATTTATCATCTTTTGTGAAATGCCTTTTCAAGTCTTGTGCATTTACTGGTAGTCTGTGGGTAGGAGGAGGAGGTTATCTGTCTTTTTATTACAAATTATAGAAATTCTTCATTTATTTCAGATAAAAGTTTTCTGTCAGATATACATATTATGAATATTTTCTTTCAGTCTGTAGCTTGCATATTGAACTTACAAATGTTGTCTTTTAGTGAATAATACTTAATTTTTATGAAATTTATTTTATCATTTATTTTTCTTTTATTAATAGTGCTTCCTTGATTCTATCAAGGGGTCTTTGTCAACACCAAGTTCACAAATATATTCTTCCACATTTTCTTCTTGAAGCTTTACATTGTTAACTTTACTTTTAGGAATATGATCCACCTCCAATTAGTTTTAATCTATGATGTGATTATATATATTAAGGTATACATTGAGATTCATTTTTCTCCTTATAAATAGCCAGTTGTTCAAGTATCCGTGGTCATAAGACTTTCTATATTGAGTTACCTTGTTCCCTTGGCCAAAAAAATCAATTGACTGTACAAGTGTGGATCTATTTCAAGACTCTGTTCTGTTCCATTGACTACTGTCTCTATTTACCCCAATATCATTCCATCTTGATTACTGAGCTTTATAATAAGTTCTTCAAATTCGGTAAGGCCTCCAAATTTTTTTCTTCTTTTTATTTGGGAGACCCTTCTAGGTCTTTGCATTTCCACATGAACTTTAAAAATCAGCCTGACATTTCAAAAAATTTTTAAAAACTTTCTGGAATTTGATTAAGAATGTATTAGAGCTATAGATCACATTGGGAAGAAAGATATCTTAATATTGGGTGTTTTAATCCATTATTATAGTATATTTGCCCATTTATTTTAGTTCTAATTTATCTCAGGAATGTTTTATAGTTTGCAGTGTATAGACCTTATATGTTTTTCTTTAAGTTTATTCTTTAGCATTTATATTTTGATGCTAATGTAAAAGGTATATTTTTAATTTCCATTTCCCAAATGCTTATTTTTAAAAATAACGTTAATATTTGTAAGTGACCTTGCATTCTACCACACTGCTAAATTCATTTATTAAATCTAGTAAATATATTATAGGTTGTTTAGGATTTTCCTTATACACAGAAAAGTTTTCTGCAAGATAGTTTTTCCTTTTTCCTTTCTAATCTGCTTTTCCTTACCTAATTGCCTACTCCAGTACAATGCTGAATAGAAGTGAGGAGATGCTGATGATCTTTGTCTTTTAATAGATGTATTTAGTCCATTTACATTTAAAATGAATATGAATATTGCTGAGATCAAGCCTACTGCTCTACTATTTGTTTCATATTTTACCCCTGTATTCTTTATTCTATTTTTCCTCATTCTCAGCCTTTTTTGGAAGAATTATCTTTTTGTTTTCCATTTTATTTTATCCAACAACTTACTAGTTATACTTTTTTTTAGTGGTTGTTCTAGAGTTTACAACCTGCATTTTTAATTTTAAGTCATCTAGCTTCAAATAATATTAGTCTACTTCACATATAGTTTAAGAAACTTATAGTATATTTCAATTTTCTCCTCAGGTCCTTTGAACGATTGTTGTCATATATTTCACTTATACATATTTTATAAACCCCATAACAGATTGCTATTATTTTTGCTTTAAATAAGCAATTCTATTTGAAAGAAATTAATAAATTACAAAGAAAAGTATGTTATATTTGTTACGTATTTTCTCCGTATAGTACTTTCTCACCTTTCTTTAAAGTTATTATAAATGGTATTTTTATTTTATTTCCATTTTCCAAATGCTCATTTTCAGCATTTAAAATATGTTCTCCCATTCATTATTGTCTCATTATCTTATAGCATGCATTAAATGGGGAAATGTCCTCCCAGCCACTCTTCAGTTTTTCCTGCAGTCTTCTCACAGCACTTTGTTTGTACTTTTATTATGAATATCTTATAATATTGTACCTGTTTGTTCATATGTCTGTTCCATACTACATTATGACCTTCTCAGGGAAAGTGACTATGTTTTATTCATGTTCACAACCCCAGGGCCCAACACTGTTCTTAGTATATAGCTAATGTCGAGTAAATGTTTACTGAATAAAAGGAAAATCAAATGAAAAAAAGGTTCTTTCCTTCTCTAGTACAAATCTAAGTATTTTCACTATCTTTGCATATTGAGATCTATAAGTTTTCAATAAATTTGATGCTAACAAATTAGGAATGAGGAGTTTGTAGTAGTGAAAGCGTGGAAGAGTCCAACACAGATGACCTCAGAAATGCTACCCAGCAAGGCTGTTTTAGTTCTGTACTGCTGAATTGGGCATGTGGGAAATAATAACATCCAGCTCACCACCTGAAATGAACAATGTATTTTAATTTTTAATGAATGAATAATCTTGCTATGGAAAGCAAGCATCCTGACCTTTCCTGGTTGCGTCATAAAGATTCCAAATGTAGCACCATGACTAAGTCACCAAGTCACTGCAGAAACTTCTTGCTTCACAAAGGGACATTAAAAGAAAAAGAATGTTCAGTATGATAATCTCAGTGAATTACAGAAAACTAGTTTGGTAATTATATTTCCTGATAGCATGGCAGGGAGCATTTGGCACCATTGCATGGAAACAACATAAATGGCCAGGGCATTATCTCGATATTAGTCTAAAATGGAATTAGTGACAATATCTTGGTGCAATAGAGGACCCATGAGTACCTTGAAAAGGGAGGGGATGATAATTTGGGGAATTTAGTGCTTTCAATTACTGGCTGTTCTTCTGGGGAAAGCCCCATATGTGCACTCCTTGCTATGCACTATACTGAGTTTCTCTTCATTAACATGCCTATGTGAGTTAATGGTTACTCTGAGCAAAGCAGTAGGCCAAGTTGTATGAATGAGATATACTTAAGAATTTATGAGGTTGAACTGGTGCACAGTAGCTGCTATAAAAGAATGTAACTTTGATGTGTTTTAATAGCTTAGATCAATACTTAAATTCTTTTATATTTGAGATGTACCAACTAAACCACAGGAGGTTTGAGAAGCTTCACAGATGCAAAAAATCAAATTGTTCTGGGCAGCTCCAGGCTCCCATGGCTTGTCACTGAAATGTAATACTTGCAAGAGAAAACTAAATGAACAATTGATTACAAAAAATGTTTTGAGATCCAGCACTTTCCAAGTTGAACTAATATAAAACAAACTCATCTGTAAATAATTTTTGTATTTATTACATATCAGACTTATTAACAGATGACTCTCTTAACAGCCTGTAAGCATATGTACAATATTAGAATATAAAGTTATAGTTAATTACAAAAAAAAAAAATACTGTCTCTTCTATGCCCAAAAGAAGTCTCCCAACTATGTATAAAAAATGTACATATAAAAAAACAAATGAGAAGTAAATATACCATGAAGCAAGTAATTATCTTTTTAGTGCTGATAGAGAAAATTAAATTAAATTAAATTTTCTATTAAGAACTGTGCAATTGATCACTTTAAGATATTATTATATCTTTTGGTCCATGGACTATCATTTAGAGCAAAAGTCAAAAAACTGTGGCCCATGGACAAATTCAACTCACCATCCATTTTTGTAAATAAAGTTTTATTGGAACACGGCCATCCATTAGTTTACATATTGTCTAAGGCTGCTTCCACACTATAATGGTAGATTTGAGTAACTGTTACAGAAACTATACGGCCTGCAAAGCTTGCAATAATCTGACCCTTTTTAGAAAAGGTTGCCAGGGGCACCTGGCTGGCTGTCAGTAGAGCGTGTGGCTCTTAATCTCAGGGCTCTGAGTTCAAGCCCCACATTGGGCATAGAGCTTACTAAAAAAATAAATAAAAACATTTTTTTAATTAAAATAAATTTTAAAAAGAAAAGGTTGCCAACCTCTGATTTAGAGCACTCTCAACACAAACATCTAGAAGCATATCACCAGATTCAGTATAAAAGCAAAAATAATTTAATGTCTCTAATTATAAGTTTGTAAGTACACAAAATACTTTCTAATAAATAATATTTAATATCTAATAAATACTACTCCCTCCCAAGTAATCTGTGCTTGTCTATATCCAGAATGAAAGTATCTCTTAAAATATTGTTCATGTAACAAGATGATCGCTTCCATAGAAATCCTTTGATAAACTTATTTAGCAGGAGTAAAGCACTAGAGACCAGAATATAAGAGATGAGAAGGAGGCAAATACATAAGAAATAAAAAGGATTATTAGAGAGAAAGAACATAAAAATAAGAAATATAAAAACAGCAAAATTCACCAATTTGAGAATTATAATACATAAAAACATTTTTAAATTTTCTTAGTATTGAACATACAGCATTGCTTCTGGTCCTAGAAACCTGGTAGGCTTAGCTAACATGGAAACTCTTACATCACAAAACTCTAGATGAGCTGGGTAAACTGTAACAAAAAGTAGTTAATGTGCAGTTGAATTTACATGAGAAATGGAAAACTGCCAGTGGTGTTCTGAACTTGGCTCCTACAATCAGCTTGCAAAAGCTGAATGTGCACAGCTTTTCCCAACTCCAAGCTTGATAACACCACTTCAGTAGTTTAAAATTGGCTTTGGTGGGAATATTTATACCATAGAAACTGGCAAATGCTACAAACCAAGCTTTCTTCAGAGAACTGGTGATTGAACATCTAGACACACACCACTGGAAGTTACCAGGTACCAGAAATGAAAGAAGAAATTAAAAGATAAATCACAAATTTCCAGAAATATCACAAGGAAAACAAATACCATAAGTGAGAATCATCAGATACTATAAAAGAAGTATTACCACCACAAGAACTTCATATGATAAAAACAACTGGGAAGACCATAAGTAGGAATGAGTGAAATAATTAAAGAATCAGAATAAGAGACAAGTGCCATAAGAAATAAGCTATCACTATGATAAGAAGAAAAATTGACAGATTTGAAAATGAACTAAATAGAAGTTGTGGGGAAAGTAGTTTTTAAATTGAAAGCCTAATGGGTTGAACAGGTTAAATAGAAACAGTCAAGCTAATCAATTAGAAAGAAATTCACAAGAATTTGTCACATGCTAATAAAGAGATGGAAAATATAAAAGATTGAGAGATATAGGCAATAGAATAAAAGGTCCAAAATAAATATAACAGGAATTTCAGAAAGAACAAAGCAAATTAAACAGAATGGGCAAAGGGCAATATTTGAATTGATAATGACAATTAAATCTCCTAAATAGTTGAAAAACATAATGAAGTCCTTAGCAGGATAGGTAAGAATAAATCCATGCCTAAAAATATTATGAAGAGCAGTCAACACAGTGATAAAATCTTAAAAGCAACTAGAGATAAGTGTCAGAATCCCCATAAAAGAACAATTGAACTGATGAATATAAAAGCATTAAAGTAGGAAAAGTGGCACATTAGAAATGACACTTTATTTTTTTTTTTAAGATTTTATTTATTTATTTGACAGAGAGAGAGAGACAGCTAGAGAGGGAACACAAGCAGGGGGAGTGGGAGAGGGAGAAGCAGGCTTCCCGCCGAGCAGGGAGCCCGATGCGGGGCTCGATCCCAGAACCCCTGGATCATGACCTGAGCCGAAGGCAGACGCTTAACGACTGAGTCACCCAGGCGCCCCTAGAAATGACACTTTAAAACACAAAACAGAACCATTAAGAAAGGAAAAAAAGATAAAACAGAACAGAACCAACATGAGAACAATAAAACATACAAACAAACAAAAAGATCAGCTGATTACCAACATAAATGGAAAGTAAAGTTCTCTAATTTTGATGAGAAAAATTCTAATTTTGATAGCAAAAACATCCTATGATTTGCAATCAATTGGAGGAGAAGTAATTACCATTAGAATTCACCTTCTTCCTTCACCAAGGAGGGACACAGAAACCAAGCAAGGTAGTCCCAATAGAAACTGCCATTAAAGTAACTTTAAAAAAAGAGAGCTTTTCTGCTTAATAGCAAAGAAAAAAGTAAAATATTGTTTTACTTCTCAAATTCTTAAAGTTTCTTGATGAATAATATTCAGTGTGGAACAGACCTACACTGCTCTCTTCCTCCTAGACATCTATTTTTCTCAGTATCTGACTTCATTCATGTCTATCCAATATAAAATAAGCACCAAATAAACATTTCTTGAATGAATTATTAGACATTGCAAATTAAAATTGATACCAACTTTGGGCATAGCTTGATAACAAGATATTCAATTGCTTTAAAATGCATTTAAGATTTAAATAATTCCATACTTAAGAATTTATGCTAAAGACATAATCAAGTATCTGTACAAAGATTAATCTGTAAGAATGTCAACAATAGCATTATTCATAGTAAAATAATTAAAAAACTAAATGTTCAATAAAAATGGATTAATAATTTTTTTTTTTTAGAGAGAGGGGCAGGGCGGGAGGGACGGGGGAGAGCGGAAGAGAGAGAATCTTAAGCAGGCTCCACAGCCACTGCAGACCCCAACACAGGGCTCAATCTCACAACCCTGAGATCATGACCTGAGCTGAAATCAAAGAGTCGGATGTTTAACCAACTAAGCCACCCAGGCGCCCCTAATAAAAGTATTTTTAAAACATAATATAATTCCGTTTAGTCATTTATAAATCATAACATGTAGAAATATTCACAATACACTGTCAAGTGAAAAAACATAACCAAAATGGGTTACAGTATGTCCCCAATCTTTTTTTAAAAATAGATACAAATACAGTTTTATAGAGATAGAAAAATTCCATATTTAATCTTTGTGCTTTTACGTATTTTTCAGTTTTACAGTGAAGACTGCATCTTTTTAATCAAAAAATGCTGTTACAGCATATAGTAAAATAACAGATGCAAAGCTTTCAACTTCTCTTTTTTAACTGAGAGAAAAATACCAAGTATATAAGCAACTTCTTTTCATAGATAAGAAACTTAACGCCTAATGATAAATGGTTAGGAAACCTTCCAAATTCATACATCATCAGTGAGGCGATGGGACTCAAATCCAAATGTCCAAAATGCTATGCAGTAAACACAGATTAAATTTCTCAAAAATACTGACCAGGAAATATTTTAAATATATTAGAAATGGGGGCGCCTGGGTGGCTGAGTCAGTTAAGTGTCTGCCTTCAGCTCAGGTCCTGATCCCAAGGTCCTGGAATCGAGTCCCACATCAGGCTCCCTGCTCAGCAGGGAACCTGCTTCTGCCTCTCTCTCTCTGCCTCCCTCTCCCTCTGCCTGCTTGTACGCATGCTCTCTCTCTCTGTCAAATAAATAAACAAAATCTTTAATAAATAAATAAATAAATATATAAATATATTAGAAATGGCTTCTCAGGAATTGATGTCTTTTTCTAATTGTACCTAAAATTCATATATATGGGGCCTGAACCTAGACACAAATATTTTACTTATTTTTTTAAAATATCCTGTACAGAATTACATTAACACAGAGAAACAGGATTTTTTTCATCATCTTTTTCATTTTGAAAATTACTAAAATATTGCTTACATTGGTTCTAATGGTTTTAACAGACACCACCTGTTTAGATCTCACTATCAAACACAAAAAGTATTTTATCCAGGTGAAGTATATTAACCACTATCTTTGCCTAGTTACATCTTTTTCTTCAACATTTCTCAAGACATTTTGCTATTTAAATATCAAGAAGTATAAAACTCTGCTCTTCAGTTACTGCACAAAACCCTATGTACCTACCACCATCACACCTATAATTCTACACATAGACTCCTCAGCCTCTAACAACCTCATGCTCCAGACATCTGTAATCATTTCTAGGTTTGTATGTGTCTGTGTATGAATTACATATGATCTTTTCCAAATAGTTGCCAGAGAGAAAAGATGATATTATTTTCCTCACTGATTCTACATTAATAAGATAACACTGTAAAGCATAGAGTATAGTGCCTTTTACACAATCAGTGCTATCTATATATGTGTTTCTTATATATACAATTTGATAGATAAATAACATTTCACATCACAGAGGTTAAATACATATAGACTACAAGTCCCAAAGAGTAAAAATAGAAATAGTGTTATACACAAAAAGCATTTTGATTTTTAGTCAGAATTCCTTATGTGAAATCATTTTTCATATTAATCTCATTTCAAAAAGAAAATTCAAATTCTCACCACATAGACTCAATGAAAAATATACATATAGTTATTATCCACTCTATGTCAGATAGCTATACTGGAAAGTCATGTACAATACTGAAGAATTCAAAAATAAAAGGCCAAAATCAGTGCCTTTTTGGAATGCCCATAAAAATAAAATATTGTACATATACGTGTTTATTTTTAAATTCTCAGGGTTAAAATTTTTTCATTAGAGTAACTTTTTAATATTTCTAAGTATGGACATTTTAAAATATTTTTTAACACAGATGAGCATAATAATATGCCTTAAGCAAGAAAAAAGAAATAAACCTTTGGGTGATTAATTCAAAAGTGAAAATGAAATCTTAATTCCACTAAACAAGTAGCATTATTGCTTTAATTATGCATCCTCAGAATAAGTAGGCCAAGAGGGGCTATTCAATAGGTGAAATGTCAACTTGAACCCTGGAGGGGTGTTGAACTTACACAAACAACTTGGTCCCTTAAGAGATGTGGAAAAAATCTAACAATATAATGAGAGAATAAATTCAGAGGTCACTCTATCTTCCAGTCACTTAGCAACTGAATGGGAGTGAAGAGGGCAAGAGGGAAATGATTTCTAAAAATAATTAACCATAAACTCTGAAGTAGAGATAAGTAAAAGGGAGGATGAAAATGGAGGCAGCTTTCACCAGGGTTTCTAGCCAGCTCTTCTTGCAGGGACATATTCATCACCACACAAACCTCAGAGACAGCCCTTCCTTTTTCTCTACACCTCTCTCAGTCCCCTCCACATCCCTCTTCCTCCTGCTGCCTAGAGTCTTTCTCATTGTCTCCCGCCTGGTTTCTTTCCACCTCCTACTTTGGGAGACAGATCTATCAGACTAGCCCCTTCTGCAGACATTATTACATCCTATCTGGCACAGTCAAATCTTTTTAAATTCTAAAGAACAAACTTAAGGAATCACAAATGCAAACAGATACTCATTTTATTGAGCAGCATAAAGGTTTTTTTTTTATTTAGTCAAAACTTCATAGAGTGAAGAAACAAAAGGCAGATATTTGGGATATTGCCAACACAAACTCATAGCACAATCCCAATGCTTCAAGCAGAAAGAGTAGCCATAAATTCACATAAAATCAAATGTTCCCTTATTCTTTTAGCCTAAGTGCAGTGGGTATTTTAAAAGAATATTTCTTATAAGAATAATATATCTAATATATCAAGAAATATAGAAATATACCTTATTGTTTTATGGTTATTTAAAAAAATGTAGCAATTTTAATCAAGTAACCCTTATCCTTTCTAGAAGAAGGTGATTTAATGACAACCAAATTAATAGATAATTTGAAGATTTTTTTCTTTATGTAATTAAGTATTTCATAGGAAGAAATGTATATTATTCAAGTAGAATATTAATATTCTTATATTCAAATGGTTTTAATTACCTGCCAATGTAAACCAAAGCAAATTATAGGTTATGGGATGGGGTAAGGAGAAGGGAACATCTATTGAAAACCATCTACAGACAAGGTTTTTTAAAGTGTTTATAATAAATTAGTTGTTTTAATATTTTCTTTTCCAGAAATATGTATATGAATTACAACATATTACCTAATCTTACAACATAAAACTGCATGCTTCTGCAAAGCTTATGTTTAGAAATTTTACCCGTATCCAATCTAAGTAAATTATGATATACCGAGTTGCATTTAAAAGCCTACTTTAAAACGTGCCCTACAAATGTCAATAATAAAACTACGTGTAAAAAATATATATATAAACAAATCAAAAGGCATTTTAATATGGCCCATGACAAAATAAAATGTTATGCCATATAAATTTAGTTTGGTTTAATTTCATCCATGACATTTCATGATTGGTTGAAATGTCACAACAACAAAAAGTAAAGTTCAAATAAAGCCATTAGAAGGCTGACCTATATTTAGCCATCACTTATAAAAGCTACCCATGCCAAATGCTTCATCCACAGTAAAAACAAATAAACAAACAAAAGCTAACATTATACTAACCTCTGTGTTTTGAATTGAACCTCTGTTCAATTTTGACCTCTGTATTTTTAATTGAACAATGTGGGAAAATATAAAACTATTAAGAGAGTAACATGATTTCAAAAGAATGTAAGAATCATGAATCATGTCCTTTTTTATTTTTTTTTACAGTGGTAACGAGCCTTTACATTTTGATAAGTAGACAGACTACAGGTAGGAAAGAAGGGTGGTGATGGATGCCATGAGTGACTTAAAAGCAAGAGAAATATTTTCTTTTCTCCCTTTACATATATTTATCATATAATTGACTGATTGGTATTTAGAAGGAAACATATATATATATATATATGTATACACGTACACATATACACATATAAATAGAAATCCACTTGTGTTTAGAGTTAGTAAAGCTAGTTCAAAATTTTACAAGTATTTCTTAACAATAAACACAGTGTTTTAGGTTTCTTCTAGTGATATACTCAGTTTAATATATTTGTTATGACATTTGTATCTAGCATTTTAGCATTTGGATCAGGGCAAATGTCTCTTTTTGTTTATTTAATTAATTTCTGTCCTAATCTCTAGGCTCTCTATAGCCTTTAAATATGTTCAGTAGATTCAATTGTGTCTTAACTGTCTCACAACATAGAGAACTTTTGAAGGAATGACTTGAATATGCCCAAAGATTAGCATGTTTATTTTTTGTATCACTTTCCTCTCCAATGAACATGTGTAGGAAAGCTCTCCCTTTCCTCGAGTTGAAAGCTGACTTCTGCTAGCCCAGCTGGGACAGGGTCCACTGAGTAGAAAGGAATTGGGAAATGTCAATTAGCTTTTTTTTTCTTTTTTATTATTATGTTATATTAATCACCATACATTACATCATTAGTTTTTGATGTAGTGTTCCATGATTCATTGTTTGCATATAACACCCAGTGCTCCATGCAGAACGTGCCCTCTTTAATACCCATCACCAGGCTAACCCATCCTCCCACCCCCCTCCCCTCTAGAACCCTCAGTTTGTTTCTCAGAGTCCATAGTCTCTCATGGTTCATCTCCCCCTCTGATGTCCCCATATAGCCAAACTGTGGAAAGAGCCAAGATGTCCATTGACAGATGTCAATTAGCTTTGACAGTCAGGGTTCAAACTCCAAGGAAAAGTGTAGAAATATAAAAAATCTAGCTTGGAGCCAAACAGGCAAAATTGAGAAGTGTTTATGGGTCAGGATCAAACTAAACAGGAGGAGTATGAAGGTGTAAATCCTGAGAAATTTCTTTGAGAAAATGCCATTTAGCATGTCACTGGCTTTTACAGGTCAGTGGCTTGAAAGGAATAGCTCAAAATATAGGAGGAAAAAGCCATATTGGATGGCTACTCTCTAATATATCTTATGCAGCAAACAAGACAGTATAGAAATTGCACTAACCAAGCATATTTATAAATAATAAAACAGGCACATTTCTCATTTGCAGTGGATGCTGTGTCATAACACCAGATTCCCCCTTCAGGACTGAGCCACTCATTTCTCCAGATACTGGGAGTTCTGCCTGCTGACAGTACACAGCTGAGACTCTTCCCAGGAATGGCCCACTGCTAAAGGGAGTTTCTCTACCCAAGTTTACACCCCTTTCCCAGTGAATGTGGAGTACCAATCCCCTATCCCCCAACACATACCTACCCTTTGTCTTAAGACATCCCTGTAGGGTCACTCCAACTTCACAGCTACCCATGGGATTTACTGAAGCCTCTGTTGCAAATGCACTGCAGTTTGGCTTCATCTTCTGCCCATGCTGCTTTTCCTACTTCCTTATAGGTGTTTTTCTAAAAGCACTCCCCAAAGCATCACTCTGTCTCAGAACATGTTTCCCAGGGAACCCATCCTAGAAAAGTTGATACCAGGAATAGTTCTGGGAAGCCCACTTTAAGATAGAATTTGGATCGGGATAACTTGTCTGGTAAGGATGATCCCATCACTAGCAATAAGGCCTAGCATGCACTGGTGGAACAATTGCTACAGCTTTCACAGGTGATGACCTGGAACGCAATGCACTAGCAGGTGCTTAGATACCTGAGAGGTTGAAGACACATCAAAACTGAAAACATTATGAATAAGGGCATGCCAAAGGGACACAAGAGCCAATCTGAAAGAGCCCCCAATGGCCAAATGTGGAACAATTACAGCAACAACATAAATAGTGTAGTATTGGATTATAACCCAAAGTATAAAATAAATACACATGAGTCCATATTGATATAAATATATAAATAAGGGAGAAGAGATAATTCTCTCTACCGAAGGGTTCCAAATAATTTAGGTTGCTATTCACTCCCTCTGGAGGTAACACTTAACTTCTACTTCACCATCTCACCCCCTTACCCCACAAGGTGAACTTCCTTAGCGACTTACATCTAGAGTGTAGAAAGTTATATTTCAATACATGAGCTCAATATTAATATGGCAATGTATATGTTGAAAATTTTTCATTCATTATTCAATGAACAAATATTTATTGGGTATTATTTATGTGCCAATCCTTGTGCTGGGCCCTGAGAATGAGCAATTGATCAAGTCTACCATGACTGTACACTTCATGAAGCTCTAGGACCTAATGCAAGCCAAACTCCAAGACTCTCTATGATTGATGAAACCACTTTTAAGGAAAAATATTTAATATAATTTTCTGGCTATAACACCCTCTAAAGAGTATTTAAGTCAACTTCTTATCAGTTTTTAGTTGCTGAATCTGTATGTTGAGAAGTTGCTCTACTTTAATAAGATTTAATTTGCCACTGCTTCCTCATGACAAGAAATGAAAAGACAAAGTATACAGACCTATGAGTTTATTTTTACTCTATTTAAAATCAATTTCCATATTTTTCATGTGTCGTTCCAAGGAGAAAAAAATGTGTTTGGTGGGAAAGAATGTAACAAAGAATAGCTACTCTTCTTAGAAGACAGAAAACAGCTTCCAGGTTTAATAGGCTTAACTACAGCATTAAAGCCATAATAAGGGTGAATTGATAAGGAAAACACAGCACTCAAAAACCATGCTTTAACCAAACAAAGTATGGGCCTTTCTTTGGTGCCTAAACAAAACTACAACTTCATAATAAGGTACAACTCATACTTGTAGCTTTAGCAGACCATTAGGAAAAAGCCATTCACACTACGAGGAATCCCAAAATAGGTGCGACTCAGGATCTAGCCTTTTCCTACTGAAGTGGATGGAGAAAAGGTATTTCTTTTCCCTGACTCTTATAAGATAGAATGTGGCCAATAACCTAAGCACAGTTAATCAGCTGTGACTCTCCAAGATTTCTCTTGAGGAAGTAATTCAAAGCTTTAGATTAGCTGGAGAATAGTCCTTGGTAGCAATGAATAATGGGAGAAGGCAGTGGTAATAGGTGTCCAGAAACACCAGAGTCCAGAATCATTCCTTTCTTTAGGCTCTTCCTTATGCCTTATCACCCTTGGTTCTTGACTACTCATCCAACCATCCAGAAGATCTGTGAGCCCTTTTACTAAATTCCTTTCTGCTTAACCTACTAAAAGCAAGAAAAAGAGATCTTTGCAGAGTAGAGATTGTACAGAACAAAAACCACAGAGTACCTAGAAAAGGTCCACTTAGAACCAATACAGAAACTTTCCTCAGTTAATTGTTAAAGATTAGCACTAGTTCCTTAGTAGGGAAAAGCTGGAAATTACCACTAAAACCCATTATTCCCCTATTACTCAATTGTATGTTGATCTCGTTAGGGAAATTGATTTGACATTTTCAAGGAATTCTGTCATCATTTTCATAACATTCTCAGTTAAAGAAAATTTCTAGGGTTTTTTTTTTCTTCAAATGTAGTTAACTGGACTGGATAATTAAAATCAATATTATGTTATTTAGATGGATAAACCTAAAAAAAGTACAGGAGAAGATACTCTTTACCTCCCCTGAGAAGATTTTAAATTCAACATAAAGTAGATAGTCCTGGTGCTAAGGGCTATTAGACTAACCTACAAATACATAGAAATGTTCAGCTGCAAAGTGCAAACAGAGTAAAATTGCCCTAGGAATGCATTTTATTGCACATCCAATAGTTAAAGACAACATTAGCCTGACTTGCCAAAGCATAACTAACATATTCCCAGCCTCTTTATTTTAAGCCACATTTAATCTCTTTTCAATTTTGCTTTCTGTTTGTTAAAATCTGTGTGTCATTGAATTCATTTTGGAAAATAAAATATATTTCCAACTAAGTTTCAAATAAACTCTACTAGCATAAATATTATTTCAATTTTGAAATACTTTTTAAAAAAATGGATTAGGGGCAACTGGGTGGCTCAGTCGGTTAAGCGACTGCCTTTGGCTCAGGTCATGATCCCAGGGTCCTGGGATGGAGTCCCATATCGGGCTCCCCCTGCTCTACAGGGAGCCTGCTTCTCCTTCTCCCTCTGCCTGCCACTCCCCCTGCTTGTGCTCTCTCTCTGTCAAATAAAAAAATCTTAAAAATAAAATAAAATGAGGCTATGGAGATACAAGAAGAAAGCCATAATGAGCCATGTTACTATAATGATACATTTTATTCATCACTAAAATTTAATAAACACCAAAGTTTATTGAGCACTTACCTATGTGCCCAGAACTATGCTAAATGCTTTACATGCATTATCTCATTTAATTTTCACAATAATCTTATGAGATAGATACTACTCTTGTTAGCCACATTTTACAGATAAAAAAATTGAGTTAAGAGGAGGTAAGTAACTTGCCCAAAGTCACATATTTACATAAAGCTAGAATTCAACCTTGGCGATCTGAATCTATACTCCTTATTCTTATCCCCTTACAGTATTTCCTGTAATATGAAAAAAATGGAAAGATAAACAAGAAGATAATGTAGTTCCCTGAAAAAGAAAGAGAACCTAAAATAAGAATCTAGCCCAAATGTTTATTGGTAGATGAATGGATAAATAAGTGTTGTATGTATACAATGGAGTATTACTCAGCCATAGAAAGAATGAAATTTTGCCATTTGCAACAACATGGATGGATCTAGAAAATATAATGCTAAGTGAAATAAGTCAGTCAGAGAAAGACAAATATCACATGATTTCACTCATATGTGGAATTTAAGAAACAAAATAAATGGACAAAGAAAAAAAAGAGATAAACCAAGAAACAGGCTCTTAACTATAGAGAACAAACTGATGGTTACCAGAGGGGTGGTGGGTGGGGGGATAGGTGGAATAGGTGAAGGAGATTAAGAGTACACTTATCATGATGAGCACTGAGTAATGTACAGAATTGTGGAATCAGTATATTGTACATCTGAAACTAATATAATATTGTGTGTTAATTGTACTAGAATTAAAATTAAAAAAAAAAAAAAAGAATCTTACATACCTAGTTCCCTTGAAAACTGACTATAATATACATCCTGTCATTGGGCTCATATGAGATTTCTATATCCTTAAAATCAAATGTACCAAATAAACACAATTAATATGTGTACTTCCATTAGCTTAACAAATTGCTTTACCTATTATTCCTTCTAAAGTTTCCAGTGGATTGCTGTTTCTAATTACTTGTCAATATATTTAAATTTAAACAAACAACATGGTACTCTGTTCAAGAAACACCAAAATTAGGTTTATAACTTAACAAAATTATAATTATTTTTAATTATCAAAAAGGTAAAAAAGTACTTCTTATCAAGTAACTCAATTACAAATATTTATTCAGTAGCCAGTATTACATTTTTCAAGCACTGAGGGTATAGCAATGAACCAAACTAAAAAATTATTCTTTCCTTCATTGAATTTACATTCTATTCATTCAGATAATTTTATTTTATTTTATTTTTTAAGATTTTATTTATTTATTTGACAGAGAGAGACACAGCGAGAGAGGGAATACAAGCAGGGGGAATGGGAGAGGGAGAAGCAGGCTTCCCGCGGAGCAGAGAGCCCGATGCGGGGCTCGATCCCAGGACCCTGGGATCATGACCTGAGCCGAAGGCAGACACTTAACGACTGAGCCACCCAGGCGCCCCTCATTCAGAAAATTTTAAAAACAAATTAAGTGTTGTATAGTGGAAGATCCATGCCAACAGGCAGCTTCTAGGAGAATGAGGCCAAACCACAACTTAAAATTGCAAGGCCAGAGTTGACCAAGCTCAACCCACGTAATTGAAAAAGAGACCACTCTTATGAGAATTCTCATTAAATGGGCCTAGAGGTTGAGTTTTACATTGGATCTTTTTAAATAACAATTTACATATTGTAGCCATAAATAAGTCATAAATTGTAACAACTGTCCAAATGAGAAGCTAATTTTCCCATGCCCATTCTAGTTGACTGACTTTCTTTTTTTTTTTTTAAAGATTTTATTTATTTTTTGACAGAGAGAGACATAGCGAGAGCAGGAACACAAGCAGGGGGAGTGGGAGAGGAGAAGCAGGCTTCCCGCGGAGCAAGGAGCCCGATGAGGGGCTCGATCCCAGGACTCCGGGATCATGACCTGAGATGAAGGCAGACGCTTAACGACTGAGCCACCCAGGCACCCTAGTTGACTGACTTTCTACATGAATTCTGTATGATAACACAATAACATTCAGACAGAATTCTGAACTGGACTCATAGAATAGTAATTAAAGTCTCCAATGCCAATAATTGACTTAGTAAATCAGTATTACAGTAAATCTATACATCAAATTATATTATTTGAGATTTCAAAAAGAGAGCAAGAAAGGTTTTCTCGGGCATGGTTTTTAACACATATAAAAGGATCATTTACATAAAAATAATATACCCAACATTTCCTATCAACAGACATACTTCAGAAGAGGTCTCTCAGAAATATACATGCAGTTCTTTCCCACTCTCTTGTAATACAGAGTCTGATACCATTTTTTTGTTTGATAGCTGACTGCTTTCCAGCGTTCCCTTTTCCCCTTGCCTTCTGCCCTACATCCGACTGGGCAAGGTGGTTAGAAAGCTCAGATGCTCCCTCTTTTGGTGACATAAGGAAGTTCAAAGCATTCAAGCCTTGAGCCATGTACACAGAAACCCTCATCCCCCATTGCTAACCACAATAAAATCCCAACCTAGTCTTCTTTCCCTGTTATCTCAACCCATTTTTGGACCTGCTTAGGAACTTGTCTGCTCTCCCCAGAAAGTCTCATTACATGAATAATTAGCCTTTTCATACTCTTGTGGTGCATGTATGGTAACATCAGTATCAGTATCTGATGCAAATTTTGGGTGGGATACCCATCTCTCCTCTGTAGAGTGACCATAACAATTGGCACAGCAAGTATGTCTAGATGATAACCTCCACTGCTGGGGGTATTTCTTCTCTTGCTTTGGCTTGCTAACTGACTCTTCTGCCTGCTAGAGAGCATGTACTTTGAGCTGCTGCCTGCTGACTAGCTTGTGATTTGAACTGTGCTAAGTCGTGCTACATTTGCTGAGTTCTACTAAGTTTCTGTTAGGATTTAACTGACCTATGTTGGAAGTTTCACTATTTGGGATCTAGGGACTGGAGTATGTGATTGGGGCCTTCCTTAAAGTGGCCCTGGATCATGTGTCTTGGCCAAGACCTGTGTGTCTCAGATTAAATCATATGTCTTGATTTTAAAATATACCACCACTGATGCTAGGCTCAGGATGTATGTTTCAACTAGGAATTGGCCCTTTCTTTAGAGTGTTCAGGACAAAGACTGACATCCTGTGCAAGATATAGGTCCATTGGGTGGTGGTCTTCTCTGTGGACCTGCTTAGGAACATGTCCTGTTCTCCCCAGAAAGCTTCACTATATGAGTAATAAGTCTTCTCATACATTCTTGGTGCATGATAGCACCACTAGTCTCAGTATCTGAACCAAATTTTAAGTAGGGGTCCATTCTTCCTCTGTAAAGTGAGCATAACACCCCTACACATTAATGACTTAAATATGCCACAGGTTTATTGTTGTTGCTGTTGTTTGGTCTTGTTTGAGCTATGGCTTAATTGCCATTCTATAATACCTCAAATTCCATATGTAGGAGTTAGATCTCTATCTCAATTCTGATGATCTAAGGGCATGAACAAATGAAAATTTCCCCCAAAGTTTTCATGTAATAAGCATTTATTTAATATTTAATATTTATTTAATATACAACAGGCCTGGAATTCTGCTATACACTAAGGATATAGTGGAGCTTTCAGTCTAATGTTAAGTACAGATATTAATCTATCATTTCAATAAATGTCAATTTTCAACTGTGACAACTTCCAGGGAAGGAAAGTATATGATTCTATGCTGCCTTATCTATTATAATAAGGTCAATCCTGGTCAGTTAAAAATATTAAGGAAGTGATATATGGGCTGAGAGCTGAAGAATGAGTAGAAACGAGATAGATAAAAGAAGTGTAGAGAATTTCAGACAGAAGGACTGACATAGGAAAAAACACAATGGAACATGGAGAAATGTGAGTGACTGAAAGTCAGAGCAATCATTATGATTGAAAGGTTTCAGGATAAGCATGATATGATCAGATTTGTGTTTTAAAATGATCACTCTGGGTCACTATAATGAATGATTTGAAGAAGATAGAGTGGTTGAAGATCAAATATCAATAATCCAATATCAGCACTATTGATTTAAATTAAGAATATATGTATTTCTTCCCTTTCTTTACCTCCCAAATTTAGGAAAACATAATCACTGCATAGGACTGTATATACCTCACTTTGTGTTTTCTCCCAAGTTTGAGAAATAAAATCAGAGAACCTCATATTTGAAATAGAAGTTAAATAAAAATCACCAAAAATGAGAGTCACCATTTATAGGAATAACATCTTAAATACAATTTCTCTATTGCAATGAAAATCAACCCTCATTTATTTGGCAGTAATCTAAAATTTATAGACACCAGATGTTTAGTTGGCCCAAAGAAACCTTGAAATTAACTGCTCCCAATTAGTGTGTACAACTGCTGAAGCACATTAATACCCTAAGGGAAAAAAAGTTTTCATATCCTCATGAGAATCTAAATAGTTTAATATATTTGGTTTTTGTGTAGTAAAGAGTTAATAGCAGGCCTGAGACTGCTATCCTTAGAAAGTCCTGCCTGAAAGTTCAGCCATTGGCTAAAGTATGGAAACTTCGATTGGAGGGATGCTCCCACCATTGCCAGAATCGATAGGAATGTCAAACTGTATGTGCAAGCAATGTGGTTTATGCTGAACACCTGCTTTCCTACTGAGGCTCTCACATTTTGGTACACGCCAGACAGAGGGGACAACCCTGACTAGCCCCCAATATCTTAGGCATTAATATCTTAGGCACTGAGTCCCAAATGAGCTTCCCTGGTAGCCATATTGTCACAATTTGTTACTAGAGAAATCACACATGTCCTGTGATACTCTACTGGGAGATGACTCTTGGAAGCTTGAGTATGGTTTCCTTCAGACTTCACCCTGTATGCTTGTTCTTTTGCTAATTGTACTTTGCATCTTTTCACCTTAATAAATCCTAGCTGTAAGTATAACTGTATCCTAAGTTCTATGAGTCCTCCTATGAATCTCTAAACCTGGCAGTGGTCTTCAGAACCCTGACATAGTTGCCATATTTTTTTTTAAAGATTTTATTTATTTATTTGAGACAGAGAGAATGACAGAGACAGAGAGCACATGAGAGGGGGGAGGGTCAGAGGGAGAAGCAGGCTCCCTGCTGAGCAGGGAGCCCGATGCGGGACTCAATCCAGGGACTCCAGGATCATGACCTGAGCCGAAGGCAGTCGCTTAATCAACTGAGCCACCCAGGCGCCCATAGTTGCCATATTTTATCAGCAAAGTAATAGGAGACAGTGAATATATCATTTATTCTTATTTTTAAATTCTTACACTTAATAATTACTAATAAAATATTAACACATATTATTTACCTAGTCACATTTAAAAGCTATAGGGAATATTTCCAGATGACACTGTATTCTTTGTGCCCACTGATACAAGCTTCATTGTTAACTTTCTCTCCTATACATTCTCTGTAAATGTAGCCATGGATATAAACCCTGATGAATATATAGATATAAATATAGCTATACATAAGATATAGACATACATATGCATAAGCATTTTAAAAGAGAAAGAGTAGAAACAGAGACTTCCATCAGTAGATTTCTCTGAGAGTAGATCGAGAGAAGACTTTTAATTATGACAGCATATCGGGTAATGCAAGTGGTACATGTATCACACTAATTAAATATGGAATTTCATTTTTAAAAAGTTAAAAATATTTTTCATTACATAGGGATTTCCAGCTTTCAGCATGTGCTCACATACTTAATTCTCATTGAGGTGAGGTTGGCAGGCATGATTTTATAAAAAAAAATAATCAAAGACTGTGAGAAATTCACATGATAAGCAAGAAGCAAGCTTCTGTTTTATCACTTGGGTGTCTAAATATCCACTACTTACTTTCCAATTAAAGCCAGACTTTACCAGACTTTCAGTGGGCAGCTACATTTCAAGATCATAGTGCATCTTAGAATTGTTGTATGCCAAATATAATGGAAAGAAATGTAATTAAATAATTTAAAAATAGAAGAAAAACTTGGCATATTATTAGTTACAGGTTAAAAGATCATTGTTTAATGGCCATCATTACAATACATTATGCCAGAGTTTTAAGATTATTTTGAAAGTATTTTATAGAACACAAACTAGTGTAGTAAAGAGCATCAAACCTTGAATATATTTTCCTCTAAGATTTTAATTCAACACTGTTAATTGCAGTTTTATTTTATTAGCTTCTGAATGAACTACCCAACAATGTAAGAATCTAGGAAGAAGCCATCATTTTAACTTCTCCTCAAGAGTTTCAAAAATCGTTCCAGAAAATATGAAATGACAGATGTGCCTGGAACTTAATTTTCTATTCCATGTTAGGACAATATGTTAAAGAATTCTGTGTTCTATATCACAAGTATGACTGAAGACGATTGCCACAGTGAGAATGAATTTCTTAAGAGTCTGATATGGCTGTCCCTAAATATTTACCAATATCATTTCAAATTATTATAAGTCTTGCACATGAGAAATGTATGCTCCCAAGGCATTGTAAATCCCATTTACCTGGCTTCACTTGGAAGTGTGTTTTCAATGGATTTGGTGAATTGCTTTCCCTGATTTTTGAAAAAAAAGTTTTATGTTTAATAGTAACACATTGTGTATGTCACAGTTTGTCTTGTTAGTCATGAAAAAATAAAATCCCCAATGAACCAGAAATGAAAAGGCAGCTTTCTCACACTGATTCCCATTTGTTCTCCTGGGGGTGGCAAAAAATTTAAATATCTATTTTGCATAATATTAAAACTATTTGAAAAAAGACATATAGATAGTATTATTCTCAAGTCTCTTGAATATTTTCTCATCTGTCAGCAATATCAGTTACAAGGTAGAATCTGTTCTAAAAGACATTTAGACCAGCCTTGGGGATTATGTACAGCCAAACTAAATATCTTTAGAGAGTCTCAAAGAATGGTATTATTGCACAGGGAAAACAAACAAATTATAAGACAATATTAATAGGGATGTGCCCACCTTATGTATAATCAAGTTTCTCTGTCCTACCTGATCTGACCACTGCCTGCCTCTCTAGCCCTACCTCTTTCCTGTTCTGACCTCCTTTCTATCCTTAGCTCACTTTGTTTTAACAACCCTAAATTGCTTATGATATCCCATGTTTTCTCCCTTTCCCTGTCCTTAAGAAATTTCCTCTACCTGAAATCCCTCTCAAATATATTTCTAATTTTTCACTTATTTTGATATTTAATATTCAGTTAAGATATAAATTCATCTTAGAATTCTTGTCAGACCATTCCTGCCAGATCCAGACTGGGAAAACTGCCACTCCAGAATGCTCCTAAGATACCATACATATATTTCTATCACTCTATCTACCTTAAAATTATAAATGTCTGTTACCCACTATACAATAAAGTTCTTGAGGAAGGAACACCTTTTATTCATGTTTGCATCCTCAGCACCTTACACAATACAGGTATGTGATTGGTATTTTTTTTTTTTTTTAGATTTTATTTATGTATTTGTCAGAGAGACAGTGCAAGCACAAGCAGGGGGAGCGGCAGGAAGAGGGAGAAGCAGGCAGAGGGAGAAGCAGAAGCAGGCTCCCCACCGAGCAGGGAGCCCAATGCTGGACTCGATCCCAGGACCCTGGGATCATGACCTGAGCTGAAGGCAGATGCTTAACTGACTGAGCCCAGGCATCACTGTGATTGGTATTCAATAAATATTTGTTGAATGAATGAAGACAGATTCCCAGGTAAGGTATAGTTTCAGGCAATCTAGCTTTGCATCTTGATTTGAGTCCTTCATGAGCAACAATGAGTACAGAATGCAGTTGAAGTCCATGTTGCAACTACACTCATTTTATTAAGAAACAAGACTATGCATAGTTCAAAGCATAACAACATTTAACTATAGTTCTACAAGGCCACTAAATTTGCTCTCTTTTAGAGAAAACAAGAATCAAAAATTTAAACAAATATTCCATACATGGACATTTTCGACCGCCATTATGAGTTTACAAGGCAACTAAAATTTGCCCATCAATACCCCATCAAATTTTCAGTGAGTTTAAACATAAAGATCCTAATTAAATCCCAATGGAAAGAGAAAAGTTGCATTTCATATCAAGTTTAATTTCTTCATATCTACTGCCCACACTGCACTCCCAAACACATCAAATATGCACCGCTAAAATATATTCAATGAGCTGAGATTTGGTTATAATAAAATACAAAAATAACCATTATGAAAAGATCACATGGAGTTCCAAAGATGGTGGTGGCATAGGAGGATCCTAGGCTTGCTTTGTCCCGTGAACACAACTAGATAACTAACAAATCATCCCAACTACCCCAGAAATCAACCTGAAAACTGAGAGGAAACTCTAAAACTAAAGGGAGACAAGAGGCCATATTAAAAAGTAGGAAGTAGATGTAGTTCAGGGAAGAAACAGATTGAGGCTGCTGCAGAGGGGAAGGAGCCATGGTTGCAGAGAGGGGTGAGAGAGAGAGCAGCACATAGGGAATGCACAAGGAGAACTTTTCCCCAAAGCCATTGGCTTGAAAAACAAGAGGGGCTAAATTTCATGAGTTCTTGCAACTAGTGGGGCTTAAAGCCTGTAGTTTTGAAGGTCAGTGGGCGTGGCTAAGCTAGACCCCTGAAGGTACTGTGCTGCTCCTGGAGAGAAGACAAGCAAATAACCCAGGAGCAGACAGCATGGAAACAGCAATCTAAAGAGTGCCTAGAGCACACAGTGGGGGAGATTATTCACTCTTCTTGGAGTATGTCTATGAGAGGCAGTGTTCATAAAGACACCTCTCCAGGAACAAAGGAGCTGGCTAGCACATTTCCCTCCCCAAATCCTCAGCAATAAACACAGAGCCAACTGCGGGAAGCAGTGCAGTGGGACACTGGCTGCCTAACTTGCATATATTAGGTCCCACCCCACTGCACTCCAGTGGAATTGCCCCTCTCAGTCACACTTGTCTCAGTCCCAGCATGGTGGACGTCTCCCCTAGAAGACCAGCACCAACCCCTACCCAAAGCATGTGTCCTGACCAGAAAGATTTGCAGGGCCTCAGTTCTGGTGGAGGTGATCACAGGTCTCATTTCACAAGTACACCAGAACATAACTAGTTAAAACTTGCCACATTTAGGCCAGAGACCAAACACTGCTCACAGCAGGCAAGAACTGGCCTGAAGGATAGAGAAGCCAGAACAAAACAGCAGAATGTATGCAGCACATACCAGAGACACTCCCTGAAGTGCCAGGCCATGGGCACTACATGATCTCTTTTTCATAAGGACATTACATTCAGGACTAGGAGGCATAACTGGCTTTTCTAACACAGAGAAGAAGGCAGAGACTTAGACAGAATGCCAAAACAGAGAAATGAATCCCAAATGAAAGAACAAGATAAGGCCATAGCCAGAGGTCTAAGTGAGACAGATATAAGAAACATGCCTGATAGAGAATTTAAAGCAATGACCATAAGGATACTCACTGGGCTTGAGAAAAGAATAGAAAACAACCAATAAGACCCTTACCACAGAAATAAAAGAGTTAAAAAAGAATCAATCAGAGATGAAGAGTACAATAAATGAGATTAGAAACATGCTTGATACAATGAACACAAGGCTGGAAGAATCAGAGGAACGAATTAATAACCCAGAAGACAAAGTAATGGAAAATAATGAAGCTGAACAAAGAGAGAAAGAAGAACTATGCAAAACAAAAATAGACTTAGGGGACACAGTGACTTCATCAAACATAATAACATTTGTATTATAGGAGTCCCAGAAGGTGAGAGAGAAAAATGGGCAGAAAATTTATTTGAAAAAATAATAGCTGAAAACTTCCCTAATCTGGGGATGGAAACAGACATCCAGATCCAGGAGGCACAGAGAACGCCCATCAAAATCAACAAAAGCAGGCTCACACCAAGACATATTGTTATTAAATTTGCAAATATAGTGACAAAGAAACAAATCTTAAAAGCAGCAAGACAAAGGAAATAATTAACTTATGAGGGAAAGCCCATAAGGCTAGCTGGGGATTTTTCAACAGAAATTTGGCAAGCCAGAAGGGAGTGGTATGATATATTCAAAGTGCTGAATGGGAAAAATACTCTATCCATCAAGGCTGTCATTCGGACTAGAAGGAGAGATAAAGAATTTCCCAGAAAAAAAAAACTAAAGAAGTTTGTGACCACTAGACCAACCCTACAAGATACTTAAGGGGACTCTTTGAGTGGAAAGGAGCGACCACTTTTGACCGTTGTCAAAAGTGACAAGATAAACACAGGAAACACAAAAGCAGTAAATTGAATATTTCTGTAACAAATCAGTCAAGGAACTCACACCCAAACAAGGATATAAAATATAATTACATATAACTAAAACATGGGGATGAGAGGTGAAAAGAATGAGTTCAAATTTAAATGGCTATCAACTTCTTATAGACTGCCATTTGCAGAAAAGGTAATATATAAACCTAATGGTAACCATATATCAAAAACCACTAATAAATATGCAAAGAATAAAAAGAAAGAAATCTAAATATATCACTAAAGAAAATTAGCAAAACATGAAAGACAAAAAGAAAAGAAAGGATAAGAGAAAATCTCCATAAACAACCACAAGCCAGTAATAAAATGGCAATAAATACATATCTATCAATAATTACTTTGAATGTAAGTGGACTAAACACTCCAATCAAAAGACATAGGGTGTCAGAATGAATAAAAAAACAAGACCCATCTATAAGCTGCCAGTAAGAGACTCATTTTAGACCTAAAGATACCTGCAGATTGAAAGCAAGGGGATGGGAAAACATCTGTCACGCAAATGGGTGTCAAAAGAAAGCTGGTGTAGCAATATTTATATCAAACAAAGTACACCTTAAAATAAAGACTGTAACAAAAGGCAAAGAAGGACACTACATAATAACAAAGGGGACAATACAACAAGAAGATATAACAATTGTAAATATTTATGTACCCAACATGGGTGCACTCAAATATATAAAACACTTAATAAAAAACATAAAGGAACTAATTGATAATAACACAGTAATAGTAGGGGACTTTAACACCCCACTTATATCAATAGACAGATCATCTAAACAGAAAATCAACAAGGAAACAATGGCCTTGAATGACACACTGAACCAAATGGACTTAACAGATATATTCAGAACATTCCATCTTAAAATAGCAGAATACACATTATTTTCAAGGGCACATAGAACATTCTCCAGAATAGATCATATATTAGGTCACAAAACAGGCCTCAACAAATACTAAAATATCTAAGTCATGCTATGTAACTTTTCTGACAACAATGCCATGAAACTAGAAGTCAAACACAAGAAAAAATCTAGAAAGACCACAAACATGTGGAGGCTAAATAACATGCTAATAAACAATGAATGGATCAACTAGGAAATCAAAGAAGTAAAAACATACATGGAAACGAATGAAAATGAAAATACAATAGTAAAAAACCTTTGGTATGCAGTAAAAGCAGTCCTATGAAGGAAGTATATAGCAATGCAGGACTACCTCAAGAAGCAATAAAAATCTCAAATAAACAACCTAAACTTACACCTACAGAAGCTAGAAAAAGAACAACAAATGAAACCTAAAGTCAACATGACGAAAAATGATAAAGATTAGGACAGAAATAAATGATATAGAAACTAAAAAAAAAAACAAAACAGTAGAACACATCAAGAAAACCAGGAGCTGGTTCTTTGGGAAAAAAAAAAATTGATAAAACTCTAGCCAGACTTATCAAAAGAAAAAAGACCCAAGTAAACAAAATCACAAATGAGAGAGGAGAAATAACAACCAACACCGCAGAGATACAGATGATTATAAGAGAATGTTATGAAAAACTATATATGTCAACAAATCGGCATAAAAAGAAACAGATAAATTCCTAAAAATATATAAACTACCAAAACTGAAACAGGAAGAAATAAAGAAACTTGTACAGACCAATAACCAACAAGGAAATTGAATCAGTAATCAAAAAACTCCAAACAAACAAAAGTCCAGGACCAGATGACTTCACAGGCAAATTCTACCAAATACTTAAATAAGAGTTAATACCTATTCTTCTCAAACTATTTCAAAAAATAAAAAAGGAAGAAAAACTTCCATAATCATTCTATGAGGCCAGCATTACCCTGATACTAAAACCAGACAAAGACTCTGCTAAAAAGAGAACTACAGTTAATATCCTGATGAACACAGATGCAAAATTCTCAATAAAATACTAGCAAACTGTATCCAACAATACATTTAAAAAATCATCCACCACAATCAAGTGGGTTTTATTCCTGGATTGCAAGGGTGGAATATTCACAAATCAATCAACATGATACATCACATTAATAAAAGAAAGGATAAGAACTATATGATTCTCTCAATAGATGCAGAAAAAGCATTTGACAAAGTGCAACATCCATTCATGATGAAAACCCTCAACAAAGTAGGCTTAGATGGAATATACCTTAACATAATAAAGGCAACATGAAAAAACCACAGCTAATATCATCATCAATGGGGAAAAACTGAGAGCTTTTCTTCTATGGGTCAGGAACAAGACAAGAATGTCCACTCTCACTACTGTTATTTAACATAATACTGGAATTCCTAGCCACAGCAATCAAACAACAAAAAGAAATAAAAGGCATCCAAATCAGCAAGAAAGAAGTAAAGCCTTCACTAGTTGTAGATGATATGATATTCTATACAGAAAACCCAAAAGACTCCACCAAAAACCTTCTAGAACTGATAAATTCAGTAAAGTCGCAGGATACAAAATCAACATACAGAAATCTGTTGCATTTCTATACACCAATAATGAAGCAGCAGAAAGAGAAATTAAGAAATCAACCCCCACTTACAATTGCACCAAAAAGAATAAGATACCTAGGAATAAACCTTAGGAGATGAAAGACCTGTACTGTGAAAACTATAAAACACTGATGAAAGAAATTGAAGATGACACAAGGAAATGGAAAGATATTCCATGCTCATGGATTGGAAGAACAAATATTGTTAAAATGTCTATGCTTCCCAAAGCAATCTACACATTTAATGCAATCTCTATCAAAACACCAACAGCATTTTTCACAGAGATAGAACAAACAATTCTAAAATTTGTATGGAACCACAAAAGACCCTGAATAGCCAAAGCAGCCTTGAAAAAGAAAAGCAAAGTTGGAGGCATCACTATTCTAGATCTAAGTTATATTATAAAGGCACAGTGATCAAAACTGGCACATTTTTGTGCCAGTACCATACTGTTTTGATCACTGTGCCTTTATAATATAATAGAAAACCCAGTAATGAACCCACAATTATATGGTCAATTAATCTTCAACAAAGTATGAAAGAATTTCTGATGGGAAAAAGTCTCTTCAACAAATAGTGTTGGGAAAACTGGTCAGCTACATGCAAAAGAATGAAACTGGAGCACTTTCTTACACCATACCCAAAAAATAAATTAAAAATGGATTAAAGGCTTAAATGTGAGACCTGAAACCATAAAAAATCCTAGAAGAGAACAAAGGTAGTAATTTCTTTGACATCGGCCACAGCAGCTTTTTCTAGATATGTCTCCTGAGACAAGGGAAACAAAATAAAAAATTAACCATGGGGGGCGCCTGGGTGGCTCAGTCGTTAAGCATCTGCCTTCGGCTCAGGTCATGATTCCAGGGTCCTGGGATCAAGCCCCACATCGGGCTTCCTGCTCCCGCAGGAAGCTTGCTTCTCCCTCTCTCACTCCCCCTGCTTGTGTTCCTGCTCTCGCTGTGTCTCTCTCTGTCAAATAAATAAATAAAACCTTTAAAAAAAATTTATTAAAAAAATTAACCATGGAACTACATCAAAATAAAAACCTCATGCACAGCAAAGGAAACAGTTAACAAAACTAAAGGTAACCTACAGAATGGGAGAAGCTATTTGCAAATGACATATGTGATATAGGGTCAGTATCCAAAATATATAAAGAACTTATAAAACCCAACATCCCCAAAATGAATAATCCAATTTAAAAAATGGGCAGAAGACATGAATAGACATTTTTCCAAAGAAGACATACAGATGGCCAACAGACACATGAAAAGATGCTCAACCTCACTCATCATTAGGGAAATGTAAATCAAAATTACAATGAGATATCACCTCACACCTGGCAGAATAGCTAATATCAAAAACACAACAAATAATAGGTGTTGACAAGGACATGAAGGAAAGGGAACCCTCTTGTGCTGTTGGCAGGAATGCAAACTGATGCAGTCACTTTGGACAACAGTATGGACATTCCTCACAAAGTTAAAAATAGAACTCTCCTATGATCCAGCAATTGCACTACTAGGTATTTATTCAAAGAATACAAAAATACTAATTCAAAGGGATACAAAGACCCCTATGTTTATAGCAGCATTACCTACAATAGCCAAATTATGGAAACAGCCCAGGTGTCCACTGATTGATGAATGGATAAAGATGTGGTATATAATGGTATATTACTCAGCCATAAAAAAATAATGAAATCTTGCCATTTGCAACATGGGTGGAGCTAGAGTATTATGCTAAGTGAACTAAGTCAGTCTGAGTAACCCACATATGATTTCACTCATATGTGGAATTTAAGAAACAAAACTAATGATCATAGGCGGGGGGGAAAGAGAGAGGCAAACCAAGAAACAGACTATAGAGAACAAACTGATGATTACCAGAGGGGAGGTGGGTGGGGGATAGGTTAAATAGGTGATGGGGATTAAAGAATGCACTTCTTGTGATGAGCACTGGGTATTGTATGTAAGTACTGAATGGCTAAATTGTACACCTAAAACTAATATTATACTAGATGTTAATAACTGGAATTTAAATTTAAAACTTTTTTTAAAAAAGACCATATGGTGGTAATATTTATGTGGGGCCATCAAAATGAATGTACATGCCCACACCTGGAAAAAGAAACCCTCTTATTATTACATTAGTCAATGTTTATCAAGCTTCAATCACATAGAAATAACTTTAAAAACTGTAAGAATCAAGGCTCTGTTTTCTCCAGCACATATCTCTGAATGTAAAAACTATTCCTTTTATAGTAGGATAAATTGTTATGAAGGAAATTATTAACATTTTTAATGGTTCACTAAAAATTCAGAGAAACAACTAGCTTTTAATTGCATGCATAATTTAAAAATATGGAATATATAGGAATTCTTATTTTGTGCTTTGTAAGATGAGAAACTAGCTATTTCAGACTTTATTTCATGAAAAATCAAATGCATAATATACTTTTCAGATTAAAATAAAATAACATGTTAATAGAATAATTCTGAGTTGTCAGAACTAAAAATCATCAGTCATGGTTTGCAAAAAAGTATTTCCTAGTTTTGATCTTTAAGTGATTATTAAAAAACTAAATTCATACAGTTTGGTTATAAAATATATTTCCCATTGAATACTGTGTTTCTTTTTGACGGTTATTAATTTCATTTTTAAATAGGAGATTAAACATGTGAATTATCCGTGTATGAATTATCATATGAGTTTAAATTATACCACTATCAGAAAATAGCACATTACACATAGAGATTTGGCATATCCTTTTCCAAAGAAATGTTCAAAAAGAATGTGAGGTACCTATATATATCCAGATAAACTACTGTTTGCTACTAATTTTTACAATTGACTATCTCTACTAATTTAATCTCAGAAATATATTTTTGTGAATATTCTGTTTGCATGTAAATGAGGAACCATGAAGACTATTGAAATTATTAATTTATATCACTCATCAGCCTAATACTTAAATATATCAAAATTAATGTTACCCCTGTACTAAGAATATTGTATTTATACAAGTTCACCTTGCCAAATTCCTTACTAAATTATTTCTTTAAAATCACCCTTAATTTATTCACCTTTATTTTTATGCAACTTAAATTTCAGCAAAATATTACTACTTCAATTATTTTAATCCCGAAATACTGAATAATATCTAGTCAACATTTTTATCACTTCTTGTTTGATTTTCTTTTTTTAATTTTTAATTTTTATTATGTTATGTTAGTCACCATACAGTACACATTAGTTTTTGATGTAGTGTTCAATGATTCATTATTTGCATATAACACCTAGTGCTCATTATAACACGTGCCCTCCTTAATACCCATCACCGGGCTACCCCATCCCCTCACCTCCCTCCCCTCTGAAACCCTCAGATTGTTTCCGGGAGTCCATACTCTCTCATGGTTCATCGCCCCCTCTGATTTTCAATGATAAAGTCTCTGTACTTTTGAACACTTGTTCTGTCTACTTTCTGTTTTATTAATCACCTTTTTTTATCTGCTCCAATAGAAATGGCTATTTAACAGCCCTAGGAAAAGTTGTCTAAAAATCTAGAGCTGGGATAATTAGAAAAAGCACATGAGGGAATACCAAAATTTTAGTTCCATTTAACATTTCATCAGAAAATATGAATTGATAAGGCTTAGAATCTTCACCCAAAACCAATGCTAACAAGAAAGTCAAAATGAAAGAGGGGGGATTTTTAATAGTTTAGTGAATTATCCTGGTATAAAAATGATTTCTATAGCTTGTCCTATAATTACCCTATAGATATTTACAATGCATACTATATTATAGCCCCTAAAGAGCTTGTTACCAATTGTGTAGAAGCAAAGTTGCCAGACAAAATACATGCAATATTTGAGACATACTTATACTGAAAAGTTATTTGTTGTTTATTTGAAATTCACATTTCACTGGGTATTCTGTATTTTTATTTGCTAAATCTGGGAATTTATGTGGAAGCATAATTATAGGGATACCAATTCATTTTTCCCTCACATTTGGATTGAAGAAACTCTTAATCTCTAAATGTTGCAAAAATATGTGGGGTGCCTGGGTGGCTCAGTTGGTTAAGTGACTGCCTAAGGCTCAGGTCATGATCCTGGAGTCCCAGGATCGAGTCCCACATCAGGCTCCCTGCTCAGCTGGGAGTCTGCTTCTCCCTCTGACCCTCCCCCCTCTCATGGGCTCTCTCTCTCTCTCTCTCATTCTCTCTCTTTCAAATAAATAAATAAAATCTTTAAAAAAAAAAATGTGTTCTTAGACAGGCCCAGCTACATAATCTGAAGGATCCCTCTTTTTCAACAATTATTATTTCAAGATGACAATAGTAGAGCATTAGGTCAAGTGCCCATGAAGCCAGCCCTGTTCTTAGATCCCCAGACATTAGGATATATAAAAATCAAGTGTCCTTACATTACAGAGAAACATAGATTGGTTCATCTGTAACTGGGACACCAAATGTCTATAAAGGACCACAAAGTAAATATTTTGGGCTTTGAAGGTCAGACAGTTTCTGTCACAATATTAACTCTGCCATACATAAACAGATGAGCATGGGTTGTGTTTGAATAAAACTTTATTTACAAAAACAGCTAGTCGACCAAATTACTGACCCTGTAGTTTGCTAACCCCTGGACTACACAATAAACATGAGGAAAATTGGGGCACTTGGATGGCTCGGTCAGTTGAGCATCCAACTCTTGGTTTTGGCTCGGGTAATAGGATTGAACCCTGTGTGCTGAGCAGGGAGTATGCTTGAGATTCTCTCTCTCCCTCTCCCTCTCCCTCTCCCTCTTCCACCACCTCCCCGTTCATGTGCACGTGTACTCTCTCTCTCTCAAATAAATAAATCTTCCTAAAAAAAAGAAAATAAGCAAAATTACCAGTTAGGTTTATTTAAACTGTACATAGATATACCCACTGAAGTAGAAATTTATCCAGGGGATTACAGTCATTTCCCTGGGACATTATTTTTGCAAAAATATGTAACAGAGGGGTGCCTGGGTGGCTCAGTTGTTGAGCGTCTGCTTTCGGCTCAGGTCATGATCCCAGCTGGATCGAGCCCCGCATCGGGCTCCCTGCTCTGCAGGAAGTCTGCTTCTCCCTCTTCTACTCCCCCTGCTTGTGTTCCCTCTCTCGCTGTGTCTCTGTCAAATAAATAAATAAAATCTTTAAAAAAAAATATGTAACAGAATCTATTTTTTATGTATGTATCTTTAAATTAAATTCAGTCATCTAGCTCAACCAAACCACTGCCCCAATCTTCTAGGTCCTTTAAAAATATATATCAGGGAATGACTATAGAGAAATGTAATATATGTTTCCTTTCTCTTCCTCTTCCATTTAATTTTTATTTATGCTCATATGCTTTTTTCTTGGAATCAAACCTTAGAGTCAAAGGAAAGAACACGAAGAAAGGCATGGAGAGTGACCCTATGATCTTTTTTCCTAGAATAAAGGCTGCATGACAGGCCATGCTGAGCTGAAGATGAGACTGTTCAGGTCTACAAGCCTCAATGACTTTCTTGATGTTCCAAGAGTTTTCACATAATGCAAGCCCCCTGGTAGTAAATAAGTGAAGCAGTTGTTATTTCCACTTTAAAGATAAAAAAACTGAAATCCAAAGAGGATAAATGTCCTAGAGTCAAATGTCAGAAAAACCACGCTTATGATCCAATTTTCTGAGCTCTTTGTATCACAGAAAGTATACAGAAAGTACCCATGATTCCTCTATTTCATGAACTAATAGTCAAATACGGACAAAGAATGAAACATAAAGACCCAATGAACAAAAACATACCTTTAACTGATTTGGGTTATTCAGAAATCCATATACATAATCTAAGTACTCAGTGAAGTCAGAATAATTGATGGTTATGTAAGGCTTAATTACAGAAGTAACTGGAAGTTAGAGTATGGAAAAGACTAGTTTAAAAACATCCTAGTGAAAAATACAAATTTTCTGAGTGACTGCCACAAAGATTTGGCTGATTGGGTATGTCTCAGTCATTTTGGTGGTGAGTTTTCAAAATAATCCTTTCCCTCTGAGTCTGAAACTAAGTGGAAAATTACCATCTTGTACAGTAGACTGGGAAGATCTGTTTCTAATCCATTTGGTTTAGCACCTATCTGCAATAGGCTACTTCAAGAGTAAAAACAGATTTTTCCGACCATTTCACTTTGGCCTGATTTTCTCAACCCATCCATCTTTGTGGCAGGAATCAAAAAAAGATGCTTGGAACCCCAGGATATGGTATTGTGTCTCCCAAGGTGTGTGCCTTCCTTTTGAATTATGCATTCTCACCTAATACTGCTTTTAGATATGACTTAGAGTGAGAGAAAAAGAAAAAATAAAGGATTATTAGCCAAGGCTTTCCCTTTAAAACCAAAAAGAATATGTAAAATGACTGTCCTCTCAACCATAATATGCACCAGAGTGAGGCTGACAGGTTTGATGAAAAGAAAATGAAACTGTAGAGTCATAGTACCTGGCTTAAATGCAAACTCCACAACGTACTAGCTACGTGACCTTGAACTTGATCTGTGCTTCCATTTCCTTATATATAAAATAAGAAAAAATAACATCTCCATTGTAGTCATAAAGATAAGAAATGAATGCAGAGATTCTAATATGTATGTTCAATAGGTAGGGTTTTTTTTGCTATCATCTTTTGAGGATAGGCAACAATATTCTTACAAAAATATATTTCAAAGTTCAGAATAGATTATATTCAAAAATCTTAATTGAATTTGATATATAACATTCCTTACAAAAGATAAACAGTTTCTGTTTTATGTCCTTATTAGATATTTGGTTTTCACTTTAATTTCCTTTATTATATTTTAGGTACTTTTATTTAACCCATGAATATCTAGCCCAAATTCTTCAATAATAAACACTATATTAAAATAAATGGCTGAGGGCACCTGGGTGGCTCAGTTGGTTAAGCGTCTGCTTTCCGCTCAGGTCATGATCCCAGGGTGCTGGAATCGAGTCCCCCACCGGGATCCCCACTAAGTGAAGAGTCTGCTTCTCCCTCTGCCCCTCCCCCTGCTTGTGCACTCTCTCTCTCACAAAAATAACTAAAAAAAAAAAAATCTTTAAAATAAATGGCTGATATTCTGACAAATGTATAACAAATAAAGAGAATTTGTTTCTTTTCAATGAATCAGCTTTTTCCATTCAGCATTTCCAAATCACCATGTTCAGTTTTCTTATTAATATGGATTTTTGGGGCACCTGGGTGGCTCAGTTGGTTAAGTGTCTGACTCTTGACTTCAGCTCAGGTCATAATCTCAGGATCATGAGATTGAGCCCTGCGTCAGGCTCTGTGCTGGGTGTGGAGCCTCCTTAAGAATCTCTTTCTCCCTCTCCCCCTACCCTTGCCCCACTGCTCACACAATCTCTCTCTCCCTAAAAAAAATAATAATAATAATAAATAATATGGATTTTTTTTACTTAAGAATCCCAAAGTTAATTTTCTAGTTCTCAAAGATTATAGCAGTATAGATATGCTATCTTGTAAATTCAGGGGGAAATTACAATATTAAACTTAAATCAACAATATCTAAGACCTTTTAGGAAGTGTATCTCCTTATAAAATTTCAGCCATCTTACATACTTGATAAAGTAGGCAGAACTTGTACACATTTCCTGCAAGAAGCCATGCAGCAACTGATTAGGAGGAGAGAGAAGAGTCAAGAAAAAAATTACACCAGGTCTCCTTGTTCTCTACCCTGATGCTTCAGTCATTTTCCAGACTGTTTGATAATTTAAATGGTGGTGCCATTAACTAAAATTGGGACTCCAGAAAAAGGAGGGGACTAGAGGATAAAGATGATACATGGAGTGTTGAGTTTGAGGTGTTTGGAAACCCTAATTGTGGAGATATTTAGTCACTGATCATACATTCTGGTCTATTCTACACACAACCACCAGAGGAACCTTGCTAAAATTTTAGAGTATATCTCTTTACCCCAAAATGGTTCCAAAACCCCACATGGCTCCAACCTCATTCAAAGTGAAATCCAAAGTCCTCAAAGTGGTTAGGTTACTCAAATATTTCTGAACTTGCTCTCTACTTTTCCTTGCCTCACTTACTCCATTCCAGCCACACTGGCATGGTAGCTCCTCATAAACCTCAGGCACACTCCAACCTCAGGGCCTTTAGACATGCTCTTCCCTCAGCCTGAAACTCTCTTCTCCCTAATACCCATGTCTCTTCTGCCCTGGCCTGCTTCAACTCTTAACTCACACATCACATTCCCAATGAGGTCTTCCCTGAACACCCTAGTTAAAATTGCTCCCTGCCAATCCCAGTACTCTGAACCCCCTTTCCTGCTTTCCTCAATCCATAGCACTGTTCTCTATAAATTTAAAATGTATTTTATTTGTTTGTTTATTGCCTGTTCTCTCCTACCCCTCCAACCTCCTCCCTGACCCATTAGAATGTAAGTTCCACAATGGCAGGGAATGTTGACTTTTGATTCACTGCTACATGTGAAACACTTAGAACACCACATAGAACATAGTAACAACTCAATAAATATTTGTTTCATGATTAATGCTGCAGTTCAGGAAAGAAGCCCAAATGGAAGCATTGGTTTAAGAGTCACATAATTGAAGGCTGACGTTAGCACATCCATTGTGCTACACAGATATACACTTTTCTAGATGTTTTTATAGCTCTTAGGTTACAACTAAAGAAGCATAGAGCTAGGGAGAAAGTCTGTATGAAAAAAGAGAAGTAAAGTATTTAGGTACTTAAAAAAAAAAACCCTTAGAAAAACAAAGCCAACCATTTTGTGCTCCTTAATAATTTGTGAAATTATAACACATTCATGTGAAATGATAATATGAAACTAAAGAATGCACTGAATCGTGCAAACTTATGCAGTGGCAAATATATGAAAGGTAAAGTTTCTTGCATTTGAGATGCCTTCAATTTCTAAAATAGATTTTGAAATATATTATTGCTCATTTACACTTACTTGATCTTATGCTTCTATTTAATTATGCATCAAATGAAGGGCAGTTTTAGTGTTTCAATTCACAGTAGTTCTTAATAGCATCCTTCAGCATGAATAAGGGAACTGCCAGATGAGAAGCAACTCTAACAAAAACAGGGTCCTGTAGGAATCGTAAAGTGGCTTATGATGCTTCTAGTGAACACCAGAGAGGGACTATAAAGTACCACACAAAGTGCATGTTTGTGTTTTGTGATTCCTGGAAGACATGTTGGTAAGGCAATAAAAGGCAGCTTTAGGAGGGATAATCAAAGAGCAGAGCTTCTTATTAAGTATCTTTGCCTTTTTTTATTTTGAATTGCATCATGTGATCTCTTTGAGCCTGAGAAATTGTCTTTTTAAAATTATACTGTGAGCGGCGCCTGGGTGCTCAGTCGGTCAAGCAACCAACTCTTGATTTCAGCTCAGGTCATGATCTCAGGGTCCTGGGATAGAGCCCCAGGTCCAGCTCCAAGCTCAACAGGGAGTCTGCTTGGGGATTTTCTCTCTCCCTTTCCCTCTGCCCCCCACCCCGCAGTCTCTCTCTCTCTCTCTCTCCCCCTCAAATAAATAAATGTTTTAAAAATATAAAATAAAAAATAAATAAAATTATACTGTGAAATTTAGAACACTCCCCATCCTTGAACATGGACAATATTCACTATGTAACACTTTCCAGATCTAATAATTAGGAATTTCAATCAATATGTGATCTAGATGTGCATTTTCCCTCCTCTCTATAAACATTAACATAGCTTTCTCCAGAAAATCTGCTTGACATTCTAAGTCATTACATTCATCCAAAAATTAAAGCTAGCATTTGCAACCAAATTCCTAAAAAATACGACACAAATAAATTATGTCCAGTAGACTGTGTTGCTTTTCTCTTTTAATTGTGTGTGTGTGTCATGTTACTAACTATAAGAACTCTTTATACAGCCTATATTAAAGTTGCTTTGAAGACACTGATTTGCCAATCCAACAGTTTACATGGTCCTATACTACAAATTACAGAACATACCCTTGCCCAAGTGCTAATTCTTAGTAAGAGGAACATATCGCTATGTTTAATTATTTAGGTGTTCAGGTCTAGCACTCAAAAGGGATGTCATATAGACCAGTAAAATAGTATGTGAGTGAAGTTTAAAACCTTTGACTCTAAAACCAATCTCACCATAAACTATAATCTTGGGCAAGTTCACTTAATTCCTTGTGGTCTAAATTTCTTATTTTCAATGAAAGGGTAAAATGGATGGTGTTTAAGAATCTAATTAAACCCTAAAAATATATTAGTCTAAATTATTTTTAGCTATTTTATCTATAATTGGTTTATTTGACCACAAGACTGGCAGAATATACACTCTTGGAATTAAAAGGCTGATATTCTTCCTTACTTTCCAGACATGTTTAACAGGCAGTGAGCACATGCTTTTCCACATGATATCCCTTCCATTTAAATTTGAGACTCATCATTGTATAGTGTTAGACATTCAAAAATAAATTAGATAATCCTAAAAGTCTAATTTTTAAAGAAAACAAAAATTTACATAAAGAACATTGTTCCTTACCTACATAGAACTTATTCCCTGCTATAGCCTTTCTAAAACAACATCAGTTTTGGTTAAGTAATTAAAAAGTGACAGCTAACACTTCAATAGTGCTTATAAGCTGTGTTCTTAATAGTTTATGTCTAATAACTCACTTAAACCTCACAGTACTTACAAAGTACTGTTACCACCCCTACTACAAATGAGTCTCAGTTAGTCAGGTTGCTCACAGAGCAGCTAAACAGAAGAGATGGGATTTGAACACAGGCAGTGAGGATATCTGTGCTCTTAACCATTATACTCTCCCACACTCAGCCTGTTTGGCTGGGGGAAGTTAGTTCCTTACAACTTCAAGAGGGTCTCCTTCAAGAGGGCCAATCACAATCATCCCAACCACCTTACCATCATTAAATGGCATTCCATGACAAGCACGATGACCCAGGAGAGTGCACAACCTAAATGGGACCTATCAGACTAAAAGAAAGAATGTTTACTTCATAGTAGTAAGGAAGGTCTACTCCAAAACAAGGATGTATATACTGCCAGTCACCACCTGCCAATCATGAAGGAACCCTGTCTGGCATCAAAGCCCAAACAAAGGAGAGAAGAGCCAAAAGAAACACGAGTTTGTGAAGCTGGAGCCCCCAGTTTAATATGCTCTCAGCCTGCTCTGTTTCTCTACTTTCTTCTATGTGGATAACAAATTCCTTTATTGTTTAAGCCAACTTGAATCAGGGCGTTTCTTTCTTATACCCAAAGGCATCCTGACAAATAATAGTATAATTAAGCACCTTATTTACAAATTCTAAATTGTTAACAATCATTGTTTAATCTAACCTGTATTTTCCATCTGCCCTGATCCCAAGACCCATTGTAATACAACATTTATCTTAACTCCCACTTATCTTACTGCTGAGTCACTTCTTTTCCAGGACACTCATTCATTTGACAAATATTTATTGAGTACTTAACTCTGTCTCGGGCATTGTGAGGCTCTGGTTTAGTGAGATAAATGAGTTACAGCCCCTACCTGCACAAAATTAGTGTCTAGGAAGGAAGACAACAAATTACCATAATATGCAATAGTGCTATAATATATAAACACTGTGTGTGTGTGTGTGTGTGATGTAGGTGCTCTCAGAGCATAGAGAATGGAATCTCTAGGATGTTTTGGAGGACTTTATGAGTACTTCACAGAGAAGGTAACATTTTATCTGGTTTGTCAAAGATGACTAGGCGTTTTACAGTAGAGAAAAGGCATTCTAGGCAGTGGGGAATCATGATCAGCATCATGTACCTATGAGAGTGTTGGAAATGTCTGAGAATGGTGGGCAGCTCCAGGTGATAATGTGCCTCAAAAAAGTAAGAAAAGAGACAAGCTCTAAAACCGCAGGCCTGGTCAGTCTCAAAGGTCCCTCTGGTCTTTTGTTTTTGTACATGAAGTATCTGAACACTTTTCTTGACTTCAGCCACCATTATCCTCTGTTGGGTTAAAGAAAGGTCAAAGCTGTGTTTCTTTGGCTTTTCTAGTTCTCCATCTAAGACCAGAGGCAAAAGCTCAAGAGATGTATTTAATCATAATTATGGTGTTTGTGTGAACCTGATATTTGTAAAATCCTGTGGTTACTTTCTTAACAATCATAATTTCTCATTATGATTTCCCAAATGCTTCATTATTGCTTTACTAATTTTTCTAATCTCCTTCACAGTTAGTTTTGAGGTATTATTGGAAATTTGCTGGTTATTTAAATTAAATTGTTAATTTATTAAATTCTTTCTGTAAAGCCAACTCACAACTTCATATGAGACAACTGTATTCTAACCCAGTCAAGAGAACTTAACAAGAGAACTCAAAACAGTTTTTTTAATCTCAATTTGTCATTTAACATTTAAACAACATACCTTTTGAGTACCTACTATACACGTTATAAGCACTAGGCATTTTATGAAAGCGCAGCCTAGAACTAAGTGAACATGAAATGACTAAATAATAAAATCTAAAATGGCTACAGCCAGAAAAAAATTTTGATGATACCAGAGAAGAATTTTTCATAGAGCTCATGACCCCATTAAGGAAGAAACTTTCTCAGATCAGATTCTATGAAGCAATTTCTCTTTCTCATCTAAATTGAGAATTGGGACAATAGGGCAGGGTTGGCCCTGCCTTAATAGTGCAGGGCCAACCAGAAAGGTTTACCCCGTCATGAGAGGTAATAGAGAAGCAGATTGGAGACCCCCAAAGAGCAGTGATGCCATTGTTTCTGGAAAAAAAGAGCAGCTGAATTGGCAATCTTATTAAATATTTCAAAGAAGAACAAACCATAAATTTCAGCATTGCAATGCTGAGAAGATAGAAGTGCTATTGTAAAGATACTATTGGAAATCTACATTTTGAATAAATTCAGAAAGACTTAGATGGCTCTGAAATTGCTTTAAAGAGTAGAATTTAGTGAATGTGAAACTAATCTGAATTAACAAACCAAAATAACATAGGATAAGAAATCCAAATAGGTCCAAGAAAATTCTCTTTGCCATTTCAACCTCCAGCTTCTATCAGTATCCTAATGAGGAGAAACTGATAGTTAAAATGAGAATTTTATGTTGTATATATATAGTATGCTTTCAGATATATGCAACAAAACAATAAATAGAACTTCATTTTTGTCACTTCAAAAAACACCTGGATGTGAGCAGATTCTGGGATGTACTGGCTTAGTGGCTTGATTATTTCAGGCCAGTGTCTCTGTGATTCTCCCATGCAGCGTCTTTCAGCATCACAACATGATTGCTGTAACTCCAGATATCACACCCTCATTAGCTGCTAAAAGAAGTAGGGATGGGCCAGTGCCCACCAAATTGGTCCATATTAACTTAGAATGTGAAATTTTCTCAGACACTCTCTCAGCAGACTTCCACTTGGGTGGAACCATGTCACATGACCACCACTTCCAGCAAGAGGCTAGAAAGATAATTATATCATTAGGGTTTTTTTTTTTTAAGATTTTATTTATTTATTTGAGAGAATGAGACAGAGAGAGAGAGCATGAGAGGTGGGGAGGATCAGAGGGAGAAGCAGACTCCCTGCCGAGCAGGGAGTCTGATGCGGGACTCGATCCCGGGACTCCAGGATCATGACCTGAGCCCAAGGCAGTCGCTTAACCAACTGAGCCACCCAGGCGCCCTATCATTAGTTTTTGATGTAGTGTTCCATGATTCATTGTTTGCGTATAACACCCAGTGCTCCATTCAATACGTGCCCTCCTTAATACCCATCACCGGGCTAACCATCCCCCACACCCCCCTCTCCTCTAAAACCCTCAGTTTGTTTCTCAGAATCCAGAGTCTCTCATGGTTCGTCTCCCCCTCCGGTTCCCCCCCGCTTCACTTTTCCCTTCCTACTATCTTCTTTTTTTTTTTTTTAACATATAATGTATTATTTGTTTCAGAGGTACAGGTCTGTGATTCATCAGTCTTACACAATTCACAGCATTCACCATAGCACATACCTTCCCCAATGTCTACCACCCAGCCACCCCATCCCTCCCACACCCCACCACTCCAACAACCCTCAGTTTGTTTCCTGAGATTAAGAAAAAGAAAAAAAAAATTCCTCATATCAGTGAGATCATATACTTGTGTTTCTCTGATTGACTTATTTTGCTTAGCATAATACCCTCTAGTTCCAACCATGTCGTTGCAAATGGCAAGATTTCATGGTTTTTGATGGCTGCATAATATTCCATTGTATATATATACCACATCTTCTTTATCCATTCATCTGTTGATGGACATCTTGGCTCTTTCCATAGTTTGGCTATTGTGGACATTGCTGCTATAAACATTGGGGTGCACGTGCCCCTTCGGATCACTACATTTGTATCTAGAAAGATAATTTTTAAGAACCTTTCCCAGGTTCCACTGTGAGTGGAATAAGAGAGCAGAGAGAAGAAGGATTGGAAAGGACTTAAGGTCAATGATGATTGGGGCTACCTGCATATGCAGTTTGCAGGAAATGATCAACACATTGGATATTTTTTTTGGTCCATATAGTGGGTTTGACCATTACTAACAAATCTTTTTATTGCCTTGAATCCCATATTAAACAGTCTTTTCAAATATTTTAAAGACCAATTTCTAGGCCAGGTGGGCACTCTCATGACAGCTGTAATCAAGATGCTTATACCTGAGGGAACAGACCAGAAAAACCTCATGATTACCTAATGATGCCTTAACAAACTCATTCCTGAATGTGTGGTCTACACATGATTGAACCATAAAAATGTTAAATAAAGATGTTAAGTGATTGTATTACAAAAAGCAACATGTCTAAAAAGGGGGAAATCACATGAAGTGAGGCTGGTCACAAGCGCACAAATATAAGGCATCTAAAAATAATATCTATGACTATTTCTTATAAATTTGTCTTTGTTCAAAAGCAGGAAGATTGACTAATGACCTTTTAAGGTCTTTCCACAGTAAATTGTTTAGCTAGACTCACAGGAACGCTGATCTTTACAAACTTTTGCAGGAAGTTTAATACATGCAAAGAACTGTGATCATTGATTAGATAAATCTGTTTGTCTAGCCTACAAAGAGTTTTGAAGTAAACATTTCTCTCCAGTAACTACAGAGCCAAGTGGCTAATTTCAAAGTGATCCTTGTACTGTACATGTGGTCATTTTAAGTACCCACATCAGAGGTCTTAAAACATCTCAGACAGACAAGCTCTATTCTATTTCGAACATTGACAGGAGATTCTAACAGCCTCTAGTTAAATATATCATAAAAATAGCTCCTATTCCCATTGAACTATGCTTCTGCTATTAATATTGATTAAAAGTCTAGAGAGTTTTGGAATGAAAAAAATTAGAAAGAGGCAAAATTTACCCAACTTTGAAGTAACAATTCAAGTTATCTCTGAAAATTTAAATTATGTCTAAATGTCATGGAGGAGTCATCTAGAATTCCCTGTCTTTATTATTTTTTTTTAAAGATTTTATTTATTAATTTGACAGAGAGAGAGATAGCGAGAGCAGGAACACAAGCAGGGGGAGTGGGAGAGGGAGAAGCAGGCTTCCCGCCGAGCAGGGAGCCCGATGTGGGACTCGATCCCAGGACCTGGGACCATGACCTGAGCCGAAGGCAGACGCTTAACGACTGAGCCACCCAGGCGCCCCTAGAATTCCCTGTCTTTAAATTTCTTCACTATGGAAATAGAAATTACCAAAGAAAGAAGAAAAAAGTAAATCACAGAATTTCTGGAAACTTAGCCGTTGCTGTAAACAAGCCGTGGACAATGTTTCCTGGAGCCTTAACAATGTACTTGTGCCAAGGAAACATGTTCTCAAAGAGCCAAGCTGATCAATTTCACCAATGGTCATGAGCCACAACACAGCCAGGGGACATGACAGATTGATGGTGGGAGAAAACTATTATTTTTCCTCTGTGACCAATGCTGTAAATGTTGGAATCATAGCTGGGAAGAAGTAAGCTCAATCATGCAGTTCAAGTGTTATTTTGAACCAATTCGCCAATAATTTTCTCACTGAAATAAAACTTCAGGAAACAACCCACAGAAGTGAAGGAATTTCCCATCACAACAGATAGTTGCTTCCACATCCTTCAAACCATTGAGGAAAGATAGCAATCTACATTCTCAATGTTAAACAAAACACCTTTTTTAAAAGGCTTAAAATAAATACAGCATGCTCTTATAAATATTCTCAAAAAGTACCTAAACACTTGTCATGATCATATTTATTTTTCAATAGACGATAAACTAATCATCAAACGCAATTGCTTTGCAATGACATATCAGCAATATCACTAAAGAGACCAATCTGCTTAATCAGAGTAACACATTTTTGGATTCCTCTTTTCTGAAGAAAAGCAATGATAAAGAGATTCTCATTTCTTAAAAAAAGAAAAGACTAAAATGGAGACCTGGGTAGGATAGAAAATGGAGTTTGTGAAGAGTAAGGAAATGGAAAAGCCCTTCTGGTTCAAATTTGCCTAGGATTATTTCTATTCTCCAGTTTACTGGTAGCAATTCACTGTGGGCTCCAAAATAAATCAACTGCTTTTTTAATATACAAAATTTTTTAACAGTATGTCCTGGTGTCAATGAATGAAGAGTATTAATATGGAGGTTATCTGTGACATCTCTCACTCTTACTGATTTCTTCCTCGATGCACATAACCTTTTAAAAGAGGGTGCTGAGGCAGAGGGAGACATTCTCAAGTGAAAGAGCTTCCTTTCTTTCTCAGTGCATATATGCTGTCCTGATACATTTTCTATTCTGTCTGCTCCTATGCAGTGCCAGGCAGAGAACTTTGGAGACATCCACTATGTAGCTAATTCAAACTACAATCTTATCTTGAATGATACATTTTACATCAATACTGAATATTTTATTTTTTTGACTTAATTTTATTTAAATTCAATTAATGAACATATAGTATATTATTAGTTTCAGAGGTACAGTTCAGGGATTCATTGGTTGCATATATCATCACCCAGTGCTCATTACATCACGTGCTCTCCTTAATGCCCATCAACCAATTACCCATCCCCCCAATCCACCTACCCTCCCGCAACCCTCACTTTGTTTCTTATGGTTTGTCTTCCTCTCTGATTTCAGCTTATTTTATTTTTCCCTCCCTTCGCCTATGATCCTCTGTTTTATTTCTTAAATTTCACATATGAGTGAAATCATATGATAATTGTCTTTCTCTAATTGACTTATTTCACTTAGCATAATACCCTCTAGTTCCAGCCACGTCGTTGCAAATGGTAAGATTTCATCCTTTTTGATGGCTGAGTAATATTCCATTACATATATATAACATTTTCTTTATCCATTCATCTGTCAATGGACATCTGGGCTCTTTCTATAGTTTGATTATTGTGCTTTAAAAAATCAAGACTCTAATTTTTTCTGATTACAAATTCTAGAAAAGTTTATCAAAACCAAATTTTCTTTTTCTGCAGGAAGAAATGTGGGGATTGCCTCTGTTCTGCTAAGCCCTCAAACATAAACTAAAACATGCCTCTTGGATAATCCAGCACTACCTTGGGGTTTAGCAATTGCATTTGTCTCATCTTAGATATCTCTTTGTCTTAATTTTCTTCCCAATTGAATATAGGTTAAGCATGGAGAATATATTTCCCCTATGCATTTACAGCATCAAACAATACCTGGCATGTACTTAAAATGTAATATATAATTATTCAATGAAAAGGTGCCTGAGAATGTAAAGAAAGAGAAGAGAAATAAAGAAGACAAATGGAAATGAAGAAGGGAGAGGCATCAGACAGATACATTATTACTGAATTAAGCATTTGTAGGCAATAGAGAAAATTCCTATATTTATGAACTTCATGTATGGCACATACACTAAAGCCAAGACATTTTCCTCATTCTTCCCCCTAAATAATTTTTAACATATTTTGTATCAATGGCTTTGTCTCTACAATCAACTAATCTCATGTTTAAAGATAGACTGAACCAATACCTTTATGACAGTGCATGAATGTGTCAGTAGTTTGCACATCCTCTCCAGAGAAGAGTGGAAATACACATTTAACTAAAATCAGCCTATTTACTTTAATTGCCCACAGTCAAAAATTTTTTGAGTTAATTACAATGAGAAAATTATAGCTGTAAAGTTATGGTATAAAAGTTTCCATTCTTTAAAATTTTAGCTCCTGTTTTGAAACTGGTCAAAATTACCAACATTATGTTTCTGTTTTGCTTATTCTGAGAACTCAGAGTTCTATTAAAATTAGAGAAAAATCCTTTCAGACTTTCATAGAAATAGGCTATATATTGCAAAAAGAACAAGTATTTCGATTTGTTTAATAAGTTCCTAGATTTTTTTTCTGAGCAAATAGCCATACAACAAATATACTAAAATCACACTTTTTTTCAAATATATTTCATTCGGTATCTGAAACTTTAAATATTACATTCCATTTTTAATGGTTGGCACTAGGTCTTTTATAACAGGTGACTAGCCATTCCTTTGCCTTTTTTACAAATGTCATTTCTCACTGTATGCTTTTAAAGAAGTAAATGTAGAAAATATAGGATACAAACATGAATATTTCCTCTACTCTACATGACCAAGAAATTGGCATTTTTTAATCCCTAAGAATAACTTATTTGCTTATGATTTTCTCTCATTCAAAAAAAGTATAGTTGAAAGAAGCAATACGCAGTTAATTAAGGAATCAATTTAAGTGGGGTTGGGTTATAATAAATTGATAAATATAATAAATTAAAGCTTAATTTCTATTAAAAAGGACAAATACTGAATCTATACACCATATCCACTGTGAGTGAATTTCCAAGGAGCTCTCCTTGAGTCTCACAGAATACTTGAAACATTACAATATCTTCCTTTGGGGCCATGCAATCCATGTATTGTCTCCCTCTTTTCTTCCTCATTGCAGTTTTCCACTGATTCAGCAATAACCTCATACTTGGATCAGTCTCCGCTTAATCCCCATCATCTGACTTTGTGAATTCAATCCCCATGTGGTTTACCACTCCAATAGCCTCGCTTCACAGTTCTTGCTCCTTCTCAGTTCCATTTATTGCCCACCACCACTTCACTTCAGGCAACCACATCTTAGGCTTTATTTAACCCAGAACTGCCACATTTTTGAAATATTGAACTCCAGTGTCAGATTCATTGAATCACATCCTCTTATATCTCCAGTTCCTTCATACACACTCCATCTTCTTCTCTGCCCTTTAATCTCACCATTTGGTTCCAATTCATCAGTCCACTCCTATTTATTCTCTGTCTTTTCTATGACTAATGTAAGTATCATTTTGAGCACACTCTTACCAAACCCCTTAACTCCCATTCTCACAGTCAATTCATCACACATACCAGGCATAACTTTAGGCCTGGATTGATTCAGCTGTCTATTCATTTCTCTTCTATGCCTAGACCCATAAGGCCTACTAGAGACAAGGCAAAATGCATGCAGAAGGACAGAATGCCTAATCATGAAGATGAATGGTATGAAAAATTCATGAATTCCAGCTTCAGCTAGACCCTCAAAATTGTTCTGCCATCCTAGTCATTTCCTTGTTCTTTGTCCCACAATAGCTATATGGCATCATCCCAGGTCTTCTACCTTTGTTACCTACTTTATCAATTTTAACCTTAATTCCTTACTTCATAGAGAAAAAAAAGTCATAATTTGCCCCCTCCCAACACTAATTTATTTTTAAGCAACTCACTATTTTCTCATTCATTTTTGTGCCAGTAGAAGATTTCTTTTTTATATCCCATTCTCTTTCTCCCACTTCCCATATCCTCAAGTACCCTTCCCATTAACTAGCATCCTCCTGTCCAACTTGGTCTCTAACCCCTTCTATGCTGCTTCCCTCCTGTCTATAATTATGTTCAAGTCTCTCATATCTAATAATAAAATGGAACAAAATCCTTATTAATCAAAATCTTTATTAATCTATTTCTCTGGATACCATATTGTTTTTTCTTTTTTTCTTCATACTTATACTGGTAGAAATAGAGGTCTGTGTTTGTTGCCTTTCCCTCCTCACCTTATATTTATTCATCTACTCAATGCAATCTGCCTTCAATGACTTCCAATGCCACCAAATCTGCTTTGGTCTAGGTCAACATTGACTCTAAATTTTAAAAAGCAAATGGAAATTCCAATCAGTACCTTACCTAACCCTCCTGAAATATGAACTACTGCACCCTTTTTGAAATTGATCTTTTGCTCCCTTTACTTCTTCCAAGTCTTTGCTCAAATGTCATCTTCTTGTCTACCTACCCAGACTACCCAATTTTAAATTGTAACACTGGGGACTCCTGGGTGTCTCAATCAGTTAAGCATCTGCCTTCGGCTCAGGTCATGATCCCAGGGTCCTGGGATCGAGCCCCGCATCGGGCTCCCTGATCAGCGGGGAGTCTGCTTCTCCCTCTCCCTCTGCCGATCCCCCTGCTTGTGCTTGTGCTTGCTCTCTCTCTTTCTGTCAAATAAATAAATAAAATATTTTTAAAAAATAAAATAAATAAATAAAATTCCAACACTCTTACACACAGTCTCTCTTATACTGCTTTATTATATTTTATTGTTATGATGATATTATATATCATCATTTAATAAAATATGGAATTTACTTATTTACTGTATTTTTGTCTGTCTCTCCCCAGTAGCAAATAAGTTTATCTGCTCTGTTCACTGATTTATCTCAATATCTCACATGAAGTAATAGCTCAAAAGATATGTGTTAAAGGAATGGATCTCTTAGTTTCTAGGACAACAGTCTCTCTTGGGTTTTCTCTTGACTCTTGGCCTTTTTTTTCTCCATTTCCTTTGCAATCTCCTTTATACTTCCGTAACTTTTAGTCTCCCCCCAAGTTTTCATGCTTTTTCATATTCTCCCTGAGAGGTCTCAGCCACTGTCAAGTTTTGCACTATCTCCTTCATATTAGCTACTAAATATCTATATTTCCAGTGAAAGTCTTTCTGCTTAATTCCAGACCAATATATCTAACTTCTTCCTAAACATCTACACTTGTAGGTCCCACAGAGAATCCAAACTCTCTTCCAATGGTCTTCTTGTCCTCCAACCAACTATAGCTATTCACTCACATGGTTATAACCTAGATCTATATTTATATGCCTTCCATAAAGTACCTTTTCTAAGTTAAGTACACTATTTTACCTAAAACTTCCTGATGGAGGTGAATGTTACTGTGGATGTGAAAAATGAATCTTTATTTTATGTAACCAGGAAGCATTTAAAACACATCACAAGATTTATAGTTCTAATAGCGTAAAAGTGAGATATTTATGGATATATCAAGAAAGCCTTTGCTCTCAGCACTCAGTGACATTTTTTCTATAATTTTGAATAATCATTAGGTAATTAATGATTTGTTACACTGAATTTTTCTTATAAATATATAAATACAAAATTAAAAACCATTACCCTCCAAGTCATTTGCATCTATAAATGAAAACTAACAACCAGCAGTCATTATCTAATAAATTTAACCAAATGATCACAATTCAGAGATAAACCATACAATTATAGCTAAGCAGTACTATCTCCAGATGCCAGAGTGTGCCATGGGCAAAAAACATGCACTATTCTAAAGAAATTTTAAGTATATATGCACATATAGTTTGGAATGCTGGAAAGAACAATGAAGTTGGAAAATGACAACCTGGATTCAATTTTTACTTCTGCTATGTATTAATTGTTTGGCTTCAAGAAAGTTAATAGTTGTAAGCACATATTGAACACTTACTAACTGCCATTCACTCTTCTAATAGTTTTGCATTTTGCAATCATCACAATAACCCTATAAAACAGGCACCATCATGTTCCTCAGTTTCTAGATGAAGGAACTAAAGAATGCAGAAGTAAAGTAATTTATTAATTTACTCAAGATCACAGTTTGTAGTTAGCAGTCATGTTTCAAACCCAGATTGTTTGTCTCAAGTAATATATATATGAATGGCCATGCTAACACATTTCTCATGACACAGAAAAATATACCATTTTTTAATGTTTTTGTGCACTGCAAACTAAATATTAAGATATCAGCTAATTCCAAGAGCTACCTGAATACAGAACTAGATCTAGTTCATTGTTCTTCATATAATAATAGTTTCAATAACAATTCATCACCTTATGATGGACCATCTCTTTAGAATATCCTGTTGGCTCACTGGCTATTTAAAATCATTTGCTGCTACAAAATGGAATGTGGGCTTTCTTTTTTGTAACAAGAGCTGAATTTGTCTTTTGAGGTGTCAAACTCTAGCTCAGTAAGGAACTTTAACTGCCCCATGCCATATTCATGCGTTTCTCTGGTTCTATTTGATCCAACAAATACTATTTTGGAGCACAATATGTGAAGGCACAGGGTTAAGAAAATCTTTCCACTTTCTCTCTCAGAATTTGACATTCAACTCATTTTCCAGATCAGTTCCCTCGGCAACTTGATAAAGGAGGTATGTCAGCTACATTACTAGGTAGCATTGCTTATGGTAAAAATAATTTCTGCTTGGTTAATTGAATCTGGAATGGTAAAAACTATAAATGAATGATAAATACTTCATGGGGATACCATAGTTTTAGACTCTTATAACTGGGCATACCTTCTACAGAAGCCCTGCCTCTGGACTGCTTTAAGAGATACTGGCCTCCTGTGGTATATGAAGCTTTTAAGCCAGGGGATCTTTCATAATTGCTCCATCTGAGAATTATTCTTTCAAACCTGAGATGTCCCCTGGGGAACCAAAAAGTATAGCTCTTGGACTACCATACAGACAGCAGCATGGACTGATGTGAGGGCTAGTCACATGGACTAGCAATCCCTGATGCAGCCCTGGACAACTGGGGTTCCTGCCCCATGTCCTTCTAAGCAACTTTGATGCCACGTGTGAGTTATGGTAATCTTGTGAGTCTGATTATTTAACAGAATCTAAAAAAAGACTCCCTGGCTCTGCCTTCAGAGTTTAGAGTGATAGTAGATATGAGAACAGTACATAAATAAATAATAAACACACCAGGAAGATGTTTCTGGCTGCCCTTTTTAATATGCTTCATGACTGAGCTTATACCGTGTACTGCACCTAGTACAAAAACCATATTCTGTAGAAATATATGTCTGGCATATAGAACTAAAGAATGTTTTGTTGGATGGATGGATGGATGGATGGATGGATGGATGGGTGGATGGGTGAATGGATGGATAAATGGTGAGTGAATGAATGGTTCTCACCCAGTATAGTGAGTGAAAGAAGCTGGAGCCTCAGTTCTCAAGTCTCATTTGATCCCAACTCAGCTTTCTGGTTGTCCCAGCTCTGCCCTCTCCTTGATTTTGAATCAAGTTACCGATCCTCTGCCTGACATCTTGTGCTCGGTAACTTTCATTTGCATCTCCAGATCTCCTCTCCAACTTTCTCCAACCTTCTCCGTGTTCAAGAGGCTGACCAACATGGAAATCATCAACAGACAGCCTTGTCTTCCAGCTTTCTGTTGAGCCACAGAAGGTACCATAGAAGATTGGAGAGAGGGTGGAGCAGGAGGTTGGGATATTTGTTCCTTGAACGCCCTCCTTGTGGGCTGAATGGGGTGGCTGTAAAGGTTATAGTTACTGTATTATGGCCCTCCCACATGATGTCATCTCCAAATTTTAGGAACTACTGTCCCCTAACCCCTGTAGACTTATGGGTGGTAATAGCTTCCTGTTGTTACTTAGAGATAGAGATCACACTAGCCCTTGTTATTTCTCTATACCCTGTCCAATGTTTAAATTAATCCCTTTATTAAATGCTCCTCAAATTACCAATTGTACAGAATTCTGACCGAAAGACCTTTGCTTCTGCAAATTTTCGAATCTCTTGTAATATAATTTCCTCTCCTAATGTGTCTACTTGGTTTGGCTACCAACCATGACCTACCTTCAGTGCTCCTAATTCTCCAACTTAGTCTAATCTAGGTAGAATTACCTCTAACTTTTGATGTTTACTTACCCTATCCCCCATGACCTTGCTATATTTCCCCCTGTCCAAACCCAAGCCCTTATAAACACTACCAATTATATACTGATATTACAAATAGTCTGGGATTAATTTTTGTTTTGGAGATGTAGCAGGATATAGTTGAAAGAGCAAAGGCTTTAGGTCTGAACAGATGAGCATTTGAGTTTCAATTCTAGTATTTCGCTGATGCCTGAGCAAGTCAACAAAACTATCTTAGCTTCCATTTCTTCTGCAAATTACTAAGAACAAGACCTATTCCACAAGGTTTTAATAAACACTAAAGATGACATATGTTGAAGTTTGGCATATAATATGTGCTGGAAAATGTATATTATTTTATTATTGATAACATAGTTAATACTCAAGAGCCATTATGAAGCATATTCCAACTATAGGATCATTTCCAAAGGTCCATTCAGCTATATCAAGAAATTTAAAAATTCTACATAGCTATAAAAATCTTCCACTGCTTAATTTTCTCATATCAACTCACAATATCAAATAGTCACAATTATGATTGTTGCCAAAAGATAAAAGTAAATATAATATTGTTTCTAGTTACTGCAGATATAAAGAGCAAAAAAGTTATGTGTTCAAGACTTTTATTTCTTGCTTGTAAAAACATTAAAAATGTTTTTTAATTTTGAAATTTGAAGTTAACAAGAAAATGTCACATTAATTCCATCTTTCCCCTATCAGTGCAACATATTATGACAGCCTTCATGGTGTATGATTTTCCTTTAACATTAAAGCTATCTTTTTGTTAAGTTGCCAAGATATCTGGCACAGTTACCAGTCCAAATTAAGAATATGGTCTTTTAAAGTGCAAACATTGACAAAGTAAAAAACTTTCCTAGGCAAATGAGTTTCACACCACACAAGAACAAGAAGAGATACTTCTGTTTCCTTTCTCAGAATGCATTAGAAAAATCTTTAAATAGACCTACTAACTGAACAGCCTTGAAGTCAGAATAGCTGGTAGGTTGTGAGCTGTGATTTTTGAGACTGTCACACAGGACTTTTTAAACCCTCTGCCCGTCTTTCCAACCCCAGTCAGTGATGTCTGAAACTCCTTTGGGAATACAGAAGTCTCTCATCTATCATTTGAAATAGGTTTAAAATGTAAAAAGTTATTAAACTTAAATTGATAGTTACATTTGCTTTTTATTTTTCCTGATTCTGATAAAGAGTTACAGCAAGGAAAGAACTGAAAGGTTGAAAAGGAAGAAGCTGACAACACTGAAGACAAACATCATCTAATTCATATTTGTGCCTAAGGCTGGCCCTGCAACTAGCTCTCCAAGATTCTAATGAAATTCCTCAATATGCCTCTTTCTGCTAAAATATGTGTCCTTTCTTGTTTTTTGATGGCCCTGAAATTTATATAGAGATTCTGAACCTGTTCAGAAACATTCCTTCACCCAACAGCCTAAAAAAAAATTGTTATGAAGTATGTGAATTCAAAGTCCTTATTAAACCCAAAGGCAGCTTGTCCAGGGTATGGAACGCATAGGTGGCCCCCGTGAGTATCCACTGACATAACTTGAAATGCATTGGCTTTGGTGACAGAGAGGAACCCATTTAGGTTTTTCATTTCATTTCGTTTTGTTTTTGGCACATGGGCACTGAAGAAGAATAGATGTAAAGAACAAGAGAATGCTTCCATTCTCATTCAACCCCTTAGGATATGTGGAGCACAAACTGACAGATACATTAGAGACAGAAACTGCAGAAACTATTTTCAATAGTGGTTTTTTTGGGTGGAATGCTGTCCACAGGCAGTTCTGTTACAGTGTTGAGGTGACAATCAAAGCTGAGGCAGGGTTCATTATCCACTTCTGCATCTGACCTTCACACCTGGCCTGACCTTGAGGGCTGATAGTTTTCCAAGCAGCAAGGGATAGCATCTGTAACACAGACCTCAACATTTTCACATCTGACAACAAGGCTGCTTCATAAATAGAGATATGGATAGGGAACAGTGAAACCAAGAAAAGAGCAATTGGCAGAAATTCTGTAATCTGGGTTGGCAGATTAGTTCAAGAGAACATGTGAGGAACTTTTTGGAACTTCCCTGAAATGCTTGCTAGGTATAAGAAACACCAAGGGAAAGAGGAGAATATCTGGTAAATGGAAGATGAGTCCCAGTTTCAGCAGGTAAGGAGCTGGGCGCTCCCATGGTATGAAATAATATAACACATTAATAAGATTTTGGGTTCTGGAGTCATTCCCTGGTTTCAAATGTTGACGTACCACTTAATAGCTTTATGACCTTGGGCAAGTCATTTAATGATCAGTGCTACAGTTTTCTCATCTATAAAATGGAGGTAATAATAATCTCCACTTCACAGTATTGCTGTGAGGTTTCAAGGATTCATACATGCAAATGGTTAGAACAGTAACTAGCAATAATGACAAACATTTGACTGTTATAATTTGGTCCTATTTGTACTCACAGGCTGATGATGTCAGAGACATTTGGAAACAGAGGTTACGGGGCATCTTCTAAATCAAATAGACATTTCCTACTTTCTCTACTATCCCAAGCCAATTGGAGTAGCAACTAGCATATATAATGTAAATATCCACTCAAATCTTGTAAAAAAATAATAACAGAAAAAGATTATGTATTTGATCCCTGGATGATGAATGTGCATTAATAATACCTTGGTAAATCTTAAATGAACCAGGATTTTGAGAAGCTTCATTTTGTTTGCAACTCTGAAATTCACTTAATCTTCTTGAGTTTTGAATTGATTACTAAATCTGCATCTGTAACATCAGGACTAGACAGTGCAAAATATTAAAAACACAACAATGTAAAAGATAGTATGTGTTCTCCCAAAATGATAAGCTTTTTCATTTCAACCCTGATCAAATCTATCTTTGATGGTATGGGTATATATTCATGTACTGTATTTTCTTTTATATATAAGTTCAGGTTTATTTGAGGAGCCAAGCTATTTGGATCACTTTGGTCTCCAGCTCAAGCTTCTATGCTGAGTGAGTAGATGAAACAAATTAACAGGTATGTAATTCAAATGTAAATGTATACAATCATTTGGAAATGGATTAATAGCTACAAAATAAATGTCCTGAATGAAAAAGCTTATAGTAGTTATTGTTTTAGCATAGATTTCCCCCAAATGCTTTAATTTGCTTCTGCAAAAATAAAATTGCCCTCCTTTAATTTCTAGATAAGTAGACAAAAGAAAAATTCTAAGCAGGCCTCTGAATCAAAAGCCACATAAATGTAATTATTCCCATCATATCATTGTCCTTCTTCCTAATATCTCAAGCCATCCCAACATCTTAATTCTCATAAGCTACCTCTTTCCCTCAAGGAAGAGTCAGCCACTTGACGGTCTTCAGATCCTTCTTGCTTGGAGGCTTATAGGACTAGTCTTATCCCATCTTCACCCTGCCTTTCCCCTCCATCATCATCAGAAGTCCTAGCCTGCCAAATTACCTGTTCTTCCAGGGATAGTGACCTCCATATTGCTCTGGACATGCCCTAATTTGTTCCCACTCTCCTGTACTCTTCCATCTTGCCCTCTGGAATTTACAGTCTTTCATCAGCAAACTCCCCCACCTGTGTCCTCAAATTACTTTTTACTTTCTTGTTATGACCAACATCTGATTTGCCTTTACAATGCTCTCAAGTGGTAACTATTGTTTGTTTCACATTCCACATATCTCAGAGATTTCAAGTAGAGCTGGTTTGTTCCTCTCCAATGCCTTCTCCAAAGAGTTTATCTTTCAAATCCTAAATCATGTGAAGCTTGTTTCAGTAGAGTTTACCACTCATTCCATTTTGATGCCATGAATCCACCTCCTAGTGACTCTCTTTTATTTGTTAATGACCTTAACACCTAACTTGTCTTTTCTTTCTTCTACTGTCTTATCATTGATCCTTCAATATCCAACAAATACGCTGGCCTCTCCGTTCCTTAACCACCTTAGCTCTGATGACTTTTTTTTCCAATTTCACATGGTTCTACTTGCAAATTTTAACCATCATTGATAATTGCAGCACCTTCAAATCTCAATTTCAAAATACCTGCTTTGCATCCAAATCACTCATCTAGCAATCCATACCAGTACTTTACCATCCTCACTAGGGATCTCCAATCCACTCCCCCTACCACTTTTCATTTCCAACTCCCGACTCCAAACAATCCTGCTTCCTTTTTATTCAGCATCTCATCCATGGTCTAGCACTGTAATTGCTCTCTGATATATTGGATTTGAGGTGCAAAAACAAGAGAGAAGAATCAACCATGGCTCCAAGGTTATGGAAGAATGGAGTTGCTATTTACTAAAATGGGGTAAGCTCTTCCTTCATTATATCTGCATAGAGAAACCCTGGCCCTTGTTAAAAACAACTACCCAATTATTCTTGCCAGAACCTGGAGAAAATCCTAACCATAATGATTACTCTCACTTCAAATTTGAGTCCACATTTCTCAGCATTGCTACAAATAATCCATGGTTCTTCCCTCAGAAATTCAAATCCCATGATCACAAATGTCTGTTCCATTCCTCCTTCTTGCTGTCCTGAAATCTTCAAAAACCCCTTCTGCTCCACTATAACCTGATAACCTTACATCATAATTCAAAATGTTTTCTTCTTCATCTTTCTATCATCAATTCTTATTCTCTTTGCCTTTTGGTCCACTGTACTGCAAGTACTGTTGCTGCTCAGATCTTTGCCAACCAACTCTTTCTCTTATGCTCTAGCACTTGCTCTAATAGCTCTCATTTTCTCAAAGTCTTTCCTATAGCAAGTTCTCACATTCTGCTAAATCATTGTCACCAGCATACAGATGTGTATACATCACTCATCTTAAAAAGAGAGAGAGAATAAAAGCTTCTGTTGAGGGGTGCCTGGTTGGCTCAGTCAGTTGAGTGTCCGACTCTTGGTTTCGGCTCAGGCCATGATCTCAGGGTCGTGTATACACTTTGTGTTGGGCTCTGCACTGAGTGTGGAGTCTGCTTCAGATTCTCTCTCCCTCTCCCTCTGCCCCTCCTGCTCGCTCTCTCTCTCTCTCTCTCTCTCTCTCAAAAATAAATAAATAAATCAAAAAAAAAAAAAAAACAGCTTCTGTTGAACCCATATCCCATTCAAGCTATATCCCATTTCTCTGTATCCTTTCACAACACACTCCTTTAAAGTCTACATTTGTTGTTTTCAAATTCCTTTTTCTCCTTCTCTCTTGAATCCATTCTAGTTAGCCTTTTGCCCTTACCACCCACTGAAACAGATCTTGTCAAATTTTAATGACTTCCATGTTGCCAAATCCAATGATAAAATTTCAGATCCCAAACATTCTTGATCTCCTGGTCTCATATGACACAGTTAACCATTCTCTCCTTTTTGAAAGAATTTCTTCTCTTAGTCTCCGAGTTCTCTGTCTACCTGGTCTCTCCTCAGTCTCAACACCTCCTGATCTCCAAAGGTTGAAGTGTCCAGACTTCAGTCCCCAGATCTTTTCTCTCCTCCTTTCCTTCCCTAAGTTATCACATTTTGTCTCTTTGAATATCATCTAATGCTAACCACTCCCAAATTTATATCTAGTTAGGATTTCTCCACTGAAGCCCCGTGCACACACGCACGCACGTGTGTGTGTGTATACACTCCATATCACCACTCCTATATCTAATAGATGTCTCAAAATTAAAATGCCCAGAAATGAATACTTGTTTTTCTCCTAAAACCTATCCATCCTGAGGTATTCCTCCATTTCCATAAATATCAATTCCATCCTTCCAAAATCTTGCAGCCATCATTGACTCTCCTCTTTTAACACCCCAAATCCAATCTGTCAGCAAATCCTATCTGCTCTGCTTTCATTATATATCCAGAATTCAATCACCTACTATCCTCCTCACTACTACCATCCTGATCTAAAACACCAATATTTCAAGGCTAAATGATCAAAATAGCCTCCTAACTTGTCTCTTCCCCTTAGTCCTTGCCTCACCAGGGACTACATATAACACAACAACTGAAGAGATGTTGTTTAAAAAGATGAATTCCTCAGGGCTCCTGGGTGGCTCAGTCGGTTAAGCATCCAACTCTTGATTTCGGCTCAGGTCATGATCTCAGGATCATGAGATCAAGACCCATGTCGGACTCTGCACTAGGAATGGAGCCTGCTTAAGATTCTCTCTCTCCCTTTCCCTCTGCCCCTCCTGCCCCTGCCTGTGCTCCCTCGCTCTCTCTCCTCCCTCTCTCTCTCTCTCTCTCTCTCCTCCCTCTCTCTCTCTCCTCCCTCTAAAAGAAAGAAAGAAAGAAAGAAAGAAAGAAAGAAAGAAAGAAAGAAA
>NW_023270323.1:11576398-11654975 GCF_011800145.1 Mirounga leonina | reverse complement strand
AAAGAAAGAAAGAAAGAAAGAAAGAAAGAAAGAAAGAAAGAAAGAAAGAAAGAAAGAAAGAAAGAAAGAAAAGAAAAAATCAATCCTTCTGTTCAAAATCCACCATTGGCTTCTAACCCAGAGTAAAAATCAAATTCCTTACAATGGTTCACAATCCTATATCATTTGGTGCCCTGCTTCTCCTGGAATCATCTGCTATCATTCCTCCATCCCCAGTTCACTCCACACTGATCTCCTTGCTGATCCTCTAATAAGACCAACATATAGCTGCTTCATGGCAGGTGAAGGAGCAAGCAAAGAAACTTGTTGTTCCCTCTACCTGAAACTCCTTTTCCTAGATATCCACATGTCTAGTACCCTCACTTTCTTCAAACTTCTTGTCAAATGTCACCTTATTAAAATGGCCCTCCATGACCATACTTTAAAAATAGCAAGGCTACTTCCACCTTCAGGACTTTCCCCCCCACTTATGTTTTTATATTTATCCACAGACATTATCAACATCTAACAAACTAGAGTATATATTTACTTATTTGTTGTTTGTCTCTCTCAATTATAATGTCAGCCTTTTGAAGATGAGTTTCTATTTTCTTTTTTTCTGTTTTCCCAGCATGTAGAACAGTGACTGGAACATAAGATATGCTCAGGAAAAATTTATCGAAATTCATTCATTGAAACAACATGGTCAAAATAAAACTATTCACACACACACACACACACACACACACACACATTACTCCCTTCACCAATTTTTTTCCATCTCTCTGAATAGCTGCGCTATCTTCCCAATTGCCCAAATGGAAAGCCCATGTGTCCTCCTCAGTCCTGCATCTTCCCTTCATACTCCACATACAATTCTTTAGAGGTCATGCCCACTCCACTACCAAATAGATCCAAATCAGGCCACTTTTGCTTTACTGCCAGCTCTATTCTAAACCTTCAGAATCTTTCACATGAACAATTGCAATAGCTTCATAGTTGCTCTCCACCTGCAGTCTTGACATCACACAGCAGCCAAAGTGATCCTTCTAAAACATAAATCAGAACGCACCACTCCCCCATCTCCCTGGCTCCCATTACAACTGGAATGAAATATAAAATCCTTACCACAACCCACAGGCTCTACATTAATGGCCTCTGGTTGCCTCTCTGGCCTCATGTCTCTCCATCCTCCACTGCTTACTATAATCCGGTCTGGCTGTCCTTCTTTCTTTCTCTTGAACAAGCAAAGCTCATCACCATTGCTTATTTGCTTCTGAAGTTCCTTCTTCCTTGAAATACTCTTTCCCCAGGTCTTCATATGGCTGCCTCCATATCACAATGCAGGTCTTAATTAAAGCATCATATCCTCCCAGAGGCCTTCTCTGACCGTTCTCACTAGTCACTGATCTATCCCTCCCCTTTACTATATATTACCCCATTTTTAAATGCTTTCTAGGAATTACCCATCTGTGAACGAATAAATGAATGAATGAACTATATATAATTGTCTCCTCCACTCTCTCACCCCCAGGAGAATGTAAAATCTTTATGACTATTTCTATGCTATTCTCCATAATGTGCCCAGTGTCTAGAATAGTTCATGGTACATGGTATAATATATACAGTAATGATTTCATTACTTACTTCATAATGTCTACCAACATTTATTAAATGGCTAGAATGCACCTTTCTCTGTTCAAAATATAAAGGCTGGGGGCACCTGGGTGGCTCAGTTGGTTAAGCATCCGACTCTTGGTTTCGGCTCAGGTCACGATCTCAGGGCTGTGCGATCAAGCCCCGCATCGGGCTCGGCACTCAGTGCAGAGTCTACTTGTCCCTCTCTCTCTGCTCCTCACCCCACTCATGTGCACTCACTCTCTAAAATAAATAAATAAAATATTTGAAAAAATATGTATGAAGGCTATACAAAGGTAAAAGTAATTCCTATACTATGAGATAAAAAGTAAACAAATTATTGCAATGTAATGCCATATTCTCTGTATTCCTCTCCAGGCTTCCTAAACATAAACTACATATATCATTAGAACCCACCAGTCTACGAGAGTGAGCTATTAGGCTATTTCGTGAGTACATTGCCCTGACATTATGACGTATGCCTGAACACCTTAATGTATTTGGTTCTTGTCATTTTAACAAACTCAAATTTCTCTTTGCTGGCCTCACTGCTTTAAATCTCTTCTTACAGTTAATTCAAACTGTATCTTCTAAAATCTTCCCTTTTTATCACCATGACTACCTCGCTACACTCCTTAAGTTCTTCCTCTAAATTCCTAGGTTTAGTAATTCAATTCAGAAAATGCTTGAGTGCCTGTGAGCATACTGAGTCTGTACATTTTGTCTTAGCACTCAAGGCCTCATATCTCTGTATCTACTCTCTCACCTCAGTGCAGCCCACTTCATTTATTAATTCAATATTCATTTTTCCTCCCTTTCTCTACTCCCATTTGGAGAGCACTTCCACTTCAAATACTGTATGCCTTGCTCCCACAGTCAGCCAAACCCAGCCACAGTCAGATCAACAATAAATTCCTAGATAACCAAAATACAAATTATAAAAAAGTAATTAAGCCTCATCCTAATACACAAAATTCAATATTCATCATCAGTTCTTAAGGTCATATAATATTCAAGGTTCCTGTATAATAGTAGTGAAAATATTTAATAAGAAAATTCTGATTAAAACACATTTCTATGGTGAGGTGGCCTAAATTTTAAAAATCTTAGTCATTTATTTTTTAAAGTAAAATATGTTATCCTGAGACTATTTTCTGAATAACTGCGTATTATAATTCAAAGACTATGAAGAGTATTTTGTAGATATAACATCAATATATAAGAGAGGGTTTACAATTTCAAATAAGAAAAAATGTAGATATTAACTTAAAACACTTTAATTGAAAAAATAAAAAGTATTTTAAAAGTATTACATGAATCAATTTATTGTGCATCCATTTAGGCATGGAAATTGAATGCAAAATTCTAACATTTCTAATTCCAACTAGAAATTTGGGATCTTACTGTTCAAAATTTGCTCAGCATTCTGACACATGAAATGAAGAGATTAATTTGATTTCAGGCACTCAACATTTTAGTAAAATCTTAGGAGATAATTTTTACTTACTCTTTGCCTCAAACAGAAAAGGCTGAAGAAAAGTGAGAGATGAACAAAAATCAGTGAATACTAATTGTGAAATGTGCAGATTACCATTATAAACTTTATAATTACTATCAAAAATTTAGGAAGGCAATTATTGTCATAGTGCAGTGTAACTAGAATTTTGTGTGCAGAAGCATATGAAAACTAATTTAAAATTTCTGGAATCCAGATAGTTGTAAAACACATGAAATTTAGAGGGGAAAGCCAGGTCCTAGGAAGTCCCAAAGCTTATATTCTTTGAATCCTACTGATAAAACAGTAGAAGATAAACCAAATGCCTTTTGTTTACCTTTGTCATTAAGATAAAGATGTCATTTATATTTAACTCCTTTGAACCACCACCTGTACCATTTAAGATACACTATAATAATTAAGAATTAAAATTTTAATTGAGATAAAATCAATAGATAGTGAGATGCACAAATCTTAAATGTATAATTTGATGATTTCTGATACATATATACACCCTGCAGCCACTAACCCCATAAAAACATCAAATATGTCTATCACCACAGAAAGTCCTTGTGTCACTTCTAGACCATCCTCACATCCCATAAGCAACCAGTGTTGAATTCTATTGCCATAGATTAGTTTTGCCTGTTCTTGCACTTTATAAAATGCAATCATGCTGCATCTAATCGTCTGTGCCTGGTTGATTTTTCTCAGAATGATGTTTTTAAGTTCATGTATGTTGTACCATGCATCAATATTCTTTTCTATTATGAGTATTATTTCTCTGAATGAATATACTGCAATTGATTTATTTATTCACCTGTTGTTGAAATTTGGGAGGTGTTTCCAGGTTGGGGCAATTATGAATAAAATTGCTATGAACATTCAAGTACAAGTCTTTTTGTGGAAATATGCTTTCATTTCTCTTGGGTAAATAAAGATCTAGGAGTGGAATTACAGGGTCATAGGTAGGCATATGTTAACTTTTTAAGAAACTACAAAACTGGGGTACCTGGGTGGCTCAGTCAGTTAAGCATCCTACTCTTGGTTTTGGCTCAGGTCATGATCTCAGGGTCATGAGATTGAGCCCCACGTGGGGCTCCATGCTCAACGGGGAGTCTGCTGGGGATTCTCTCCCTCTCCCTCTGCCCCTCCTCCACTCACTCGTGCACACAATCTCTCTCTCTCAAATAAATAAATAAATCTTAAAAAAAAAAAAGAAGAAGAAAAGAAAAAGAAACTGCCAAACTGCTTTCTGAAGTAGTTGTACCATTTTGTCTTCTTTGGCAATAGGTGAAAGGTCTAGTTGCTCCACATATCACCATTTGGTATAGGGGACATCCTAGTGGGTAAAATATGGTATTTCATTGTGGTTTTAATTTGTATTTCTCTGATGACTAATAACGTTGATGCCTTTCAGGTGCTTTTTGGCGCATCCTATGTCTTCTTTTGTGAAGTGTTTGTTTAAATATTTTGCCCAATTTCTTCAACTGGCTCATTTGTCATTTTATTATTGATTCATAGAAATTTTTAAAAATATATATTCTGGGATGGATAAAGAATATGTGGTATATATATGCAATGGACTATTACTCAGCCATCAAAAAGAATAAAATCTTGCCATTTGCAATGTCATGCATGCAGCTGAAGTGTATTATGCTAAGTGAAATAAGTCAGAGAAAGACAAATACCTATGGTTTCACTCATATGTGGAATTTAAGAAACAAAACAGATGAACATATGGGAAGGGGGGGAAGAAAAAAAGAGAGAGGGAGGTATGCCTGGGTGGCTCAGTTGGTTAAGCGTCTGCCTTCGGCTCAGGTCATGATCTCAGGGTCCTGGGATCGAGTCCCACATCGGGCTCCTTGCTTGGCAGAGAGCCTTCTTCTCCCTCTACCTGCTCTGCCTGCCACTCCCCCTGCTTGTGCTCTCTCTCTCTGACAAAAAAATAAATAAAATCTTTAAAAAATAAAAATCAAAAAAAAAGAGAGAGGGAAACAAACCATAAGAGACTCTTAAAGATAGAGAAAAAACTGAGGGTTGATGGAGGGAGGTGGGTAGGGTATGGGCTAGATAGGTAATAGGTATTAGGAGGGCACTTGTTATGATGAGCACTGGGTGTTGTATGTAAGTGATGAATCACTGAATTCTACTCCTGAAACCAATATTGCACTGTGTGTTAACTAACGGGTTAGTTAGATTTAAAAAAAAATTTGAAATGAAAAACAAAAGGCAAAAAAGAAATATATATATATTTTGGGAACCAAAGCAATCTATAGATTCAAAGCAATCCCAACCGAAATACCAACAATATTTTTCACAGAACTATAAGATAATACTAAAAGTTGTATGGAACCACAGAAGATCCCAAATAGCCAAAGCAATCTTGAGAAAAAAGAACAAAGCCAGAGGTATCACAATTCTAGATTTCAAGATATAGCACAAAGCTATAGTAATCAAAACTGTATGGCACTGGCACAAAAGTAGACACACAGATCAAAAGAACAGAATAGAGCCCAGAAATAAACCCACACATATATGGTCAATTAATCTTTGACAAAGGAGGCAAGAATATACAATGGGGAGAAAGAGTCTCTTCAACAAATGATGTTGGGAAAACTGAACAGCTACATGCAAAAGAATGAAACTGTACCGCTTTCTAACACCATACACAAAAATAAATTCAAAGTGCACTGAGGACCTAAATGTGAGACCTGAAATCCTAAACATCCTAGAAAAGAATATAGGCAATAATTTCTCTGACACTGGCCATAGCAACATATTTTCTAGATTGGTCACCTAAGGCAAGGGAAATAAAATCAAAAATAAACTATTGGGGCAAAATAAAAAGCTTTTACACAACAGAGGAAATCAACAAAACAAAAAGCCCACCTACTGAATGGGTGAAGATATTTGCAAATATATAACCAATAAAGGGGTTAATATTACAAATGATACAACTAATAAAGGGGTTAATATTCAAAATATATAAAGAACTCACACAACTAAACATCAAAAAACCAATGAACCAAACAAACAATCCCATTAATAAATGGGCAGTAGACCTGAAAAGACATTTCTCCAAAGAAGACATATAGATGGCCAACAGACACATGAAAAAATGTTCAACATCAATAATCATCAGAGAAATGCAAATCAAAACCACAATGAGATATCACCTTACATCTGTCAGGATGGCTAGAATAAAAAAGACAAGAAATAACAAGTGTTGGCAAATATGTGGAGAAAAAGGAACCCTCACACATGGTTGGTGGGAATGTAAATTGGTGCAGCCCTTGTGGAAAACATATGGTGGTTCCTGAAACAATTAAAAATGTAGAAATGCCATATGATCAAATAATTCCACTATTGGATATTTACCCAAAGAAAACAAAAATACCAATTTGAAAAGAGATATGCATCCCTATGCTTATTGCAGAATTATTTCAAATAACCAGGATATAGGGTGCCTGGGTGGCACAGATGGTTAAGCATCTGCCTTTAGCTCAGGTCCTGATCCCAAGGTCCTGGGATCGAGCCCCACATCAGGCTCCCAGCTCAGCAGGGAGTCTGCTTCTCCCTCTGCCTCTGCCTCTCTCCCCTGCTCATGCTCTCTCTGTCTCTCTCTCTCAAATGAATAAATAAAATCTTTTAAAATAAATAAATAAAATAAAATAGCTAGGATATGGAAACACACACACACACTCACACACAGAGGAATATTATGCAGCCATAAAAAAGGATGAGATCTTGCCATTTGCAATAATATAGATGGAACTAGAGGGTACTATGCTAAGTGAAGTCAGACTGAGAAAGATAAATGCCATACAATATTACTAATATGGAATGAAATCTAAAAAACAAGACAAATGAGTAAACAAATAAAAAGCAGAATCAGACCTATAAATATAGAGAACAAACTGATGCTTGACAGAGAGAAGGGGGTGAAGGGATGGTCAAAATGGGTGAAGGGGCGTAGGAGATCCAGGCTTGCAGTTATGGAATGAAAAAGTCACGAGAATAAAAGGTACAGCAGAGGGAATATAGTTAATGGTATTGTAGTAGTGTTGTATGGTGACAGATGACACTTTTGGTGAGCTTAGCATCACATAACATATAGAGAAGCTGAATCACTATATTGTATGTTGTATGTTTCTGAGAACAAGTTCTTTGTTAGAGTCTATATTCAAATATTTAATTCCAATATATGGCTTATCTTTCCTTCTTCCTAGCCCTGTTTTAGAACAAGAGGAATTTACCTTCTTATGTTTATCATATTTTTTAAAGATTTTATTTATTTATTTGAAAGAGAGAGTGTGAGTGAGAGAGAGAGAGAAGGAGCAGGGGGAGGAGTGGAGGGAGAGGGAGAAACAGACTCCCTGCCGAGCAGGGTGCCTGACGTGGGGCTCGATCTCAGGACTCTGGGATCATGACATGAACCGAAGGCAGACACTTAACTGATTGAGCCACCCAGGTGCCCTATCATATTTTTTTATTTTACAATTAACGGTTTCTGGTTCCTAAGAAGTTTTACATACTCTAAAGTGTAAAATATATTTTTTATTTTTTCCAGAAGTTTTATGGCTTTAGCTTATATGTTTAAGTCTCTAATCCACCCTAAATTAATTTCTGTATAGTATGAAATAGAGCTTGAAGTTTATTTTTTCCACACATTTATATTAATTATTAAATTTTAAGTTAAAGATTTTGGGTGAGAAACATAAGAACACAATATACCTAACCAGCACTTGAAAATGATTCCTTTTACTTTGCCACTTTTCATTATTGTTGATGTTGTTTCAGTGTAGCTCATGTCTATACAAGAATAGTCCAAACAGAAGTGGTCTAAAATGGTTCATAGGTCTGAGGATGGCAAACCACTTCTACCATTTGCTTCTGTCTCAGTTCCACCTTTTCTGAGGATATTTGCTGGATGGCTCAAGCTTAGGAGGTCTCACACATCCTGGGGCCAAACATGCATATTGAGCAAATTGCATCACCTGCTTCTCTTGTGAAATGTACTAATATTGGCAAATGATTTGATCTTCTACCTAGAAATTCACTTTAGCAGCGATCCACAAAATGTGCAGTTCCCCTCCTGAATAGTGGGTCTATGGCAGCCCTCTTTTAAATAAATATACCACAATGTTATTTTTCAGGGCTTTAAAAATTTCTATAAAATAAAATAACTAAGAGAAAACTAACACTTTAACATATCTAAGTATGGAATCTTCATTATTCTATTGAAATTCTTTTTATGTGTGCTTCCTTATAATTAATTGGTTTAAAATCATTTATTACTTTCACAGTACAAAACTAAGCAGAGTAAAAACTAATGATATACTATACATTGGCTAAATGAATTTAAATTTAAAAAAAACTAAGAGTATTAACATACTATATGTTACCATTAAACCATCGAGCTCCTGACCTCCCTTCATTCCTTTTTATTTTTTTACATTTTTATTATGTTATGTTAATCACCATACATTACATCATTAGTTTTTGATGTAGTGTTCCATGATTCATTGTTTGCGTATAACACCCAGTGCTCCATTCAATAGTACCCTCTTTAATACCCATCACCAGGCTAACCCATCCCCCCACCCCCTCCCCTCTAGAACCTTCAGTTTGTTTCTGAGTTCACAGTCTCTCATGGTTTGTCTCTCCCTCCAATTTCCCCCTCTTCATTTTTCCCTTCCTACTATCTTCTTTTTTTAACATATAATGTATTATTTGGTTCAGAGGTACAGGTCTGTGATTCAACAGTCTTACACGATTCACAGTGCTCACCATAGCACATACCCTCCCCAATGTCTATCACCCAGTCACCCCATGCCTCCCACCCCCAACCACTCCAGCAACCCTCAGTTTGTTTCCTGAGATTAAAAATTCCTCATATCAGTGAGATTATATGATACATGTCTTTCTCTGATTGACTTATTTCACTCAGCATAATACCCTCCAGTTCCATCCATGTCGTTGGAAATGGCAAGATTTCATTCCTTTTGATGGCTGCATAATATTCCATTGTATATATATACCAAATCTTCTTTATCCATTCATCTGTTGATGGATATCTGGGCTCTTTCCATAGTTTGGCTATTGTGGACATTGCTGCTATAAACATTGGGGTGCACGTACCCCTTCGGATCACTACATTTGTATCTTTGGGGTAAATACCCAGTAGTGCAATTGCTGGGTCATAGGGTAGCTCTATTTTCAACTTTTTGAGGAGCCTCCATACTGTTTTCCAGAGTGGCTGCACCAGCTTGCATTCCCACCAACAGTGTAGGAAGGTTCCCCTTTCTCTGCATCCCCGCCAACATCTGTCGTTTCCTGACTTGTTAACTTTAGCCATTCTGATTGGTGTGAGGTGATATCTCATTGAGGTTTTGATTTGGATTTCCCTGATGCCGAGCGATGTTGAGCACTTTTTCATGTGTCTGTTGGCCATTTGGATGTCTTCTTTGGAAAAACGTCTGTTCATGTCTTCTGCCTATTTCTTGATTGGATCATTTGTTCTTTGGGTGGTGAGTTTGATAAGTTCTTTATAGATTTTGGATAATAGCCCTTTATCTGACATGTCATTTGCAAATATCTTCTCCCATTCTGTCGGTTGTCTCTTGGTTTTGTTGACTGTTTCTTTTGCTGTGCAAAAGCTTTTTATCTTGATGAAGTCCCAATAGTTCATTTTTGCCCTTGCTTCCCTTGCCTTTGGTGATGTTTCTAGGAAGAAGTTGCTGCGGCTGAGGTCGAAGAGGTTGCTGCCTGTGTTCTCCTTTAGGATTTTGATGGACTCCTGCCTCACATTTAGGTCTTTCAACCATTTTGAGTCTACTTTTGTGTGTGGTGTAAGGAAATGGTCCAGTTTCATTCTTCTGCATGTGGCTGTCCCATTCTCCCAACACCATTTGTTGAAGAGACTGTCTTTTTTCCACTGGACATTCTTTCCTGCTTTGTCGAAGATTAGTTGACCATAGAGTTGAGGGTCCATTTCTGGGTGCTCTATTCTGTTCCATTGATCTATGTGTCTGTTTTTGTGCCAGTACCATACTGTCTTGATGATGACAGCTTTGTAATAGAGCTTGAAGTCTGGAATTGTGATGCCGCCGGCTTTGCTTTTCTTTTTCAACATTCCTCTGGCTATTTGGGGTCTTTTCTGGTTCCATACAAATTTTAGGATTATTTGTTCCATTTCTTTGAAAAAAGTGGGTGGTATTTTGATAGGGATTGCATTGAATGTGTAGATTGCATAGGCAGCATTGACATCTTCATGATATTTGTTCTTCCAATCCATGAGCATGGAATGTTTTTCCATTTCTTTGTGTCTTCCTCAATTTCTTTTATGAGTATTTTATAGTTTTCTGAGTACAGATTCTTTGCCTCTTTGGTTAGATTTATTCCTAGGTATCTTATGGTTTTGGGTGCAATTGTAAAAGGGATTGACTCCTTAATTTCTCTGTCTTCTGTCTTGCTGTTGGTGTATAGGAATGTCACTGACTTCTGTGCATTGATTTTATATCCTGCCACTTTACTGAATTTCTGTATGAGTTCTAGCAGTTTTGGGGGGAAGTCTTTTGGGTTTTCCTATTGAAATGTTTTTAAATCTACAATTTCTATTTAATATAGGGTACAAGCCAGCATTCTTGCTTTAGGGAAACCACAAGTTCCACTGTAATAAAAGGAAAATAAAAGCTATGTGATGCAGAATTTTATCTTGCCCAGGGCCTGAGCAGTTAATAAAGCCAAGATGTAACCTGCACCTATTCACAAAATCCAAAAAATTCTCAAAATAACAGTTCACATTTCATATTTTTCTGAAGTCCTGTCAATAAAATCAAGCAAGGGAAAATAGTAAATATGTTTCATTTGTACTTTTACAGTATAGATATTAACTGGTTCATGGTCACAAGGTTGATAAAATATTTTAGGAGAAACCAATACAATTTTGTAGTTTGTTTACGATGTCCAGAGAATTTGACTTCTTACAGATTCACCAAGTCTGACACTCTTAGCAATCAGATATTAATATTGTTTGAAAGTTTTTGTCTTCATCATATTTGATTTTCATAAAGCACTAAAGTATTTCAAAATACAGAGCTAATTTATCATTTTTGTGGTTTTTACATAAAACTCAAATACTTGGTGCAAAGTGTTGTATTCAAAGTAACAACATGCAGCAACCAAAGGTAATTTAAAAGTAATTCTCAAAAACTAATGATGTACTATATGTTGGCTAACTGGACATTAAAAAAAGTTCCAATTGAAAACCCCTTCACGGTACTGGATGCCAACTTACTAATGTTCCCATTTACTCATTTTGATATGTTATTCTCAAAGCATTTGCGTTTTTAAAGAAATCATTTTTTAATTCTTTTTAAAAAAGTAATTCTAACTCCTAGGTGTACCTCTTGAAGAATATTAAAGAAAATCTAATTTATAACCCATTTCTTTAAAATCATATACTTTCCTCATTCCTATTGATTTCCAATTTTCCCCACTCCCACTTTCAACTCTCTTCCCTAAATTTCCTTCCATCTGTCTCTTGATGAGACTTTCCCTTTCCTTTCCCTCTTCCTTTTTATCCTTTGCTATTCTCTTTTTCTCTCAAGACAATATCTTCACGCAAGTACCCATTTGTGCTTCTACTGTTCAGCCTCTAAAGATTATGCCAATCTGCAGAGTAAATTGGTTAGGCAGGAGAACAGAGAAAAGCATTTCTCCTCACACATTAATATTTTCTGTCCCTGTTACATACATATCACCTCTCTTAAGGAAGTCTCAAGATATTTTAAGGTACCCAGCATGCCAGTGCACCTCCAGCTAGTAGTTATCTCTCAATCAAACTTGACAGAAAGACTGAGGTTAAGCAATTTTCTCAATTAAATTGTGGATAATAAGGAATTTGGCTTAGGACTTTGTCTCCCAAATTAAAACATTTTTCCAGTGAACACCAAGCTTCTTTAAGGCTTTACATGGACAAATACACCTTATCCATCTTCAAAATGGCTTTCACTGGCATTATAAACTGTCCCCACTTTATGAAAACAAAGGATCTTGATTAAAACAAAGAAAATTAAATCTATGATAATAATTTTGTGTGGTCACTGGGTGAACATGCAACAGTTTTTTTCACAGGATAAATATGATTTATTCTGATCATGGTGGATTCTTAAAGAATCACTTCTAATTAAACTGCCTGATAAATAAGCAGAAATGTAAAAACCCTTACTCCCATAATTACTTAGGGAATAAGATTGTACCTAATTTTGTGCAAAACATAGGTGTTCTATTGCTAGAATATAAAGAAGAATATAAAGGTCACAACTTAAAATAATATACATCATCTTTCAGGTAAAATAATAGTGAAATCTATGACAAGGAAATTATGTAGTATACTTCTAATGAGTGCTTCCAAGTATTTAATTCCACATGGTCCATACTGGGAACATCACACTTAAAGTCACAGCTTATCAAATGTTTAAAGACCCAAAGAACATTAAATACCACAAAAAGTTTCACCATTCTATGAAAGACTACTATAGTGCTATATCCATCTAGGCCTAAAAGATCCTAAAGTCAAATATGATTTTACTACCTCTTGGAAAGATGTATGATAGTAGAAGGGTAAAATCAATAATATGGGCTCTTGTTTTAAGGTGTAAAGATACATGAATTTTGTGTTTTAATTAAAAAGCCATTTCCTCCAGGAAGCTTCCCATGATAAGGATAAAGCATTTTTTTAGTCTTACTTAATTTCAATGATCTTAACACTTTATTCCTATTTGATCTGGGGGTGATTAAATATATCTAGTATATTTGACTTCAAAGTCAAGCAAGCCTATAAGCTATATATGTATAGCTCTTCAATAAGTATGTAACAGTGAGGGGCACCTGGCTGTTTCAGTTGGTTAAGCATCTGACTCTTGATTTCAGCTCAGGTCATGTCTCAGGGTTGTGAGATCGAAACCCATGTCAGCCTCTGCACTGGGCATGGAGCATGCTTAAGATTCCCTCTCTCCCTCACCCTCTGCCCCTCCCAACCCTGCTTGCTTTCTTGAGTTTTCGCTCTCACTCTCTCTCAAAATATAAAATAAAAAAATAATTATGTAACATTGAAAATATACTTTTGATCTTTACTGTCATTAAATGGTTTTTAACTATAAGCCTGAGAAATGCGAACATTTCTGATAGAAATTGTATGGCCTACATTAAAACTGTTTGTTAGGGCTTTCCCTTATTTTGTTGAGTTTATTTAGTTAATTCATATTTATATCGTTTCCTTTTTCCATGATCAGTGGTCTTCTATTCCTCAGGATTACCAAGCAATGTTTCTATATTTTCCTAGTACCTATCTCTATTATCCTACCCCCTCATCCCCTAGCTATTAAACTAATTTCACTCCTTTCAAACTGTATGCCCTTTCCAACCAACTCTAAATTCTTAGAAAATAATTTTGTCTCCTCATTCACAGAAAATACAGAATCTCTCTGTAGTAGTCAGGGTACAGTCTAAACTACTGTAACAAAGAGACTCTAAAACCCAGTACTTAAATAAGATAAATGCTTATTTTCTTCTGACATAACATACAAAGGCAGATAGGAAAGCAGTCTGGGCTTTGCTCAGGAGGACAGCCAAGATCCCAAACAGACAGGTTGGCTCATGCCCTCACATGATGAAAACTATCCAAGACTGGATGCCATTTTAGTCATTTCCCAGTCAGGTGGAAGGAGAAAGCGTAATCCAGAGTAAGCCACTTACTGTACCTTTCCTAAAAAAAAATATACACATCATCCCAGTCATATCCCATTAGCCCAAATATAGTCACATAACCACATTACCTGCAAGGAAGGCCATTGCAAGGGAGGCTCTATTACTAATAAGAATAAAAGAAAATTAATACCAGAGGACAATTTAGCAGTCCCCATCAAAACAGTAGATAGAAAATTTTCAAATTATTTCTGTAAATCATAACTCTAACACTAACTATAAACCACAAAAAATATACCTGGATCCACACCCTTATTTTTATTCCCTTTGGTTAGTTGAGGACCCATTCATCCTCCTTTCATCTTGAACCTATCTTTAGCTCATTTTCCAGGAGCCTTCTTCTGTCATTTATTCTCTTTCTCTTATAACTTCAAACATACCATGTCTACTGGCTTGGTAACTTTAAAGTCAGCATAGTGGAAATATTTACACCACAGAAATGGGCAAATGGCACAAAACTGAGGGGTTTGTTCCTCTGAAGAGCCAGTTTTTAAACTTTTGTTAGCACATCATTGTCTTCAATTCATTCCTTGCATACTAGTCAGAGACTTCTTAACCCACAAGGTGAATCAAGATCATATGATCAACTTCTCAAACGTCATAAATCTGAGTTAGTTGTCTCTTTCATGTGCTCTTAAAAAGCCTTGAACATTCTCATCCTACCACTTACCACACTGTGTTGCAATAACCTGTTTCCTTGTTTTTATTCCCCTATTAGACTGTTTAAAGATGGAAAGTATTTCTCTCATGTATTCCCAGCACCTAAAACAATGCCTAACACATAATTAATGCTTAAAAACTATCTGTGGAAAAAATGAATGAAATAACAAATAAATGTGTTTTCCCCCAAATATATGCCAACCTCCACATTACTCCCTTTAAGCAATATCCTTGTTACCCTTTACTCCTCAGTTTATGAACCATACATTTCGGTATTTTATGGATTACAGATAATCTATCCATCCTGATCACACTTTTTAAAAAGCAGCAATAAATTTGACTAGGCTCTTAAATATTAAAAATAGCTACCCTCATCAGTCCCTGAAAATATTCTTTTGCATTTCATTTGCTCATATTGTACAAAGTTTGGCTTGGAATAGAACTGCAGCCTCAGCTTCCACTTTACAGAAGCCTTCTGAGAAAGAAAGTAGTTCTTGACAGCTAGCTTCTGTGGCTGGAGGACTGCCACAAAAAAATCTGAATATGCCGCTGTTGCTTAAAATAAAACCCTCTCCCTTATTCTTGTAAATTATGTTGCTTGAGAGGGATTATTTCCACAGAAAAGCACAGAATAATTAATGTAATGTACAAATCCCATCTCTAACTAGAATTTTGACATAATCTACTCCCAAATTCCATCCCTCAGGAAATTTAGCAAAAATTCAGTATCTTTTTATGTATATAAATGGCACCCCCCTCAAAAAAAAAGTGGGTTTTTTTAACACTTTATTCCTATTTGATCTGGGGGTGATTAAATATATCTAGTATATTTGACTTCAAAGTCAAGCAAGCCTATAAGCTATATATGTATAGCTCTTCAATAAGTATGTAACAGTGAGGGGCACCTGGCTGGCTCAGTTGGTTAAGCATCTGACTCTTGATTTCAGCTCAGGTCATGTCTCAGGGTTGTGAGATCAAACCCCATGTCAGCTTCTTCTTTTTTAAGATTTTATTTATTTATCTGACACAGAGAGAAAGAGAGAAAGAGAGAAAGAGTGGCAGGCAGAGGAAGAGGGAGAAGCAGACTCCCGAGCAGGGAGCCCGACGTGGGGCTCGATCCCAGGACCCTGGGATCATGACCTGAGCCGAAGGCAGACGCTTAACAACTGAGCCACCCAGGCACCCCAAAAAGTGTCTTCTTTGTAAGAGCTTATCTCAGTAATTGGAGCCTCTTTTTTGTCAAGTGGTAGTAGTCTAATTTCATTTTATCTCATATTCAAATATTACTTTAACTATCTCTAAACCTCTATTTTAAATTAGATGACTTTCATCGATATTGTCTATTCAAATATTAAATCATTTTTTAAACAGAAATATACTGGCCATCTACTGTGTGCCTAGCCCTCTTTTAGGCATTGAAAAACCAGAAATAAAAAGATAATAGAAGATTCCTCCCCTTGGGGAGTTTATATCATAGTAAGGAAGAAAGACAGTAAACATATAAACAAATAAACCATATACTTTCAATGAGTAGTAAGGGCTCTAAGGAAAAGAAAGACCATGTGAAGGAATGGCAAATGTGTCAGGTGAGGGAATAGGCAGGACAGGGTGGGCTATCTTAAATAGGATAATCAGACAAGGGTTTTCTAAACTCTGATGGGAAAAAAGATATCCAAGTGTACAGTGGAGGGGAAAGCAGAGGGAATACAGCAGCAAACTCAAATACCCTGAGGAATAGGAGAGTAGTGTGTCTGACTGACAGAAAGTCAGTAATGATCGGAGAATAGTGATTTTAAATCACATGGTCTCCCACCATATTTAATTTTATTTTCTTTAAGAGAGAATACATACTCATAATGTTACTCATAAGCTTATCAAGCCACCAACATGAAGTCTCTATGCACAGAATTGGAAGTGGTGGGCATTGGCACATCGTTGTGAATATTTCAAAGATACAGATATAAATAACTTCAAAAGCATAAATTAAATAATTAACAATACTCAAGCATAACTTAAAAATTAGGAAATGATGAGTTTTGAGTTTTTATTACCTTTTTCTTTAATAGTATTTAATTGCGACTTTATACATTTAGATTTTGAATAATGGCTATGTTTAATAACTGGGTGACAAAACTCCTTAGAATTTAACAACTGGTTCCTGCAAGCAGGTACATACCAGCTCCGGCACACCACCAATGCATGCTCTCTGTGAGTAAGAGCCCTTTGAGCTGCCCAGAAACCTGAAAGGATCTATGGAAATATTTAATTTCTAATTTCATATCCTGCTTGCTGCTGCCAAATGGTTTCTCCCACTTCCCCGCACTCACCTGAAAACAAACAAAAAATAAAATAAAAAGGGAAAAGCTGGGTTTTTGTTTTGTTTTGTTTTGTTTTTTAAAGATTTATTTATTTATTTGAGAGAGCGAGAATGAGAGAGAGTACATGAGAGGGGGGAGGGTCAGAGGGAGAAGCAGGCTCCTCGCTGAGCAGGGAGCCCAATGCGGGACTCGATCCCGGGACTCCAGGATCATGACCTGAGCCGAAGGCAGTTGCTTAACCAACTGAGCCACCCAGGTGCCCATAAAAGCTGGTTTGTAGATACATCATTTGTGGCCTATCCTGGAAAGTAAACTGAGGTTTGTTTGTTTGTTTTAATTTTTATGATTTCTCACATATTAATGTTAAGGTCAAAAGCCAGGGTTCTAGGATTCCATACTAGCTCTTAGCAGTGAAAAACTAATAAAATTGTTTTAAGGTAATCATATAACAAACTTAATACTAAGATTACTAAGATGCTCTTTAAAGTGCCTAAGCATTGAGATAAAAACTAATGATTATGTGACTATATGTCTAAGCGGAAGGTAACTTTTTAAAATGCTAAGTTCTTTTTGCAAAAGCAAAATACACAAGGATGAGGTACTAAATAACAAGATTACCATGTTCCAAGTTAATAAATATAAGAGCATTGCTAGAACTGTAGCACACTAAACACTAACCTATCTTGAGTATGTACTTTTATTCTTTTTCTATTCTTAGCCACATTGTCATTATCACCCATTTATATTTCATTTTAACAAATAGCTTACCAAACGTTAAAAATTTTCACTGTCATGCTCGCTTTGGCAGCACATATACTAAAATTAGAACAACAGAGAAGATTAGCATGGCCCCTGAGCAAGGATGACATGCAAATTTGTGAAGCACTCCATATTTTTCAAAAACATTTTTTTTCACTGTCTGTTGGAGGCCTAGAGCAGATGTTACTATTTATCTTGAAGAGGAAACAAACACACACACACAAACAACATGTAATAGTACTCCTAAAGTGGCAAAAAATTAGAACAGTTTACAGATTGGCTCTCTAGTATAAGGAAGAAAGAGTTTAAATAATAATAAATTATATTAAATATATAAAATTCATTGTGTATATATATATGAAACATGAAAGTATAAAATCACAATGGTTTTTAAATATGTACTTCAGCTATAAGCAAAGTGTACAAATTACAAAAGATCATGGGCTTACACAGGGACAACTGCAAAATGGTTTTCTTTAACAATAATTTGTCTACATCACTATTTTAGCACATTTTACACATATCAAATGACAGATGTACAATTTTATGTATGGAGAATTGTTTTAAATGAGCTGTACATAGTATCATAAAACCTAAGCTAATAGGCAAACTGGCCTCAAGGCCTTACTAACAAATGTAGCTTTCAAGAACAGCAAAAGAAATGGCCTGGATACTCATTAAATAGAATTGACTATAATTCACTAACTCCCTAGTGTGGTACTACATTTGGTATCAGAATAAGGATTGCCTTTGGCTATAGAGTTTACTCCAGACCATGGACAGAGTGGACTGCTCATCTTTCACTTAGCTTATTACACATCAGATGGAGCATTTAGTTATGTGTGGCTTAAGGAACAGATGATGTTCTAAATCACAAGAACTTGGTTACTGAAGAGCAAGAGTCTTAGTTAGTTATACGTGGTCTAGAAATCCACATGAGTTTTGCAATATAAGAAAACCTGCAATAAAAAATAAACAAAATCTACTAAATATTGGAAATGTTAACTTAGCAATATTATTAAAAGTAAAGAAAAACTATGATTAAAAAATAAAACAGAGCCACCATAACCAAGTAATCAATGTTAAAATCCTAATAATATAACATATTGATATTATATAACTCCCTGATAGAATGCACCAGAAAGGGCATTCTTCCTCCAAATTCATAACCTTAATCGAATCGTAAGAAAACATCAACAAGCCCAAATTGAAGAATGTTCTGCAGAATACTTAACCATTATTCATTCAAAGTATCAAAGTCACAAGGAACTGGCACAGATTGGAGGTAAGGAGACATACATGGTAAGTAAATGCAATATAGGATCCTGGACTGGATCTTGGAACAGAAAAAGGACATTAGTGGAAAAACAGGAAATTGGTTAAAGTCTGTAGTTTGTTAATAGTGATGGGTCACTGGTAATTTCTTTGTTTTGTTCATTCTTCTATGGCTATGTGAAGTGTTAACCGCAGGGAAGCTGAGTAAAGACTACATATGGAAACTGTACTGTCTTTGCAAATCTCCTATAAATATAACATTATATCAAAATTACATGTTTAAAAAACACATGAATTTACAATACATAAAATATAGAGAAAAATTGGGTGCCTGGGTGGCTCAGTTGGTTAAGCGACTGCCTTCGGCTCAGGTCATGGTCCTGGAGTCCCGGGATTGAGTCCCACATCGGGCTCCCTGCTCGGCGGGGAGTCTGCTTCTCCCTCTGACCCTCCTCCCTCTCATGCTCTCTGTCTCTCATTCTCTCTCTCTCAAATAAATAAATAAAATCTTAAAAAAAAATAGAGAGAGAAAAATCGAAATTACATATTTTATCACCAAACAAATCAAACATTTGATTGTTGTTTTGCTGTTCATTTGATTTGTTATTTTCTCTTTTTCTGTCTTTCTTTCCTTTTCTTTATAGTAAAACCTCTGAACACATGTCTTTGGTAAGGCTGACCAGTACTGAGAAGGGCACTCATTCGGCAACCTGAGTGCCTAGCTTCAGATTCTCTCTCTAACACTTACTGTGTGACTGGGGCAAACTACATCTAAAAAATAAAATTTAAATTTAAAAATTAAATTAAATAAATTAACTTCTTGTGCCCAGTTCCTTTACAAATGGGGAAAATAATATCTGCCCCATAGAGTTGCTGTAAGAATAAATGAATTAATATATGCAAAGCACTTAGAACAGTGTACATAAAGTGAGCACCATTTGACAGAAGTTTGGAGGCAGAGTGACATCTCCCACTCTAGAAGGCAAAGAGGGATAACTCTTTCTCTCCCTTTACTCTCTTACTATAATGGAGCTGACATTACTGGAGGATGGCTCCAGTTGATCAGATACTTGTGACTGAAATTTTGACTCCTGAAAGTATAATGTGTGAAGGGGCAGCATTAGCAGAATCAAGCAAGCAAAAAATTCCCAGGCCCAGCACTCCAGACAAACTCCCCAGATGGAAATCAGGCTGTGCTCTCAGCTACCTACCTCTTTTTTGCTAGTCATCTTCCCCATGCCCCCCTAACTCCAGTGTTCCTGCTGCTCTGTGAGCCATTGTATGCCCTTCCAACAAATTGCCTTGCTGCTCAAGTTTGTAAATGCTGGGTTCTCTTATTTGTGGCCAACCACAAACATGCTGTGTGTGTGCCCTGATACCACTAAGTCTGTGAGGAGAGGTGTCCTGAGTCTTCTTCTGAAAACACTGTCCTCAGATTACACTTTTACTAAAAAGGAATGAAGTTTCTTGAGTTGGTGTTTGAGACAACAAGTTGAAGGGAAAGGAAACCCTATTGGAATGCAGGCTTATTGAGGAAGGACCCACAGTTATTTCACCGTATCCCAATTGTCCATCATGCAAGTTCTCTCCAGGCCCAGGATGGAGAGCAAACAAAGGTGGAGGTCCACTATTCATGGAGATTTCATGGACAATGCAACTACTGATTAGAACGATGCAAAAAAAATGGCCCAGTTTGCATTTGCTCTCAAGACAACTCATTATACATTAAACACTAGAAGTCCAATCTGTATCCTTCAGTGGTGCCTCATAATAAGACTTTGATACTAGAGAACAGCCATGGGTATCTTTGTGTTTTGCATATTGGAAAAATTATTTGGGAAGATGGAATAATTACTGAAAGGCCTAGATTACCCCGTAAATGCAATATTACTTATATGATTGATGAGACCTCAGGAGAAATTCATTAGGTCTTATAAGAAAAACTCTGAATTAAAAATTCAGATTATTAGATTACAAACTTGGATTGGATAAGATTTCATTAGAAACTACAAAACAATACTGAAATAGTTAATCATATGAAAGCACAAGCAAAAGTCTCCACTAGCGTTTGTGAATGTAATGTACAATGAAAATGTACAATGCTATGCACTGCTAATCAAGAATCAAAAATTCTGATTAAGAATCATACCATTAGTGTCATATATTTAAAGATATTCCCTCATTGTGAACATTGTATTAATTTTTAAAATTCATCCTATTGTGAAAGACAATTATCATATGATCTCACTGATATGAGGAATTTGAGAAAATAAGACAGAGGATCATAGAGGAAGGGAGGGAAAAATGAAACAAGATGAAACCAGAGAGGGTGACAAACCATAGGAGACTCTCAACCTCAGGAAACAAACTGAGGGTTGCTGGAGTGGAGGGCGGGGGAGGGACGGGGTGGCTGGGTGATGGACAGTGGGGAGGGTATGTGCTATGGTGAGCACTGTGAATTGTATAAGACGGATGAATCACAGACCTGTACCCACAGACCTGGAACAAATAATGTATTATATGTTAACAAAAAATAATAATAATAATAAATAAAATTCATCCTATTGTAATTCTGATAACTGCTTGGTTTTGTATTTTACTATGGACTTGCTAGATACTTATGCACCTGCAAACTGCTCAGAAAAAGGTGAAACAGAAATGGAGATAATTAAAAAACTATAGCACAACTATAAAGCAGTAGCAAAAATGAGAAATTGCAAGAGTAAATACAGTTCTAAAAAAAACACTTAATTTTTCCCTAGTGCCAGAGAGAAGAGTACTCCTCCCCCTCCCTTTAGCATTTACCTTAGAAAACTTGATCAAATGCTTTCTCTGTCTTTTTGAGATGTATATACATTTTTTAAAAGATTAAAAACCTCACACTGGTTCTACATCCCAGGAATGCATTTCTCAGAGACCTCAGAGCAATTTCTTTGAAGTATGAACTTCTAGGAGGGTGGATGGCATTCCTTTCCCGGGCTCTGTGGGAATTTAAACCTCTGTGCTTGGCTTCTTGACGGTACTTCCTGCTTGTCATAAGGACACAAGTTGAGGTGCAAACTTCCAGTTATACAGTAAATGTTGTGGGGATGTAATGCACAGCATGGTGACTATAGTCAATAATATTGTACTGCATATTTGAAAGATGCTAAGAGAGCAGATCTTGAAAGTTCTCATCATAAGAAAAAAAAATGTAACTCTGTATGGTGCCAGATGGTAACTGGACTTACTGTGGTGATCATTTCACAATGTATACAAATACGAATCATTATGTTGTACACCTGAAACTAATATAATGTCAGATGTCAATTATACATGAATTAAGAAAAAAGATATAGGAAATCTTATTTTTTTCTTTCAATAAAGACAATTAGCATAAATGTAATGAATTGTATCTGCCTACCTAGCTATATTAAAGGGTGAGATTTCTTTCATTGCAATCTCCTCAGCAGATTGCATGTGATGTGCATCTCAGTCTGATTAATCTTAATTGTATTTCCCCAACCCAGCTTAGGGATACAGTGGGAATAATTCCTACAGAAGCTCATTAACTTCTCTCTGAATAAACCCCATGCCCAGTTGTGGAAAGCCATGTAGGGTAGGCCATCTGACACAGAAACATCAAATAAAACAAAAACTGATTAATAGAACCTACCAGCAGTGCTGGAAGGAAAAAATAAAACAAAACTTCTGAATAATGTGTTTTTTTATGTTCATTCAGTTATCACTCTGACACCAAAATAAGGAGCACTAGAAAGATGTAACGCCGGGCGCCTGGGTGGCTCAGTTGGTTAAGCCACTGCCTTCGGCTCAGGTCACGATCCTGGAGTCCCGGGATCGAGTCCCGCATCAGGCTCCCTGCTCGGCGGGGAGTCTGCTTCTCCCTCTGACTCTCCCCCCTCTCATGTGCTTTCTCTCTCTCATTCTCTCTCTCTCAAAATAAATAAATAAAATCTTTAAAAAAAAAAAAGATGTAACGCCAACACACAAGTGAATAGTGTTCCCATGACACAGTAGGCAGTGAACGACAAACACTTGAAGGAATTATAATATGGTAAAATATGGTAAAATAAATCTCCCAGAAGGCTGGAGCTATGCCAATTTTAACTCATTTTTTTACAACGTTCTATAAAAATGTTGAAAAACTTTCAATGTTAAAGCTGATGACATTGACAAGATTGAGTGATCATAAGGTTTGAGTGCCTAGATACGTGGTTTTGTACAATGGAGAACGACGTGTATTCATGATGTTTTGTAAAGCTAAAAGCACTTTCTTTGATGATTAGTTGTTTGCAGTACAGGTCATCAAAGAAAGACATTGTCATGACTGTTTTTCTATTCTTCTGTACAATGTGTGTGAAATAAAGAACATTTTCCATATTGCAGACTGTAAAACACCAGTATCCCACAAGACATTATTTATATTCAGTGAGAAACAATAAAAAGCAAGGACGTTTTGTGGTTAAATAAATCTGAGAATGCCCTACTTGAAGGCTATGAGGAAACATACCATAAACAATCCCAGTTAATTAGAACCTCCCCAATTACTTGACCATGAATTCTCCTCCCCTTTCTTTTTACCCATTTAATAATAACAACAATAATGATGATGATGACAAAATAGCTATCACTTATTAGGCACTTATTATGTGTCACAGTTTTATGTACTACTTTACATGTAAGGCTCACTTAATCCTTATAAAAACCATATGAAGAACATACTATCATGGTTATCCCCATTTTACAAATGAAGAAACAGAGGTTTAGAAGAATTAAGTAATTCGCCAAGGTCACCCAACTTGTGGTAGAGAAAGAACCTGAATCTAGAAAGACTACTTCTTAGCCACTTGCTCAGCTGCCTCCCCTTCCTTAGCAGAGGGTTGCGCATCCTCAGACCATTCATTACCTCAGGAAGGTTATTGCTTTCACTTCAATTCTTCTCACTTGCTTCTTTGAACGATTTCCATTCCATGCTTGGTCGGAGTTATGTTGCCTGGTTTCCACACTTATCAGCTGTGCTATCATCATTTCATTGTCCTTTCCCTCTGTTTTGGCTGTGCTTCTCAAGTTTGTCCTCCACAGTGCTCTGTGTCTCTATTCCCTCATCTAGAAAATTGTAAATAGAATAGTAATACTACCTGCCTCATAGGTTATTGTGAGGCTTAAACAAACTAAGACCTCCAGTGAAATGTCCTTTGAACAGCCATCTGGCCATAGCAGGAGCTCAGTGAATATTAAAATTTTAAAATTAATATTCACCACCTGTATTATTCTTGCTATTTTCCTCACTGATTCAGTCTCTACACAGTCAGCCTCTGGGTGATACAGAAACAATATACTGGTAACAGGTGTATAAGAGCATTTGACTGCCTAAAAATGTAGTGCATATACTCTGTAGGAGGATTATAAACCAGTTTTTGAGTTGGTAGATCTTTATTTCTGCCAAGGGTGAGAAGTAACAAAGAAACAAAAGGTCTTCATACCTACTTTCAGAAGAGCAAGATTTTTGCTCTTTCTTTCTTGCCATGCAGACTATCTGTTGCTTTTCTCAGTCTAGTTTCCATGGTCTTGCAACGGAAAGTCCCTTGGAATCTAGCAAAAATAGTCCTTGTTTTTGTTCCTGATGTGACTTTGTGTGTTTCCCTCTGTTTTTGTAGATATTTAAGTTGGAAGGTAGGAATGAATGCATTAGAGGAAGCCAGTGAGAGGCTATTTTTAACCAAAATCATGGAATCTTCTCTTAAAGGATATTCTTCAGGCAAAATTCGCATCTTCTAAAAGCACTTCTGAGATTTTTTTACAGTTCCCTACTTAAAACTTGGAGATTTGCTTATTTGAAGAAAGCAGTTATATAAGTTCAGTGTTACTTCATGCATGAATTTCAGAGAAGCCTAAAAGCTATATAGTTGCATCTACTTTTAAAGAACTATTGTGTAAGACTGATGAATCACAGACCTGTACCTCTGAAACAAATAATACATTATATGTTTAAAAAAAGAGAGGGAGAGAAAATAGTAGGAAGGGAAAAATGAAGAGGGGGTAATCAGAGGGGGAGATGAACCATGAGAGACTATGGACTCTGAGAAACAAACTGAGGGTTCTAGAGGGGAGGGGGGTGGGAGGATGGGTTAGCCTGGTGATGGGTATTAAAGAGGGCACGTACTGAATGGAGCACTGGGTGTTATACGCAAACAATGAATCATGGAACACTACATCAAAAACTAATGATGTAATGTATGGTGATTAACATAACATAATAAAATAAAATTTAAAAAAAAGATGTAACATCAATTTAAAAAAAAAAGAACTGTATGGGCTAACAAATCAAATCACTGTCAGTTGTCAGTTTGTATCCCTTGATCTGTACAGCAGTAAATTATAACTGTATTGCTTCCACCCTTTGGATCTAAAGCTGGCTTGCCCAGTGCTTGGGGCAGCATTGGCTCTCTAGCCTAGAGCAGTAGCTCTCACCAAGGGCTTTGGGGAGGTGTTCTTACAACTTATTCCCACAGAGATTCTGTTATTGTTCTCTCCCATGACTACCTAAAAAGGCAGTATTATTGCCTAGTAATGAATAATAATAACTACAGCAGCTAACACTTGAAGGGTTTACTCTGTGCCAGGCACTTTTCTAAGGGCTTTATATATATTAACTCACTTAATTTCATTCTCATAGCAGCCACATGAGGTAAGTCCTATGATTAGCCCCATTTTAGAGATGAGGAAACCGAGGCAGAGAGAAGTGAAAAAATTTGTCCAAGGTCACACAGCTAATAAGTGCAGGGCTAGTAAACGGCACAACAGAGATTCAAATCCAGGCAGCCTGGCTCCGGAGCTCTTGCTCTTAATCTCAAGGCCGAGCTGAACGAGGGCAGTGTGGGACTCCTCATGGGTTAGGGAGGGAGGTCTTCGTCTCTACAGCCTGCTCCACTCCCAGCTCTCCACCTAAGAGTAGCCTGAGGCAGAGTAACCCTGTTGGTTTGTTGATGATACTTCTTGGTGTCAGTAAAGACTAATGAAAGGGAAATTTAAAGGCTGAACCCACAGGATTTGGAAATTGATGGATAGAGAGCGAGTTAGAGCCTGTTTGGTAGAATGCACTGTTAATAGAAATAGAGAATCATATCTGCCTTCAGGGAACTTCAGCTGCATTCAGGAAAGACCAGAGTGTAAACACACCATTTGAATTCAATGAAGAAAAGAGTATGATTTGCTCCAGGTATTATAGTAGGACAAAGGAGGAGCACTTTACTAGCTGGGCAAGGAAAGATCATCAAGAAAGGCTTAAAATACCGAAGTCCATTTTCTAAGATTATAGACCAATAAATCCAATATTCCCCCTTTACAATCAATCAACAAAAACTTTTTTAAAGTGTTGCCTCTGCTTGTCATAGTCAAATAGAAACACTGCAATTGCATTAGAGGTGATTCTAGTGTTAAATTTTCTAAGTATCTATTAATTTTAAACTATTTCTATCAAAATGTCTTACCCACAAACTTTTCGCTTTTTGTTGTTTTTGTTTTGTTACCAAAAATGGGCCACATAAACTCTACATGTAATCTAAATATATTCTTGCCCTTCTCTGTATGGTACTTTTAAGAATATTCATCACCGTATGAAAGTACTGAATTACTATATTACACATCTAAAACTAATATAACACTGTATGTTAACTAATGGGAATTAAAATAAAAACTTAAAATTAAAAAAAGAAAACCATGAATGGTATAGCTTTATAATCAGTAAATTGATTGTATTTCTGGGACTACTATAATAAAATTTTGTTAAAGCCTATTTAAAAAAAGGAATATTCATTACCAGATAGGAAACACGCTGCCATCCTTTTAGAAAAGAGTTGTGAGTAATGGTTTATTCTGCATTTCTAAACATCAGGTGTTCTAAAAAAAGCTTAAGAGAGTCAAGGTATTTTTATTGTCCCTAAATATTCCAGGCATAATGCAATTCTCACTGTTCAAATGCTTACATTAAAATTACTCCCATTAATCCACAAATTATATACTAATGCACAAATCTAACTAAACCTTTTTTTAAAGGGTGACTTTTTTTTTAAAGGGTGATGTGACCCTTTGTCATATCAGAAATAATCACAACAGAAATGATTCAAGTTAAGGATGGTCTTCAATAATGTTAGTGATATCTAGAATCAAGCTGTACCTTGAAATTTGTCTAAAAATCAGATCTACCGTGTCTGCATTGTTCACATTCCTGTGATAAAAATAGAATTCACTGGATTGAATTGCTGAAGTTTCTAAATATACAGAAAAGAAAATCTCATATAAGAAAACACAAGAGAATGAAGAGGTAGGCTATGTACAGTTTCTGAGGTTACCACTGGAGACATGATCACCCAGATCAAGGAAGCTGAGTTAGGTATGGAAGACTGGCACAGTGAGGGAAGAACTGGAAGAACTGGCCTGCTGTCCAGGTGTCCCAACTCTAGCTCTAGTTTTGTCACCTCCCGAGCTCTGGCCCTCAGCTTCAGCATGTATAAACTAAGGCATTGTTTAGACAATGACCAGTGTCAAACTGTGCAAAATCTAAGATCCTAAACTCTCTATTTGTTGTCTTACGGTCTTAAATTCTGCATTTTCTGTCGTGAAAAATTTGCATGCTTTTCACTATTAAAAATTATAGTCTAAAACCGCATATGGTTTTAGATTATCACTCAACTATTTTCTAAATCAGAAATGGAGTGCATTTTACCTAGTGCAAGATAGTTAATCACAACAATGTTACTAGCCTACTGCTTTGGGGAAACACCAGGGATTCCCTGAATTGCTTCTTTAGGGAACAATGAGACTAAGTAATCATTAATTCATTAATTCATTCAATACACTTTCATGAAGTACCCCTATGTGCCCAGTTCTTTTCTGAACATTGGCAAATCAGAGATGAATGTTAATAATCTTTTCCTTCCAGGGGCTCACAGTCCAATGAATGTGAGATATTACTTCCAATTAAAATACAGTTTTTTAAGTGCTATGATAAGGCTGTAAATAGGAAACTATGGAAATTCAGAAGAGAGATTTTGATTCATTCATTCTACAAATATTTATCAAGCACCTGCTCTGTGCCAAGCACCACTGTAAATACCATGTTATATAGCAGTGAAAAATAAAAGTAAAAAAGATCCTGCCCTAGTTGTACAACAGAAAATAAACTCCCAAAATCAAATAATATACATGATATTGCTGTATACTGATGAAGGCTATTAAAAAAAAATAAAATAAAACAAGGGGATATAGACTGCTAAAGGATTCCATTTTAGGCAGAGAAGTTAGGGATAGCCTCTGTGTTGATGTGACATTGGGACAGCCATGAATGAAACAAAGGAACACTAAGGATATCCAAGTGAGTGCTTCAGGCAAAGAGAGCATCTAAGGAAAAGGCCCTGAGGCAAGAACCCCCTTAGCATGGGAGTGGAGAGAAACAGGGAAGGTTACAGAGTCCCAAAGCAGCTAAGGACTAGATCATGTGGGGCCTGCTGAACATCACAAGGAGGCGTGATTTTCTTCTGGGAGGATGGAAAGTCACTAAAGGTTTTTGCAGATGACATGATCACATTTTTATTTGTAAAGAATGACTCTAGATGCTGTATGGAGAATAAACTATAAAGAGGCAGAAGCAGAGAATAAGAGTGGAAGCATAGAGAAAAATTTCAGGAGGTAATTATTGTATTTATGTTATGATATACATATATGTGTGATTAAATCATATTCTAGGGTATATTAATATATAATGACAAATTATATTTTCATGTTTATGTTTATAACATTATATAAGTCACATATATATAACCATATTATTTGTACTAAAATATAACATTCTTATATTCCAAGATTATCATTACATTCAAATATATTTTATATATAATACATTATATAATTATAATATGTAATCCATGTTGTATTATTATACTGTTCTTTATTTTAGTATTTTTAGAAAAAGATGATGATGCCTTAGAGTAGAGGAAGTAGCTGTCAAGGCAGAAAGAAGTCCTATTTGTGGGAAATATTTTGCAGTTAGATCTAACAGGACTTGCCAATGGTTTTTCTGTGAGCTGTGAGAGAATAAAGGCATTGTGGAAGACTCCTAAGTTTTAGCTTGAGCAACTATGTGAATAATTATACCATTTGCTAAAATAACAAAGAATAAGGTGAAGAAGGTATTAAGAGTGGGGCTGAAAATGAAAAGTTTTATTTTGGATATAATAAATTTGGGATGAGTGTATATGAAATATTAATTATGTATACAGGACTGGATAGAATGGTCAAAGAAGTCAGGGTTGGAAACACAGATTTGGGTTATTTATGTGTATTTAGCCACAGGATTGGGTGAGCGAGTACAGGATGTGAAAGGGAAGAAAAGAATTATGATAATTGAGCTATCAAGTACTCTGACATTTCAAAACCATGAGATCGAGAAACCAGCAAAGGAGCCAGTTGGACGAGAGAAAACCTGGGCGAGTGACGCAGGTAGCAGGGTGACCTGCTCCATCAAGACCTACTAAGGAGGATGATGAGTCCCATGAGAACTAAGAATTGACCAGAGGATTTACCAGCTGCTGCTTCTCCCTGAGATGCTATTCCAGTTGTGCACACAGCCAACAGTCTCTCTTTCCTCAGCTCTTTACCCAAAGTTACCTTCTCAGTGATGCTGGCAATGGCCACCCTACCAAAAATGTCAACCCGATCTCCCAGTTACCTGTATCCCCTTTCCCAGCTTTATTTCATCTCCTTAGCACTTTATCACTATTAGTAGACTAGATGTTTTACATTGTCTATTTCGCTCATTGGGATAAATCCATAAAGGCAGGAATTTGAGACTGTTGAACTTATTGCTGTTTCCTCAGCACCTAGAATAGTGCCTGCTACCCAGCTGGCCCTCAGCAGCCCAATAAATTCTGACTGAATGAACGACCAAAGCCATCAACCACCACACCAGATCTAGGAGCTTTAAAAAGTTGGCCTTTTTCCTTCGTTTTTTAATCAATTAGACTCATCTTCCTGCAGTGAAAAGTAAATGTGTAAAAGGAAGAGATACTTGCATGTTTCTTAAAAATGTTAAAAGACTAGCTTGCAAAATGTCTATCAGACATTGTGTAAACTATTGCAGACTTTGATGACGCAAGAATATACAAGGCAGCGTGACCACTCTCAAGGAACATTCAGTCTGGTGGTAAATGAAAACTCATAAATGGGAAAACTACAGCATAGCATCATAAGTGCAAACATAGGTAAGGTCACTAGAGGCCTAATCAAAGTGAAGTCGGGGCCGGACAAGTGGAGAACTGGGTCAGATGTCACCTGTGCATGACAGAGAACACATCAGAAAAAATCTGAGATTTAAGTCATTTGTTCACTGAGTATATATTGACATCTCAGCACCACATTAGGCACTGGGAATATAAAAAGCAAAAAAAAACCCCACAACCTCTCCCTTATAGAATTCAATTTAGCAAGACTTAGAACCAACCTGTGTGAAATCAGTATTGCAAACAAGTACCTGTTGAAATGCTTTAAAGGGGGCGCCTGGGTGGCTCAGTCGTTAAGCGACTGCCTTCGGCTCAGGTCATGATCTCCGAGTCCTGGGATCGAGCCCCACATCGAGCTCCCTGCTCAGCAGGGAGTTCACCTCTCACTCTCCCTCTGTGCACTCTCTCTCTCTCTCTCTCAAATAAATAAATAAAATCTTAAAAAAAAAATGCTTTATAGGTCCTGAGTCAGCCAATTCTAGGTAGCCATGCTACACACCACACTGGTCTACACTGGAGCAGCTATCTGATGTTCTGATGAATGGTTCTGAGTGACATCCAAGCACACCCCATCACTGGCCCAACAGTTACAGAAAAAGTACAAGGTTTTATTTAAGCAGAGGCAGTCAACTGAGCTATACACATTTTTTTAAAGAAATGCATTTGGGGTGCCTGGGTGGCTCAGTCGTTAAGCATCTGCCTTCGGCTCAGGTCATGATCCCAGGGTCCTGGGATCGAGCCCCACATCAGGCTCCCTGCTCGGCGAGAAGCCTGCTTCTCTCTCTCCCACTCCCCCTGCTTGTGTTCCCTCTCTTGCTGTGTCTCTCTCTGTCAAATAAATAAATAAAATCTTTAAAAAAAAAAAAAGAAATGCATTTAGCTTTGGCATTTCAAACTGAGACAAGGCACTAGAAGGCTAGATGCTGGGATAAAAAAATGCAAATCATAACATTTCAGCATAAATTTTTAGATTTTCAGATAATTCATTTCTAAGTACCAGCTATCATTCTACATAATTTTATACTGTCACTGGTACTCGCCAACTTCCAAACTGAAAGGACTCTAAGGAACGAAATGTCCTTAGGTTAAGGCAGGAGAAGGAAAAAAAATTCATTTTGCAAGAGCTAATGCTACAAATTCTTATGAAATTAGATATTTGGGAGTGAATTGTAAATAAATATATGGATAGCCATATAGCTTCTTTCTTAATAATTTTATACATTTTTTGTACATACAGTGAAAGAGAACTTAAGGTAATCATGCTTCCCTCAGGAAAGACAACCATGGCATCAGGACTTTTCTTTTTTTTTTTATTTTAATCCCAGTATAGTTAACATATAGTGGTTACATTAGTTTCAGGTTACAATATAGTGACTTATATTTCTCAATGCTCATCCAGCTAAGTGTACTCTTAATCCCCCTTTACATATTTCACCCACCCTCCATCTACCTCCCCTCTGTTTGTTCTCTATAGTTAAGAGTCATTAGACCTTTTCTTGAACCTTCCTGAACCACAGTATTATTTCACTAATTGAGCCCACAGAGAATGATACTTTTTTCTCAGATTTTACAGTGTTGCTGATTCTGAAGAGTATCTATAATGAAGTTCGCCAATTAATCAGGAACCTTGCAAAATTATTAAACTAGAATTCTTTTTTTTAAAGATTTCACTCATTTATTTGACAGAGAGAGACACAGCCAGAGAGGGAACACAAGCAGGGGGAGGGGAGAGGGAGAAGCAGGCTTCCACCGAGCGGGGAGCCTGATGCGGGGCTCGATCCCAGAACCCTGGGATCATGACCTGAGCCGAAGGCAGACGCCTAACAACTGAGCCACCCAGGCGCCCCATAAACTAGAATTCTTTTTTTAAAAAAATAGTGTTTAGTATTCTATTTCTAACAAAAAGTTAAGAGGAATGTGCATAAATGTGTGCAACTGAGTGATGTCCAAAAAGTGTAAGATGATATTGACTTCAATGACTATTAGGAAAATAAATCCTTCCCTCCACATATCTGACACAAAATCATAAAATGTTGAAGCATAATCCTCATTTCCTTCTGTCAATGACACTTGGGAGGAAAAAGCATTTGCGTGAATGAGGAGATTCCTAGAATCAATTGTATCTATGATGCAGGAATAATAAATGTTTTTTAATAGCTCAGACAAGTCAAAGGGTGGGAACAGCTTCAGCAAAGGAGATGATTTGGGGGGTGGGAGGGGCAATAAAACCACTTTAGGGAAGGCTGTGGTGGTCTATGATCTCGTAACTATTTTTGCATAACTCACTATTGTTTCTCTGCCCAGGCTATCACACTACACCTTTTCTTTCATGAAAAAGGTACAAATGCATAAAACTAAGTCAGCATGAAATGTTTTGTCAAGAAAGCCACCACCAAGGTGCCCATCTATCCTAAATTTCCTTCTGTCCATATGTACAAATTAACTGTGTCTATGGTTTCAGTATACTACATTAAATAAAATTACTGAGTCCTCAACAAACTCTAAAATCTACTTCATGTCCTCTATTTAAAAAGGCAATAAGGGGTGTCTGGGTGGCTCAGTTGGTTAAGCGTCTGACTCTTGATCTCTGCTCAAGTCGTAATTTCAGGGTTTTGAGTTTGAGCCCTGCATTGGGCTCCACGCTGGGTGTGGAACCTACTTTCAAAAAAAGGCAATAAAAAGTGTAGATATATTTCTATAAAAAAATTAATGTGCCAAAATGTCATTACCTAGAGGGTCAAAAGTACAGGTATATGGAAACACCAAATGTACAGAATTATTCATTCTTTGTGAGTTAGGTGTTTGCTGTATTTTTGAGAAATAAAACCTTAGAAAACATTCTCTATTATGAAAGGAAGAGAAGATTGATATAAGACTGTATCTATTAAGTCAGGTCTATTTCAACTGCTGAGTTGAAAGAAGAGGACCTAGCACTCCTGCTTTAGAGTGAGTTTAATTCACATCCCTTCTGTCTGGTGCTAGTAACATTATTAGTACCCCACTTATATCCCCGTGGTTTTCACCTCTACATTACAAAGGCTGCTCACTGTGAACACCTGAAGTTCTCTGCCTTAGGGCTTCTCTCTGGCCACAGGGAACATGCTCAAACTGCATGCAGGACAAACTCAGAAGTTCAGAGATTCAACACCCACAAAAGCAGCTCTCAATAAATGATGAATGAGGAGTGGAGAGATATAGACCCAAGCTGCCTCACTTAATTGTGATAGCTCTGAGTTAGACTAAATATATTCTACCTCCCCGAGTTTCTCTGCAGGATTGAGCCCTTTGGTATATCTGGTGAGTGAGTTGACAACACACCATTTAGTGTTTTTTCCCTTCCCTCTCTCACTTCTCCACTCTTCCACTCGTGTTCCCTGGGATCACCTCCCAAATGAACTACTCTGCAATAAATCCTTACCACCAGGTTTACTTTGAGATAACACAATCCAAAATATATGGCCAGAATTTATGCTTCAGTTGTACACAGGTTTTTAAGTGTGGGCCAGAGTTCACATATAAATATAAACGGGTTAGGTTCTGAGAGGATTTAATTAGTCTACATGTTTGGCAATCAGAAGTCATACTAGGATTTCTGTTTCTCCCCATGAGGGACTAACAGCCAAGAGAATTGTCCTCCTGATGTTAAAAAGAAGAAGGAGGAGGGGGAGGGGGAGGGGAGAAGAAGAAGAAGAAGTAGAAGAAGAAGAAGAAGAAGAAGAAGAAGAAGAAGAAGAAGAAGAAGAAAAAGAAAAAGAAAGATTTATATATGAAAATGAGTATTTTCTGACACTGAACAATAGCCAGAGCAAGATTGTGACCCATGAGGCAGAAAAAAAAAAAAAAAAAGAAGTGATCTTTACATTTTCTCCAAATTATTGCCTGGAGACAGCCTTAAAGCCACAGGGAAGGAGAAGCCTAACAAAGCTTAGCAGTCTCACAGTCTCACAGTCTCATGCAAGTGAGGAGATGGGTTCAGGGAGGCTGAGCGAGCTAGAATCCCTGGGGCAAAGGACTGGAAAGGAGAGAGAAAGAGCTCCTGAAATCTTTAGAGAAAGCCCTCTGAGGCTCTGCTGAGTACTGATTGGCACACATCTAGGTTAATACCCCACATGGCTATGGAAAGAACTTCCTAAAGCAATTCTGAGAGCTCAAGTCAGGTTGGGAATAGTTTGTCTTCTCACCGGTCAGAGTGGAAAAAACTGGTAATCCATGGAACTTGGGTGGAGTCCTCAGAACAGTATTGTCTGAGTAGTGCAGCTAAATTAGCCTTAAAGGCTGCAGCGGACCCACCAAAATAAAGCATAAAAGTAAGATTTGGAAAGGTCAGCATGATCCAAAGTAACTTAACCATACACTAGAAGAAAGCCCAACACTCATATTCCCCTGGCTTTCATGTCTACATAATTAAAGAAAATGTTCAAAATATCCTATATTCAATGCCAAGTTGCCAGATATGCAAAGCAGCAGGAAAATATGACTCTGAGAAAGAGAAAAAAAAAATCAGTCAATAGGAACAGACCCAGGAATGACAGAAAGGTTGCAATTAGCAGACAAGAATCTTAAAGTAGATTTTATGAATTTTATGAATGTGCTTGAGGATATAGAGAAGATACATATATATAACAGGGAGGTAGAAGATTAAAAAAAAGATCCAAATAGTATTTCTGATTATGAAAAATGTAGTGGTTGAAATGAGAAATTCCAAAGAATGAAAAGTCAAAAACCACTGACTCACAAGGCCCATGGGATTTGACCTCCCACTTTTTCCCCCTTCTCCCTAGGCCTCGGGGCCTTTGCACTGGCTGTTCCCTCTGCCTGGAGCACACTTCCCCAGGCACTTGTCGGACTTGCTCCCTCACCTACTCAGGCCTGTGCTCTCCTTTTCAGTAAGGCCCTCCCTGACCTCCTCACTTAAATCTGTCTTCTCCTCTCTACTCTTTAACTTCGTTCTCTGCTTTATTTTTCTCACAGAATTTTTCACCATCTAGTTTGCTTCACATTTTATGTATTTTGTTTTTTGCCAGTTTTCCTCACTATACTCTAACCTTCATGAGGAAAGAGATTTTTCTCCCTGTGTTCACTGCTATCTCCCTAACATCTGCAAAGCTTCTGGCACATACTAACTGCACAAAGAATATCTATCAAGTGAATATTTTAGAAAAATAACTCTGGCTCCCATGTGTATTGATTGTTTACTACAATATGAAAGAAATAGAAAATATGGTTTTATAAAAGTATGATAAAACGTATCTTTTAGTACTGTTATCTTCTGGCATCAATATGTACCTTCATATTAGTAAATGTATATTCTCAGCATTTCTCCCCTCCTTTCTTCTCTTATTAATAACCCAAAGGCTATTTTTTCCTTCCCTTGCCCAACACAGTAACTGACACAAAGGCTTAAAGGATCCAGTAGAAATGCAAACAGAAAGATTTGGTTGCAATCCAAACTCTTTTTTATCCTGCTGTTGAAGATTAGTTCAGACCGGATGTGTGGTGAGGAGAGGAGAAAGTGCAGCAGTAGCTGCTAAAAAAGAAGGAAGGGCAAAGGCCTCAGAAGTGGGAAGGAGGAACAGGACCTCCCATCTTTAGAAGCACCAAGGAAGTAAAAAGAGCCAACTCTAGGTGGCCCTACACTGGACACTTAGTCCTGAACAGAGAGAAGGACACTTTTTTGTAAGGGTGGGACATGAAGGAAAGCTTTATCTTTCAGATAAAATGGACCCAAACAGAACCAAGTAGGAATTTCACACTAGATGAGATTTAAAAATGAGAAAAATTACAAAGCAATATTGACTGGTGAACACAGAACAGGAATGCAAAAATAATTTCCTTTGTCTATAAGTTATTTAAATGACACAAGGACTCTCCTGCCACAGACTTGGGGAAAACAAGGGATCTAACCCACTATAAGAAAGAAGAAAAGCAGTCAAATTCTCATCAAGTTAAAATTTTTAATAGTTTCTACTATCTTTTTTTTCTTTAATGATAATAGATGAGAATTTCTTCTCATATCTCAGTCATTTAATGACCCTGAATGTGCATTTTTTTTAAAAGTTTTCCTTAAAACATTTTTTGTAAATTCTATTCATAGGACCTCTGCCTCAAGAAAAATTGACTTCTTGGGACACCTGGGTGGCTTAGTCAGTTAAGCATCTGCCTTCGGCTCAGGTCATGATCCAGGGTCCTGGGATCGAGTCCCACATCGGGCTCACCGGGGCGTCTGCTTCTCCTTCTCCCTCTGCTGCTCCTCCTGCTTGTTCTCTCTCTCTCTGATTAATAATAAAATATTTAGGAAAAAAAAAAAGAAAAATTGACTTCTTGTATTTGTAGTATTGGAAGAGATCAATCTGTCGATCTGTGAAAGCATCGGCTATCACAGTTCAGTGCACATCAGAATCCCCCAGAGGACTTGTTAAGCAGACTGAGGGTGGGCCCCCTCACCCTCAGAGGTTCTGATGCATAGGCCTGGAGTGGGGCCTGAGAAATTGCATTTCTAACAAATTCCTGGGTGATGCTGATGCTACTTGCTGGTCAGAGTAACCATGCTTTAAGATCTACTGACTAAAGTATGGTATTTAACTTTGGAAGTGTTAATAAGCATCTCTAGCTTCCATTAGCTGCTTTGCCTTTCTTGTGCAAGTTGTATCCCAAGTCTCTGGCACAGGATGGGCTTTCAATAAATATTCGTTGAATGAATGAGTTAGGTTTGTTTCTGAAGTCTTACTAAAGCAATCAGACATCATTATATCTATATTAAATTTTTTTACCAGTTAAAAAACTGACAAAACTTTTATATTACCAACATACTTTGTAAATGAAAGAAACATTTATAGGCTAAGGCTTTAGTTTTTGTAATTTAATAAATTGAGACTTTGTACACTACAAAAAAAGCAACAGGTGTTAAAATACTGTTCTTTAATTATCCAAAGGAAATGAGAAACTTGAGCTGATACACAAATGAATAACCCAGGTCAATGAAAGTTATCACTGTTTGCTTCATAATAGTCCAAAAGAAAAAAAGGAGAGAGAGGAGGGAAGAAATACTGGAAGCATCAAAGCACCCACAGCAATACTGTAAACATCAAACACAAAAGAACCTGGGCGGAGTTCATCACATATTTGTTATAAGCTAATATTTTGCACAGATGCCTTATTTGTATGTATCAACTTGTGATAGCTTGGTAACAGTAAGAATATGTAGTGGAAAACAGTATTTTCTTAAATAGTATTTTTAGCTTTTTAGTATTATATTTTGTGGTACACTATTACATTTTGGGTCATCAAAATAAGAGATTGGGTCATTTAAAATTAATTTGTTTCTAAAAGAGGAAAAAAGAACCAGTACCTATAGTAATGACTCAATGGTACATCATACTCAGACTCAAGTAAAGAAGTGAAACATAAAAATTAAAAAATATATATCTTAAAACTTAACATCAGGGTTTTATTTTCAGTGAAACCACACCATCTACCATATTAATTTAATGTTCATTTAAATTTTATTACTTTTTAATCTGGTTGATACTTAATTACAAATTAGATAACAAACTATAAATCTGTTTGTTTTATAGTTATATAAAACTATAAGCATAAATATATTATAGGGTTTTATGCTTGTACACATTTAAATAATTTTATAACAAAGATGATTACTGATGACAATTTTGTCCCTATAATTGGTTCCATACACATAATTCAACGTTATCATTGTCTTAACCTATCTCTAAACTTGGCTCTGCTCTATTCCTTTCCCTGCAATGCAGCCAGGGTAGTTAGATGCAAAATACAAATCTTATAGTGACCCTTCTCTCTGATAATCTTGTCAATTCACTCCCTCTTTTTGCCTGGATAAATTCAAAGTTTTCTGAGATGACATAGAAGGTCCTTCATGATCTGGCCCTGCTTATCTCTTTAGATTCATGGCTAGTATCTCCTCAGTTCCACCCATAGTCACTTGGACCATTTGTGGTTCTCTGTGTTTGTTCTCATTTGTATCAAAGATTCCATGTGCCCAAAATGCTGGTCCCATAATCTCAATGGACCTGCTTTAGTTTATGGTTTTGTAAGACTCAGCTTGAATGTGAGTTCCTCTTTTAGTTCTTGCTAACCCCTTCCACAGCACTCCAGATTACCCATAACAATATTTATCACACTTAATTATCATTTCCTGTTTTCTTGTTTGTATTCCGCAAGAGTTTGTAGACATTTTTAGAGCAGGGACTGTGTCAATATTAATTATTGAATTCATCTCCAGATCTTGGCATACAAAAGGCACTAAGCACACTTTTTAAAATATAAAAATGAAACTCAATAATAGAGTAAATGGGTCTGAATTTTCTATAATATTTAAATAAACCAAGCCCCCAAAAGAATAACCACCATCAAGACCCTCCTCTAGCCATCAGGAAGACTGGAGTACTGAGCTGTGGCAAATGCTTGAAACCCTTTCCTAATGATGCCTTCAACTCTCTGCAGACTCTAAATACCACAGGTGTTTGAACTAAGAACTGCTCCACTGTGTCCCACTCTGAGAGCTCCATGAGAGCAGAGACTGTCTCACTGTGTCCCAGAGCCAGGCCCATAGTAAATGCTTAATAAATATCTGTTGCCTGTTGTAACATAGCTATGGTTACTGACAAGCATTTTTTCTGGCCATCAGTGCATGATCAGGGTTCATTCAGACAGCTAACTAAATATTTGTACCTGATCTCTCAGTGACTCAATCAAATACAGCATTTACTACCCACCACTTTCCTATTTTGTTTTTGTTTTCCTCCTCCCTTATACTCAACTTTCAAAAACTTAAAGGAGATGATGGGCAGAGTGGTTTTGATTTAGTTCTCTCTTTTTCTTTACGGTGAAAAGAGGTAGGAAAAATAAGTGGATTTGAGAAAGTGAAAATAGAAAAAGTAGAAAGAGATAATCCTGCTTTCTCCCCCACTGTGAAGCCAGTTAAGAGTTGGTACTAATGTAACTTCTAAATTACTATTTATAAGGAAAGAAACCTGGAGGGCCTACCAATTATTTGAATATTTGTGAGATATGACCTTCTTGTTATATGTCTATAATTTGAATCAATTTGATGGTATAATAAATAGAAATTAGACTAAAATAAGGAAATTGTTATTTCAGAATAAAAGTAGTAGTAATAATAATACCTTGTTCACTTTATAACTTTAAATATGTGAATATTCATAAAAGGGAACTTTTAAAAGTATTTTAAGTAAAAACTAAAAGGAAAAGTGATAACAGACTTGATTTTGGCAACATATAGGTATTAATTAATATAATATTAGCATTCATTTATCTCAGCACTTTGTAAATTTATTATCTAGATTTCTTTTCTCTTAAACTATCAACACTAGTCTCCTAAAGGCAAAGACTAAAAATTACTATGTTATGCAATTTACAAAGAAAGCATCTGAGAAAGGGATTTAATTATAGTATTTGAGAACAGAAACACTACCCTTAATCACTGTTCACGAATTTGCTAAACTGGATATTATATGGTAAACAGCGTTCAAATCTTCCAAGAGGGATAATAATACATTTCTTATTATAATAGGGTTATGGGGATTAATTAGTTAATATTTGTAAAGAACTTTAAAGATGAAGTGCTTCCCTCCTTTCTTTGTCACTGAAATCATTAAACAAGTGACAATATTTCCTTCTTAAAGTTTTAAAAATGTCTATCCAGTGCCATACAATTATCTAAATTTTTCATGTTAGAATCCAAAATTTGAGCCCCATATCCAGGCACAAAAATAATCAGCTCCTTTTTAAAAATATTCAGAACAATTTGGTATTTTCAAAGACAAAAACATGCCCATCCTAAGAATGATATTAAGAGGGTGCCTGGGTGGCTCAGTTGGTTAAGCGACTGCCTTCGGCTCAGGTCATGATCCTGGAGTCCCGGGATCGAGTCCTGCATCGGGCTCCCTACTCAGCAGGGAGTCTGCTTCTCCCTCTCCCACTCCCCGTTTGTGTTCCCTCTCTCGCTGTGTCTTTCTCTGTCAAATAAATAAATAAAATCTTTTAAAAAAAATGATATTAAGATTGTTGAATTATATTTGCTTTCCAAACTTTGATGTAATACACAAATACCCAACTTAAAATTCCTCTACAATGAAAAAGGTTTAGAACAATACAAAGTATTTTTTATTTATGGAGCAGCTTCAAAACTCCATGTGGGTATATTTGTAAAGCTTTCTCTTTTTTTTTTTTAATTTAAAATCAATTAATTAACATATAGTGTGTTATTAGTTTCAGAGGTAGAGTTCAGTGATTCATCAGTTGCATATAACACCTAGTGCTCATTACATCACATGCTCTCCTTAATGCCCATCACCCAGTTACCCCATCCTCCCACCCACCTCCCCTTCAGCAACCCTCAGTTTATTTCCTATAGTTAGTCTTTTATGTATATCTCCCTCTCTGATTTCAGCTTATTTTATTTTTCCCTCCTTTCCCCTATGTTCATCTGTTTTGTTTCTTAAGCTCCACATATGAGTGAAATCATATGATATTTGTCTTTCTCTGCCTGACTTATTTAGCTTAGCATAATACCCTCTAGTTCCATCCACGTCTCTGCAGATGGTAAGATTTCATTCTTTGTGATGGCTGAGTAATATTCCATTGCATATGTAGACCACCTCTTCTTTATCCATTCATCTGTCGAAGGACATCTGGGCTCTTTCCATACTTCAGCTATTGTGGACATTGCTGCTATAAACATTGGGGTGCATGTGTCCCTTTGAATCACTGTTTGTTTTCTTTGGATAAATACCTAGTAGTGCAATTGCTGGGTCATACAGTAGCTCTATTTTTAACTTTTTGAGGAACTTCCATGCTGATTTCCAGAGTGGCTGTACCAGCTTGCATTCTTACCAACAGTGTAAGAGGATCCACCTGTAGAGTTTTCTTTATATGTCTCCCTTAAAAACAGCAGGCTATTCAGGATTGATTATTCCTGGAACTTACTTTGCACATTTGCTTTCCTATGCTACAGAATTTGGGTCTACCAGCAAAGATAACTATGTACCTGAGTTCAGACACTGGTAGCAAAGAGTCTGGCAACATCTTGAGGTAGAGAAAGCAAATTTTAAAAGTATAAGAAAACACACTAAGCCTTTTTTCTCCTAAGGGTTTGGGAAAAGGAGATAAAGAAGGCACAGGATAATTCTGAATAGTTTTGGAAAAAGCTTCATGAAAGAGCTTGAGTACCAGAGCAGGATTTCTCAACCTTAGCACTACTGACATTTTGTGCCAAATAAGTCTTTGTTCTGAGGGCTGCCCTGTGCATTGTAGGATAGTAAGCAGTATCCCTGGCCTCCACTTACTAGATGCCAGTAGCACTCCCCACATCCTGCCCCACCCCTAGTAGATTGTAACAACCCAAAGTGACTCCAGATATTGCCAAATGCCTCTGGGGAGTAGGGTGCAGAAGAACTGGCCCCAGTCAAGAACAAGAGACAAGATTTGGACAAGGAGAGAAACAACCTGGGAAGTCCTTGCCTAAAACAACCACTGGGAACTTTGACTATGATGAGGTAGAGGGGATAGCTAATCTAAGACTTAGAAATGGCAAATGGAGGGTGCCTGGGTGGCTCAGTTGGTTGGGCGACTGCCTTCGGCTCAGGTCATGGTCCTGGAGTCCCGGGATCAAGTCCCGCATAGGGCTCCCTGCTCGGCGGGGAGTCTGCTTCTCCCTCTCCTGTTCCCCTCTCTTGTGCTTTCTCTCTCTCAAATAAATAAATAAAATCTTTAAAAAAAAAAAAAAAAAGAAATGGCAAATGGAACCACCAACAGCTATGAAAAATTGGATCCACTAGCTGGAAAAAAGAAAAACACGCTGATGAAAAGAGCTACCTTTGAGTGGTATCTACTGGGAACAGACACTTAGAGTGGCCACAGCCATAAGTAACTGCCAATGAAAGCTCCATGTCAGACACCTAGCAGTGAGGATTTACGGTCGTGGGCTACTCTGCATTTTAATGAAGAGAACTGTCTAACGGCTTCTTCCAGGAAATTTGATGGGCTTAAATACCAGAAACTTCTTGCAGGGAATTCACTGATTTTCACTTGGATTCATTAAATAGTTATTGAGCATTCAATGTGTGCATGTGCTAGTTGTCAGGAACACAATGATGAAAACTGTCTACCCTCAAGGAACTTATGCTCGAGAGAGAAACATAAGTATAACAAGTCTGGTCTTCAGATTCCTGGTCTGGGGTGTGACCCAGGCAAAGAGGGGCCCATTTCCCTACACTGATAACGACCATACAACTAGAATTTCAAAATCATAGTACTCTTCGTTTTTAAACAGCAAAAACTGCTTAGCTCCCCCCACCCCATTTTAAAATTCTCAGTCATTTCACTGGCATTTCAGGCAGCTGCTTTTGCTTCATTTCAGAGCAATCAATATATGAACACTTTAAACAGCAAAAAACCACTTCAGTTGCAAATTTATTTTTCTCCTGGCATACATGTGCACAATCATTTGGATTTACATAATGGTGCTAGCCAGCCAAAGTCAGCAAGCCTTCCTAAAAAAGACCGTTTGGCTCAATGATGATGGATGTGCTGTCATTTCTCATTTAGGCCCATCTGCCTAATAATAGCAAGGTAACATTATTAATAAACTACTGGCATAGCTAGTTAGGGAATGTACAATCCAATTACATACAGTTTTTAATTCACTACAGGCAAAATGCTCACTACTTTTCCACATATGATTCCCAGGCCCATCGTCAGTGGCACTGAACCACAGTCTTTGTAGACTAGTCATTAGTATTCAGAATAAGAAACAATTGCTTGGAACAGGAAACACAGAAGCCAGACATTTGGCAGCATCACACAGAGTTCACTGCCGAAGTCAACCATCAAAGCGACTCTGGGCTGACAGTAACTGGCTTCTGTTGCCATGGAAACAGCACTGAGCCGGGTTAGTAAATAGTTTGGGTTCTCTCACCTGCTAGGACATAAATTCAGAATTTACTGCTGATTGTTAAGTCCACTATATGTAAGTGACCTACTTACGAAGTAAATACCAGAAATCACTCTTTGTTTCAGAAAAATTATCCAAACAGTTCTAAAAATGTCTGAATCTTGGGGCATCCAAGCACAATTAAATTTAATTGTGCAAAATATCTGACAGACAAAACTAGTCTATCTCTTCATTCTAATCATTGCTTATTTTGCCAAAAACTAGTTCCTAAAAACACATAAATAAAATAAAAATGAAAATGATAAGGATGTGAAGATAATGCAAAGTAAAAGACCCTTCCGAATTCAGAGTAAGGAATCAAGCCACTTTTAATTTTATTACAAGCCATAGTTATATATTTCAGGTTGTAAAAAAGTCATATCCTTTTTAACTTCTTTCATTCTCACTCACAGCCAAATGAGCTAAGTAAGGCTGCCTCCTGCCCACATTTGACTCAAACATCCCTTTATGGGAATTCCTCTGTCTTTGTAATTATAATAATTATTATGCCTAATTTAGATGTATATAGTATGACAGAAGAAAAATGTCTTGACTACAGCAATTCAGTGAAAAATCCATAGTGCAAGCCTCTAAGTCTCAGATCTCTTAATCCCTATCTCTTCTAAGTCATTCTGGCTTCATTTTCTTCTTTCAACTTTTTAAATTTCACGCTAAATTATATTTTCCCATAAACTCTATAAGTGAAAAACTTACTTTATTTTTTGGTCTCAATAGCCAAGTCCTTCTCATCAACAAACACTAAGACATGCCCATCACTGCCTTCTGTGATTTCTACTTGCATTCATCAATAAACATTTACCAAGCAAATGTCTCCATGTCATGTGCTATACACGTGGCAAAGGAGTAGATAACACAAAGATGAATAAAATCATTCATTTTATCATACATCATCAAAAAAGGTGTTTTTGCCTTTGAAGAGCTAGTCTAGTGGGAAAATAAAACAGAAATATAGACAGATATTCTATAATTTAGTAACAGCTATAGAAGTAGATTCAAAGTGCAATGGGAGCATTATGAGGTAAAAAGCTAATTTTGATTAGGGAAATACAATAGGTCCCATTGAGAAAATGGTATTTTCACTATGTCCTACAGAGTAAATAGGAGCTTTATACAGGGCAGTTGAGAAAGGCAGATACTAAAATGTAACTTTCAAAAACCGAAAAAAAATTACTCTCAGATATAAAATGAACTCGTGTCAGATATTTTATTTGACTTACAGAGATTTATAGCCTCTACTGGACAAAATTCATTTGCATTGCTACAAACAGGAATCATTTGTATTGCTATGGATAAGAATCATTTGCAATGCTGTCAGTTTTCTGCAACTTAACTTCTACCACTACAAAGTTGTGAATAGCCTAGTCAATAGAAAATCAATCAACTCTAGATAACCTGTTTGATAATATTGGGACTTTATTTTATATGCTCTAATGCAGTATTTGTCAAACTCTTTCTCTGGAGCCTCTTAAAAATAATTTAGGTCTCCACAGAGCTTCTGTTTATGATTGTCCTATCTATCAGATTTACCATTTTAGAAATTTAAGCTAAGAAAACAAATAACTATACCTGAAAAAAAATTAGTGAGAAGAATGACACCATTTTATATTTTTACAACTATACTTAATGTCTGGCTTCATACAGGACAGCTAGCTTCTCATATTTGTGTTTGCATTCAATCTGTTGTGCTATCATGTATCATGTAACCTCTGAAAAACTTTACTGCACATTCTTGAAAGGATGAGTGTAAAAAAGGTCAAATAGTATCTTAGCATTATTACAAAAAAAAAAAAATTCTTGGTCCTGCATATTCCCTTCAAGGATCTCAGGGACTTCAGAGATCCCCAAATTACACTTCGAGAACCATTGCACTATTGTATTCACTCAAAACTCCTTCCTAATCAGGCCATAAGCAAACTATTTGCATCAATTTAAGAATCCCAAAGACACTACTACATTTGCTCTTAAACTACATTTGCTCTTAAAACTGTAAATATGATATAGTATGCCCAGAATCATTATGGAAAAAAAAATATGCAATATAATTGAAATTTTCTCTTTTAATATTTCAAGATAAATTAATTTCCTTGGGAGAATCAAAGAGAAGTCGTGGCATGTGTTGCTGTTTACTCTCGGGAAAATTTCAACAATTAATAAACAGATTTAATTCCAACGTTTTCTGAGATAGCCTTTACCCATTGAACCTTGCCATGAAGGCGCTGAGCTAACACTGCAGTAATAATCACTTCTCTATGTTTGCCCATGTATATATGTAGCCTTTGTGAGGGGAAATAAACTTAATTTCCAATACCAGATAATTACATGTGGCTAAAGTAAGCTTAGAGTCTATAATTCAGCCTCGGTTTAATGACCTTCTAAGTCTGTGCAGTCATTCCTGTTGTAAACCACAAATCACAAACTATGTATCACAAGGAGGTCCAAAAGAGAAAATGAAGTATAACTAGTGTCAACTGTTAGGGGAAAAAAATCTAGGGCTGACTTACAGTGGTATAAATCAAGCTAAATATCCAAAAAGGCCCTTTCAGGTCCATTAATTAGAAAACAAATATGTCCTTACATAGTCTACCTTGTTATAGGAGTTCATGGGTTCTTGTTGCAACAAAGTTTCAGACTATGTTGTTAATATGATAAGGGCAGATCTTTGAGCCTTTCTGATATGTAACTGAGAGCTACAGGGGAACCCCAATTCCATTCTACTAGACTAATATTTTTTTACAGGGAACTCATAGACATGTGCATGAGTGTGGGGACTAGAGAGTTGGAAAAGTGTTAGAAAATTCAACATTGATTATAATATAAGGAACTTTAAGAGAAGTATAGAGGGCTATGGATATCCGTAAGAGGGGAGTGGTTTAGTTTGGGAAAAGGAGAATGAGTTGGTAGTAATAAGCATAGACATACACAGGCAAATACGATTTCAAAAGGTAGAGACTGGGGCACCTGGGTGACTCAGTTATTAAGTGTCTGCCTTCAGCTCAGGTCATGATCCCAGGATCCTGGGATCAAGCCCCACATTGGGCTCCCTGCTCAGGGGGAAGCCTGCTTCTCCCTCTCCCACTCCCCCTGCTTGTGTTCTCTCTCGCGCTGTGTCTCTCTCTGTCAAATAAAACCTTTAAAAAAAATCAAAAGGTAGAGACTAAACGTAAGGTTATAGCTTTAAAAGAGTGCAAAGTCAGGGCGCCTGGGTGGCTCGGTTGGTTAAGCGACTGCCTTCGGCTCAGGTCATGATCCTGGAGTCCCGGGATCAAGTCCTCCATCAGGCTACCTGCTCACCAGGGAGTCTGCTTCTCCCTCTTCCGCTCCCCCCTCTTGTGCTCTCTCTCTCTCTCTCTCACTCTCTCTCTCAAATAAATAAATAAAATCTTTAAAAAAAAATTAAAAAAAATAAAAGAGTGCAACGTCAGGAAAGAGAAACTCATGATTCATGTTCAAGACATGGTGAAAAGCTTAGTTTGATTAGAACACAAACTTGTTTGGCAAATAGGTCAAATAAAATAGGAATAGTAGAATGGTGCCATGATCCTTGAATTCCAGGCTGAGAAGTTTGTAGTTAATTGTGAGGCAAGAGGGAATAATTAAAGATTTTTAAGTAGCAGTCTGAGTCTTGCATCATATAGATTAGAGAGGTAAGACACCAATAAGTAGCCATTATCCCAGCCAAGGCAAGAAGCAATGAATGAATGAGTCCTAAACTAGAGCTCTAAACATTAAATCACAGAGACAAGAGACATTTTCCAGATAGAATCTATAAAATGTACTAACAGGTGAATATAATGATTAAGAAAGACCCATCAAAAATGACTCAAATTCTGACCCTAGTCCATTAGGGAAATAATGGTATTGTTAACATTAATAGGGAAGTACAAAAAAGAAATGATTTAATTTGGGGGAAGAAAATGATTGTTGAACATGGTGAATTTCAGGTTGGAAGTTAAGCAGGTTTTTGAAAATAGGCTCATCTATTTATGTACTTTAGACATCTTTTTAATACCTTAAACCTCAGGGGGTGGGGGGAGACAAGAATGAGTTTCTTATCTAATGCCAAAAATAAACTGATTTTTTCATTGCGATTTTTTCCAAAAAGATGAAACATCTGACATTATTATCCAGTGTTTCTACATAGAGCTTAAAATGAGAATGGGTCTTCTTTTCTTTGCTGAATTGCTGTCTTGATTTGAAGATTAGAGGCAAGAAAAACAAGAGAAAGAAAATAAATTGTAAGAGGACACAATTATGTAATACCTCTATGCCTCTATTCTTATATGAATTCCTGTAGGTCATCCCCAATTTTGCAAGTAAGGATGTGTCTCATGGCATGACTTAGTTGAATTATAAATAGCCTATATAGGTGCATCTGTTGAAAAATAATATCCATATCCACAAACCTGATGAATCGTCAGGCCTTTAGCTTAGTTTAGAACAGACTAGCAGAATAAGGCACGTGCTCTGCTGACCAAGGAGAAAGGAGATTTTCAAAGCTATCTGGGATTGGAAAGAAAGCATATCATTTTAAAAATGAAAAGCTATGTACTTTTTCTGCTGATTTTGCTAACATAACTGGCACTTAACTGAAAGAGTTATTTGAGATATCTCTTTAGAAATTTAAATTGTATCCAGTGGACTTCATTTCATACTAAACATATTCAGGGGTGCCTGGGTGGCTCAGTCAGCTAAGCGTCTGCCTTCAGCTCAGGTCATGATCCCAGGGTCCTGGGATAGAGCCCCGAGATGGGCTCCCTGCTCCGCAGGGAGTCTGCTTCTCCCACTCCCTCCCCCTGCTTGTGCTCTCTCTCTTGCTCACTCTCTCTCTCAAATAAATAAAATCTTTAAAAAAAATTCTAAACATATTTAATATGGTGATGAATCAGGTAACACATGTAAAGTCCTTAGAATAGTGCCTAGCACACAGTCAGGTTCTATTTAACTACTACTACTATCATTATCATCATCATCATCATCATCATGTGAGTTCCTCTAGGGACTGAAAACTTCAGACATTGAAATTTCTTCTAGTAATAACATCGAAAAAAAAATCCTTCAATCCTCACATTAAAATGGAAAAAAAAAAAGAATCCTTTCAAAATCAAAGTCTTACAGGAGAATATTATTCATTGGCACTGGGATCTGGCCTCTGTTTTAGTTTTTGTTATTTATTTCATAACTTGCTTCCTTACTTAAAAACTCTATTTCATACTCTGTCACTAAAATGAAAAATAATTGAGGCTCCAGTGTAATCCTACATTCTCCACTGATGCTACTCAATGCCAACATCTCCAGCATTGCCACAGGCAAATCCTGGTAAGGTAGATGAAGAACAGATGAACTCTGTCACGCAGATCTTTTTTTTTTTTAAGATTTTTTTTTTTTTATTTATTTATTTGACAGAGAGATAAAGAGAGCACAAGTAGGCAGAGAGGCAGGCAGAGGGAAAGAGGCAGGCAGAGGGAAAGGGAGAAGTAGGCTCTCTGCTGAGCAGGGAGCCCGATGCGGGGCTCGATCCCAGGACCCTGGGATCATGACCTGAGCCGAAGACAGCCGCCCAACTGACTGAGCCACCCAGGCGCCCCTGTCACACAGATCTCTTGACAGCTCTGTGCACGTGTATTGCATCAGTGTAATAAGGGGAGGGCACTTATGTTTAGGAAGTAAAGACCAAGGGCCACACTGCCTTCAGCTACCTGCCATATCTGCATTCAACAGCCTGCAAAACAATTGCATGAAGGAGATGCTTTTAGCAATACCAATATAAACATAAAATCAACCACTGGCACTTTTCCTTTCCTTGCCATAACTTGAAAGTCATTTTTAGTGGTTAAAACTGGCCTCAGTTCAAATCACAGCACTGCCACCTTCCAAGTATGTGACCTTAGACAAGTTATTAACTTCTCCCTTTTTCAGTGACCATATCTTGAAATAGGAATGATGACAGGACCTTCTGCACTGAATTGTTAAGGAGACTCAGAGTTAAGACATGCGAAGAGATTAGAGCAGTGCCTGACGCATAGTAAGTACTTAATAAATGTAATCTAAGCCAGCAATGATTTGTGCCAGACCATGTGCCAGCCTAAGGATTAGGTGCTGCACCACTCTCCTTTGAACTGTTAGAGTGTATTAGTAATACCCTCAGCAAATTCATAATACCTACCATTTTAATTTTTTTCAGAAGTACAGAGAATATATTACTTAAATATGGGTCATCCATTTATATGGCAGGTAATATATGACGAAGTGACTTGGTAAAGTGTGAAGCTTTCTGATCAATGTGCATAGTATATTGGCTCCTCCATTAGTAACTTCCTGACAAGCAACATAAATATACTACTAATATTTATAAAAATATCAATATATAATGTCAAGGGAGAAGTTGACTTTAAAATTGCTGGCAGCCTGGAAATCCACTGAAATGTTTTTACTTCTCTAAGTATGAGTCCTCTTTCTAAAATATCATTCACTTCTTTGAGGCGCTATTTATGATAACTTCTCTCAATTATTTTTTTTTCCTCATTTCTCACTGTGTGATTTAGTGGTTTTTCTTCTTGAGGAAGATTCTTTATTCCTTTCCTGCTGTGGAATGCTTTTCATGAAGGCAGCTTTAATTATTTACTCCACATCTCCTACTGTGGTAGAGCTCAGAACATTACTTTTAAGATGGGCTGTTACATAGGTTTCCTGTGAGAGCCCAAGGTCAGAAACAGGCCCCAAAACACAAACTATGAGGAAGCCAAACTCCCAAGCACTCTATGATTACACAGCTTTAAGTTGAACAAACACACACACATACACACACAAAATCATGAGGACTGCACATATTTGTCCTCAAAAACAAACATCACTGCTAAAGTGCTAACAAGTGTAACACATTTATATTGCTTGAGTAGTATAACTATATTAAGATGAACAGAAATGGCTCAATATTAATAAAGAAGTTTAAAAGATAAAATAATGTTAAGTAGGTGAAAATTATAAGTGAAAATCCTAGACTCTTATAATTCATTAATTTTATAGATAATTCAAGATGAACCTCTACCTTTTTTATGATTCTTAATTTTTTCACCATGACCATTTTTAAAATAGCACTGATCTTACATTATGGGATACCTTCAAGATAATTTCTGCTTGGACTTTAAGGACTTCCATCCCCAACACTGCCACAGAGAATAACAAATATTTTTATCTGTGGAGAGCTAATGCAACTTTAAAAAATGTAACTATGTTTCCTCACCAAATGATGCCAATTTTTGCAGAGATGGACTCCAGAATTTCTTCCTCATCTATGACAGTAGACATGTGAGGCTCTCTACTCCTTGATGAACTGCTTGTAATTTCTGCTGTTATAAATTACACTGATTACTATCTTTATATTTTTGATTATACACAACCAATGCATCCTACAAGTGGAATTACTAAACCCAACAACGTAAGCATTTCTAGAGTGCTTGCTACATACTATGTTGTCAAAATACTTTACAAGTATGTTGTACCAGAATAATTTTTGCTTGTTCATTTTACTTATGTATACGTACAGAGTTGCTTTCTATGGTAAATAAGAATAATTGTATAACTTAGATAAAGTTAAATATTTTCTGATGTTGAGACAGACATAGCAAGCAAGAAAAATTAAGGGTACAGAAGTCACTCAGTCTCAAATGGATATTGTATTAAAATTTCATCACCTAGACTTTCACCTAGTGAAAAAAATTAATAACTTCTGAAATATACAGAAAAACAAAATATTAATTTCTTCCCCAAAGCAGTAAAAAGTTATACACCTAAGATTTCTCTGTTCTTAAGTGCAAGTAAATCTCTACACCTATTCTCAAATGAGGCTTGTCTATGGATTTTCCTTTAAAAGATTCCATTGCTAGAGTGATATCTTCCTAAGAAATGCTTCTATAGGGAGAGGCTGGGAAAATGATGGAGTAGGAGAACCCTAAGCTTGCCTCATCCCATGGACACAACTAGATAACACTCACATCAGTGTAAATAACTCAGAAAATGACCCAGAGACTGACAGAGCAATAAAGGTAGAGAAGAGGTCACATCAAAGAAGGTAGGAAAGGTGTAGCCACGGTTGGGGAGCAAAATGGATGGTGACCATCCACTGTTGGGAGGGAGATGAGATTGTGGAGAAGGGCAAGAAACAGATTATCACACCAGGGAGCCTGCACCCAGCACTGGGAAGACAAATCCCCAGAATATTTGGCTTTGAAAGCTAGAGGGGCTAAATCTCATGAGTTCTTAAAACCAGTGGGACTTAAAGCCTGGGATTTTAAGAGGGCACGTTCTGCATGGAGCATTGGGTGTTATACGCAAACAATGAATCATGGAACACTACATCAAAAACTAATGATGTAATGTATGGTGATTAACATAATATAATTTAAAAATTAAAAAAAAAAAAAAGCCCTGGAATTTTAAAAGTCAGTAGTTCTGTTCTGGGAGAGCCCAGAGGGCATTAGGAAGCTGAGTCCCCAACTTTAAAAAGACAGTACAACAAACAGCCAGTGGAGATACATTATGGAATCAGCATCTTGAAAAATACCAAGAGAATATGCAAGGGAGAGTTATTTACTCATCTCAGAGGCAGCCCAGAGAGAACAGGGAGACCTCTCCAAGAACAAAGGAGCTGGCACATGCCACTTCCCTCCCCTACCCTCCAGCATAAACACACAGCCACCTGTGGGAATAGTGTGGTGCTGCTGACACTCACTACCTAACTTGCTTACACCAAGCCCCACATCCCCTCACCCATCTGACCCCTTTCACTCTCCCAACCCCAGCACTTAGATGGATCCACCCTTCCTAGTCACACTTGCCTCAGTCCTGGGGTTGAGGGCCCCCGCCCACAGAAGAGCGGCACAAACCCCACCAACATCAAGGAAACAGTGGCTTTGAATGACATACTGGACTGGATGGATTTAACAGATATATTTAGAATATTCCATCCTAAAACAGCAGAATATATATTTTTTTTAGATGCACATGAATCATTCTCCAGAATAGATCACAGAGTAGGCCATAAAGGAAGCCTCAACAAATTCAAAAAGATAGAAGTCATACCATGCGATACCTCTGACCATAACACTATAAACAACCACAAGAAAAAATCTGGAAAGACCACAAATACATGGAAGCTAAATAACATACTAGCAAATAATGAATGGGTCAACTAGGAAATAAAAGAAGAAGAAAAATTACATGGAAACAAATGAAAATGAAAATACAATGGTCCAAAATCTTTGAGATGCAGCAAAAGCAGTTCTAAGAGGGAAGTTTATAGCAATACAGGCCTGCTCAAGAAGCAAGGAAAATCTCAAATAAACAACTTAACCTTGCACCTTAAGGAGCTACAAAAAGAACAAATAAAACCCAACACCATCAGAAGGAAGGAAATAATAAAGATTAGAGCAGAAATAAATGATAGAGAAACTAAAAAAATATATCAATGAAACCAAGAGCTGGTTCTTTGAAAAGGTAAACAAAATTGATAAACCTCTAGCCAGATTCATTTAAAAAAAGAGGGAGAGAGAGAGAGGACTCAAATAAATGAAATCATAAATGAAAGAGGAGAAATAACAACCAACACCACAGAAATACAATTTTAAGAAAATATTATGAAAAATTATATGTAAACAAATTGGACAACCTAGAAGAAATGGATAAATTCCTAGAAAAACGTAAACTACCGAAATTGAAGCAGGAAGAAACAGAAAATTTAAACAGATTGATTACCAGCAATGAAATTGAATTAGTAATCAAAAAACTCCCAACAACAAAAGTCCAGGACCAGATGGCTTCACAGGTTAATTCTACCCAACATTTAAAGAAGAGTTAATACCTATTCTTCTCAAACTATTCCAAAAAAAAAAATAGAAGAGGAAGAAGAACTTTCAAATTCATTCTATGAGGCCAGCATCACCCTGACACCAAAAGCAGATAAAGACTCCACAAAAAAAAAAAGAGAACTATAAGCCAATATCTCTGATGAACATAGATGCAAAAATCCTCAACAAAATACTAGCAAACAGAATCCAACAATACCTTAAAAAAAAAAAATCATTCATTACAATCAAGTGGGATTTACACCCAGGATGCAAGAGTGGGTCAATATTCACAAATCAATCAACACAATACATCACATCAATAAGAAAGGTTAAGAACCATATGGTCATTTCAATAGATGCAAAAAAAGCATTTGACAAAGTACAACATCCACTCATGATAAAAACCCTCAACAGAACAGGCTTAGAGGGAACATACCTCAACATAACAAAGACCTCATGTGAAAAACCCACAGCAAATATCCCCCTAAGGTCAGGAACAAAACAGGGAAAGCTCACCACTTTTATTCAACATGGTACTGAAAGCCCTAGCCACTACAATGAGACAATAAAAAGAAACAATATATATATACTACATCTTCATTATCCCTTCACCTACTGATGGACACTTGAGCTGCTTCCATAATTTACCTATTGTAAATAATGCTGCGGGGCACCTGGGTGGCTCAGTTGTTAAGCGTCTGCCTTCAGCTCAGGTCATGATCCCAGAGTCCTGGGATCGAGCCCCACATCGGGCTCCCTGCTCTGCAGGAAGCCTGCTTCTCCCTCTTCTACTCCCCCTGCTTGTGTTCCCTCTCTCGCTGTGTCTCTGTCAAATAAATAAATACAATCTTTAAAAATAAATAAATAAATAAATAATTCTGCTATAAACATAGGAGTGTGTGCACCCCTTTGAATTAGTTCTTTGTATTTTTGAGTAAATACCCAGTAATGTGATTACTGGATTGCAGAGTAGTTCTATTTTTAACTTTTTGATGAACCTCCATACTCTTTTCCACAGTGGCTGCAGCAGTTTGCATTCCCACCAAGAATGCATGAGGGTTCTTATTTCTCCATGCCTTCATCAACACTTGTTTCTTGTGTCTTTGATATTAGCCATTTTGACAGGTGTGAGGTGATATCTCATTGTAATTTAGATTTGCATTTCCCTGATGAATGATGTTGAGCATCTTTTCATGTGTCTGTTGACCATCTATATGTCTTCTTTGGAGAAATGTCTATTCACGTCTTCTGCTCATTTTAATGAGATTAATACTCTCTAGCTACCTCCACGTGTTGTAAATGACAAGATCTCATTCTTTTTATGGCTGAATAATATTCCATTGTATATATGTACACCACATCTTTATCCATTCATCTAATGATGGACACTTCGGCTGCTTCCATAATTTGGCTATTGATAAAAATGCTGCAATAAACATGGAGGTACAATATGTGAAAACCCCACAGTGAACATCATACCCAATGGGGAAGAACTGAAGCTTTCCCCCTAACTTCAGGAACAAGACAAGGATGTCCATGCTCACCACTTTTATTCATCATAGTACTGGAAGTACTAGAAGTCTTGCCATTTGCAACAACATGGATGTTGCTAGAGAGTATTATGCTAAGTGAGATAAGTCAGTCAGAGAAAGACAAATACCATATGACTCACTCATATGTGGAATTTAAGAAACAAAACAATGAGCTTATTAAAAAGAGAGAGAGAGAAACAAGAAACAGACCCTTAACAGAGAACAAATTGATGGTTTCCAGAGGGGAGGTGGGTGAGGGGATAGGTGAAATTGGTGATGGGGATTCAAGAGTACACTTTTCATGATGAGCACTGAGTAATATGTATAATTGCTGAATCATTATATTGTATACCTGAAACTAATAGAACACTGTATGTTAACTATACCAGAACTAAAGTAAAAAGCTTAATTTAAAAATGCTTTTGTAGACAAAGACTAACACTACTCCCTATCTAAAGTTGATTTCAGTTTTCCAGAAGCAACACAGATTACATAAAACCAACACTATATGACACAACAAAGAAAAAAGAGAAAGAGAACGAAAGGAAGCATATGGCATATCTGATCCTTAGTAACACATATGTAAACAGATGACTTCCTGCATGTACCAAAAGTAACATTCACATATGAAAATAATTTTGCAATGAGATGAAACCCGGTATTTGTATATGTTTCTCTATTCTAAATTAAAACTGACCAAGCAACTGAAAACCAACTTTTTTTTTAAGAAGAGAGAGAATACTGACATATAAATATAAATCTGAATTGGTCAGATAACTAATGATATCTACATAAGAATTATCTTTTTCCACTGAAATTTCACAGTAAATTTAATAAGATATGATCTGTGTGTGTCTGTCTCCTCTCTCTTTCTCTTTCTCTTCTCTCTCTCATACACACACACACACACACAGACTAAAAAAGTATAAGTTAAAGAGAAACATGTTACAATTTTACAATTTTAAAGTATAAATGAATTTGCAATTACTCAGAATTGGCCAAAAGCTAGGTAATGTTATTTTCACCACAGTTAAGAAAATAGCCATCAACTCAGAAAGCAGTAACAGCAGACAGAGATCATTTAGTCTGGGGCTTGCAAGTTCAAATGCCCACAGGGGCTAAACAGGTGTCCAAGATGCATGAGGCAGCTGAGTTGGTTCTGGGCAACCTGAACAACACAGAAGCCATCTAAATGGCAGTAACTATAGCTGGTTGTTGCATGGTAGAGATGCCCACCTGACGCTTCAGATTTTATCATTTTACATAAGTAGGTAAATCTCTGGATTTTAAATGGTTACTAATTAATATTTAAAATGTTTAAACAATGTACAACCTTACTACACATGGATCCTGCCAAAAAATAAATCAGTTTTCTAGCTCTGATCTAGGGGGTTCCATGATGTAATGGTGAGCACTCTGTACTCTGAATCCAGCAATCAAAGTTCAAGCTCTGATCTAATCCAATGTGAGACCCAACAGGAGCTATACCCTACTCAAAGTCATAAAACAGTGGGTTATCGGCAATCTCAAAATAGGTCCCCCCCTGACCCCGGCCACGAGGAGTGTCCACCACTACCACATAGCATGTTGCATCATCTGATAAAGCTGTATTCCAAAACTATGTGTCATCACAAGTTTTCTGGAGCACTGCTATGAATCTGGGCTGTCTCACTCTTCCTCTTCCATCTTAGTCTCTCCCCTGGTCCCAATTTTCTCACCTCCATTCCAATGAGATCAGCCTTCATGCCTATGAGGTTCTTTCCCACCTTTGTGCTTTTGTTTATGCTCTTCCCTCTCCCTAGAAGATGGCCACCATCCACTCCTGTGCCTGCCACCACGCTAGGCTGAATTCAAATGCTTTTTCTAAGAAGACTTCCTTTGAAACCCAATAAAGCCTTCCTTCTTTGAAATCTTACAGCACTTCTAGTCAGTATGGTATTATCTCTTAATTATGCTTTCTGTTTTGTAGTGTTTGTTTTATCTCCACAATCAGCAATAAATTCCTTGAGAGTTAAAACTCTGTCTTCTTCCTTTGTACCCTCTTAGCATTCTAAAATATTATTGAGCAGTTGCTTAGTACTCAAGAAATAGTATTGACTGATTGCCCTCATAGCTCTCCCAGGATGGATGTGGATACTATAAATAATCCTGAAAATTATTTGCCACACTATCTTAGCATCTGTATTAGTTTCCTAGGGCTGCCATAAAGTACCACAAGCTTGGTTTAAAACAACAGAAATCTATTCTCTCAGAGTTCTGGAGGCTATGAGTCATAAATCAAGGTGCTGGCAAGACCATGCTGTCTCTGAAGGCTCTAAGGCCTCCTCTAACTTCTGATGCTTGCTGGCAATCCTTGGCATTCCTTGACTTATAGATGCATCACTTCAATCTCTGCCCATGTCTTTCCATAGTCTTCTCCCCTGTGTGTCTGTGTCTTAAAGAACACCAGTCATAACTGATTTAGGGTCCACCCCAATCCAGTATAATCTCATTTTAACTTGATTACATCTGCAAAGACACTATCTCCAAATAAAGTTACATCCACAGCTTCCAGGTAAACATGAATTTTGAGGATATACTATTCAACCTAATATAGCCTCTAATCTACTCAGGGTTGATTTTATGAAGAATCTGAAATATCAGTAATCACTATAAAATAAACAAAATTCTAAAAGAAATCACATGAACTTATGCATCTCACATTTTTTTCATGGAGTATTGTTACTTGGGGTGTATGGAGAAACCCACTAAAACACAAAAAAATCAAGGAAAATTTTAGAATTATAAAAATTTGGTTTGGGGCACCTGGGTGGCTCAGTCGTTAAGCGTCTGCCTTCAGCTCAGGTCATGATCCCAGGGTCCTGGGATCGAGCCCCGCATTGGGCTCCCTGCTCCACGGGAAGCCTGCTTCTCCCTCTCCCACTCCCTCTGCTTGTGTTCCCTCTCTTGCTGTGTCTTTCTCTGTCAAATAAATAAATAAAATCTTTAAAAAAATTTTTGGCTGTATTAGGTTGTCTTGCCCCATGCATCTCAAATAATCTATAGAATTTAATGGTTCAGTAATCTGTAAGGAGATCCATTTGAAAAGCTAAATAGGCAATATAAATGGGAAGGAAGAACATTATTAGTTGTGGGATCTGAGCAGGTTGTTTAACCCCTTTATATATCAGTTCTTCACTTGAAAACTGAAGTAGGACAGCCTGGATTATCTATAAAATGTCCTTCCAACTAGACATGGAAAAGGGGGAATGTCCACATTTATTGGACCAGTGAGTTACAGGGTGTCTCAGAAGTTAAATAGCAGAAGGGATCATCAACAATCACTCTTCAGGTCAAAGTCTCAAGATACTAAAATACTAGATGTATCTCAGTACATTACTTCAATTGAAAGAGGGTGAGTAAAGAATGGGAAATTTATTATTTGGGGAAGACAAGTGAGATGGGCCTGGGAGAGGAGAACAAAGCAACAGAAAGGCAGATGAAAATAAGTTTAAAGTCTGGAGAGGTGAGTGAGAAGTAGCCACGGCAAATTAACTGATAAGGGTAAAAGGAAGAAGCAGGGCAAGAGCAGAAGTGAGAAAGAACAGAATGGGAATTATAGAGAGAAAATACTGAAAAATAATTTCAGGGTCTTGAGACTGAAAGCACTCCTCATCCTGGCAAGAATAAAGGCACATGCCATTTTTGGAAATTCATGTAAAATAACCAGAATAACCTTCTCTAACTCTAAGAAAGCCTGCTGGGCCTCTGAGCAACCTCAGCCTAAAAGTGCTGGAGGAGTTAATATTCTCAGGGGCAAACTTCAACCAACAAGGGACAGCAGCCATTGCTCCCAAATGCTTCTTCTGTCTCGGGTCTTTAAGCAAACATCCCTGAGAAACCTCATGTTTGCCTCTCAGGAGGTCTTAATCAAACGAGCCCCAGCTGCCGTGGCAGAGACTTGTTCCCTATCTTTTTCTCCCTCTCCTTCATTCCTGTCCTTTGAAATGACTTCCAAAATATACTACCTATACCCAAGCCCTTCTTAGTCTCTACTGCAGACTCAGATTTTCTGAAAATTTGTCTCTTTAGAGGAGACTTTTGAAAGTAATGACTAATTAAATCTAAAGAGAGCAACAGTGGTTTGGGGAAGAAAGAGACTAGCTCTGTTACCAAGTGGCTGCATGACCTTGGACAAATCAGTTAATTGTCAAATCTGTGGTTTTCACATCTGTAAACGCAAGTGTCAGACCAGATATCTTATGTTGTTCCAATCAACATAGTCTTTAACTCAAAAATAGATCTCCCAATCCATAGTTCAGAAATTATGAGACCTAAAAGGTAAGGTTCCTCTACACCTTGCTTGTTAGAAGGTAATTCCAATGACAGCCTATTATATTTCCAAGCCTTAAATGAGAGCCTGCAGTGACTTAACTTGGTTCACATTTTCAGGAGTGATGTTTATGTCTACTCCAGGTTCCCAAATAATCTAATACCAAATCAAGTAAAATATCTACATTTATTGCCAGAAAGAATGACATCAGTGACTTAGTTTTGGATAATAAGGGATTTATATTGGTAGATTTACTAAACACCTTATATGACTGCCAACCTGTTTTGTAACTCTAAGACAGGTATGCCCTGCTCTCATTTGTAATATACCTCCTTTTAAAATGGAGCTCTGTAAAGAAGTATCAGATAAATTTTAAATACCATGGTAAATCAAGAGTTCATAATTCCATAAAATCACCTGTCTTGATATATAATAACTAAACTATACCCCCAAATTAATGCACATATTTAAACAGCACTATAGCATGTTTTGAGTCATGAGAAACCATTTAAGGAACAGCTTCTGACAATTTTGTTTACAGATCTGAAAAATTTGCATTTGTTTGTCCTTGAAATTTCTTTTCTTCATCAGCTTCTCATTCCTCAGGAGACTGCATCCCTTATATGTGAAATATTTTAGAACATAATCTAGTCACATTCTGCAGAGAATTCCAGCACACATTCTGCAGAGATTCTATTTATGGAACTCAAAGAATAAGGCAGCACAAAAAAAGGAGACATGAAGTTATTAATTCTAACATAAGTTAACTGGCCAGGAGGAGGCAACCCAACCTGAATGTTGCCTATACAAAGTCTAAAAGCCTTCTACTTAAGTTAAAAAGGAAGAAGAATCAGTAACTGGGAGGCACTGCCATGGCAGAATTCAAGTTCAAGTCCACACTTGTTCATAAGACTACCTAGTTCTGAAATGTCAGTAGCAATAACTACTGTTTGTTTCAGAGGGTTTGTATCAGGTAAAGATTATCCCCTATGCTATCACAGCATCTTATTACTGACCCACCCTTGGGCCCAGAGAAACCCTAGTTCTCTTTCCTGGACAATTTACAGTCAATAATTGTAGCTTAGATGCTCACCAAGGTCATTCCAAACTGGAAATATTCAGGCCAGGAAAGAAAAAATATTACTCTCCAGATCTCGTAGGAAAAAAAAAAGTTCATTTTGAGAAATGGCATAGCAGGAGATGTAGCAGAAATCCACCACACATGCTGGACAGAAAATGCTGGTGATACAAGGTGAACTTTCTACTGTCTTCTTTATGGTCCCTCAGGAGCAAGATCTGTGTAATCTCTAAACCTCTCAATGTGGTCTCACATTTCATTTCCATTATAAATTCAGGGCATGCCAGGCAATTTACAAAACTGAAATAAATTAGAAATAGTGTTTGCCAACTCTGTGCCAGACATTGGGCCAAGTGTTTTATACATGTAATCACATTTATACCTCACCAAATCGTGTTGAGCATCTTGGAGAACTTGTTCAAGATCATTCAACAAGCAAATGTCAAAATCAGAGTTTAAGCCAGGTCTACCAGATTTTACAATCACAATCTCTCCTACAACAGTCTAAACAAAACCTGAAAGTCTCAGAGAGAAGATAACATAATTTGGAAAGAATTCTACTAATGACAGACACAGTTCTCTGCCATAGTCCCTGTGGCATCAGTGCCTGGCTGGAAGATGTCATATAATAATAGAATTATCAAAAATTGTTACTATTATAGCCAATACTATCTTATTATTATGTGCAAACTCATAAGTTGATTTTGGGATAATTAAGAGTCTTGAATGACCAAACAAAATATACTTTGAAAAAGTCTGCATGAAAACAATGCCTATCTTAATCTAAAGAGAAATAACTCTCTTCTAAGAAATTCATTCCTTGGTATCACTTATTGCAGGAATATTTCTTTGCCATCATTGAAATTCAGGATTGAACTAATACTTAGTCTGTTATTGACCCATTCTAAGTGGTAAACTTGAAAATATTGTACAGCTTCTCTTTGTTTTAGGTGGAAAGTTCCTACAAGGTTTTAGAGAAGCAATATCAGAGTCGAAGAGAAGGGCCATATTAGGCATTATAGAAGCTAGTTTAACAGCAGAATTGATAAGATATAAAGATGATAACCAATATTTATTGATTGCTTATTGTGTGTCCATACATTTATTATCTCAGTCCACACAACACTATCTCTTATGTACTATTATTATCCCTATTTTATATAGAAAACAGATTTAATGTAGTCAAAAATGCCCAAATCATAAAACTTGTAAATGGCAGCATTAAGATTTGAATGCAAGTAGTAGTCTGTTTTCAAATCCCTTACACTATATCACCTTCATAATATTTAGTCTATGGACTCAACTTCTGATAGTTACTAGAAGGAGGTGCCTAGGAAAAAAAAGACAACATTTAGGCAGAGGTACAATTAGAGCTGGGAAGATATTAATAGTGGATTCATTCAGACTCATCTCTCCTTCCTCTGAGGAATTATCTTCTGTTCATTTTGCTCAAATAATCAAATTAATTATTATAGATAGAAACATAAAAAAAAACTCACACTATCCATAAAATCTATCATAAAAATTCTATCATAAAGAGCATCATTAATCAACTTGTTTTTCCCCAATTCTTAGTCCCCTTTTCAGGAACCCTTGTCTGTAAATTCCCTCACCCACTTAGAAATCTGAGCACCCTCTAAAACATAAATCTTTACACACACAACACACACACACACACAAACAGCCTTTACAAAATTTGCTCTTCATGAAAAGACTTGTCCATTTTAAGATGTTTTTTTAGTTTATATTCTGCACAGGATCTCATACTTTGGCTATGGCACTCAGTGCATATTGACTTCTAAATTGCATACTGTTTTGGACATGAACTTTAATACAAAGGAAATAGGAAGTTCAATTTAATTTCTAATTTTCAATTCTCCCTCATTGTAATTTTAATTCAACCTTCTTCTGTATTTTCTGAGCTTCCAACCAAGTTGCAATTTGAACTGGAAAATATTCCTACAAAAGGATAAAGAACACTACACCAATAATTGAATAAGTGAGGTTTCACAAAGCATGGAGAAGAGAACAAAGTAATTTATGAACAATAATAATAATAATAGCTAACGCTTACTGACCTTACTGGAAAATCAGTAAGCATTAGCTATTATATAAAAGTGCCTTACTTCCCAGGCACTTTTACATGAAATAACTCATTTAATTCACAAAACAATCTCCCGAGGAAGACTATTTAAAAGAAAAAGAAATTGAGGCAAACTAACTTCTCAAAACTATCCCAGGAATAATTAAACTCAATATTTAAACCCAGTTTGGTTCTGAAGTCAGTTTGCTTGACCACCATACTATGCTACCTCTCATATTTCATTTATTGAATTAACATCATCAACAAATAATATTATTAAGCAATCTTATAGGTGAGTATGACATTTCATAAAAACATGGTCCTAAGTGTTTTTGAATGTTTATTATGCAAAATAAATGTGCTTAGATCTAGGAATTCAAATAGATTTTAGAAAGATTTGACTATATCTGAATTTTTAAAATAAAATTTATATTAGAACATTATTTTTGTCATAGTTACAACAAAAAGAAAATTTTTTTTAAAGATTTTATTTATTTATTTGAGAGAGAGAATGAGATAGAGCATGAGAGGGGGGAGGGTCAGAGGGAGAAGCAGACTCCCTGCCGAGCAGGGAGCCCAATGAGGGACTCGATCCCGGGACTCCAGGATCATGACCTGAGCCGAAGGCAGTCGCTTAACCAACTGAGCCACCCAGGCGCCCCAAAAAGAAATTTTTTTAATTAAAATACAATTTAGTATAGACTGTTGTGCCTTAATTCATTTTGCCCTAATTGCTTCCTTAATGACACAATGACTTAGATTACTAATACATATTTAACCAGTATCAAATAGATAAATTATACGCAAATAAAAGAATATATAACGAATTTATAAACCAAAAACCTTAAGCGGAATTTAATCATTTGTCAACCAATATTTACAGATTACCTAGTAGGTTCATACAGCACACCAGAGGACTGGTAAGAAGAAAATAATCCTACCCTTGAGAATTTCTCAGTGAATAGAGCTCTGGGGAACCAAAAAAAAAAGGAGCATTACTTTTGCTGAGCGTGAAAATGTCCAGAAAGGCCTTCATGGAGTCAGTGACACTGCAAAATGAATGTCATTTACCCAAAGACTGGAATTAGGAAGCATGGAATATTCAGTCAGAAGGAAATACATGGAAGGATGTGGCTTGTTCAGGGAATAACCAATTTCAGATTCATAGGGACAGGAAATAAGGCTGGCAAGACTATAATGTGATTGGCTACTATAGTAAGAAATTTGGACTCTAGGGGAAAACCCATTGGATGCATGTAAGCAGGAAGGAGATATGTCCAATGTATTTTAGAAAATTCACTCTGACATCAGTGTCTCATGGATTCAAGTGGGGAGAGAGCTGAGGCAGAGACCAGGAGGAAGGTAACTGCAGTGGCTTAACTGGGAGGTGGTGAAGGTCTGAGCCAGGGCAAGAATGGTCTAGAAGAGATTTAAAGGCAAGATGGCTCACCGTAGCTTCTCCCTTTCTCTTGCAACTCTCCCTGAATATTGAAAAAGAAAGATGTTTTACAGATCAAATTCCATTTAGAGTAATATATCCCTAGAGTTATCTGTGGTCAATTTATACTACATTTTTAAGATGAAATAGCTGAAAAGCTACCAAGTACAAGTCTATAGCTCTTCTTACTATTGGGAAGCAAATTAAGCAATAACAAATAACAGAATTAAAAGTCAACCACATTTAGTATGGAGACAAGATTGTTAACAAAAAATGGAATAAACTGTCCATGCTAACAGTTGTATAAATATGCCTAGTAGCACAGGAAATATACATGCTTACTTGACTTTTAATCTATACAATGAGTGTATTTAGCCACCTTCTTACTTATTATATTACTTTTAGCATTCTTAAATCCTCTTCAAGAACATTTTTATAACTATGTGACAGGAGTACATGTAATATACAAGAACTTTTAAAATTTCATATAGTATACAGTGCATCTGATTTAAACTCAAAATCTTCATTGAATTTTATAAATCTTGGGAACCTTTAATATTTCAAGTAAAGTTTACCAAATACCTTGATTTTTATTTTTCTTTTTAGCACAGATTTCCTTAACCTGAGGTTTAAAAACTACAAATTTTTTTCTTCAGTCAGAGCCAATATGGTGCTTTAACCAGTAAAACCTCATGAAATTCTATCTTGTAGTATCTGACATTTTTCTCTGAATTACTTACAGCACTACTTTCTTTTGCAAACGTTTAAACATTCACCAGTTTCACTCTTGCATTAAATACAGTTCTTTGAAAAACAACATGATCTCAATATCTTACATATGCTTAATTAAGTAGCATAATACTGTACATTTTAAATACTATTTTTTCTAAAATCTTGATAGTTATTTAATATTTATAAAATGTTGGGCGCCTGGGTGGCTCAGTTGGTTAAGCGACTGCCTTCGGCTCAGGTCATGATCCTGGAGTCACAGGATCGAGTCCCGCATCAGGCTCCCTGCTCGGCAGGGAGTCTACTTCTCCCTCTGACCCTCCCCCCTCTCATGTACTCGCTCTCTCTCTCTCAAATAAATAAATAAAATCTTTAAAAAAAATAATAATAATATTTATAAAATGTTATAAATAAGCTCTATTTGCAATAAAACATGCTCCACAAACATAAACATATTTAAGCATATCTTAATTAGCTGGATAAATGCATATAAGTCTTTAATTGACTGATATCTTAGTACCACCCTTTTTCATATTATTACTATTATAGAGATTTTATACATTTTATTTATTTTAGAGAGAGAGAGCACTCACGCAAGCGGGGTGGGGAGAGAAAGAAGATCTCAAGCAGGTTCTGTGCTCAGCACGGAGCCCGACGCAGGGCTCAATCTTATGACCCTGAGATCATGACCTGAGCCAAAACCAAGAGTCAGACGCTTATCCGACTGAGCCACCCAGGTGCCCCCAGTTACAGAGCTTTTAAAGGCACATTTAACCTAGACGCTAAATTGCATTGTTATATTACAATTTTATTTAAATAGGAAACCTTCATTGATTATAAAGAGGAAGACGAATTTTACTATCCACAGCTTGTTACCATGAGCAAGGACAAGATCCTGAGCTTAGTCTAGGCTAGCAGCAATAAGATTTTCCAATTTGGGCTTACAACACTGTGACTTCTCTTCTCTCTGCCTATTCCTATCAGCTGGTTCTCCACTGTGCCATCTGCTATACCCCTATGCAAAAATTCGGAGTCACAAATTTGCCTTTTCTTTTCCTAGTTTTGTTAAATAATCTCATTCTCTGGTCTTTACAAGTCACCTCATTTCTATCTTCCCAAAATGAAGAGGAAGGAAGGAAGGAAGGAAGGAAGGAAGGCAGGCAGGCAGGCAGGCAGGCAAGCACCCTTTTGGGAAAACCCATCATATTTTAAGAATGTCTTCTATTATTTTCAACTGCTGTTATACCCAAAGTTGTAAATATCATAAGCAAAGAAGTAAAATAATTAAATCTTACTTGAATAAGGACTGAGACTGAGGCTAAGGAGTTTGCTTTCATTTCTACATGTTAATTTGACATAGTCATAATGATGGGTCAGTATTTTGAATTTATTGTCAAAATCTTAAGCTAATTAAATTTGTAAAATATACTTGATGGTGTTCCTTCTAGATACAAAGAGATCATATATAAGCCACACCCTATTCATGTTCATCCTGGCATTAATATACAATGCCTAGCATGTAACAGATGTTCAATAAATATTTGTTGGATGAATAATAGTTTGAAAAATTTTACTAAAAATTAAACATAAATATTGATAAGCAGCATTATCAATTTTGCAAATGACCTATAATAAATCTAAACTCAGAGAGAGAGTACAGGTCACTATATATGTTTTAAATATCTGAGGTAACTACTAATCTTTATGGGGAAGCTAGAGAGGGAGACAGTAGGAAGAACAATGCCTCCCTCTCCCAAGTTTGACTTAAACCACCAGGAAAGTTCTTAAAAGCAAAGACTTTCTTGAGCTCTCACTAAGGCATGGATACAGAAAGAGGCTTTTCAAAAGAAGTAGAGAATTGTATACACGGCAGGCAGCAACCAAAACGGGGCAGGGATATTTATTCCCTGACCTAGTGGCACACAGGCAAGACAAAGAACATAGGGCATGTCTCTAACATGATGTATAGCCATGTTCAGGTTTGAATATGCTAGCAGAGTCCCCTCTCTTCACCCTTATATCAGCCTGTAAGTTCAAGAGTATAGTCTCAGAACAAGCCAAACTTGGGGGGGAAAAACCCCACACCTCTGTTTATCATTCTCAGGAAAGGCCACTGAAAGATGCAGCATGAGAGCACAGGTGTCGTTCACTCATGATTGCTCACTGAACTGACAAGAAAAATGTTCTCAAATGGTTTCATTGCTCTGTTTTTCTCAACAAAGAATAGGTACCGAGAGTTTCCTCAAGAAAATAGTCACTGAATTCTTTCAACAAGGGAAGGCTCAAGCATTTTTTATTGAGAGCAACAAATCAATCGTGAAATGAACCTCATGAAATACGTTTCATAGTTAATGTGGGGAAATGTATAACATGATAAATGATTCAGCAAGTATAATTATCTACAAGGCCTGTTTAGTAAAAGAAAATACCAAAATCATTCTTTAACTGGTTTAGCTTATGCTTTTGCTGGGTTGTAACTAAAATTCACTTAATCATTAACTATATCTTTCTATCATTAATCTTGTTTCCTCCTCCCTTTTTCTTTATTAATGCAGAAATAGGACTCTTGAGTAACTGATAACCTTACATTGTTTTCATAAAAATGAATGTTTAGCCCAAATACAAAGCTCTACTTATGGCACACATGTTTTTTTTTTCTCCAAACAATATGCAAATACACTATGGATGTTTCAAAAGACACAAACTAGAGGTATAAGAAAATTAAAGCATTTAAATAATAAAAGTTTACATTTAAATGCATTTTATGTTTAAGTAAATGTAATAAAACTTTAAATAAATTTTATTCTAAGTAAAACTTTACAGTAAATGCACTTTACATTTAAATGCATCATTTTATAAATCATCCATTGTCATCAGGGAGATTTTTGTTTTTAATTATTCTAAAAACAAGTCACAAACTTATCAGTCTCATGAAGATTTAAGATAGGAAAGGAAAAAACTTATGGAACCAACACACCTTTCAGATTCAGTTTAAAAAAAAAGTATTCTCAGTAACCTCAGCTCTCTGTAATGGAAAAAGGAAAGAATGCCACCCATCAAATTACATAGAATTTTAGAGAACATATCCCAGTCACCTTTGTATGAAGGTACTGCTTGTGGTTTGACACAGCATAGTTCCAGTGGGGCATCTGTGACATTTTCCTGTGCCCTAAATTCCCACAGAGAAATAGGCCAGTTCAGCCTGTAACTTTCCACAAAATATTTCAGAAGAGCTCCTTAATAATCTGGAGGTAATAGCAGGGATGATGGTCCAGCTGACTTTCTAGACAAAAGCCTTAGATCAAAATTAAACCTGATTTGAAGTTACAAGGAAAAGTAATTTTTAGGGAAACTTCCCCAAGGCAATCTTTGCCATCTGTAATTTTAGAGTAATAAATGGAAAGAAGTGAGCAAATGGAGTGAAATGTACTAAAAGATGATTGTCATTTGTCCTGATGAGAGCACTCCATTTGTGTCTGTTTAAAATTTCTAATGTATTTGTTCACCAGGTTCTCCAGAGAGAAGTCACAAATCAGTATGTTTCTGGCCATAGGTTTTGCATCCCAATTTAATGCTGCTGACTGATAGGTATTGGTACTCAACTAACCACTGTATAGTTGCAGAGATTTTAAGAAAGCAAAAAATTCTATAACTCATCAACAAGGATTGTTTTATGAGTATTTTAGGCCATATATGCCTCCTCAAAAAAAAAAAAAAAGTTTCACAAATTTATTGCTCTCATGAAGACCCTCTGTTCTACCTCCATATCAGGTCATGTCCATGACTTTTTTTCCCATCCAAGTCCGTCATCTAGAACTCCCCAACTCTACTCTCCTCACTTTCCCAGCCAGACAGCATCATCTCCACTTGCTGTCTTCATTTGCTCAATCTCTCCATAGGCCCTCAGCCTATCGAGACCTGTCTTCTTTGACCACCACAACAGCAACCAAGTTCTCATTAAGCGTAAATGTCATTAAACCTTATGAACAACTTTCGGCCCTGATATTGACCTCTAGGCAGCAACACTGTTGGTGACTCCTTCCCTTCCCAGAATTTCTAGACAGCCATGCCCAAAGTTTTCAGAACCGTGTAGAGAAAGAGCCCACAAACTCCAAAGCCAGATTGCCTAGATTCAAATCAGCTCTGCCATATACTGGCTGTGTGATGGTCTGTAAACCTCTTAATCTCTCTGGGACTCCTAAATTTTCCATCTGTAAAATCAGAGATAACAGTAGCACCTCTTGAGAAGGTTAAATTGATTTAATATATGTAAGAGTACATAAAACAATGCTGGGCACACAGTATCATATACATTTTAGCTTTTTTTTTTTTTACTATTTATTTATTTGTCAGAGCAAGAGAGAGAGAGCAAGTGCACAAGCAGGGGGAGCGGCAGGCAGAGGGAGAAGCAGGCCCCCCACTGAGCAGGGAGCCTGATGTGGGACTCATCCCCAGGACCCTGGGACCATGACCTGAGCTGCAGGCGGATGCTCAACCAACTGAGCCACCCAGGCATCCCTACATTTTAGTTTTATCATTTTTATTACTACTATCCTCCTACTTCTCTGTCAGTGTTCATCAAGGTTTTTCCCTAGATTCTCTCTTCTCCCAAGCTACAGTGTCCTGCTTGTTGATGAAGCCTAAACAAAATCCTTGGCCCACGCCTATCTCTTAAACTTTAAACAGACACATGCAACTGCCTACTGGGTATCTCAAGTTCCACATGACCACAGCTGAATTCATCTTCCTTCCAAGCCTGTTCCTCCTCCAGTGTTCCCTTCCTCTAAAATTGCAGCCACCACCCACACAAGCCAGCATCAGGAATCGTGTCTGACTCTCTCATTCCCCTCATCTTCCAAATGCTGCAGATTCTACTTACTGCCTAAATATCCCTCTAACACATCCGTTTCTCTTCTAACTCTGCAGAGCTAGGCCAGGCCACCTCTGTCTCTCCTGGACCCCTACAACAGCCTCCTTGTCTCTTCACCATCAGTAGTAGCCTTCTTTAAACATTTTCCACACAGCAAAGAGGATTCTCCTAACACTCAAATATGATCAAGTCTTCAAATCTTTGTTTAAAACTCTTCCACATCATAATGAATATGGAGGATAAAGCTCTTCATAATGTAACTTGGCCCCTGCATACTTCATAAGCATCATTTACTATCATTCTATCTCTCACACAACTTTCAAATCTCTGTCACCTCTAGACCCTCACAAATGCTATTTCCTCAGTCTGGAACTTTCTCCCACTCCACCAACCTCCCTCCTTCATCTGGCTAGTTCTTACCCAACTATTTTTACTCAAGAAGGTTTTCCCTGACATCTAAACTACATTCATTCAGTAACCTTGTCATATGCTCACAAAAAATACTATAGCCCAGCTGATAATAATCAGCACCCATCTCCATACATCAACCCTACACCTCCAATGTCATTTCCATAGCTTTGATGAAGTGAAAGGTAATTCATAAAATGCCTAGGATAACCCTTGATATAGGTTTTTTATTTGATCGACAAATATAAATAATTTGTTGTACAGGTTATACTGTACTAGGTGTTGAAATCTATTCAAATTAAAAGGCCCCAAAGCCCTTAGAAGCTAAAAGTAAATGCCATTTATACCAAATATGTACAAGTCATTGGTGTATAAAAATCACTTGAAAAATGGTTTTCAAAAATTAAAAATCCATAATAGTCCTGCCTTAGAGTGTAAGGTAATAGAGGACAACCAGAGAATGTGTTACTGAGAGAAGTGATAGGTTAAAAATAAGTTGGTTTTGGGGTGCCTGGGTGGCTCAGTCAGTGGAACATGTGACTCTTGATCTTGGGGTTGTAAGTTTAAGCCCCCATTCTGGGTTGTAGAGATTATTTAAAAATAAAAAACATCGGGGCACCTGGGTGGATCAGTCATTAAGCATCTGCTTTCAGCTCAGGTCATGATCCCAGGGTCCTGGGATAGAGCCCCGCATTGGGCTCCCTGCTCCACGGGAAGCCTGCTTCTCCCTCTCCCACTCCCCCTGCTTGTGTTCCCTCTCTCCCTGTGTCTCTCTCTGTCAAATAAATAAATAAAATCTTTAAAATAAATAAATAAATATATATAAATAAATAAAAATAAAAAACATCTTTAAAAAATAAATACATAAAATAAATAAAAATAAAGACGTTAGGTTTTTTTTTTAAGTTTTTGCTTTTTATCTCCTTGTTCTCTTTCTCACCCTCTCCTTCTATTTCTTACTCTCTCTCTCTGTGCAATGGATATGTTAAATTACTCAGATATATTATATGTGAGTGGCAGATGGCAGAGGTGCCACCCTGAATTGGAAATTAGTGGAGAGAAATCAAACTAGAATCAGAAACTTTTCTACATAAAAAGAAAAGCATAATTTGTGTTGAAATCAGTGTAAGATCAAATTATAAATGAAAGAACATGGAAATGCCATATAATAACCTCTAGAAAACAACTAGAACCTGACATAACATCTATAAATTAATGTCAGATAATTTCTAAGTAGAGTCAGAATCAATTTCATGGGAGAGAAAGACAATATAAAAAGTTTTAAATTGTTTTCTTTTAAATTAGTGTTATATGTATTTGTGGAAAGCTAAACCATTGTGACTAACTCTCGAAATTCATTTTAACTGTTTTGAGAACTTGTCTTAAGCAGAATTAAATGATTTAACTTAAACTTGACCACCCTACTTTCTCCTGTAAAGTGATTCCTGAGATTTGTCTGGAAGTTCTGCCAAGCAATTAGGGCTACCGACAGACCCTTACATAAAGGGTCTTATCCAAGAAGATAAGACTTAGAACACTTATCCAGGAAGTGCTTTCACTTTTATTAAGTATACAACTTCAGAAGGGACAAACATGGAATTACAAAGAGGGAGGAACACAAGCATATGAGGATATATCAAATAAGGTCTTTGTTCCATGACTTTCCAGAGAGGTCTTCTCCTGACATTTTCCACCATCTAATATACAACATATTTTATTTATTTATCTGATTTATTGTCTGTCTCTTTCAACCAGAAAGGACTCTTGAAGTCAGGGATGATTTTTTATCTATTTTTTATCTATTACATCCATTACAGTATCCCCACAGCTACAACACGACCTGGCACATAGTAGTGTTCAATAAATATTTATTGAATGAACAAACGAAATCAAATCTATCCTCAGAAACTGCTCAAGGTCTCTATTCACACTTACATGAGCGGATGTCTGGAAGAAAGTGTGTAATAAGCCCCCTTGTGTTCCAGAGTCATAAAAAGAAACTGCTTTTACACCAGAGAGAGAATGGGGAAATGGAAAGAAGTGATGAGAATTCTGGGTCCTTAGGGTGGTGGGCATTTGCACTCAACATCAATGGATAATCCAGACCAAGCTTGCAACCCAGGAAAAGAGAAGGACTACTGCCAATAGCCATTGTATCAGTGCCTAGATCAAGAGCTACCAATTAATCCACCACTGCTACTCCACACATAATGAAAGAAAATCTTGCTTTTTAATTCTCTGTATTACCCTGTGAATTAGTTTCTGGGATCCAAGCCCTGATGCTGGGGATGGGCTGATGCCAACTGGATATCATCTAGAATCCTCTACCTGACATTCAAGCCCCCACTGATTTGCCCAAATATTCCAACACATCAGGCTGGTCATTTTACCCTTATCATATATGCATTTCCAATATCTATTTGCCTTTGTCCAATAGTCCAATTGCTCAGATTCCAATTTCCTCCAATCCAATCCATATTTTCTTTAACAAATAATGCAACACCTCCTCTTCTCCTTGCTTTCCTTGGCTAATTCTGTGCTTTTCTTCTTCTCAGAATGCCTATGGAAATTATTTTTTAATGTTATATTTGCAGGGAAAATGAGAATCTGGAAAGCATGTCCACGTACATTATCTCACTTACATAAAGAGCAGAGTACTATTTTATAGACCCATTTTTTCTTTCACTCCTCAGCCCTCTACTTTTTCCATAGCTTGCTCTTCCCAATCCTAGTAGGGGTCCCATACTAATGAGGATGAAAATGAAATTAATTTTATTTTATTGAAAAGTATCCCTGATATTTGCCACGATAACAACCAAGTTTCCTTTGTTATTTCAATAATAAAACTGTTTGGTAATGATCTAAAGCAATTCAATCTTTTTCAGTTTTTAGTGTTATAATAACAATAACAAAATTTAATTCTCTGCTCTAGCCAAACACTGTATTAAAGTCTTTTACATTCAGTTCTTTCAAAAAGTATGGGGTACGTACTACATGCCCTTTCATAATAAAGAAACTAAGCCTTAAAAGCATTAACCAGGGCACCTGGGTGGCTCAGTTGGTTAAGCATCTGCCTTCGGCTCAGGTCATGATCCCAGGGTCCTGGGATCGAGTCCTGCATTGGGCTCCCTGCTGAGCAGGGAGCCTGCTTCTCCCTCTCCCTCTGCCTGCTGCTCCCCCTGCTTGTGCTCTCACTCTCTCTCTCTCAAATAAATAAAATCTTAAAAAAAAAAAAAAAAGAAAGAAAGCATTAACCAATTGCCCAATGTCAGACTGGAAATGTGGATCTGATCTGTGTAGTTGGAAAGAGGAAGCCCTTTGGTACCACACGCTGACATCAGGGACTATTCTACCATACGGGGTGTAAAAGCAGGGCTGCATCACAGAACAAAGTCATCTCAACTGTCACCAGAGCATCAATCCCAACAACATAAGATTTAAAAAACTAAAAAGAAAGAAATGGCAAATGTGTGCAATTGCTTGGGGCCTCAGACAGCATCATGCAATGACCGAGGCAAGCAGCCAGGAAGGGAGGAAGTTGAAGCAAAATAAGACCAGAAGTCTTCATGCAAACCCTGCTCTCACTGCATCCCCAGGACAGTTAGGATCTTATCTTGGGCAAAAAGGACTGGAGACTTCACTTCGATACACAACCACAGAAACTTCAGCTTCCCCTCTAACAACACCGCCTCACCTTCTCTTCTTCTTTAGTGCTACTTACTAACCTTCATTTTAACTTGGTTTATGTCACTATATGAATAGATTTGAGGTTTGAAAGAGGATAAGACACAGTGAGAACCTCAATCATTAGCCTGACAGTCTAATTTTATTCTCCAGACATCATATTCAACTTTTTTCTTTATTTTCATAAAAGGCAATAAAGTGCAATGCATAAGTGCACAGATTGTGCTTTGCCATTCACTAACTGTAAGAGCTTGAACATGTTGCTTAACCTCTGTGTGCCTCAATTTGCTCATCTGTAAAATGGGTATAATAATAATAGTACCTACCTCGTGAGTATTATGAAGAATAAATGAGATAATATATGGAATGTACTTGGGATATTGCCTGGCCCAGACTAAGTTCTCTGTAGGTATTTACAATTATAATTACTAGAAAATACATGTGTCATAAGGATTTAAAAAATAGCTAATAGCCAATGAAAACTATACTAAGTGATTTCCATTTATTCCTCACATAAACCCTGTGAAGTAGATATCATCACTGTCCAATTTAAAAATGAAACAGAGGCTCAGAGAGGTTATAAAAGGAGTGCAAAATTGCCCAAGCAATAAGTGATGGAGTTAGAACTCAAACCCAGCAATCTGATTACAGAATCAAACTCTTAACCACCATACTACTTCAGATGGGTAATGATACTTGCCAATAGGTATTGAAATTTTGTTCTATGCCAGGCATTGTTCTAATATCTTTATATCTCTTAATATTATATCTCTTGTGAAAATTAAATTCTCAGAACTACCTTATGAGACAGATGATTTTGTTGGTCCCACTTTACAGATAGAAAACAGAGACCAGGCATTAAGTAATATGGCCAAGATCACACAACTAACAGATGGCTAAAGTAAGTATACCCCATTCTGAAAGATAGGTAAAGCCAAGGTGCTAAATTGAAATCTCAGTGACCTAATATCAGATTGAGTATCACAATTTCCAAAAGGAAAACTCCCTCCTGCTATATTCATTTAAACAATTTCTACAATTTCTAAATAGTTTCTGATTAAGACAGATACTTAATACTGGAATAGTAAAAGAAGGAGCTGATTAAATGCTAATGTATTCTGATTTGCCTTACTACCCAGTCATTTTTCCTCCTCTGTTAGCAGCTATTTTCTTTTTTTTTTTTTTTAAAGATTTTATTTATTTATTTGACAGAGAGAGAGAGACAGCTAGAGAGGGAACACAAGCAGGGGGAGTGGGAGAGGGAGAAGCAGGCTTCCCGTGGAGCAGGGAGCCCGATGTGGGGCTCGATCTCAGGACCCTGAGATCATGACCTGAGCCGAAGGCAGACGCTGAACGACTGAGCCACCCAGGTGCCCCAGCAGCTATTTTCAATAGTCATTTTCATTCCACCCGCTACAATTTGAATAGATTCTACTCAGTCCATGTAACCATGACAAGAGAAGAATCTGCCAATGATACATTTGACCAAAACTCACAGGAATTTATAAACATTACTTATCAATAGTAATAGGAAACAACTGACTGAGTGCTGAGCAGGACCACAGTGATCAAATAACTCTTAAAGTACTTACATAAATTAAAAAATGATCCTTGGTTTGGTAGGCAGAGCACAGGTTTGGTTGTAGCCCCAACCACGCACTGTACATCCAGGGCATGATGTATGTTCCACATAGATCACAGTGAATCTGAGCTAATATGGGAAGGTGCCTTTATAGACATGATCAATAGCAAGGACAGAAACAGACTGTTACAGATCTTGAGAACAGATTGAGTAAAATACTAGAATAAAAAAGGAAGATGGCAAAAAAATTCTCCTTACAGGAAAATTGTGTGGGAGGATAGCAGTGTGCCATGAGAAACAATACCAGTCCGGTGGTTTAAAAAAGTTATTGGATCCCTTATATTCACAGCAGAATTAAATACTTGATTTGGTAGGTACAAGAAAGCACAGTAGGGAGATGATAGATAGATAGATAGATAGATAGATAGATAGATAGATAGATAGATAGAAAATGAGTAAAATTTAAAATTTGGGGAATTCTTCAAAATGTTATTCTCAGTAAAGAAAAGGTGGATGAATAATTGTGTGGTCACAAATTAACTACTGGTAGACAAATAATGAATTTAAAAGGTATGGAAAAGGATCCTGATGAGGAAAGAAGACATGTTGATGATAATGGTAATAAATTTGACCAAAACCAAAACAAAACCTTGCAGTTACTGAGCACTTAATGCTCTGTGATTCTCGTTCATTACCTTCGCAATGGCCTTATGAGATCAGCACCATTATTAGTACCGTTTTACAGATAAGGAAACTGAAGCTTAAGAGATTATGTGACTTACACAGGATCTCATATGAAGTAACAGAATTTGGATTTAAACCCAAGCAGTCTAACTCTGGAGTTTACGTGCTCGACCACCGTATCATACAGCTGTGTGTTAAATTAATGAAAGGAGCCATAATTAACAAGAACATCGATGCAAGTACTGTTGCATCTGTACTTGCTGTTCCATTTGCATTTGCACAGAAAAGTCAGGATAATGAGGCCCCTGATAATGACAGAAAACCTGGCCAGAATAGGGTGATGAAAATAATGAGATACAATGAAATCCAAATACCATTTTTTTATTCTTATGTTAATCCCCATACATTACATCATTAGTTTTAGATGAAGTGTTCCATGATTCATTGTTTGTGCATAACACCCAGTGCTCCATGCAGAATGTGCCCTCCTCAATATCCACCACCAGGCTAACCCATCCTCCCACCCCCCTCCCCTCTAGAACCCTCAGTTTGTTTTTCAGAGTCCATCGTCTCTCATATTATGTTGAGTGAAATAAGTCAAACAGAGAAAGACATGTATCATATGATCTCACTGATATGAGGAATTCTTAATTGCAGGAAACAAACTGAGGGTTGCTGGAGTGGGGGGTGGGGTGGGAGGGATGGGGTGACTGGGTGATAGACACTGGGGAGGGTATGTGCTCTGGTAAGCACTGTGAATTGTGCAAGACTGTTGAATCTCAGATCTGTACCTCTGAAACAAATAATGCAATATATGTTAAGAAAAAAAAAAAGAAGAAGAAGGTAGCGGGAGGGGAAGAATGAAGCAGGGGAAATCGGAGGGGTAGATGAAATCCAAATACTATTAAAGTGACTTTTCTACTAACCAGGAAAATAGTTTACAATAAGCAAAATTCATAATAAACAAAACAGAATGGACTTCCATGCCTGACTTCATCCTCTCACTTTGGAATTGACAGAGAACAAGTTTGCTGTGTTGGCATTTTGTGGTAACGACTTTACTATTTATTAACAGTGACAACAGTTTCAGGCAGGATTTCATATTTACATAGCAGCCTTCAACACAGGAACAAAAGCACCTGGCAAACATTCTCATTTTTATTATTGATGGCTTAGATTAATAGAGCGCCTTTTTGTCAAAAGAGCTCATTTATCCTTACATGGACTCTTGTGACACAAATAGGCAAGCAATCCGTTTCTACATTTTACATATGGAAAAACAAAGCCCAAGGACCTGTGTAAAATTGCTTATTAATACTGTGGCTGGGCTTCTAATGAAATCATAAAGAATTCAGTATTTCCCTTCCTCACTGACTGCAGCACTATCTCTTTTATAACTTATTCCAAATTACCTGAAACCTGGATCCCTTTCCATTGGTTCTGGTTCTTACTGCCTCTTCTTCAAACTGGATTATCATTCCTTTCCTCCCTCTAACTGCTCATCCTGCCTCCATCCTCTCTCTTCTCCAAACCACTCTCAACATTTCTGCCAGAATCATTTTCCTAAGCCTGCTCAGAAAACAGCAATAGCTCTTCACTATCTATAGAGACAGACCCAAAATTCCTTCATAGATCACTCATAACCTCCCTCAGTCTGGCCCCAATCTATTTTCTCCACCATATCTCTAACTGCCATGTCCTCCATCCCCAAATCACACAAACCTAAACTTCTGAACCCCAAACCCACTCTGCTCCTTACTCATTGTTATTTCCTCTTCTAGAGGTAATCTTTCCAACTCCAACACTGACTACCAAAATTATCTTCACAACTCCACTCCAATGCCCTCTCCTCCATGAATCCCTTCTAATACATCAGTTAAAAATGGCCTTTCCCTCCAACTCCACAATACACATTTAACCTTTATTTGTGGCACTCACCATATTCTGCCCAGGTCTATAGTGACGTGAAAGTACGTCTGTCTTATTAAAATGTTCTATCAATGACACTCCCAGAAAGTCAACTATGTGTCAGGCCCTGTGATGGGTAATGAGTAAAAAAGAGAAACTGATCTCTCTGCCTTCACAGAGGTTATAGTCTTACAGTCTTTCTCATCTGGAGTTCCTCCTGTGAATAACCAAGCATACTATTTTTGTTTTTTTTAAGGTAGTACGTACCATTCTAGATGCATAAAAGATGTTAACGCGTTACATACAACAGATGCTTTTTAGAAGTGGTTCTCAAAGTATAGTACACCAGACCTCTTGAGGATCTCCAAGACCCTTTCAGGGGGTTCCTGAGGTCAAGACTAATTCCAAATAATATAAAGATATGATTTGCTGTCATCACTCTCATTTACTCTCTAATGTACAGTAAAGTCTTCTGGAGGCTACATGATGTGTTTTATAACAACAGATTAAAGCCATAAGTATATAAGAGAATTCAGCCATCTTCTTTTAAACTAATCATAAAACAGATTTGCAAAAACATAAAACAATACCACTTTGTACCTATACTATTTCTGTTCTATAAAAAGTACTTTTCATAAAAATATATATATATTGTGTTAACATGTAACGGGCTTACCATTGCTAATTCATAAATGAATTACATAAATATTTTAAATTTATATCTTAATTTCTAATACGGTAAATACCAATGAATATAACCCACATAAGCCAAAGCTTGTGGTTAATAATTTTCAAGAGTGTTATGCACAAACAATGAATCATGGAACACTACATCAAAAACTAATGATGTAATGTACGGTGATTAACATAACAATAAAAAATTTTTTTAAAAAGTGTAAAAGGATCATGAGACCACAAAGTCTGAGCACTGCTGTAAAGGAACACTGAGACTCATGTCTTTCTGCAGAATCCCAATTGAGTAATTCAGTTTATAAATGACTGTTCCCTGAACTCAGTATCTATTAAAGCAACTATCTTATGTGTGGATTCATTTATTTGCAAGTATTTCCCCTTTCTCTCCCCATCTAAAGGCCCCAGATTTGGTAGTGAGCTGCTTAAGGGCAGAGACTAAATAGAATTTATCTTTGTTGCTGCTGCACCTAGCACAGAAAAGACAGCCAGTAAATATTTGAGGGAGAAGGAAGGAAGGAAGGAAGGAAGGAAGGAAGGAAGGAAGGAAGGAAG
>NW_023270323.1:11357610-11576388 GCF_011800145.1 Mirounga leonina | reverse complement strand
AAGGAAGGAAGGAAGGAAGGAAGGAAGGAAGGAAGGAAGGAAGGAAGTGAGTTGGAGGGAGGGAAGAACTGTGTCTTACTCATTCTTCAAAGATTCTACCACAGTAATCTGCCCATTGAAAATATCTGTTAACCCTCATGTAAATCTGTTGTATGGATATGATATCTAAGGTAATCAAGATGCCAATAGTTTCACCTGATATGTTGGTAAATCTCAGTACAGCTTAGAGACCATAATTTTTAAAGGTAAATTTTTAAAGATTCCTCTCATTAGCAAATCAATGAGCAAACATTTGTACACGCTAGCCCATAATTCTAAGATAAAGAAAGATACAAATCTAGAAAGTGGATGCAATCAATTTGGTTGCCTGTGCATAAGTTATCTCCCTTATGGATAATAAAGTCTCAATAATTAGAAGTGACTTCTTATAATTCAAATATCTTATCTTTCAATTTAGAGTGACAATGTGAAGCCAAAGATAACTAAAGGGGGTGGGTTAAAGCAAACTTGGGCATGGCAAGTCTGTCTTCAAGACCCTTATAAACCTCCATCTGGCCTATTCTTCCCTTCCATCTGTCCATGAAGCTGCTTTCCGTTCTCATGAAGTCCCTTCACTGGTAGTCCACTTGGGCCTGGCCTTTTGGGTATTTTATTATCCCATGCTTTAATTCAATCTGTACAATTTAATCTACATAGTTTTCACAGTTAAAAAGAAATTTAAACACTGTCAAAACTCCTTCATACACAGTTGAAACTCAGCTGGGTTAAGACTTGCCCAAGGGAATATTAATTAATGACAGAGCTGGGATGAGAATCTAACATCAAGGTCTCTTCCTTTCCCAGAAACTATGCAATGAGAATTTTTAAATAATCTGCTAAACCCCTAACAAAGTACTGTCTTGATAAAAGTACAGGGGCACCTACTATGTGGGGAAATTAAGGCCCTGGCAGGAACACTTGCACACGGTGGCAGAGCCAGACTGAAAGCCAGGTGTCTGGCGCTAAAGCCCACACCACTTTGTTGGGTATATATTATTTAGACATGTGTTCAGTTTGGGAGAACCAAGGAGTGGGGAGGACAGTTGGGCAAGTTCCCAGAGGACAGTAGGCGTGAACTGGACCTTGAAGGATGGGAGGAGTTTTCCAGATAGGATCACAGTGGCAGTGGGGAAGGTGCAGAAGAGAGGGAGAAGGAATGTTCTAGACAGAGGGAAGAGATACAGCAGGCTGAAGAAGAGATGGCAATGAGGAAGTGGCACAGAGCCAGTCTGGGAAACACAGGCCGCTCCTCCTCTCTGGAAAGTCAAGAGCTGGGTCTAGAGCAGGATTGGAAAAAAGATACACAGGACTGGAGACTCTAGAAAAACATTTTCTAGAGGTAAGTTTAACAAATAGGAACTTCCACCCTTTTTTAGTAGCTGATCTGTGTGACTTGCCTGCCTTCAGTCTGGGCAGCCAACATACAAAGGTCCCAAACACTTATTCGCCATTCACTAAACACCTACTGTGTGCCGGGCGCCAATCACCAAACATCCATTCTGCACCACTATTGTCAAACTAGGACAGGCAATGGAACAACTGAGTTTCGAATTTCTCTGGGCTTGAATCTCAACTCCAGGACTCACAGGTCACCTTGCACAAGTTATTTCTCTGTGCTCAGTTTCCTCATCTGGTAAATGAGAATACCGATAACAGTTATCATGTAAGACCATCATCTTAAATGAGTTAATTCATGTGAAGGGCTGAGGACACACCCAGCAAAGAGTAAGCACTCAGTAAATGTTGGATACTACAAAAAAAAGAAAAAAAGTACCGTCTTCAACACCAATCTTGATTCCCTCCCCATATAAAAATCTTTCCCATATATCCCCTTCCTTTAGTCTCTTATTTTAATGTGTTAAGACACTAATCCTAGTGTGGATATTATCTACGATTCAACATCCATTATCACCAATTCACACCTTAACTCAAGTTAGCTTACCAGGTTAGCTAACCAACCAATTTACCTCATAACATTTTTATTTTAATAGGAACAGTCTTCAACCAAAGAAGTAAGCGAGAATTTCACATATTATATCAGGTTTAGAAGCAGAAAACCAGAGGGTGTTTTGGCTCCTTAAATTATAACACAGAGCCAGACATCTGTACTCAGGACCAAGACTAGAATAGAAACTCAGCATATGAGATTTGATTGCCTGTGATGTTCCACATTGCTGACCTGAATGCTGCTTGGCAAAAGGACAGTCAACAGACATATGACATGATATATTTGGCTGAAATTCATAAAAGATGAAAAACAGTTAAATTTGTTTTCTACCCACTATTTCACATAGTTTTTGCCTAACATATTTTATTCAACCTTTTTTTAGGAGAGTGGGGGAGTACAATATCTTTAAATCTTATTAAACTAAATTTCAAGGCAGAATTATTCTGATTCTTAAGATTTATAAATGATTTTCTAAAGACAATATTGTCACAGTTATCCACTGTCAAATTTAAAGGAGCTTAAAAGTGGGCCTTAAAGATTTAAAGAACGGGGCGCCTGGGTGGCTCAGTCGTTAAGCGTCTGCCTTCGGCTAAGGTCATGATCTCAGAGTCCTGGGATCGAGTCCCGCATCGGGCTCCTCGCTCTGCGGGAGGCCTGCTTCTCCCTCTCCCACTCCCCCTGCTTGTGTTCCCTCTCTCGCTGTGTCTATCTCTGTCAAATGAATAAATAAAATCTTTAAAAAAAAAAAAGATTTAAAGAACAAACAAATCACCTAGAACTTCCAGAAGTACAACTATAAATAAAACTTAGAGACATCCAGCAGATATAATTTCTGGTATCTGCACTGTAAGTATAGATTATCACATGTTATGAAACTGCTTAAGTATGGACTAAGTTTTCTAACGAGACTTAATCTGAAAATATTTTTTATGTTAACCAAATTTTCATTAAGATCTCATACTTCTATTTTAATAGTAGTTCTTCTAATAGTGATTATTGGAATACCCGGAATTCTCTATGAAGAATCTGAGATATGGTAAAATTTATGTTAATTCACTCTTCAAATAAGATCCAGTAAAGTGCCAACTTGTAAAGACAGTATTATTTTTTCCTGATATAACATCAAATTACTTGGGACCTCTCAAACAGTGACAGTCCCAAATCTATCTTCCTAGGAAATATAGACTGAGGTTCCACAAATTGGTGAAAAGCCTTTAAAATTTTATACCATATAAGGGCTAGTTATGTTGGTTTTATGAGGGTGAAAAAGTCCTAAGGATTTGGTTTCCCATCTTGGTAACTTGCAGCCATTGAAAAATAAGACAAAATTGCACTATAATAACAAATCTCTGAATATCCTCTTATTCATCTCATTTATAAGGTATTTGGTTCCACAAACCTGTTATGCTCATTTCTATCTCTGTTTACTTCGATTAGTTGTTATCATTTCTTGAAATTCCTGTTTTTACACTTACTTGGAATTCAAGCCACATCAATGTTTTAAGGCTCTATTCAGCCCAAATTTCACCTTTAATTCTGAAAAGGATTCAACACAGTGATAAAAAAGGACATGGTCCCAAGTTGGACTCCGTGGACTCTACCAACATTAGTTGCATGACCAAGAGCAAGTTACTAAAGCTCCCATGCTTCAGCTTCATCATTTATAAAATGGAAATGCTCAATAAGATTTCTGTGAGGATTCAATGAATTAGTGCATGCAAAGTGCTTTGAATAGTGAGTGGCACAAGTAATCACTCAATAAATGTTATCCACTATTATAATCTTTATTATAACTTTCATTCTTCCTGCACTACTCTGAACAACTGTAGACTCATAATTCGTAAGAACCCTAGACTGTAGAGGTCATTGAGTTCAATCTCCCACATCAAGTAGTAGCACCTCTAAAATGTTCTTAATATTTGGTCAACCATGAAAATGGTTAAATGCTTGCAGTGCTGGAAAATTCACTATTCTTCTAAAAGCACAGACTCGCAAATAATTCTAATCATCAGAAAGGTCTCTTATGTATGATGCCTACTTCCTACTCACTGGTCTCTTATTTCTGTCTCCACAGCTTGAAAACAAACCTTCACCCTCTATCCACTTTCACACAACATTCTGAATAGTCTCTGACTAGTTAAGTAGAACACTTTGTTTAGGGAAGTAAACCAAATTTTGACAAAATGTACTCAACAAAAACAATGACAATAAAATTACACCGTTCTTATATGAGAAATTAAGGTATTCTTTGCTTCTGAGGGAGTTGGCCAACAATATTCACATTTATCACTCAATCTACTTAAATAAGACTGTAGACTCCCTGTCAGGCTGCTTTCCAGACTGTATCCACAGGTATAATTTTTTTGTAGTCTAGTTATTTCTCCATGTAGTCCCTTTGGCTGTGTGTCTTTTCTCCTTGTGATTTTCGCTTTTCTGCCTCTGTTTCTATCTTTCCATGTGTCTATCTCTTGCTCATTTCTCATTCTTTCATCAAACCATCATTCAACAAACATTTGTGTAATGTTACCACGTATCAGGCACTGTGCTAGGCATGGAAAACTCAAAGATAATTAGATCTGGATCAAATTACTCACAAGCTAAGTTGCAGAGACAGATACATAAACAGTTAATAAAACATCATGGTAATGCAATGAGATAGATATGCCTAGGCTACTGTGAGAACACTAGGAAGGAATGCCCACTGGAAGGAGTCAAGAAACGTTTCTGGAAGGAGATAACACCTAATGAGGTCTAGAGTGAGTCTCAGCAGTACCTCTCAAAGTTTAAATCACCTGAGAATCTTGTTTGAAAGATTCGGAGTCCGGAGATCTGGGTGGGATTTGAGATACTGCTTTTCCATCAAGCCCCAGATGTTGCCCATGCTGTTGGTCTGCAAAGGTCTTAAAAGATGGCTAATGACTAAGTAAAGGTTGGGTGGAGTGAATATAGGCAGGATAGAAAGTATGAAGTAAATCACAGAGGTAAGAAACACTTGAGTGTGTGTTATGAGAATGAAGCACATTAGCGTCCCCAAGCAATTCAAAAGATCATCAGTTCCTAAAATAGGGGTGGATGGGAATATGGTATATGTTAAGGAGAAGGGAATTTATTACATAGCCAATGGAGTATATCAAAGTAAGTAGGGCAGTTACATGGTAACAACTGCAAACCAGATCTGGTGGTTTCATTGGTAGAATCATGGGCAAGAAGATAACACTCTAGGCCACATTAAATAAATCTGCTAACAAGGATGATGAGGCAACTGACTTAAAAAAAAAATGTTCAGCAGATAAAGTAAGTTGATTGTATTTTCACTTATTAATTTAAAAATCAGCAAAGTTGTTACTCCTTTGTATTCTTTGCAGGCCTGCTATCTTTTCTTAATCTGACACTTAGTAATATGTGATCTTAAACAAGGCACTTAAACCTCTTTTCACACCAAGTTCCACATTTTAAAACAGTGAAGAGTTGACCCAAATAAACACTGTGGTCTCTTTACCCTAAATTTTATGGTCCCCTGAACTAAATTCATTTCATACTGAATCATGGAATCATAATTTTTAAAACCTACCACAACACCTGGAATATAAATATTCACTATATTACTAATACTGACTCTACCTAGCTAACAGGTATTAAAACTTAAGACTTTTTATACATCCTGCCTCTTCTTCACCCATGACATTCATTACTGAGTCCAGTTGCTTTGTACTTATGTTTTACTGGTGATTCTTTGGTTTATGTCCCTATGATTTTTTAACTGGATTCTTGCAATAGCACCTTAGGTGTTCTGTCTGGCTCCAATCTAATCTTTCTCCAAAAACTATCCAAAAAAATTGAAGAAGTCTGGAGTCAGAAAGCCCTGCGATTGAATGCTAAAGCCCAGTGCTTCTTAGCTGTGTGACTGTTAGCAAGTTATTTAACCTCTCTAAACCTGAATTTCTTTACCTGTAAATCATAGGGATGATATAAGATAAAATGCTTGCAAAGTGCTTAGCACAATGCTATTACACAGTAAGAACTCAATAAATGCTAGTTATTATTTTGAAAGACAAATCTCATAAACACTTGAGCAGGTACTTCACAAAAGAGGAAAATCAAATGGCCGATAAAAAATGAAAAGATGTTCGGGGCGCCTGGGTGGCTCAGTCATTAAGCATCTGCCTTCGGCTCAGGTCATGATCCCAGGGTCCTGGGATCGAACCCCTCATCGGGCTCCCTGCTCTGTGGGAAGCCTGCTTCTCCCTCTCCCACTCCCCCTACTTGTGTTCCCTCTCTCGCTGTGTCTCTCTCTGTCAAATAAATAAATAAAATCTTTTTTAAAAAAATGAAAAGATGTTCTTCTTCATTAGTAATCAACAAAAAGCAATTAATACTTCTATGAGTACAACTAAGTATCCACCCTATAAGCAAAATTTAAGAACTTATAAATCAAATGTTGGTGGGGTATATTGCTGATGAGAGTGTAAACTGATATAACTGCTTGGGGACAATATTCTGGCATTATTTAGAAACACTGAATGTGCACACACCCCCAAATTCAGTAGTTCCTTTCCTTGATATTTATCTGAAAGAAGCTCTTACACGTGTATACTAGAATCTGAAAGCAACTTCATTTCTACCATTCCCATTTATGCCCTAGCACAGTAAATGACATATAGCACTCACAAAAAAATCATACTCCGCCAAGCCTCTGGACCCTTGGAAAATATTCCCACTGCTCCCCTTCCTCTGGTTACTTTTTATTATCCTTAACATTCAGTTAACCTATCACTTCCTTTGGGAAGTCCTCCTTGACAATTCCCCATGCCATCTGTATTAGATTCTCCTCTGCTGCACTTCTGTTAGCACCCTAAGTCTACCCATTTAACAATCCTGTTTAAGTACCACACTCTTTGAATAGCTCTCCCCCAATTAATGGCACATTTTATCGTAAGTACTATACTCTTTAGACTGAAAGCTCCTTTAAGGCAGGTACGATCTCTTTCATCAATCCCAAGAGTTAAAGATAATATCTACATCACAGATTCTCAACAAATGTTTGCTTAATGAATAAATGTTTAAGATGGGGCAATATATGTTTTCTACATCACTGGAAGTGGCACATAACTCAAAATAGTTCAGCCATATAAAGTTGCCCTTACTTTAGATCCATGATGGTTGATTATAGGCAACATGCTATTCTCTTTTATAAGAAACATGCATTTAATACATGTTGATTAAGCACAGCATAGTGATGACTATTATATCTACTTTCTCAAAATCACTGTAAGCAGACTATAATGAAAATCATGATGTGAAATAAGTATAGGGTTAATTTCATCAGTCTTCTGTAGTTATAGTTTATGCATTAATTCACAAGACAGCCTACCTACCCAGCATTATATGAGTCACTAAGCAAATGAAAGAGATATATTGATCACTATTCAAAACAGCTTCTTTTGGAGTCTTACAAGCACCACTGTCATGCGCTATTTCTCAAAGAAGTTATTTGACAGATTATAACTGGTTCATCTCTTCTGGAGTCTATAGATTATTGACTTTGGTGACTATAAAGCATCAAGTATTTGATTAAAAAATACTATGCCTGTGTGTGCTGATATTTTTATAAAATAATAAGTTTTCAAAATTATTCCAACTAGCAGAGAAACTGGATCTACTTTTTTTTTTTTTTAAGATTTTATTTATTTATTTGAGACAGAGAGAATGAGAGAGACAGCACATGAGAGGGGGGAGGGTCAGAGGGAGAAGCAGACTCCCTGCCGAGCAGGGAGCCCGATGCAGAACTCCATCCCGGGACTCCAGGATCATGACCTGAGCCGAAGGCAGTCGCTTAACCAACTGAGCCACCCAGGCGCCCAAACTGGATCTACTTTTAATATTGCTGTATTAGGCAAAAGGATTTGTAGGGTAAATGTCTATGGATTGAGTTTTATAAAACTGTGCTATGATTTCTCTCCCCTATTTCCAAGGTTCTAAATGTTATGTTAATATATATATTATATACATTCTTTATATACGCCTATATATTTACATAGGAGTGTTCTTGTATATGTATTCCTGAAAGGTACCGAGCATTATAATTTAGCTCAGAACCAATTCTTCTACCAGAGGGGATGAATTGATAAAATGTGGAATTATGTTGTAAATAATAAAAGCCACTGAAAAACACTGTTACCAACTGTTACTCAGGCACATGAAATTGTTCATTACAGCTCTCTGACCAGACTGGTATCATGCAGGGTGGTAGCATTGTGGTGTTTTACAATGCACCCATGCACCTCAAGACTTCATGCTGCTCTATGTGGCACCATCAGTTAAACATTCTGTCCTGTTGATTTTCACTTCTTTAGCTGAAATTATTTGGAGCAGTATCTCTTCAGATCCATACACTAAATCCCATGCAATATTTAAAGCGGTTATGGAGATCACATGTTTTCTGCTAAGGAACATTTATAAATTTGTGACTCACCACTGCTTGTATGGTTTCTCATCTATAGGAAATGGTTCTAATTCAACAGCTTCTTGCATGAGTTGCCATAACGAAGATCTGAGATGGTCCTGCCGTTGGTGTTCCTCACGCTGGCCTAAAATCAAAGCAAAAACACAGAATGAATTTGATTTTAACATTTACATGGGAATTTCATCTGCATTTAGGAAACCAAAAGACTGACAAAGACAACTGAAAATGAATGATGGGACACAAGATGAGGGAATAAAACATCCAAAGTTAGTTCACTCTGTTCAAATGTATTGCAAGCACAAGAACTTTGATGTTAGCAACACCAGAGTAGCTGGATATTTTAAAATCTGAACATAAGCCCAATTAATAATTATTACTTTAGTTGGCATGGTATTTGACTTTGTGATATGGATTTGGTTTTGAGATACAAGGCACCCTACTCAGCTTCAACTGGGATAGCTTCACTGTTGCATGTTTACATAGTCTGCTTTTCATGTAAGATTTCATTGGAATGATGGGTAACATACTTACCAATAAAAGGAGGAGGAGAAGTTCAAAAACCTCTGAAGTATGTGAAATAGAATAAAACTAAACTGAAGTTGGTCTGAAGCTGGAAACAGACCTGTATGTATGCTTTCCCATAATCGGATCTAGTTACAAAAATAGGTTTGTAACTTCAATCTGTTACTGTTCCTTTTTGAGATTATACTGGACCAGATTCTCCAAGATTTGCCAGTTTTCAATGCTCTACCTATTATTGAACCGTAAGTTTTTATTTCTAGAACTTTGGAAGGTATGCTCACCATACTGAAAGTAAGCTTCCTCTCTGCTCCAACTAAGAGTCCCCTTCCTGGCCGGGTGCTTACAACTTTCTACTAGGAATTCTTTTCCCACCACACCCTCCTGCTGCCCAGACATCCCAATGTGGCCTCCAGTGTCACATGTATTTCCTTCTCTTCTGAATTCCTGTCATATTTCTTGTCAAATTACTAATAGAGCCCTTGATTATACACCACCTTTATTTAACCTCATCTCCCCAAATGGCCCCAAGCTCTTCCTTCCATTGCACTTAGCAGAGAACTCTGTACACGGGAGCCATTCACCCAAGGAATATTTATTGTGTCCCCACAATGGGCCAAATAGACACAGTCAGTACCTGAGAGATTATACTATCATAGAGAACACAGGAAACAGGAATAGGCCATTACTGTATTGTGTGATAAGTGCTATGATGGCGGAAGTACAGACACTGAATAAACCTTGCCAAATAAATGGGCCTAAGAGCTTTCACTTCACGATCAAAGCTTTCAGATCCTCTTTCCAGTGTATGAGAAGAGGAAAATTACTTGAAGAAACTCATTTTCAGGAAGCACATGGAGCACGCAGGCAGGTTAACATCCAAAATCCAGGAGGCAGTTCTACTTCTAGGAAGAGAAGTCACTAAGATGAATTTCTAGTACTTTTTTAAGTCACTGCTGGGAGGTAGCATTCTTTTTCCTGCTTTCTACAACACACACACACACACACACACACACACACAATGTAACAAAAATCCTGTTTATTACCGAACAGGCTACTCTGCAAATGCCTGATGGCCCTGTAGGGGAACTTCACTTTACACCTGCACACCATATGGATTTCAGAGCAACTGTGGGTTTCACATCTCAGAGATAAGAGCAGTGAGATAGGCTATAGTGGCTTATTATGGATCCAAAACATCAATTCAACTAGAAAACTTCTTTACCAAAAATAAGTATAAATCTGTAGTCCACTTCTCATACCAAAATGCTTCTTTTGATTTAAGGATTTTCAGTATCACCGAGTTCTCCATTTAGAGTTTCTACCAAGATCCACAACAAGAAATGGGGGGGAGGGAGTAGGATAGTAACTAAAACATACAGATTTTTCACTTTCCCCCTCTTTGCCTTGATTTTCTCATAAGGATAAAATGTACTCAAACTGAAAAATCTTCAGTCAAAACCTTAAAACTTTGCTATGAAAATATGTACAGATAGGTAAATTTCTAAAATTCAAGCTCCAATTCTCAATTACATTTTCTCTTTCAAAGAGAAATAATCAATATGCAGCATGATCTTTTATCTGAATCAGCAGCAGTGCCTCATCTCAGACTTATATAATGCAATAAATATATTTAATATACTAAAGAAATAAATGGATCTTGGTCTCCTTTACCAATAAGCATTCCCCCAGCAGTCTACAGGCCCAACTTTATCTAAGTCCATGGTCCTCAGAGGAAGGTGTGAGAGATGCATGTGTGGTGGGGAGGAAATACTCAGCCTGCAGCAAATACAGCTTTGTACTCCTTTCAGTCATTACTAGACACTTTGTGCCTCTTTTTGCTCAAGTGTTGCAATGTCCAACCAAAAGCTTAAAGGAGACTGCGAGAGGAAATAGTAACCGCAATGGAGAACGACTTTTAAGTGTTAATTTGTTTATTTCTTCTTCTAATTGAAGGAAGACTCCCTTGCTTTGATACCCATTATTCTCATAAGCAACTAAGCTATCATTGGATTTGCATACACCAATTCCATGCAAAGTCTTTTAGCTCCAAATGTGACCTGAGGCCAGAACTAGAGCAGGAAGGGAGAGCACCTGCCCCCATGTTTAACAAACAAGGAAGCCCCCAATTTGTCTTTATTTTTATCATCAGTATTAAGACTTTTTCACTAAGATTACATCCGAAGACATAGATTCATATACATAAAGCCACAATAAAACTTAAAAAAAAAAAAAAAAAAAACCTTTAAATACGGGATGCTTTATCTTTAAACATGGGAGGCTTTTTCACATTACTGAGGTTAGGCAGATCCCTTTTGCTTATGATATCCTTATAAGATACACTAACCAGGGAAATCCTATGAATTTTCCTGCAACTTAAAAATATACATTTATTTTATAGCATCCACAATCGAGTCTAGTTCATTCTAACCTTGAAAAACATTGACCATGTCCTATTAAACCATTAAATACTAATAGGTGCAGACGTACCAGACAATGACAGCAAAACACACTCGGTCCCTCTGGGATCTGTTCACAAACATCCCCTTCCAGCATGACAAACACACTCCTCCCAACAGCAGATGCTGTTCTGGGGCAAGCAAGCAGGAAGCTGGAGGCAGCTGATTTTTCCACTCTACATATGATTTCTTACTGCCTCATCATCAAGAATTTTTTTTTTTTTACCAGAACTGCAAAGATTCTGTAACACCAGGAGCCCATCAAATTAAAGCTACTCTACAACAGGAGGGAGTGATGTGCAGATGAGGAAGCACGAAGACTCTTTCATATCTAAGGTCATACCACCTTTGTCATCTGATTTGCTAGTTCCGTTATGGGGAAGAGAAAATCCAGTTTGCTCTGTGTAATAAAATAAGCTAGCCCAGTACTTTATGTCAATTAAGAGTGAGATGGAGGCAGGAAAGGGGATTCGTGCCAGAGGCAGCAAAACTGCTCTATCCAAGCTGTCTGGCCCCTAAAATCCAACGGTTCCAAAGTAGAGTCAGAAGCTTGTGAGCTCATTCATGAGCATCACTATCTGTATTGACAACATGTAGGCTCACCTAAGGTAGAACGTGTACAGAAGCCTCTCTGAGAGAGGTGGTCATTCCTGCAACCATTTTTGATACGTTGATCAGCATTCTGTGAGATCTTCCGAGGTCTGACAGCTAGCAGACAAGGGACAGAGGGAGAAATTGGAACTTGGGCTAGCAACGCTAAGTGCACTTATTTTCCTTCCATCTGAACTGTGGCCTGTCCCATGACTTAGCCTGCCACTTTCTGGTTTATTCATAAAAGTTACCGTGAACACCCCAGCAGCACGCAGGGCTGCTGTACAGTCCCTGTCAGGCTCTGCAGCAAAGACAGCCCATGTAAACAACCCTGTAATTCCTTCAGAGCCTCCTGCCATGGGATAAGCCATTCTTTTTCTGCAGCTAAATGGCAGTACCTGGGAAGTTGTATGTTAGAAGGTAAAAGCAGAGACAGCCTCTAGATTGAAAGGTAGAGGGGAAAAAATACATATATAATTTTTTCTTGAAATATCTCTAACCTTGATGTACTTGAACATTTTCCAATAAATCACATTTATTTTGCTGCAGGCACAAAGACATAAATTCTGATAAGTATATTGCCGTGCTCATTTCTGATATTTTTTTTCCCCAAAAGAGCTCTGACATTTCTAGGGGACACAGTATCCCAGCACAGAATATGGGAACCCTGCCATTAACAAAAAACGCTGCCTGCTATGACTAGGAGATCACTTTCTTAAAGGGACCCCTTACCTATGCGACTGCAGTGCCAATGTTTCCTCTCATCTCTAACCTGACCCCTGTCCTGTGGTCCTCTCCCCGGCCTGAATTTAGCCTAGAATGTCTCTGCAAGAGTCATGTCATTAGTTTTGCAACTAAAATATATAAATACCATTCCCTACGAAAAATAAATATGTTCCAAAATATTTATCTAAATTACACCTCTCAGGAAGTAAACATAAACGCACACGTAAAGACATGATTTTTTAATGTTTTATGGAACCCAGAGCATTTCTTAGATATAAGACTGAGGTCAGCACTTCTAACAAGCACAGCTGTTAACTGTCTCTCTGCCTCTTTCTCTTTCTCTCTCTCCACTCCCCCTTCCCTCCCTCTCTCCCCCGCTGTTTTTCTCTTCCCTTCTGTAGCTCTGCATTGGTCTAAAAACCCCTGGTCACAATAAGAAATCTCCCTCCCACCCTCTGCCAACCCTCACTCCAAACAGGAAGGTTTCCAAACGCCCAAGTCTGGGGCGAGATGCTCCACACAGAAGGAAAGGCTGGTGGCTTCTTGCCTCCGAGGTACTTCACTTCATGAACCTGCTTTCCATCCCATCTCTCCCACTTTTCCCATGCTCACTCTCCCATCCCATCAGGAGCAATCAATAGGCATCACCCCCACCCTCCAAAAAACAGGTTAGAACCCAGAAGGAGCAAAGAGCCACCTACCATTCCGTGCTTGAGAACTACGATCCTGATCCAGCAGTGTTTGCCCCAGAAATCCTCCCTATTTGTTTTTCATTAACACATTCCAAATTGTAATAAGGAATAGATTCTTTGGGAAATTGTTTAAAATTAATGATAGACAGGTGATTTCCACAAAAACCCAATCTTAAAGTCACTCAAGCCCCTAGGAATTGAGGGGTGAGGAGAAAAAAGGAAAATTGTAAAAATGAAAAAAGAAAAGAAAAAGGTAAGCATGTAACAAGCACCACCCACCCCCATAAAAATAAAAAAAGAAGGGGAGGTTTTTTAAAAAAAAGAAGAAGAGTGGCTTGCTGAATCACCCTCTTTCACTGCCTGGAAACCATTGTGCAGCGTGATGCTGCCTGTACCATTGTGGAACCTACCAGAGGAGACCAACAGAGGGCTTGGGGAATGGGGTTGCTATGGCAACCGAAAGGAGCGCACATGACGTCAAAGCCCAGAGTGGTCTAGGGAGGGGTGAGAGGGGGAAAGGGAAAGAGGAAAAAGTCTATGTGCGGCTACAGCTACTGTGGTTTCTGGCGAAATGAGGACCAGGCAAAATGGAAAGGAATGGGGTTCGTTGGCCGCCACCCTCAGGAACTACATCAGCAGCCCGTCGGCACAACCCGGAGGAACAAGCCGCTCCATGCAGCCCGGGCTGTGTGCACAGCAGAGCTGAGGAACAAACGTCCGCAGACCAAAACACCATGAGAAATACAGTCAATCGCTGCTTTTCAACTAGCTCCGCTTTTTGCAAACAGCTCAAAGTGAGACTTGTAGTCTAAATGTCAAAACAAACAGGGATGGTAATAACCTCAGCAGAGAAGTGAGCATCTGAGCCCCAGCTGGACCCCAGAGGTCATTTGCACAGCACTGTTCCTCCGCTCTGGTTCCTTGGTTTTTATAAAAATCATAAATAAATACCCACTACACCAAACTCAACAAACTGATTCTTCGACTGCAATTAGAATGTGGGGAAAAAATACTGTTAATCTGAGTTAACAAACCAGGGGCTCTTTTTTATTATTATTATTGCAGATTATTCTCTGGAAAACCGATACAAACTGTATTATTACTATTGGGGGTAAATATCTCTATTTCATGTAAGTAAATTGCCCTGCTTTTGCCTGTTAGAGTATATTTTTAAGTCTCCATACAGTTTTAGCATCTACAAATAATACTTTTTTTCGGATGAGGGCAATTAACCACTTCCACTATTTTAAAAAATTACCAAATTCTTTTAACCTTCTTAAAATATTTTCTTTACATAAGGAAAATTTTCAATTCACATTTGACCCAACCAGCCTCAGCCCTTGGACTTCTCAAGTTACATTATCTAACCAAATTCCTTTTTTCTTAAAGAACTTTGTGGTGGGTTTCTGTCCATTGAAACCAAGTAATGCTGAGTTTTATACCATTGTGCATTGTTTTAGAACTAGCATATTTACATGAATAAGGAGCTTCTTCCAGAAGACAACAGAAAACAAAAAAGATATAATATGCAACAGATATAAACCAAGCAGTGATCATAGACACTAAAACATCATAAAACTGTTTGGGACTACATTAGGTTTTGTTTTCATTGTTGTTGGTGCTCTTATTTTATTCAGGAGGGAATCTAGAACAAAAGTCTTACATGAGTTTTTCTGTCTTTTTAGTCTATTGGCCAAGACAAGGTTTTGGATGTTGCTTTATTCTAATTTCAAGTTCAACAGGAATCAGTTGATTACTGTTAGTCTTGGCAATGGTTCTATCTATAAGAAAACTATGTCTCAAGCAAAAATATGTATTGATTAGCCAAACAACTTTATAGTACAATATAATTAGCATTCAGGCTTTTAAGTTATTATATTCTAAGCTTTGATAGTAAAAGTCAATTTTTAATAACTGGATATCAACAAAGAAAAAAAGAACACAACTCTTACCTCACATTGTAAGCACAAAAATTAGAGATATATTATACACTGAAACATAAAAGCTAAAATCTATAAAGCTATTAGAATAAAATACATCTTTTAGAAGGAAAATAACTTTCTGATCTTGGAGTAGGCAAAGATTTCTTAGGACACAGAAAGCAACATAACAGAAAAAAAATAGACTTGATCAAAATTAAAAGCTTCCACTTATCCAAGTCACCATTAAGAAAATGAAAGAGACGAGCCACAGACTAGAAGAAAATAGTCTTGATAAACATCTGAAAATACTCTTGATACTATTATATGATACTCACAAATTCAAATACAAATTCTAGATTATATAAAAATATCCTACAACTCAATGATAAAAACAAACAATTGTGTTTAATGGTCAGTCTTGAGCAGTCACTTGACAAGGGAGATTTATAAATGGTCGATAAGTACATTAAAAAGTGTTCAGTGTTATTAGTCATCAGAGAAATGCAAATTAAAACTGCAATCAATGCCATTTTACACCCATAAAAATGGCTAAAATTAAAAAAGACTAACAACACTAAATATTGGCTAAGATATAGAGAAACCAGAACTCTCCCTTCATTAATGGTGTGAGTATAAAATGGTAAAACTACTTTGGGAAATGGCGACAAGCCATTTTTTTAATGATAAACATATACCTACAGTATGACTCAACAATTCTATTCATAGATAGTTACCCAAGAGAATAGAAACATATTTCCATTAAAAAAAAAAAAAGCCTGTACATAAATGTGTATGCCAGCTTTATTTGTAATTGGTAAAAATTAGAAACAACTCAAAGTATATCAACAGGAGAATGAACAAGCAAATTATGATATACTCATAAAATGGTATACTATTCAGCAATAAAAAAGAATGTCAACTACGAATAGGTTAAAACCAACCATTGTCTTCCATTAGGTATCAATTCTTGATGGCACAGTTTACCAAGAATAATAGATACCAACATTGCTTGTGGATTTGGAGGTGGATTTTACTATTTCGAGCTTTAATTCTCAACCTACTCATTTCAGTAATATTTAGATGATCAAAATGGTCTAGTCTATACACTATAGAAAAATTAATTTCCTCAAATTAGGTCATTTAATACAAGTTGGCTTTTAAAAAATCAACACTAAATAGATCCCATTCCTGATTGGATAAAACAAAAACTATTTACTTAAAGCCCTCAAAAGATAATCCTAATGTAAATCTCTACTGCAATTTCTCAATCCAACACAGTATGTTTTAGAGCAACCCTTCCCTCCCAGAACACAATTTTAATCAAAAGAGAGAAAGAAAAAGAGCAGATACCTACTGACATCATTGTATTTGGCAGGCACTCTACTTATGCATAGTTGTACCCACCACATGAACTCCCACAAAAGTATCTCCTCCCTTTCATTGGTTATTTACCATACTATATGTTGCATTACTCTAATTTTATGACTATGTAGTATCCTACCTCAAGCTTGACTGTAACTTAATCTTTCTTAGTATTCATTGTCTTCCCTGAAAGTTCCCTTTTCCAGGAGTCTGTCATATCTTCTTACACTTGGTAGGTGATCAGTAAGGCTATATAATTTTTTTATCAGCTATCAAATTTTTTATCTCAAATATTATTATGGAGAGTTAAGTTTTGAGATATCCAATATTAAAGCAGGTAACTTCTGTTACAAATTTAATATTTAAACATTAACTGTTTTAAACTCTTTTCAAAGGGTATTCAAATGAAACTATTTAATCTAGAAGTCTGACCTGAATTCTATCAGTACTATCAATCATAAAGGTTTTTGAAAGAAAAGTTTTAAGTGAATAAATAAATGTGAGTTCTTTATTTTCAAAAGCACAGAGTTGTATTTAGTATTTCTTATATACAACTTTATTTATTTAATAGCTTGTTTGTAGACTGCAGTAGGACTGAAGACTTGAAGGAATATTTCTTGTTCTCTAAACAGGGAGCTCTCCTTTCACTTATAAATGAAAACTTTGTGATATTACATTTTCAAAACGAAGTACTGAAACATGCACTAACATCGATGAATCTCAAAAACATGCTAAGTGGAAAAAAATGAGACAAAAGAGAGCATTTACTTTATAAATCCATTTATATAAAGTTCTAGAACAAACAAAATTGTTCTATGGTGATGGAAATCAGACTGCCTGCAGGAGCCACAAGGTTGACGATTGTGATGAGCGCAAAAGGGAAATTTTTGTAGTGATGAAATGTTCTGCATCTTGATAGAGGTGTAAGTTACTACATAGGTGTAAGCATTTGTCAGAACTCCTCAAAGTGTAATTCCTAAGATTAGTGCATTTCACTCTATGTAAATTGAGCCACTGTTTAAAAATAATAATAAGCCAATTCCCAAGAAGAAGAAAATTGCTATGAGCAATAAATTAGAATTCCTCCTAAACCTGCAAATCTGATCCCATACCTTGAATCTTGATTTTTCAGACCCAAGCAAACCCAGCAAAAGGAAAAGCCACAATCAGCGTCAATAGGACCTTAAGAGATCTAGCAAACCCTCCAAAGTGAAGCAGATAATTGAGGTTTACCTAACAAACAAGCAGTAAGAATTCAGACATTAAAAAACAGATTTTTCAGAGGAGCCTGGCACAAAGCAGATCCTTAGGTTCTGCTGTAGGAACTATCATTCAGTGTCAGGACTCAAGACTCTGGAGGAAATGAAGGTACTGATGAACTGGCTTTCCAAACAGTAAATGGGAAGGGACTCTGGAATCAGGGAACACAAAGGAATCAAGCCAGTGAAATTGGAGTAACAATTCCATTTCTGAATCCAAGTCCAAGTGCATTCATGGGGGCTTAGCAGTAAAACCAACTACTACACTAAGATCTCTTATCAAAATTGGTCCTACAGTAGGGTTACCAACTCATCCACATTTGCCAGAAAATTCCCAGGTATTAGCAAGTCCCACATACCAGGAAACCCCTTGGTCCCAGGCAAACCAGGAAGGTTGATCATCCTATCCCAAAGTCTAAAATGGACTTGAAACCTCAGATGAGGATTAAAGGTCCCAGCTTCAAAAGTTACAAAAGGAAGAAGTCAAGAATTAGTTATAACAGTGGTGTTGCTAAAGAGGAGTGTCACCTAGCTACACTTTCAACAATTAGATTATTATGCCATGAATTAAGATGGTGGCAAGAGGGTGCAAATGGTTTGGTAAACACAAGCAAAATTATGAAAGATAAATCAGTAGAACTGGGTGAGTGAATAAATATGTGGGGAATGCAGAAGGTCAGTGTTGATTCAGATATCTCTGTCAAGATATATAATAATGTCTTCTCTCGGAGAGTCAGTCATGTATTTTTCATGATGCTTCCACTTGGGGAACACTAGTCCTTTGCAAAACTATTTCATAATTTGAAAGTTTCAGAGATGCTGCATTCAATATCTCCCTTTTGGAAAATTGTATTTCGTTTTACTAAATTAAAAGCCCTGAGAAAACTGGAAGTTTAAAAAAAACTAAATTTCTCAAAATTAAATCAAAATTTATATCTTAAAATAAATTCTCAAATGAAATTTATAATTAATATCTTTTATTATTCTGTTTGGATGGGAAACACAAGGCCAACAGCTTACCATGGCCATGATGGTGAACTCAAAAAATGGTTCTTCATATGATCCAGCAATTCCACTTCTGGGTATTTATCTGAAGAAAGCAAAGACACTTGAAAAGATATCTGTACCCCCATGTTCACTGCAGCATTGTTTACAACAGCCAAGATATGGAAACAACCTGTGTCCATCAGTGGATGAATGGATTGTGGCATATATAATTCAACCATAAAACAGAATGAAATCTTGCCATTTGCAACAACATGGATGGGCCTTGAGGTCATTATGCTAAGTGAAATAAGTCAAAGAAAGATAAATAACATATGATCTCACTTATATGTGGAATAAAAAAAAAAAAAGCCAAACTCATAGATACAGAGAACAGATTGGTGGTTGCCAGAGGTAGTGTGGGGAGTGGGTGAAATGGGTGAAGAGAGGCAAAAGGGCTAAACTTCCAGTTATAAAATAAACGTCATGGTGATGTAACGTACAGCATGCCGACTATAATTGCATTGCATATTTGAGAGTTGCTGAGAGAGTAGATCTTAAAAGTTCTTGTCAAAAGAAAAAAAATTCTGTAACTATATATGGTGATAAGTGTCGACTGGAGTTATTGTGGTGATTATTTTGTAATATATACTAATCATTTTATTGTACATCTGAAATGAATGTAACGCATGTCAGTTACACCTCAATAAAAAATAAAGTAAAATAGTAATGGTTTCTAATGAGAGTAAACTGTGATCAATGTCATAGAAGGAGAAAGTATCATTTTTCTTTTTAATTAATAGACTTCATATTTCAGAGCAGTTTTAGGTTTACGGAAAAATTGAGCAGAAAAGTACAGAGAATTCCCACATACTCTGTTTCCCTCCCCACAAACAGTTTCCCCTATTATTAACAACCTGTATCAGTCTGGTAAGTTTGTTACAATTGATGAACCAAATAATGATATGTTATTATCCATTAAAGTCCATAGTTTATACTAGGGTTCACTCTTTGTATTGTACAGTTCTATGGGGTTTGACAAACATACAATGTCATGCTGCACTCACTTTTAATAATCTTTCTTAAAAGTCAATTTTACATTCAGAAAACAACTGCATTCACATCAAAAGAAAGTAGATAAGCCTGGTCTGCTGAAAGGTTTTCCTAGTGGATAGATCACAACTGTTAGAATTCAATGGCAGAAAATGTACTTTGAACCAACTTTTATTAAGTTTATAAAAGCATTCATTTTTTTTCACTAAGAACACCATAACTAGCCAAATTATGTCCCTTTGTGGTTAAACATACTTTGTAAATGCAGAATATCTGCTACAAAGAAAATAGTAGTTATACACAGCTTTTCAGTATCCTGGTAGACTTTTTTGAAAGTCTGGATTTAGTTTACAATAATAAAGGAGGGGTGGGGAATTCTAGTTATAAATAATACCAAAGAAGCTTCAGTTTCCTCAGGTAGCAACAGCTTAAAAAATCTAATTAAAGTATTTGTCTTTTGAACAACTATGCTAATAGAAAAATGCCTTTTCTTAGATTCCAGCAGAAGCTGGTTTGTGAGATAAAGAAACCGTTCTTCTTGCCAGACATCCTCAGGTTTATCCACACTTCAATCCATGCACAGCTATAGCAATTCCAATTTTCCTAATCCTTACTTTACTGCCATGCCTTAGAAACATGACCAAAGCATCAAGATACCATGGATTATATTTGAGTTTGGTCTAGAAATTCAACTTCTTACCACTTTGCAGCAATTCATATCTTCATTAAAAGGGTATTCTTTTTATTTTTTCAGCTTTATTGAAGTATACTTGACAAATAAAACGGTAAGACATGTAAGGTGTACAAAGTGATGATGTGGTATATACATGTACATTGTGAAAAAATCCCCTCATCAAGTTAATTATTGCGTCCATCACCTCACATATCATATTTACCTTTGAGGCGGTGGTAAGAACACTCAAGACCTACTCTCTTAGCAAGTTTTAACTGTACAATATAGTGTTATCAACTACAGTTAACATGTTACACATGAGATCCTCAGACCTCATCTTAGAACCGAAAGTGTGTACATATCCTTTTACCAATCTCGCCCTATTCTATCCCCCACCCCCATCCCCCAGCACCTGACAACCACTTTCCTAGTCTCTGTTTCTATGATTTCAACTTTTTTTTTAGGTTCCAATTTTAAATGATACCTTACAGTATTTGTTTTTCTCTGTCTGGCTTACCTCACTTAGCATAATACCCTAAGGTCCATCCATGTTTTCTGTCTCAATGGTAGGATTTCTAAAAGGGCTATTCTCACCTCTGATTCTGACTTGCTATCACAATGCTCAAAAGATGGTCACTGAGGCAGGCCAAGAGAGAAAATACAAGCCCAAACTTTCATAATAAAATTTAAAATAAAAGGTTAATAATATTTTTTAATGAATACAGATCCTCTACCACCATTAAACAAAATTTCCCAAAATTAGAGAACCTATTTTTAAACATGATAGGAGAAGATTTTTGCAATCATTCATTAGTTAGTGAATCCTGGGTCTGTGCAAAAGAACAATAGTATAAGTAATAGTAACACATGGTTATAGTACCAGATGATCAAAAGAGTAGTAATCAGAGTTAATAATACATTACAGGATTTGGTATATTTGGTCTTCTATTTTTAAACAAAATAATCATCAGCATAAACTTGTATATATAGCTTATGCTTGCTGGATTTTCAAGTTATAACAAAAAAAAAATTCTTAGAGTATCCTAGGCATGCCATTTAACCTTCATTGGAATGTTATATTCAAGAGGGCAACAGGGAAATAGGAATCCAACTTTCAAAATTGTCTACATTCATGAAGATAGAGCAGTGATGATAGTATAAATTTAATATGTATCTGGTATATGTATAGGATATTTTTTAAATTTTTAAACAATATATAAATACTTTTAAGTCTTATTTGGAATATGTATAGTTAGTGAAAAGGGTATTGGACTCATCAACAGACTTTGTTTAGATTGTAGCTATGCTGTTTCCTGTCTGTGTAACTTGAACAAATCACATGGCCTCTCCATTTCCCAATTTAGGCATTGACATAATAGATAGAATGATATTCACTTCACAGAATTTTTGCAAGAATCAAATTAAGTAATGTATATGACTGTGCCCGGCACATCCATTGGCATATGAGAGCCACTTAATAAATATTGATCATTCAACTGAATCTATCTGCAACAAGAAAGATATAACCCACACATAAATTTAAATTTCCTAATATAATTTTGAAAACTATGGACATTGTCCAGTGCCCCAGAAACATTCATCTTCTGTTGCTTGATGATGCTCTTAAAGTATATACACAAGAGGAGATGCAATTGATCATATGGTACTTGGCAGTATTGAAACAGTACTATGGAACTAATAATAAACTTGAAAGAATTTAAGCCTACCGGCCAATCTACACTTGAGAAACTATTCAAGACATCAGCAATTCTCACTGGAAATTTCCCAGAGAAAACTCAACTACTTGGTCAGCAGATATTCAGAGATATACTCTTCCATAAGAAATAGAGAATCAAATCAAGAAGACTAAGCAAAAAGTAGTACAGTTATTGGAGCTCTGTGATATTCTTATAATTTAATTAAAATCAATTCAACCAGCAAATCACTGAGTAGCATATAAGTACAAAGCAATGTGTTAGAGATTCAGAAAGGAAGTCCAAGAGATGGTACCTATTAAAAATAAGCCCATTATCTTACTGCAGAGTCAAGACTGACCCACTTAAGAAAAAAAAATCTATAAATAAGTCCCTAAATGTAGGCTAAAAACAATGAAGTCTCTAGTTTAGAGAGGGAAGTCCTCCACATGAGCATGCCTGCTGAAAACACGGGTCTCAAATCCTGTATCTGTTGAGAAGCAGCACTGTCCAATAAAAATGCAGATCTAAGTTTTGATTCCACAATGACTGACTAACTACCCAAGAGAAGTTGGGTAGATAGGAGCTCTCTCTACTATAGTTTCTTCATCTATAAAATATTAGGTCTACATTACACGATAATGATAAGAAACGTAAAAGAGAGCCTTAAGATGATTCTTGAGCAATGAATACAATTTGGACAGTTGGAATTTAAGGAGAATAGACTTAAAAGTAAGGAAAAAATATATAATATTTGGATGAGAGTAAAGAGATAACATTCTAGTTGAAGGGAAAAGGAAAGTACTGGGAGAAATGGAAACTCTTCAACCAGATTGTCTTATGAGGCAAAAGATCCAAACCAAACATTTGCCCTATAAATGAAAATATAAGTCAGGGAGAATAGAAGCCACTGCTAGAGTCAGTTCTGACTTTCTAAGTCATTTAATATATATTACCTTATAATAATAAAGTCGTAGTTGCTACCATTTTTATCATTGTTATCACCAATATCATCATAGACATCCTTGTTATTATTTTAGCTACTATCCATTGAAAGGATACTCTGTATCAGGCACTTGGCTACATTTACAGACATCAGATCTGATCTCACTGCATCTCTTGATCATTATCTCACTAACATTTGTTGATCATCCACTGTGTGCTTTGGCTCATGCTAAATCACTACAGTCCTCACTACTCTCCCATCATATAGGGAGGTTTATTTTTCTTTTCAGATTTTTATTAGGTAGGTAAGATTATTATCCCTACTTTATGGACAAGAAAATTATGACATAAAGAGAGTTTAAATAATTTGTCCAGGATCACATGATTAAAAACTAGATGAGTCAGGATTTAAATCCATGCATATCTGACAGAAGTCTCTACATTGAGAGGTTAAGGAGGGAAAAATGCTAGTGAACTTAAGTTATAAAAGTAGTATCATCCAATAGGAAGGTCTTTTCTCCCACTCAATCAGAACACTAATCATGTCCTATTGTTACTGTTGCCTTTTTGGTGCATATGGAGAATTGGCAGTTAGGGCAATATAACCTTTTAAGCAGAAGCAGAGAAACCCCCAAATAAGAAAGCAGAAAAGCCCTTCTAAGATAAGTGTAGCACAGCTTTTTAAAAACATGGCATGAGGGGCACCTGGGTGGCTCTGTCATTAAGCGTCTGCCTTCAGCTCAGGTTATGATTTCAGGGTCTTGGGATCGAGCCCCTGCATCGATCCCCCTCATCGAGCCCCCGCATTGCATAGGGCTCCCTGCAGGGAGCCTGTTTCTCCCTCTCCCTCTCCTCCTGCTTGTGTTCCTTTTCTTGTTGTCTCTCTCTCTGTCAAATAAATAAATAAAATCTTTAAAAAAATAAAAACATGGCATGGCTGTGAACTGCTGAGAAATAGCAGTAGCTAATAGAACACCTGATATTCCTCTATAAAAAAATGTGACTGCTCTTTGTTCAGCAAAGATTTTAAGCCAACCATGAATCTAAAAGACAAAGCTTCAGTCTCTTCAAATAGCTACAGTCCCTAAACCAAAAACCCACCTCCTATAGGCAGTGTAGAAAAGATATTGGTAGTAGTCTTTCAAACACAGCTGTATACTTTTATCGGAGACATCATCTATAGAAATGAAATGCAATGGTATTATGAATGCATGTATACACACACACAAATCAAACAAATATTCATCCAGTCAGCAAATACTCATTGAATACCTACTGTACACGGTAAAGACAAACTTATTCAGATATTGCTTCTGCTCATTGAAGGGACTCAATGTTTTACTAGAAATGAATACGAATAATCATAAAGCAAGGTTTTTAAAACTGCTAATTCAGTAGAGCAGTGGGAATAAGGCAATGGAAGTTTGGGGAAAAGATTATTTCTAGCTGGGGTGATTGAGGGAAACCTTAGAAATGCACACTGTGAAATAATAGAAAACATATATCCTGGTCTTTGCCTTTCTCCCTGTCCCCTACCCATTCCTGGCACAGAGCTCCTAAACCCCTTGGAATTTCCTGGGATTTAGGAGAGAGCGTCTTTTGTTCTAATGAAGAGACTCGGGAGGCTCCTGGATGGTTTCAGGGTGATGGCTGGTCACCAGAAAGATTAAACCATTATTAGAAGCTTGGAACTTCACCCCCATCTTCTATACCCTGGGAAGGGGAAATGCACTAGAGATTACGTTAATGATCAATCATGCCTATGTGATGAAGCCTCCATAAAAATCCCAAGGATATGGAATTCAGAGAGCTTACCATTACTGGCAAATGTGTTTCCCTGAGTTCTGTGAGCTGTTCTAGAAAATTATAGAATCCAAGGAGGGGGTCATGGAAACCTCTGATTTGTAGCCAAGTTAGAAGTCATGAGAAACCTGGGAACATACTACTTGTGATTGGTATCTAAAGAGGGGGGCAGTCTGCGGGCTGAGCCCTTAATCTGTGGGGTCTGCACTAACTCCAGTTGGTGTCAGAATTGAATTGAATTATAGGTTGGTGTCAGAGAATCGCTTTTGTGAGGGAAAAATCCACACATCTGGCATCAGAAGTGACACCAGTGTTATACTGGTCAGGGTCACACAAAGTTATAACAGTGACTCATGAAGTATTGTGAGTGTAATAAGAGAAAAACAGAAGTGAGTTTTCCTTTTCACACACATACACACACACACACACACAGCACAGTCAGCAATGGATTTTGTGGATAATTTCTAGGAATGAAGAGATGGAATCAGCCTAGAGTAATGAAGAGGCCACTGACTAAAGATCCTTAACACAAATAAGAACACTTGAAACACAAACATGGGCCAGGTTATTCACTATCACAAATAACACCAAGAAATTACAACAGCTTCCAGTGATAAATTTGTGATAGACAAATCAGAAATTAAGTTCAACTCACAAAACATACAAAAATTCAATAGAAACCAGATTCAATTTGTAAGAAATATAACAGTCCAATAGAAAACACTCTCTCAATCCATAATATAAGTACCTTTGTATATTCTGTGTGAACCTCACACAATTTTCTGTAATAAATGCTGTGAACTTGTCTTCATTCTAATACAGTGGATATAAGTATAAATTAATTCCCTCAGCTCCACAACAGTTTAACACAACATGGAATGTCTCCTATGTGTCAAGCATCAGGCTATGGTCTTTAACATTTATTCTATTCTGGGCATTATCCCACTCTACTGATGAAATATAATTCACACTCAGCTAGTAGAACTGAGATCTATCCAGTCAAACTCCAGTCATCTCTCAATATAAAGGAAAATATTCCATAATAAAGGAAATGATACCCTTTTTTTCTCCTTGGATAGTCTTAAGACTCATCTTTGGGTCTAGTCAGATACTATTAAGTATCCACCATACCCAGAGAGTTCCTGGTAAACACTCAATGCATTTTTGTTGAATGAATGAATAATGAATGAATCAGTAAATCAAAACAACAATCACATATAAGCAATGTAAGGAGCAAATGGTTTTAAGTTTCTGTCATATATTGATTTGTGTTCCCTCAAAAAGATGTGTTGAAGTCTCAACCCCCCCATACCTCAGAATGTGACCTTATTCAGAAATACAGTCCAGTTGGTTTGCAGATGTAATTAGTTAAGATAAGGTCACACTGGAGTAGACTAAACCCCAAATCCAATACAGGTGGATCCCTAGTCCATTAGGGACATGGTATCCTTACAAAAGAGAGAAACTGAGACACAGACAGACATGCATAGAAAAAAAGATATTTGAAGTGGCCAGGGAAAAGCCAGCTATCTACAAGCCAAGGAAAGAGGTCTGGAACAGCTCCTTCCCTCCCAGCCCACAGAAGAAACTAATCCTGCTGGCACCTTGCTTTCACATTTCTGACCTCCAGAACTGAGAGACAATAAGTTTCTGTTGTTAAAGCTGTCTACTTTGTGGTATTTTGCTCCAGCAACCCTAGAAAGACTAGTACAGTCCCGCACCTTCCCTTCAGGCTCACTTATGCTCTATTCTTCCCAAAGAAACCATAACCATCAATTGTATCTTGTCTCTTCCCTATGCAAAACACACAGTGGCTCCGGACACACTGAGAATAAAATGCAAATTCTTTATTATGGCCGCCCAGACCCCTCATGCTCTGACTCCTGGCTCCTTCACTGACCTCATTCTCTACCCTCTCTCCCCCTCCAGCCAGCACTGACTTTGCTATTTCTCGGAAGAGTCAAGAATGCTTCCACCTCGTGGCTTTTGCACTCGCTGTTCCTTCTGTCTGTAACTCTTTTCCTTAAAATATGTGTGTTATATGTATCTCACCTCATTCAGAACTCTTGGAAAGGTCCTCTAGTGAGGACTTTTTGACAAGCCTGCTTACTATAGTGCCCCACATCACCTCTATCCCTTATTCAGTGCCCATGTTTTTCTGTACAGCAGTTACCCCTTCCTGATATATTAAATGTTTATGTGTTTATTTCCTGTCTTCCCCTCTAAAATATATGAGGATGGAACAGTGTTTTGCTTACTGATGTATCCTCAACACCCAAACAATAACTGACATGTGGCAGGTACACTGGATAAATATTTGGTAAATGACTGAGTGCAACAGTCTTACACATTTACTCTGACATTCTTGAAAATTCTGTGAAAGAAGATTATTATTCAGTCACTAAACATCTATTTGGAACTTCTTTTGTACCTGGGACCGGGATGGGACAACTGTAGGCATACGAGAGATCCACATAAATCTCTCACAGACCTGGCCCTCAAGAAGCTTGGGGCGGGGCGCCTGGGTGGCTCAGTTGGTTAAGCGACTGCCTTCGGCTCAGGTCATGATCCTGGAGTCCCGGGATTGAGTCCCGCATCGGGCTCCCTGCTCAGCGGGGGGTCTGCTTCTCTCTCTGCCCTCTTCCCTCTCGTGCTCTCTGTCTCTCATTCTTTCTCAAATAAATAAATAAATAAAATCTTTAAAAAAAAAAAAAAAGAAGCTTGGGGCGGAATTGAAATGTGTTCCATGAATTGCTACAGGCAATGCACAAACCGTAAAACTACAAAGGAGAAAACAGTTCCACCTATCAGGTAGGAAAGATTTAACGGAATAACAGGTGAATGTCGGCTTAAAAGAACTGTCCAAAAGGAAGAAGCAATATAAACGCGTTCAGGGTAGTGGAACAGTCCATTGAGTTCCAATAATGAAAAGTAACGAAGTAAGGTTGGAGCACGAGAGCACAGGGACAGAAGAGCAGCAGTGCTTGTGTGGTAAGAGTTGGGGCTTGATGGAAAAGCAGAAAACAGACAGCTTAATTCCCATGTTAAGGAATTAGAGTTCACCTTAGAAACCAAAGAATCTTCCTTAAGACAGAGCCTAATGGACACATTACTATGTTAAGATCTGAAAGGGATGAAACTTAAATCTCTGACTATGTGCATCACAACTCTACTACGGAAGGCATTTCCAGAGTGTAAAAATCTTGGTGGGCATGAATACATTTGCTGGGGATGGGAGTCATTTGGTTTCTTTTCATTTTCTCTTAAAATGTGATTTGATCAAGATCTATTATATATGGCTTCAAGTTTCCAATTTTATAATTGCCACTCCTTTATGCAAGTCTGATTTCCCTGGCATCAACCCATCTCTGGAGACATCATGTCCCAATTATTTGTTGACTTCGCTTGAAGTAATTTAGCACTAAATTGTGCCTTTGCTCCAGTCTTAACAAAGAGAACTGGCCAATCATAGATAAGGACTGCCACTGACAAACCGGCTTTTCTAACCATTTTAGTGCTGAGCTTTAGGCTTCTGGTTATCTGTTTTCTAAACACAAACCATTAGTGCATTCATCTAGTCTCCTTGTTTTCAATTTTTTAAGTGAAATCTTTTCTCCTTTTCCTCAACAAAATCTCATACAGAGCTCTATGTATAAAATCTGTAAAGCAATGTTTAATTAATTATAAACACAGTATGCAGGTCCAAACTTATAGCATTTGTATATAGTAAAAGTGATCAATGAGCACAATGTGGCTATTTCGATGAACTGGACATATTCAACCCTGACTCATGGATGACACCTGCAGACCTGTCATTACCAGCATGAAATCTGATTCTGTATGTTTTTGTTGTTGGAAAATACATTTTTTTAATGGACTGGTTCACAAATCCTGGGTTTAAAAAAGAAAAAAGAGACAGACACCAAAGCACAGCTAAAAACTTCTAACCTACAGCTCATTTACAATTAGTTTACATAGGTTGGAGGTTGTAAACGCATCACTCTAGACTCTAGAGCCTGACGTCAAATCCAGTTTAGTTCCTAGTGTATGTTTTTTTAATTAGTTGCCACAGTTTAAGAATGGAAAGATTTCATTTAAAAATCAGGATATCTGGGGACACCTGGGTGGCTCAGTCGGTTAAGCGTCTGACTCTCCTTGCTAGCTGTCTTTTCATTGGGTTCATTCAATGGGAGGCAGTTCAGGAGACTGGAAGGTGGAATAAAGGGAGAAGCCAAGGTACTTGTGTCCCTTCCTTTCTGCCTTATGCAATGCCCCTAGCAGAAGTACTTCTCTCCCATGGCTCTAGCTCCTGCAGTCCTCACACAGGCGATTTTTTTTCTTTTTCTTTTTTTTTAAAGATTTATTTATTTGAGAGAGAGCAGAGGGCAGGGGCAGGGGCAGAGGGAGAGGGAGAGAGAGTCCTAAGCAGACTCTGCACTGAGCAGGGAGCCCACCGCGGGCCCAATCCCAAGACCCTGAGATCACGACTCAAGAGTCAAAACCAGGAGTCTGCGGATCAACCCACTGCGTCACTCAGGTGCCCCAAGGGCTATTCTTTTGGGAATACCCTTATACCACTCAAGGCCACAACAGGAAGCAGATGGCCATTTGGAAAGGATAATTTGAGGTAGATTTTTTTTTTTTTACAAAGAGATCATTTACAAAGGGGTAGTAAGTCATAATTCATAACTGAATTATGAATGAATGTGCTAATTTAGCAGCATAGGTTAATGTACTGGTGATTTTTGTTATGTTAAATCTGTTTTAGGTCACATTTGAGTGTTCTTATTGTTAAATAAAATATATTTAAAATTGGGGTGCCTGAGTGGCACGTTTGGTTAAGGGTCCAACTCTTGATTTTGGCTCATGATCTCAGAGTTGTGAGTTCAAGCCCTGCATCAGGCTCTGTGCTCAGCATGGAGTCTGCTTCAGATTCTCTCTCCTTCTCCCTCTGGCCCTCCTGCTCGTGCTTTCTCTCTCTCTCTCTCAAAAAATTAAATAAATCTTTTAAAAAATGTTTTAAAATATATATATTTAAAATACACTCAAGAAATAAAATCTGACTCAAACATTCACACAGCTCTTACCTCATATTCATGAAAAACATAATGAAATCTCTTACCTGGTAGAAGTTCCTTATTTCATATATGAAATTAAGTTAAGCTAATGGAACAGGCTAAAATAGGTAAACTAATAATAATAAAAAAAAATATTCACTGAAAAGAATGCAAAAGTGTGTATAACAAATGCAATTTGGACTATAGACAAACTTTAAATTAGAGAAAAGTTAAAAAGGTAGAAATAAAAAGTAGTTACTGGACATGTTAACCTAATTAATAAAATGAATAATGTTTAAAATAAATAAACTCATTTGTATATGCACATTAATAGCAGCGTTATTCACAACAGCCAAAAGATGGAAGGAGCCCATGTATCCATTAATGAATTAATGGATAAACAAAATATGGCATATACATATTTTATACAATAATATTCAGCCTTGCAAAGAAAGGAAATTTTGACACATGCTACAACATGAATGAATCCTTGAGAACATTATACTAAATGAATAGGCCAGTTACAAAAGTGCAAATATTATATGACTCCATTTATATGAGGTACCTAGATTAATCAAATTCACAGAGATAGAAAGTACAATGGTGGTTGCCAGGGTCTAGAAGAAGGGGGAAATAGGGACTTGTTTAATGGGTATAGCATGTTAAAAAACAAAATTCAACTGAGTAAATGTGAAAATCTAATTGGTTCTATTAAACAATTCATGAATCAGGCAGCAACCCATCTAGCAAGTAGAGGAGGAGAGCTCTTCTGAGCTAAACAATACAAAGATTTTTAAAGGCAGAGAGAAGACATTGAAGAAGAAGAGGAGGAGGAAGAGAAGGAGAAGGAAGAGAAGAAGGAAGAGGAGGAAGAGGTTGACTGGTTGAAGGTTACATTCCTGGGGGGTTGAGACTGCAGTTAGGTTAGGTATTAAGTCTTCGTTTACTGATGGGGCCTTAACTTGAGTGGTGCCGTTTACTTTTTAACAAGAGTTTCAGTTTTGCAAGATGAAAAAGTTCTGGAGGCTGTCTGCTCAACAATGTAAATATACTTAACACTACTGAACTGTACTCTTAAAGTGGTTAAAATGGAGGGCACCTGGGTGGCTCAGTTATTAAGCGTCTGCCTTCGGCTCAGGTCATGATCCCAGGGTCCTGGGATTGAGCTCCGCATCAGGCTCCCTGCTCGGCGGGAAGCCTGCTTCTCCCTCTCCCACTCCCCCTGCTTGTGCTCTCTCTCTCGCTGTCTCTCTCTGTCAAATAAATAAATAAAATCTTTAAAAAAAAAAGTGGTTAAAATGGTAAATTTTATGTGTATTTTACCACAAAAATAAATTTTAAAAAGGCAAAAAATAAGTAAATATATAAATAAACAAAATCATTCAAGGTACTAAAATAAAAATAAGCAGCAACTATAGCTTACAAAGTCCTTGGATTACCAAAGGACGGGCATGAATTTCGTCTGAGCGTGTGACCCACCCAGTTCCTGCCACGGTGATGCTCACTGCCATGGTAGCATTACTAACGCTCGCTGTTAGAGAACAACAGTTTTAAGTCAGGGTGAGAAGCAGCAGAGAGTAGTATCAAGGGCATTGATGCACAGGCATATTGCCTGGGTCCAAGTCCATGCTTCTTTTGCTTTTTACTTGCTTTATGACCTTGAGAAAGCTACTTAGCTTCTCCGTGCTTTAGTTTTTCATCAACAAAGTAAGGTTAATGATCCTACATTCTTGATAAAATTGTTACAAGAATTAAATTGAGTTAAGAATTTTAAAGTGCTTAGAAGATGCTCATATTGTGTGAATTAAAGGATAAATATAGTCTCAGACACACATTAGGCTTCCTTTCCATGAAAGCTTGTTCTTTTATTTTCTTTCCCTTTGGGTACAAGACTCGAAGAGTCCAAGCTCCTTATAATAAACTGCTCCTCTAAGAGGTGTTGAGTATTTACTCCAGGCCAAGTAGCCAGCAAGTGGCAAATCCATCAGCCTTTTAAAGATGCCTCTGTGCTATGTGACCTGGACAACAATGACCCTAGGATCTCCCTGCTGCCAGAGCAAGCTTTCCCCAGGCAGGGGTAGAACTTAACCTCCTATTCTCTCATTAAACCTTTGAACCCCCATTTTTCCACTCAGCATATGATGGGCAGGTAGAAAAACAATTTTTGAATCCAACTCCCTTCCTGGATTTTATTTCTACATTTTTCCATGGAATATCTTAATGTCAGAAGGAAAACATTAATTTCATGAAGAATATGATTTAAATGTGAATCAGTAAGATAAAATAAACTGTCATTATATTTTCATGTCAATTCAGGATAAAATATTAACCAAAAATAATCAAATTAAACATTTAGACATGACTTCAAGACCTAGAAATTTTGCCTCTTTTCTAATAGAGAACAACATAATATTCCTTTCTTCAATTTTATTTTATCTTTTAAACATAGATTCAATACAGGTAGAAGATACAGGAACTTCACTTTTAAAAAAAAAGTTAAATACCATTAAAAGAATTAGGTGAATTACCAAGAATACAAATAATTTTAAAGAAAAAGAAAACTTATTCAATCATGAATAGAGATGACATATGTGCCTCACACATAGTTGAAAAGCAAAAAAGCAAATGTGTGTATCTGAAGTGCATAATAATTCTAATGAATTAAATGGACTGGTTTATCTTCTTTGATTAATTTTTAATCCTCACATCTCTTGTGCTCATTTCTCAACAACTTAGAAGATGTATCATTTCTTTCATCATTATATCCTTAAGTTTCATGGACTAGTTAGTACTCAGGAGTTCTACAGTACACTTAAAAATTACAAGCATTGGAGAAATATGAAAGCTTCCTAAACCTTCACCATTACTTCATTTATCTAGGCATCTCTAAAATATAGAATGCTAGCTTTGATTTTGTCATCAGACTGTTCATTCATTTAACAATTTCTATTGAGTGCTAGGTACTGGGAAAATAACAGGAACAATTTCCAGCTACATAAGGTTGTATTACAATTGCAGAAACAAATAGACAGGTATTTAATCAGAGAAGTTTTTGTATTTGAGGAAGAAAGAATAGCAAATGCAAGAACCCTAAGACAGGACAGAGCTTGGTGTACTCAAAAAAAGAGCAAGGAGGTCACAGAGAAATGGGATAACAATAGGAAATGAGGCCAGAGGGGTAGCCAGGAGGTGTGGCAGGGACTTCAAATTATATTCTGTGTAATGGCAAGCCATGGAATGTTGAATGCCAGATGTGACAGGGTCTGATTCACACCAAAAACCCACTCTGGGAGCAGGAGGTACATGGAGATCAGAGTCTACATGGAAAAAGTGGAGGCAAGGAAAGAAATAAGGGAAGAAAGGATAATGAGTTGAATGGGGATAGCAGGATCAGATAAGAAGAGAGGTGACTGGACTCAGAATATATTTTGAGGGCGCCTGGGTGGCTCAGTTGGTTAAGCGACTGCCTTCGGCTCAGGTCATGATCCTGGAGTCCTGGGATCGAGTCCCGCATCGGGCTCCCTGCTCAGCGGGGGGTCTGCTTCTCCCTCTGACCCTCCCCCCTCTCATGTGCTCTCTCTCTCTCATTCTCTCTGTCTCAAATAAATAAATAAAATCTTTAAAAAAAAAAAAGAATATATTTTGAATGCAGAGACAACAGAGATGCTGATTGTAGGACTGGATATACAGGATATCAGTAAGTGCTTGTTTTCTACTTATAAGAGTTTCATACAAATTATGACAACTCATCTTGCAAAGTTTTAGTAGAGTAACAAATTATCATGCACACCTGTACTAAAAGAAAACAACTAAAGTTTTAGCAATTTCCAACTAAGCCAAAGAGAAGGAAAAAACAGATTTCTAAATAACTGCATATAAATTGCTTTCTTACACATGTAATACTCTTGGGCTTAGCACTGGCATGGTAGAATTTATGTGGAGTTTAAAAAGTACATAAAAACAATTTTTTCATACTTTGATCTTCATTCACTTTCCTTTACTACTTATCTTTCTCAATTTTAGAGGAAAAAATAAGTTTTAATACAAAATATTTCTATAATTAATGAATAGAAATATCAGCAAGCTGTCGATTCACTAAAAATTGGCAAATTTCTATTTGTTATGCAGCCATTTTAATCTACCAACCCCTGTGGTTTATGGTTACCAATCTAACAATAATTGCTAATCTGCCATTTTAAAATCTAATGAAGCAAAACTCAGTATCAGAAGTGGCACAAGCTTTCCAAAGGATTTCCTCATAGTTAACGAAATTTCAAAAATAAAAATAAAAACAAAACAAAACTATGCATCATCACTCAAAATCTGCCCCTTTGAAAGCACAATACAAAAGAATTACATCCCACTTCATCATTTGTAATTATATGTTTAATATCTGCCTTTCCCTACTGGATTATAAATTTCATGATGGGAGGGATCATGTCTGTGCACCACTTTATCCTTGGTGAATTCTGTCAGAATGGAATCCCATCACCCCCCTCCTAGCTGACATGGAGATAACTTTCCTTAAGTATCCTTCTCATATCGCTGTCTCTTTAGGCACTTTTCTTACAAGAGAAATGAAAAATTGGTAAAAATAACTGGGAATGTTTGGTGGCACCATTCTCTCTCTTGGGAGCTACCTGCCTGCAAGAGATGCTTTTCACCACACCTCTAGGACCTAAGTCATCCCTCTGCAGGAAAGGTCTACCCTGGTCTAGCACTGCAGTGACCATATGAGTAGGTATATCTAATTCTGAGATTCAGTTCATTAGCCTATGTGGTTCTCTCATGAATCTATGCTCTCAATCTTCCTCCATGAGTGATAGAGGTGATATTTTGCTTCCATCCACCTGGCTATTTCTTTTTCTTAGATTATTCAGAATCTAGGCAGGAAGGGAAAATGTCCTTATGTGACCCCTTTGAAACTCTACACATAATATAATATCTGACTTATTATAGTTGCTTAGCAAATATTTGTTGATTGACTGTTTAGAGATTATCACAAAAGATTGTGCAATTTAAGTTCTTCACCAACAGAAACGATTAGTATACTACAAGCTGAAACTTGATGGCTTAAATCTTGACTATCGGGCTCGTACTTTTCAGATAATATAACAGAATGATCTGGGGTTCTGAGATCTAGTTTGGGCTAGAATATCCTTGGAGACTGGGTTGGATGTGGAACACCACTTGCTTCAAGACTTCATTAGAGGAGTGTGGTAGGCTGTCTAAAAAGACTGTTCAGTTTAAAGGATATACAGAAAGAGAAAATGTAGGCATGAAGTCAATAGGATAAAAACCAGGGATGCAGGAGAATAGATTAGAACAAAGGTCTATGGACAAGACAAATTCTGGAGAAATACCCTGATCTGACTTGCATATAGCCACAGCGCATATTATTATGAATTCCATAACTGGAGTTTGTGGGAGGAGAGCGGAAGGGATTTGGTCAAACTGTACTGGTTTGGCTGGTTTTGGGGAGGGCAGCAGTAACGGGTCTGAGGCAGAGAGGATGTTCCTCAAGCCTAAGAATAGAACTCAACTGCATTTTACTTGAATAAAAAAAGATCATTTCCTGCCTGATTCAATTTAATTTTGCCAATGACTTTCTGCTCTTGGGTATTACTACCAAAATATGCTCATCATTAAAACAGCCACATATTAAACTAGAAACAATAAATTAGAGCTTCCTTTCATAATAAACAACTATTTAGGTACAGGCTTTACCAAATCACACAATATTTAATTTTAGCAATTCCCCCCCGAATCTCAACTTCTAAAAAGCATTTCCTGCTATTTGTCCTCAAGGTTCAGGTTTGGACTGGAGCAAGTCCCACTGACCTCTGAACAGCTGACACTACCTCGGCCACAGTGTTCTATTCAATCTCTGCGCATTATTCAGCACAAGTGAAGGGAAAGCCCTGGTCCCTCGTTCAGAAGCTATTATTTTCACTCTCGTCATAGGGCAAAAGAAAAGGGGGGGGGGAGCAGCTACGTAGTTCGCGTTGACATGAAAAGAGTAAACTGAGCTGACTTTGTTCTTCAATTAGTGAGTGGGGTTTTTTTTTTTTAAGATTTATTTATTTATTTGAGAGAGGAAGGGGATGAGCAGAGGGAGATGGAGAGAGAGCCTTTGAAGCAGATTCCCTGTTGAGCACTGACTGCTGCCTGGGGCTTCATCTCATGACCCTGAGATCACAGACCTGAGCCAAAACCAAGAGTCGGAAGCTTAACCGACTGCTACCCAGGCACCCCAGTGACTGTTTTTCTAAATTATTTTTTAGATTCTCTCCCAATATCAGGTGTTTGTTTTTAACTGTATCTAACTGGCTCTTATTTATATAAGTTAGTATGTACTACTTGAGTGTATGGTTTATGATAGTTATTTAGCATAGTGAGAAAGTTGTCTCTTTAAAAGTTATTTTAAATATGCAAACAAAAGGGGTGCCTTTCAGCTCGGGTCATGATCCCAGGGTCCTGGGATCGAGTCCTGCATCAGGATCCCTGCTCAGCAGGAAGCCTGCTTCTCCCTCTCCTGCTCACCCTGCTTGTGCTCTCTCTCTCTGTCAAATAAATAAAAATCCTTTTTAAAAAATATGCAAACAAAAAAATGCAGAAAAAGTTAAAAATTTAAAAATAGTAAAAGTAGTAAGCAAATGGCAGATTATCAATGTAAATTTATGAAGTTATAACTACACTATTATCATGTTAAAAAGTCACAGTTTAAAAAGTCATAATGTATAATTTAACTTGGAATTTACCTCACATAGTTCAGAAAAAAGTGTGTGTGTGTGTGTGTGTAATACACACATGGCTTATATAAAACATGTTACAGTTATTAGATGGCATTTACACTACTTATGTCAATGTGTATATATACTATAGCTACACGTCAGGATATAAAAAATATATGAGTATTAACTTTTGCATAGAACTCTAAAATTAATAACTGACAAATGTTAATTAACATCCAAATACAGCAAATATAAAAGTGAACGCAAGAAGAATCAAGCAGATTATCTCAGACTCAATTCAGTTATTTGCCAAATGATATATGAGGTGAATTTTACTTATTGGTCCTTATAGGAATTTGAATTCAAAGAGCAAGGTACATGGCGTCTGTGACTTACTGCCTCTGGAAATCCTAACTACCTTGATGCGCAAAAACTTGCCTAGCTCTCCTTGTATTTCCAATGTTATTGTCTAACAAGTCAATTCAAGGATGGCAATTGAATCTATGTAACAAAGGCAATATCCAAACCATTTTTCATCATGTAACCTTAATATAAGCATAAACATAAACACACATAAAGATAAACAGTAATAAATAATACAAACTGTATCATCATATTTTTGATTTTCAAAAGGAAACAAGATTCAACACAATAGCTCACCATTTTATCTCTAGCCCCAGAACACTGTCTTGCATAAAGTAGGCACATAATAAATTTTTGTTAAATGAATAAATGAACAAATGAATGAATTAATGAATAAAATATAATGCATGTAACATTCTTAATACAAAAATTGAAATATAGGACTCAGTATGCTAGCTCTTAGCAATACTAGTACATTGTTGTTAGTATGTACTATATTAAACAGATATTTGCTCTCCTATGAATGTAGTCAAGCTATTCCCCAAACAATGGGAATAGTTTCAAAATCGTCAGAGACACATGTATGTATGTATGTATATAATATGTACACATACACACACACATACACAGGCACAATGCTTCCAAGTTTTAAAAGAATTAAGGCTATACTTTAAAAATATTAATCTTAAAAAATGCAATCCAACCCTTGAATTATAAAAGAATGGTGAAGCCCTTTATCTCCTTTTAACTTTGAACTTATGCTAGGTATTTATAAAAGCAAGAATTAGTAATATTAGCTAATATTTGTAAGGCACTTATTAAATACTTACCTTATGGCTTTTGTATAAGTTCCACATAATTTTTAAGTGATTCATATATTTAATTTAACACTGTGAGAAAGAGGCTATTACTTCTCTCAATTGTACAAATGAAAAAAATCAGGGCATAGCCAAGTTGCTCACAATCACACAGCCAGAATGCGGCAGAATCAGCCTGGAGTCCAGGTTCATTACTGCTATACTATTCTGCATCTCAGTGGCAAATGAGATTCGGGTGATAAGATAATGAGAGACAAAGGATGACCTCATACTAAGAGTCTGAAACAAAACCACAAAGCTAAATTTGTTGCTTAGAGAGAGTTATTCTGCCTATACACAAACTCCCCAAGCAGAATAGACTATTGATGTTGCATAGGAGTTTCAGGAAGCAAGGAGTTCAGAACTGGCAGATTTACAGAGGCAAAAGCAGGTTGACATTAGCTGTGGAAGCATGGCTACGTGGGTCAGACTGTTGGTAATAGTTTGATCTTCAAAACATGTTCACTGAAGTTGAGTTTGGCTGACTTTCAGAAGTAAGGTGCTGTCACTGGTTGGTTGGCCTTAAGAATTATATGCATTGAGATGAGTAGTCTTTGACAGGTTTAAAACCAGTTCTGGTAGTTATTTGTTACCATGGCTAAAAAACGATTAGTCTTTTACTAGGAGGATGGGAACTATTATTCTTAAACCTCCCTTTCGATCCTCTCTCCACCAAAGCTGCCAAAGAAACCATCAAGGATTGTCCAGATTTTCATCATTGTTATTGATGCACCTTAAAAATAATGTTTTATTTGTAAAGATGTGGTTTCCAGTTTGAGGGGAATCATCTTGATTTCTTTTTGTTTTATCTTGAGCCATCCATTAAAACGGTAGCTACATCAAAGCGTTTAAGGTTCTGGCTAACAGACATGGACTACAGTGAAACAAACAAGAAAAACTAAAAGTATTACAAGAAGAGACTAGAAGGCACTCTGGAAACATAACCCTAGATTTCTCAGGCTTACCCAAGTAAACAAGTTCCAACAATTCCCTAAGTCTACCTGTAGTCAGTTGTCTTTTCCTTTAGTTTAAATGTTATCAGGGGATGAACTGAGTTCCCTCAAAATTCATATGTTGAAGTCCTAACCTTCCCTACCTTAGAATGTGGCTGTATTTGGGATATGGTCTTTAAAGAGGTTATTAAGTTAAAGTGAAGTCATTAAGGTGGGCCCAACCCAAGTCCAATATGACTTATAAGAAGAGGCAAAGAATCTGTACTCCAAAAACTATAGAATACTCATGAAAGAAACTGAGGAAGACAGAAAGAAATGGAAAAACGTTCCGTGCTCACGGATTGGAAGAACAGATATTGTTAAAATGTCTATCCTACACAAAGCAATCCACACATTTAATGCAACTTCTATCATGTGGACAGTCACATGCAGAAGAATGAAACTGGACCACTTCCTTACAACACACACAAAAATAGACTCAAAATGGATGAAAGACATAAATGTGAGACAGGAATCCATTAAAATCCTGGAGAAGAATGTAGGCAGCAACTTCTTCGACCTCGGCCATAGCAACTTCTTACTAGACACATCTCCAAAGGCAAAGGAAACAAAGGCAAAAATGAACTATTGGGACTTCATCAAGATAAAAGGCTTTTGCACAACAAAGGAAACAGTCAACAAAGCCAAAAGACAACTGACAGAATGGGAGAAGATATTTGCAAATGACATATCAGATAAAGGGCTAGTATCCAAAATCTATAAAGAACTTATCAAACTCAACACCTAAGGAACAAATGATCCAGTCAAGAAATGGGCTGAAGACATGAGCAGACATTTCTCCAAAGAAGACATACAAATGGCCAACAGACACATGAAAAAATGCTCCACATCATTTGGCATCAGGGAAATACAAATCAAAACCTCAGTGAGATACCACCTCACACCAGTCAGAATGGCTAAAATTAACAAGTCAGGAAATGACAGATGTTGGTGAGGATGCAGTAAAAGGGGAACCCTCGTAGACTGTTGGTGGGAATGCAAGCTGGTGCAGCCACTCTAGAAAACAATATGGAGGTTCCTCAAAAAGTTGAAAATAGAGCTACCCTATGACCCAGCAATTGCACTACTGGGTATTTACCCCAAAGATACAAATGCAGTGATCTGAAGGGGCACCTGCACCCCCTTGTTTATGGCAGCAATGTCCACAATAGCCAAACTATAGAAAGAGCCCAGATGTCCATCGACAGATGAATGGATAAAGAAGATGTGGTATATATATATATATAATAGAATATTATGCAGCCATCAAAAAATGTAATCTTGCCATTTGCAATGACATGGATGGAACTAGAAGGTATTATGCTAAGTGAAATAAGTCAGAAAAAGACAATTATCATATGATCTCACTGATATGTGGAATTTGAGAAACAAGGCAGAGGATCATAGGGGAAGAGAGGAAAAAATGAAACAAGACGAAACCAGAGAGGGAGACAAACCATAAAAGACTCTTAATCTCGGGAAACAAACTGAGGGTTGCTGGAGTGGAGGGGGGTGGGAGGGAGGAGGTGGCTGGGTGATAGACATTGGGGAGGATATGTGTTGTGGTGAGCACTGTGTATTGCATAAGACTGATGAATCACAGATGTGTACCTCTGAAACAAATAATACATTATATCTTAATAATAATAATAATAAAAGAAGAGCTCCTTGTAAGAAGAGGAGAGTAAGACACAAACACACACAGCGATGACCATGTAAAGAACAGAGGGAGGAGAAAATGAACATCTACGAGCCAAAGAGAGAGGCCTCAGAAGAAATCAACCCTGCTAAAAATCTTGATCTCAGACTTCTATCCTCCAGAATTGTGAGCAAACAAGTTTCTGTTATTTAAGGCCCTCAATCTGTGATACTTTGTTATAGTAGTCCTGGCAAACTAATACAGCTATAGATTGTTTCAAGTCACCTATGCATTAATCCATTATAACATGGAATGTAAACAACAGTGTGGATTCCTCTGTGCTTATCCAAAAGGAAACCCAAGTCTCTTAAGTTTTCCATAAATACTTATGCTAAGGATTTTAAACATTTCCGTGCTCCCAACGCATGGACTATATTATTTGTTATATCAGCCAAAGTAAATAGACAATTTTAATGACCGCCCCAAGTCATCTCATGCCTATGATGGTATTACTACCTTTAGGAGTTTCTTTCACCAATTCTTATTTATTTTACCAGGATGAGTTTATTCCTGTATTATATCTTCAGCCTTCAGGTATTTTCTGAGTCTGATTCTGTTGTCTCTTAATACTGAGTTGTGATTTCTTGGCTTTTGTGTGCCTCGTAATTTTTTTATTGCACGCTAGACATCACATGAGGAACAGTAGAGACTTAATAGTGTTTATGCCTGGATATAGACACCCTTCTTCAGCTAGCCCTTTTTAACTATGAAGTATTTGGTGTTCTACAAGGCAAACCCTTAACCAGTTCCTTAAAATCCAATACAGCATAGAGGTTAATTTAGTCATGTTATACTGGAACATTGTTTTTAATTTTGGAAATAATATTTTAAGAATGGCTTATGAAGATTTGGCCATATGAATAATCTTATATTTGTGTAGATTGCTATTAAATTTAGGGGGGTCAGTTAATGTCTTTATTATTTGTTATTATTTACTTAGATATTATTATTATTCAGCTTTCATTAAGTCATCCTACTATAATAAACACTCTATGACAACAAATCTTTCAGCAACAAAGGTTAATTTTATGCTCATGTTTAAGCCCCACTGCCGGTTGGCTACGGCTGTGCTCCCTGTTGTGTTCATTCTGGAACTCAAGCTAAAGGAGCAACTCTTATTCAGGACATGCAATTCTAGAGGCAGAGGGACTAGAACAATAGGCAAACCACCCGATGCCTTTCACACCTGCAGATCAGACACGGCATTAGTCACAGTTTGGGATCTTCAGAAGCAGATGCTAAAATGGAATTTGGGGGGCATGGTGTGATCTGAAGTCAACACCTGTAAAGAAAATGGAAGGAGCAGATTGGTCAGAACAAGAAGCAAATGGTGAGGCAGTGTTAAAGCTTTTGTCAACCCAGAGGGGAGCTCTGGAGCAAACACTGCCAACAGTGTATCCCAAATGAGGCTAAAATTGCTTGCCCTTTATACTCCCTACTCACTCAGGTACGAGATGCAGACTGTCCTGGGAAGGTCATGATTGCAGGAGAGGCAGCTCTCTCAGGCTAAGGTGGACCTTAAAGAACCTAACAGTTGGAGGCTGTCTGCCAGTGGCACTCCCCACCTAGGCAGTAAGTCCTTCCTTTTGAAGGGGGATCTGAGTGGAGCATCTCTAACATGCTGCTCTATACATTCTGCTTACATTTCTATAGCCAGAGCAATTCATATGGCCAAGTCTGTCATCAGTCGGGCTGGAACTGTACTCTTCTCAACAGGAAGTGGGTTGGAGGGAGGCTAAGAGCAGATTCCAAAATAGGAGCCCTGAAGGGATGGACCAGTACAGAAGAGCAGCAAATAATGAAAACAGTCATACAATGTATCACAGTGTCCAGAGGCCAAAGTTGTCCAATCTCACTTCCTCATTTTATAGTTTAGAACCCAGAGACCCAGAGATATTAAGTTACTTGCCCATATGATATATGTAATTCTTAACAGTGTACCTGGCACACGGTAAGCACTCAAATTCTCTAGACAACCAAAATCCAAACATAACTAATTAACCAATTTGCTGATGTTATCTATACTTTGTTCAAAGAGGTCGAAAATTCAGTAACTGGTGTCTTTCATGTTGGCTTGTCCTTCTGTGGACACTTAGGTTTTGGTTTTGTCTGCTCTGTAAAGGACTTACTGCTTATCCTCCAACTTCCCATCTTTTAAAACCTTGCTACAATCTTTTATCTGTTGATGTCTCCTCTCCCTCTCACTTTTGTCCTTGTGAGTTGTTATTCCTTCTTGGTCAGTTTAGCGAGCTGTTACATGATGTTGAATATTCCATGTTTAACCTAAAGTTCATAATTTAACTTAAACCACTGATATGACTGTTTAAATGGTAACTAGTATGGAAGGGACATATTTGCATTCAGTAACACAATTTAAACTCCCAAAACTTAAACTTTTTCACAAAGATATCATATATATGTAATATATAAATGTAATATATTTACATTTAAAGAATCATCGTTGGGGCGCTTGGGTGGCTCAGTCGGTTAAGCGTCTGCCTTCAGCTCAAGTCATGATCTCAGGATCCTGGGATAAGCCCCACATTGGGTTCTCTGCTCAGCAGGGAGCCTGCTTCTCCCTCTCCTCCCCACTCATGCTCTCTGTCGCTATTTCTCTCTCTCTCTCTCAAATAAATAAATAAAATCTTTAAAAATAAATAAATAAATAAATAATCATCCTTGGGCACCTGAGTGGTGCAGTCAATTGGGCATCTGACTTTTGCTTTAAGCTGGGGTCATGATCTGGGGTTATGGGATAGAGCCACTCAACGGGCTCCACTCTCAGCGTGGAGTCTGCTTGGGACTCTTTCTCCCTCTCCCTCTGCCCCTGCCCACTCTCTCTCTCAAATAAATAAATCTTTTTAAAAAAAGAAATCATCTTTTTTTTTTAATAGATCTAGCTGCCATGTACAGGATGCTTAACTCTTAATATTACATGTTTCTAAGGGGCTTCGTTACTGAAACCTGCATGTTTTTAAAGACTAAAAATTTCATTGTGAAAGGATTTCAACCTAAAACAGAACTGGAGGAATTGAAATGGAGAATCTCATGCACGCTCCTCAGAAGAACAGAACCTTTTTTTTTTTTTAAGATTTTATTTGTTTATTTGACAGAGAGACACAGCGAGAGGGGGAACACAGCAGGGGGAGTGGGAGAGGGAGAAGCAGGCTTCCCGCCTAGCAGGGAGCCCTATGTCGGGCTCAATCCCAGGACCCTGGGATCATGACCTGAGCCGAAGGCAGACACTTAACTGACAGAGCCACCCAGGCGCCCCAGAAGAATAGAACTTTAGATATGAAAGACTGATTTCCATTAATTGCTTGATTTACAGAAACCTGAGACATATCTCCTGACCAATGAACGTCTGCCAAGAATCTCTCCCCATTCTCAAGCCAATGAAATTTCTGCGTGGACTCTGGCTGCTCTCCCCCTTCTGTGCACCCCTTGCCTGTAAATTTGGCCCACCCCAAAGCCTCAATGGACTCTCCTATAGCTTGCTCCTATAGTTGCATGTGTTTCCTAAATTGCAATTCCTCTGCCATTCCCAAATAAACTTACTTTCTGGTCATTTGAGCTTGTCTCAGTTTACCACTTAATTTACGTTGACTTCATGTTTTCTTAAGTTAGTGGGTGATCATAATTTAAATTATGAACAAATTCTTTTAACTATTATAAATGGAGAGTATATTAATACTAGACCTTGATATATTTGGCTGTGCTCTCTTCCACAGATATAGGAGTTCAAATTCATCGCATGGCCAGATCTCTTCTTTATTGCCTCAGACATATTATTAACACATTATGAATAATCCCTTAAAGTTACTCCCTTCCAATACTTTGAAACATCCAAAACATACATTAATTAATAGTCAAGGATAGAGGGGCGCCTGGGTGGCTCAGTCAGTTAAGCGGCTGCCTTTGGCTCAGGTCATGATCCCAGGGTCCTGGGATCAAGTCCCGCATCGGGCTCCCTGCTCTGCGGGGAGCCTGCTTCTCCCTCTCCTTCTGCCTGCTTCTCTGCCTACTTGTGCTCTCTATCTCTCTGTCAAATAAATAAATAAAATCTTTAAAAAAAAAAAAGTCAAGGATAGATATGATACTGTGCTTTATAAGAAATATATTGACGGTCTTCCTCCCATTCCTGACACAAAGCTCCTAAAATCCTTGGGATTTCCTAAGGGATTAGAAGGATAAAGGTGTCTTTTATTATCCATAATAAGCCTCTTTCAACCACACCTGAGTTTATGTTAATGAGGTGATCTCTGGAAAGTCCCTAAGTAACCCAAGAGTGGTGGTTTGGTTGCCAGGGGAACCAACCTTGATTAGAAGGTTGGAGTTTTAGGGGCGCCTGGGTGGCTCAGTCATTAAGCATCTGCCTTCGGCTCAGGTCATGATCCCAGAGTCCTGGGATCGAGCCCCGCATCTGGCTTCCTGCTCAGCCAGGATCCTGCTTCTCCCTCTCCCACTGCCCCTGCTTGTGTTCCCTCTCTAGCTGTCTCTCTCTCTGTGTCAAATAAATAAATAAAATCTTTAAAAAAAAAAAAAGGTTGGCATTTTAAGCACTCCCTCACCATCTCCCCTATCTCTGGGGAGGGAAGAGGAGCTGGAGATTGAGTTAAATCACCAATGGTTGATGACTTAATCAATCATTAAGCCTACATAAAACCCAGAGGATAGAACTTGGAGAGCTTCCAGGGTTGGTGAACATGGATGTGCAGGGAGAGTGGCACATGCCCAAGGAGGACATTTCATGCCCTTTTCCCCATACCTTGCCCTAAGTATCACCTCCATTTAGCTGTTCCTTAATTATACCCTTTTATAATAAATAGTAATCTAGTTAAGTGAACTGTTTTCCCGAATTCTGTCAGCCACTCTACCAAATTAATTGATCTCCCAAAAGGGGTTATAGAAACCTCCAATTTATAGCCAATGGGTCAGAAGTGAGGGTAACAACCTGTACTTGGGATCAGTGTCTGAAGTTGTAGGTGGGGGGTGGGAGGCAGTCTTGTGGGACTGAGACCTTCACCTGTGGGATCTGATGCTATTTCCAGGTAGATAGTGTCAGAATTGAGTTAAATTGTAGGACACCCAACTTGTATCACAGAATTGCTTGATGTGTGGAAACCCCACACATTTGGTGTCAGAAGGGAAGAAGCATTGTACCAAAGCACTGAGAGAAGAGGGGACACACAGAAGTGTTGTTCCTTTACAACCGATTACAAATTTTTATCATTGAACCATCGTTCACATGTTGCTAGAATAAATCAATTTTCAAACAGCTCTTCTACTTCCTGAAAAGGAGACTAAAGATCCTTCAACAGGAGGCAGGCTTTTTCTACTACAGTTACAGATACTAAAAGCACAGGTATGCTGATATAATCTCACCAAGGTGTAATGTAAAGGACAGATAGAAGGACATCTGAGAAGAGATAAAGATAGCATGTGAGTAGGAGCCCTTTCAGAAGAATAAACGTAAGGAGGAGGGGGCAGGGGCAGGCTATTCCTGGAGCATGGTTTTTGCCTAACTTATTTTATGACTTGTGGGAAGTTATCAGATATTTTTGTCCTGAGAGTCCCCTTAAAATTTGTTCAGTAGGGGAAATTTTTCCTTTCCTTCTAGGTGAAATCTATGTCTCAATCAGGCCTCATTGCTTATTGACTCACTCTGATATAACAGATGGTCCATGTAGTCACTTTTAGTAAAAAAAAAAAAAAAGTCTCAGTTCAGAATTAGATGGTTCAATCCAATGTATTCATCAACACTTCAGTCTTCACTCCTAGATGAGAATTTTCTTCTTCCTCCCCCAGCAGAGGCCTATGGTTGACTGTCACTGGTCTTAGGGAAAGAGTATAGGCTTGCTCTGTTCTATGTCCCCACTTACTTCTTCCCTCACTCTCAAGCCCCAGATTAGAGTAGAAGAGGGACCTGACTGATTAGACAGCTTACACTCTGAGTCTGACTTTCTCTCTTGGGTATAGTCGTGGGTTCTAAGGAGGCAGCTTCTTTGACAGGGACAAATCCATTACTTTTGGTTTATAATTCCCCACCCCTTCCCCTAGTCCTTAGACACCATGCCATTCATGGTCCACTCCACACAGACCTCACCTGCTGGAATCCTTAGTGATCCTATAGGCTAAAGTAGAACATGAAATGGTGCTGTGGAGGCCTCAAGGCTGTTTGCAAAGACAACTTTTTTTTTTTCTTTACAAATTCTCCCCACCCTCCACATTCTGATTACTTTTAAATTCTTGCAATGACTAAGGTGTCGAAAAGTATTGCAAAGGTTTGTTTTCTTTGAAAATTCTGCATTTTGTTTTGGCATCTCACTTTGGTAGTCAGATCTACTGAGTGGTTTTCAATCCTATCCAATGCAATACATACTTTTAATAATAAATCTTTTTATCACCCTCCTTTACTACCATGGAGCGAAATTTAGAAATAATACAACATACCTACATATATAATTTCAGAGAATCAATACAGTGCTTCAACTGTGAAATAAAGGAGAAATAAAATTTCATGTACACAGTAAAATAATATGCATTTCCTTATTTAAATTTTCAGGTATGACTCTACTAGAAAAGGAAGGCAGATGTTTGCCCTCAATTATAATAAATTAAATTGGATTTAAGAAAAGGCAATATTCAATTGAATATTGTCAAACTTTCTGCTCTATTTTTGTCATTTTAAAATTAGGGATAAAAAAATATATTCAGAGTTGGATAGAAAAGAGAAAGAGAGGTTCTTTTAACATGTATTCAATAAATGCAGAATGATCCATTTTAGCTATTCAAATTCCAGAAGTGATACTATCTTCAGTAATATATTTTGTACTCTTTACTAATCCCTAGTAACTCTGAAAACATAAAGACATTGTATAAAATCTCTCTTCTACTTACACAGTAATTGCATTCCTAAAAAATTCATGAAAACCAAGACAAAATATAAAGGTCTCTTACTTGCAAGACACCGGAAAGTCGCACAGATCATGGGACAATTCGTCATTGCGTGGGGCTGTCCTGCACACTGCACATCTAGCCCTCTTCATCCCAGCATTAAAGGCCAGTTGGACCCCCAATCATTGTAACACCCAATAAAGACCCCAAAACACCCTCTGAAACATTTCCTGAGGGAGTGTGTCATATCCCCATATAACCAATTTCTTATTCGTATTTTGTTAAAACACTTTCCAAAGGATAGAAGGTGATGATTGGGTTGATGAGAAAAAACAACTTTAAAAAAAAGAAGTATAAATAAATGCTTTTATAATATTTATTTACAACCTAATGTGACCAAAAATGCTAAATATCTGAATTAATAAAGCCTGTGCTATTGATTTTCAGATATGGAAATTTCCCTGGGCAGATTTACAAATATTAGCTTTCATCATCTACATGAAATGCCTAGACAGGTGCTTAAAGCTGAACGCATTTTCATGAACGTGATGCCCATTGTTAGGAGAGAAAGAAACATACCCGCTTTGTGTACCTGCTTATGCAATTGGTTCTTATTTAGAAAAGCAAAGTACAAGTGATGAACGGTTTAATTGATATATATACACATATATATACATATATATACACTTCAGCATATCTTTAGCAGCTCATTATAAGGAAAGGAGGCCTGTCTCTTACAGGCTTTGCCTCTTCAAGAATCATCTTCTATGAGCTACTCTTCCTGAAGCTGCATTATGGCTGCATTATGGCTGAACAGATAAAACCTCATCTGTGCTCTTATATAAATCTCTTCCCGTGTGAAGGCAAGGATTAAAACAGTCTTTCCTGCAGTTAGCCTTGAGTTTATTCCTTGAACTCTACCTTGAACTTCAGCATTACCCTAGGAATATCATTTACTCTCTTGGTTCCATCTGCAATTAGTGATTCTAACATCTTACATTTGTTATCCAAAAGTACTAACAACTTAGAATTGCTTGATGTGCATGAGTAGCAGGTGTTATATATGTGTTAAGGCCTTAAAGCTCCTCACAAGGAATTCAATATTTGGAAGTGCCTTCCAAAACATTTAGGGCCAGAGAATCAAATGACTAATCTTCTGTCCACATAGGTATTACCCTTGGTATCTTCTTATGCTTGACTCAAGAGATTGGCAGTCAGAGCCTACGCCACACAACTGCTATCTGAGAGGTTTCATTATTTTATCTGTGTTGTCAGTGCAACCTTTCTAAAAATATTAGAATACTGTTTCCTCCACATTTGGATTCATTTTCAGACATGAGAGTCTATACACAAACCAGTTATGAAACCGAGGAAAATGAAACTAAAGATGTGTAATTTACAGTGAAGCCTGTTTTTATATTTAATAGCTTCCTCCTTAAGCATAGTTTTAGTACATAAAATTATATTTAAATTTCTCAAACTTGAATGTCACCAGAATTCAAGGCTCCATAAATATCATAGATCGCCAACTAATCATAGTAGAAAGCTCTGCTTGAATAATTATCCTTTAAGATAAGAGCCAATGGAAACAAAATCCATTACAACTTTAAATTTTACCCTCTGGTCATATTAGCCTGAGTAGTTAAATCATTAGTCATATGCAATCTTTGTTTATATGCAAGTTTTTAAAGGATGTTATAATTGGAGAATAATCGAACTATCCATTCTAAGCATTCACAATTTTTTTTTTTTTTTTGTAACTCCACATCAAGCTGAGTAGAGTGGAAAATGAGCAGAGGCCTGATTTTATGGCTTAGAGAGCCAGCGGTCAGGCTACCTCTCCAGGCAGTGAAATCTTATCTCTGGTGATCCTCCAATGAAGGTTTGAATGTCTTGGGAATACAGGAAAAGAAATTCCTGCACTGAGTATGAAATTAGAGTGGATGAAGCTAAAAATTCACATGCAATAGGATAGATGATATTGTTTATTAACATGGGAAGGGAAGATTAGGTCCTTGAGGGGAAAACACTAGAAGAGCCACAGGGACTGCTGTCTTTTGACTACCCAGAATGCACTCACATTCATTCCCTTCCAGGCAACTATCCCTTTCACATTCTCAGCAAAACTGCTTCATGTAAAACAAACTCTTGCTCTAGGACCCAGGAGCAATGCATGCCGTAGGCTTAACCAAGCAACACATTCCATCTCCCGGCCACATTGGTGATCTCTGGAGGGGGCACCAGACACAAGAGGCCAATCAGGATCGATAGGCTCAATTCTAAAATTTTCTTTGCAGCATCAGGGAAGGGAGTATGTCTTATCCTGGACTCGGTATTATTATGCTGTGAGCCTGAAGCTCTGTAAGACCAACTGGTACAGCATGAAAAGGGAGCCAATCGAGAGGAAGCAGAGTAGAAAAGTAGATTCTGAGGGTATCTTTTGAGTTCTGAACCAAACATGTCTGTTTGGTCACATAAACCATCAGTCTTTTTTTTTTTTTTTTTTTTGCCTATTTGATAAAGCAGTTAGAGTTCGATCTTAAAAAAAAGTCCTAACAGGGAAAATGAGGGTAAGAGTTCTCTCCTCCATCCCAGTCCTAAGGATGGTGTCAGACACATAGTTGGTGCTCAATAAATACTTGCTGAATGAATGAATAAACTCACTAACGGGACTTTAGACAACTGGAAGGACTCAGGAGAAGAGGTGAGGAAGAAGTGGATGGTGACAATGTGTTGGTGAGGAGATTGTGTAAAAGGACAGGAGAGGTTTCTAGCAATTATTACGAATGTGAAACTTTAGGGAGATGGAGAGATATAAGGAGAACTTTTAGAAGTTTTGCTCTATGATAAACTACTCCTATACAAAGGAAATTTAACCTAATCTTCTGTAGTCTACTGTTCAAGGATTTCGGAGTTAGACTTACGTCTTTGAAAATGAGTTCTTGGAAAAGCCGGTTTCAAGGCAAAGCACACTTGCCAGGTTTAATGAAGACGACCCGTATGTATGTAAATTCCTTAAGTAGAAATAAATTTCAAATGTGTTGCTAAAGATAGTCATGTCTTGACCTTTCATCAAGAGAAAAAAAATAAAAGGAACTTTTTTTCTCCTTAAAGCATGGCCTTGATTGGAAAGTTAGTATCATTTAACAAGATAACTCAAAATGCTTATGCAATAAACCTGTGGATATTTACTTCAATAAGTTCAACTCAAATTTTTGGCCATCTAAGTTCATTTCTTACAGGTTCCTCTTTTATATCAAGTTAATCATTTTGCTCCTTTTTAAAAGGAAATTCTTACTAGTTTTACAGATAAAAAGAAAAAGATGGGGCGCCTGGGTGGCTCAGTTGGTTAAGCGACTGCCTTCGGCTCAGGTCATGATCCTGGAGTCCCGGGATCGAGTTCCGCATCGGGCTCCCTGCTCGGCGGGGAGTCTGCTTCTCCCTCTGACCCTCCCCCCTCTCATGCTCTCTCTATCTCATTCTCTCTCAAATGAATAAATAAAATCTTAAAAAAAAAAAAAAAGAAAGAAAAAGATGTACATCAGAGAATCAAGAAATTTGATTATTATATAAATTGACTTTGACAGTCCTGTAATTTTTCATAAACTTAGGAAAATATTCATGATGACCTATAACTCAGTAATGTTTATGATAAAAAAAATGTTTCTAACAGGGGCGCCTGGGTGGCTCAGTTGTTAAGTGTCTGCCTTCGGCTCAGGTCATGATCCCAGGGTCCTGGGATGGAGCCCCACACTGGGCTCCCTGTTCAGTGGGAAGCCTGCTTCTCCCTCTCCCTCTGCCTGCCACTTCCCCTGCTTATGCTCTCTCTCTCTCAATTGAATAAATAAAATCTTTTAAAAAAAAAAAATGTTTCTAACAGAAACACTACCACGCAAATATTGACCAGCCAAATATTTTAAATACTGCTATTATAGCTTTTGTTCCATTAAGTTGCAGGTTTTGGGGGGAAGATGTCAAGGAATATTTTTAGCTTTTTAAAAAGAACCCATCTATAATGTGATGCTAACATGAGCACCCTGTAAGACATTATCATTAAATCCATCGGCCTGGTCATACTCAAAGGCTTTAAGCAAATGATAGAAAATAAAAAATGGGCTCTCCATGACACCAGGGACAACTATAGATACATGACTGTAAGTTCTAAGTAACTCTGTATATGACCTTAAGTGTCCTTCTTCCTTCTTTATATCTCACTAAGTCAAAGTATTTATGAAGCACCTCTTTTCAAGTAAGGTATTTATGAAGCACCTCTTTAACGGTATTTAAGATCCACTCAATGATTGCAACACTAGGAACATAACACTTAAAACACGTTAGTGAAGAATGGAAATACCAGATGACTAATAAAAAATAAGAACTGATGATATTTGAAATTATTTCTCCTTGAGCAAATAACAATGTGCCATTTGTTCATACTTGGTTTATCAGCATTTCAAAACTAAAGCATTTTTTAGTGATTTTTTTAAAGAGCCTATATCCCCAAGGTATGTATCAAAATCAGGGGAAACATGCATCACGTGAAAAATAACTATTTACCCTTTGTTTTGACTGATTTCTAGTTTTAAAATATTTGCTTTTTATCTCAAAAAATATTAAAGAGGATTTTTAATCATTAACAGTAGTGTATGATTTTTAAAAGTAGAGAAATACTAATTTAGTAGGTTTAAGGAGAAAAGAAAGGTAAATTAAATTGCACTTAGAAACCTGAAAACTCAGAAGACACAATTAACTATGAAAAGGGATACTGGGGGGCAACACAGATTTTGTTTGACATGCTAACACATTTTCTACTTAACTAGGGTCTTATTTATTTTTAAAAATGAAATGAGATTTGAATCTACTGTGACAGATTATGACAGAGCCTTTACCAAAATCTTGGCTCACAGAGAAAATGATATTTACAAGATACTCTGGGATAATGGATGAATTTGCTCCTAGCTGAGGTGACAGCCAAAGGCCCTGGGCCACCCCCCAGGCACAACCCAGCTGCTTTAGTGACTGAGAGGATCAATATTTCCACACATCTGTGTCCATTGTTACATAATCTGTGGGAGAATTTTGCTCTCCAAAATGAGAGGGCATGTAAATTTTCCACCACTTCTGGAAAACAGTTCGAAGTACGCCCATTCACAGTAATAAGTCAGCAAAAATCCACTACACTATTGCAAGATTATTCTACACAAGCTATTTAGGAGCCAAAGGGTAATATAAGCTCAGACTTGCATCCAAAAACAAGAGCTGTTGCTTTCGTTTTATAATCATACCAAAAATGAAGCACTCAGTATTATGGTTAAAGTTTGAATCCATGTTTATTGGTTAATATCTAATGTATTTAAAAATTCAACTGTCTTATATTTGGACAACTAACCAAAATTAATTAACCAAATTTAATCTTGTAAAGTAGATGCTTTCTCCTTGTCACTTATAGTTTTTAGCTAAGCCACTTTGATTAATGTCATTATTAGCTAACATGTACCAACGTTTTCTAAAACCATACTTTCGTGTAGTACTCAATAATTAAGAAGTATTAATAGCAAAAATGCCAAAAGGAGGAACAAAAGAATACAAGATGCAACTAAATCATTGTGAAGAAAATGGTTCAACATTAAATCACCAGATAATGGAGGTGCCTGGGTAATTCTGTTGGTCAAGCGTCTGCCTTCAGCTCAGGTCCTGATCCCAGGGTGCTGGGACTGAGCCCTGTGTCGGGCTCCCTCCTCAGCAGAGAGACTGCTTCTTCCTCTCCCTCTGCCCCTCCCTCTGCTTGTGCCGCTTTTCTCTCTCTCTCTCTCTCTCTCTCTCAAATACATAAAGTTTTTGGTTTTTTTTAAATCACCAGGGGCGCCTGGGTGGCTCAGTCGTTAAGCGTCTGCCTTCGGCTCAGGTAATGATCCCAGGGTCCTGGGATCGAGCCCCGCATCGGGCTCCCTGCTCAGCGGGAAGCCTGCTTCTCCCTCTCCCACTCCCCCTGCTTGTGTTCCCTCTCTCGCTGTCTCTCTCTCTGTCAAATAAATAAACAAAATCTTTAAAAAAAAAAAATCACCAGATAATGGTAATTAATTTTACCTCATGAAAAAAAGTTAACATGGCTTTAGGAAAATTTAAAATTCCATGTGTGGTTTGCCTTTGTGGCTCACTTTATATCTTTATTGAATAGTGCTAGCCTAGAGCAAAGCTATGTAGGAAATAAGAAAAAGATGAAATTAGCATACAATAGAAAGAAAAAAGATGCTCTAGAATACATCAGGAAAGAGATATTTATTAAATACCTAAAATGTTTCTATTAATTCCTCAGTAAGAAGGAACTATAAGTTAAGAATCCCATTGTGGTTGGCCTAACTTAACTACATGTGGTTGTCACTCTGTAAAGAGGATTTAGTCATTCTAAATGAAATCTTTTGTTATATAAACTATAAATTTCTCCTTTAAGTGTTGTGATTGATAGGTAGGTAGGTAGAAGTCATAACATACATTAGATGCTCTAAAAAGCACTGGGAGTGGGAGATGAGCAAAACAGCCCCTGACCTTAATGACCTTACAGTTTGAGGTGTTCCTTAGCTGCAATACGGGACAAATGCTAGCCTCGTGGTGTGAACCTACTGCAATGAAGACACAGAGAAGGAAACAGTTAATTCTGCTTAGCAATATTAGAAAAGAATGAAAACTTGATAACGACTTAAAAAGACAGTTATTTTAAGTTTTTCATAATACAGGGGTCTCAGGGTGGCTCAGTCGGTTAAGCATCCACCTTCGGCTCAGGTCATGATCCCGGTGTCCTGGGCTGGAGCCCCACATCAGGCTCCCTGCTCAGTGGAGAGCCTGCTTCTCCCTCTCCCTCTGCCCCTCTAACCCGCTCGTGCTCTGTCTCTCTCTTTCTCAAATAAATAAATAAAATCTTAATAAATAAATAAATTTTTCATAATACTTATACAGTTTCTACAAAAAAAATCACTTGGATGAGATGTAAATGAGTATGGGAAACTACAACCTTAAAAACATGATGCAACTAAAGAATTCTTTGGGGGCATATATTGCTAATACATAAATATATGAATAATATATTCTCATACAGACATAAAAATATATTTCTCAAATCTTACAATCACATCATGTACAAAGTTACTGCTAAGCTTTCATTATTTTGCCACTATATTGGAAATTTTAATGATATGCCTTGGGGTTAGATAAGTTCCTGACAAAAGCTCACCTCTTCTCTGACATTATTTACTGATGCATTCTTTCCCACACGCATGTTTAGTACAGTTTCTCAAGACAAATGTCATTTTTTTTAAAGATTTTATTTATTTATTTGAGAGAGAGAATGAAATAGAGAGCATGAGAGGGCGGAGGGTCAGAGAGAGAGGCAGACTCCCTGCTGAGCAGGGAGCCCGACGTGGGACTCGATCCCGGGACTCCAGGATCATGACCTGAGCCGAAGGCAGTCGCTTAACCAACTGAGCCACCCAGGCGCCCGACAAATGTCATATTAAGAGGGAGCAGACATCCTTCAAGCCCTGAGAACATTGCTATAGTAATGTATAGGTAAAAGAAGCAAGGGATAGTAATTATTATCTCTTTCCATCCTTCCTTCCTTCCTTCTTTTCCTTCCTTCCTTCCTTTCTTCCATCCTTCCTTCCTTCCTTCGCTCCTTTCTAAATAGTGGAGAGGTTCACCTTACTAGGAATAGTTAAGTTACCACAAAGACATGAAAGCAAAACAGAAAATACCTTTTAGTTCCAAAGCCCATATTAGTGTACTCAAACTAGGATATTTTTAACAGATAATTTATTTTCTATAATAAATGAGCTTGAGTCAATTTACATTCTTCCCAAAAATAAAACATTGCAGTAAGTTTTCTAATTGTATAAGGTGTTATTTGACATGTAACAGATACTACTCTCTGAAAGAAGAGTTTAATGGTGGGATTTGCTCCCTTGCAATTTCTTTGGAAATGACTTACTTCGAATTCAATGACATTTTAGTGGCAAAAGTTCAGAGGCTTAACTGTAAGATCTACTTATAAAATAATTCTACACTAAGCTATAATTAACCATTATTCTTTTATTTTGTTAAAGAGTTACATCAGATTCAATAAATGTAAGAAGATTTAATTATGTGCTTACATATGCATGGACAGTAAACATTGATTGCAAAATCAAATGTGGGTCACTAGGTCAATTTTCTCAGTAAATTGTAATTTACAGAATTACAAATTAATGGACTTATATCTGACTACATGGTTTATTAATGGAATTTTATTTCTGATTTGCCTCTATCCTTTAACAGTATTAAAAATATATTTAAAGCAAGGTACTACAGGAAAGGCACTAAATTTTGAGTCAAAAATGAATACCAAATTCTGTCATGAACAAAGAGTTTATCAGTAGCTTCCTATATATTACAACAGAAATGCAATTTGTGATATGCTTTGTATCTTTTATGTATCTGAACACATAATGTGATATATAGATATAGAGGTATGCATTATCCTGTCCTCCACTGGGACTAGCTTTTACTGATTGACACTTTGGCTTCAGACTCTTGGCTTCCAGTGAAAGACAATATAAGAAATAGTAGTAAAAACTGTAATAGCTAAAAAAAATTGCAATAGCTAGAGAGATGTTGTTGAGATTATTACTCACTAAAGCATCCTATATAAAGTGCCACATAGTAAATATTTTTTTATCTTATAGCCAGAAAAAGCTTTACACCCATTGTGAGCTGATTTTTTTTCTTATTATGTTCCTCATTTTACTTTGTCTACCTAGAAGATTACACCTAAATATGTAACCCAAATTCATTACATAGAGCACTATATTTTTCATGTTCTACTTGTACCTTCTAGTCTAACTTTTTAAATTTTACTTACTTCAATTTTTCTATTTTATTATATGTCTTGAAAGTGGAGCATAAATAAATAAATTTATATATTTTATTACTGACAACTATGACCCTGAACAAATCCCTTAATATCTAAATTTTCATTTTTCCATCTATAAAATAAAGGTAGTACTCACAGGATGTTCTAAAACTCAAAATAGATTATTTATAGCAGTATTTACAGGTCATTTTATAAATTAGGACTTATTACCTGTTCAAAGAGAGCAGTATTGAAATTTGTATTGGGTTCATAACCTCAGTATTGGATATCTGCTACTGTTTTGGAGTGTCTTAAAACTTTCCTTTGAAAAACTATCCCTCCTGCTCCCTCACTACACAGCTCTAGAGGTCAACACACAACTCAGACCTGGCTAAAAAGCACCCCATGCTCCTGGCACATGACCCAAACTGGAACGAGGAAAGTCATACCTGAGATTTGCTGGAGCATAGGGAAACTGGTATTCTCATTTCACTGAAATTATTCACAATGAGATGATCTAAGTCTAGAGCTGTAAGAGGACATTGTTTTCACTTCAGGGAGAGTATACTTTAGAAGAAAACAAAATCAATGCAGAGGGAAGCAGATTTGAAAGAGACAGAGATGGTATTCTGATCACAAAGTTTGGGTCGTTTGATCCAACCATGCCTAAAGCCACCGGTACCTGCAAACACAGCATCATATGAGTTACGATCACTGTCTCTCGGGTTCACAATTTTAATTCAGGCAAATTCACAGGGCAGCAGAACTTATTTGGTCAACCTAAAATACTGTTTTAAAATATGTCCAGTCGGTACAGAAAATATAAACAAACTCATCAGCCAGAATATTTTAAAATAAGCCACCAAACCTGTGAGCAAAACACTTGGGATTGTGAGAGGGAAAATCCTCTATACTGCAGTATGTTAATCCAGATTTTCTGAGAAGTAGATGCTAAAATGGGATAAAAAGTTCAAGGATTTCATTAATAGAAATTTCTGAGTGGAAAAAAAGGCGGGGGGGAGAAAGTCGGGGGAAAGCATTATAGATTGCAGTGCAGCCTAGAATGTTCAGGAAGGCCACGGGAGAGACTTTGAATCCAAAGTTGGCCCAGGTCTCCCAGGAACTGGCCTGCCTTAGTATCCCTGCCAACCGGTCATGGACTGGAGGCAGTCATGGAAACAGGGTCTGGGCTCAGATGCAACAGTGGATTTCAGGGTGAGTGGCCAGAGCACTTGATCAATTACACCCTGCAGTTTGAGGTCTGCCAAGGCACATTCTCATGGCTGACACCTATAGTGAGATCTTTCGGAACAGATGATACAACTAAGGCTAAAGCAGCAGTTAAATATGGTGTCAAGTGATAAATATTGAATCAGAGGAAGAACGGCAGGAACTAAGTCAAATTTTTTTCCTGATAATTCAGAAACAAGAAATACTGATGGCTTCATATGGATTCTTGGCACTGGATCATATGGCATGAGTAGTTATCACAACAAATCTTTGCCTAACTTTTTTAGACGGAACTTGAGTAAGCACTCTTTCTCCCCTTTCTGACCCCCTTATTTGTGTCTGTTTATCCTCCCAAAGTAAAAAGAATCATTATGACATGTCTAATACCAACAACCCAAGGTAATAATCATGTTGTCATGATGTCAGGTCCAAACTTGTAATTCTCAGTTGTAATCTGCTGTTGTCAAGTCCCCAAAGCAGAGCACATTATCTATTTCTTTTATATCTTCCCTGAGTTCTCAGTCAAGTTTTAGGAATCCACTTCCAGAGCCTGCACAATACTCTGTTCCATTCTCATGAAATGATCTTCACTCAGGGTGTACTTAACAGCTATACTATCTGACTGGTAGAGGAGAGAATGGTGCAACACTCCAGGCAGAAAAGCAAGGCAATCAGTGAATGCTCTCAAAACGCCTCTTGCAATTAACTATTCCTGTGACAAAATTGCACCCTAAGGCTGAATGCACAGAGTTAGGACTGTTTTCTTGAATTCCAGCCTTCCATTACTCTTGATTCTTGATTCATTGGCATTTTTTACATTAATGCACTCACCATTGCCTACTGTTTCATGCCACTTCTATATCATCCATTAGGTGTGATGCTTTCTTACTTTTATATACTATGCAAAAAGCATTTTATCACTGTTTAAAACTCTTATTATGATCTCTTTAAATTCAATTTTAAAGTTGAGTTCTGGCAGTTTGATCCTATCATTTTAAGCCCCATTTAAAAAGAAAAGAAGCAAAAACATTTCAGAGGAAGATAATCTGCAAGCAGAGAAGGACAAATATATACACGGCACCAGAAGGAATCTTGCAGGTACAACATATGCACCAGATATTTAAAGCCCTGGTTTCAAAGCCAGACAATAAGAGTAGTACAGTGGTTAGGGGCTCTTGCTCTAAAGATAGGCTACCTGGGTTCAAATCCGCATGTATATACTTCTGTTATTACCTACTTCTGAGAATGGTTTATGTGGATCAAACAAGAAAATCCTATACAGGAGTTTGGTATGATTCTGGCATGTATCAATGTTCATTTATTTTTTTGTTTTGTATAAAGTACTTTATAGCATGTGACCTGCAGCATTCAGTAGCTACTATTGTGCTCATAAGGACATGTGTACTTGTCAGGCCATATTTGCTGGTTTGGAGTTATAAAGTAACGGTCTCCATATTAAATCATGTTTAAAGATCCAGTCCAACTATTTATTCTGTCATCTATCAGTTAGAGCTGGTTGATAAGAGAATCCATTAGGTGTAGAAGCAAGGATCTAGCAGATATCCCATGCTGAAAGAATCTGCAGGAATTTAGGAGCCAGCTGCCAGGCCAAGTGCTAGTTAGATAGTAAAGAAGGAGTTTTTCTTGCTCTTCCTCCATTGCCAAGAGCCCAGGAAAACCGTGAGGAGCCAGAAGAAATACTGTGGAAATTTGAGATAGGCAGTTCAATGTCTTTTTTCTTCCTGATTGGCCTGGAAATAAGAAGCAGACTTCTCTCACTAAGAGAAGCTGGTGAGAAGGAATTTTTACTTTGTTGTTGTTGTTTGCTCTTTGTTCTTCCTTTCCGGCTTTATTTATTTATCTATTTTTTTTAAGTAAACTCTATGCCCAACGTGGGGCTTAAACTCATGACCCTGAGATCAAGAGTTGCCATGCTCTACTGACTGAGCCAGCCAGGCACCCCCTTTCCAGCTTTATTGATATAATTGACATATGTCATTGTGTAAGTTGACAGCATACAACATGTTGGTTTGATGCACTTATAAATTACAGAATGATTTCCACCATAGCATTAGCCACACTTTCATCCCATCACATAATTACCATTTCTTTTTTGTGATGAGAGCATTTAAGATTTACTCTCTTAGCAACATTTAAGTAAATAACTCAGTATTATTAGCTATAACCACCATGCTGTACATTATGTCCCTAGAGTTTATTTGTCCTATAGCTAGAAGTTTATACCCTTTGATCAATATCTCCCCATTTCACCCACCGTCAACCCCTGGTAACTACCATTCTACTCTTTGTTTCTCTGAGTTTGGCTTTTTTAGATTCCACATATAAATGATAACACAGTATTTGTCTTTCTCTGTCTGACTTATTTCACTTAGTATAATACACTCAAGTTTCATCCAAGTTGTCACAAATGGCAGAATTTCCTTCTTTCTCATGGCTGAATAGTATCCCGTTGTATGTATGTGTGTGTATATGTATGTGTGTATACACATATATATGTATATATATGTGATTTATACATATATTACATTGATTTATCTATCAGTTCATTGACAAGCACTTAGGTTGTTTCCATATCTTGGTTATTGTGAATAATGCTGCAGTGAACATAGGAGTACAGATATCTCTACAAGATCCTGATTTCAATTCCTTTGGATATATACCCAGAAGTGGGATTGCTGGATCATATGGCAGTTCTATTTTTAATTTTTTGAGGAATCTCCATACTATTTCCCATTGTGGCCATACCAATTTACATTCTTAACAACAGTGCACAAGAGCTCTCTTTTCTCCAAACTTTCATCACACTTGCAATCCCTTAGATTTTTGATGATAGTCATTCTAACAAGTGTGTGGTGATCTACTTGTGGTTTTGACTTAGATTTCTCTGATGATTATTGATGTCCAGAACCTTTCCATGTGCCTCTTGGTCATTTGTATGTCTTCTTTGGAAAACTATTCAGTTCCTCTGCTCATTTCTTATCAGGTTGTTTGGTGGTTTTGCTATTGAGTTATATAAGTTCCTTATGTATTTTGAATATTAACCCCTTATCAGATATATGACTTGCACATATTTTTCTCCCATTCCATAGGTTGCTTTTCATTTTGTTGATTGTTTCTTTTGCTGTGCAGAAGCTTTTTAGTTTGATGTAGTACCACTTGTTTATTTTTGCTTCTGTGGTTTACACTTTTGGTGTCTATCAAAAAAATTATTGCCAAGACCAATGTCAAAGAGCTTTTTCCCTATGTTTTCTTCTAGGAGTTTTACAGTTTCAGATCTTATGTTTAACTTTTTAATTCATTTCAAGTTTATTTTTCTGAGTGGTATAAGATAAGGGTCCAATTTCATTCTTCTACATAATAAGCATGGCCATCCAGTTTTCCCAACACCATTTATTGAAAAGACTGTCCTTTCCTCATTGCATATTCTTGGCTTCCATATCAAATATTATATGTATGCATATGCAAAGGTTTATTTTTGGGCTCCTGACTCTGTTCCATTGAGCAATGTATCTGTTTTAATGCCAGGACCATACTGTTTTGATTACTATAGCTTTGCTGTATAGTTTGAAATCAGGAAATGTGATGCCTCTAGTTTTGTTCTTCTTTCTCAGGATTGCCTTGGCTATTTGGGGTCTTTTGTGACTCCATACAAATTTTAGGATTGTTTTTTGTATTTTTGTGGAAAATGTCATTGTAATTTTGATAGGGATTATATTAAATCTATAGAAGGAAACCATTTTTAATGTAAAGTTAGCTAAAGGACCCTATAGGCCTGATGCTAAAATCCCTCCTATAGTCCCCTCATCACGCTAACTGTTGAGAAGAAAGGATACCTTTTTATAATTTGCAGAAAATACCTATATGCAAAGTTGGCCCTGAGTCCTGAATCCCTACGTGTCTTTCTGGCCCTAATATTGTCTTATCTATTGTTGTTTTGTCTTAGTAAATTTCTAAATTTATTTCAATAACTCCCTGCTACAATTCTAAATCAGGAATCTTCTCAGAGCAATGGAGAACTGGCCACTGCTTTTAAGCAAAGCTTTTAACATCTCTCCATTGGAAGTGAACAACACTCCATACAATGAGTGTTATTGCCACAGTGTAATTAGTCATTCAATACTGAAAAAATCTGCACAGTCACTCCCCAGGGCAGCACCCACCTCAAGATCATGGGGAATCATAGGAAGCCTACATCTGGGACTTTGGCTTACCCTTGCCATACTCCCCAAAAGTAGAGCCTGCTTCTATACTTTAACATTTAACTAAAAACCTACTTTCTCCAAGGCCCACCTGGATTTTTCTCACACTTTACTGATTTTAGGGTTCACTGCATGTTGTACCAGCTACATACTACTTCATTATAGACCTTCTACACGCTTATTCTGAAGCCAAACTACCTGGAGTCCATTGCCAGTGTCACCAGTTACTGTGTGGCCCTAAATAAATTATTTAACAGTTTCTTCATCTGTAAAATGGGGATAATAATAGATGTAATTCATATGAGAATTGAATGATTCAGTATTTTAAAGTCTTAGAAAGTGCCTGGCACATGGTGAGCACTCAATAAATGTTGGCAGTAGTGACCACTGTCTGAGTCTCTTATTACAGGCTACCATGGTGTCCAGACCCACTGAGCTCTACATTCTGATTGGGTTGTTCTCCTCTAAGTCAATCTGGCTCTTCAACCAATCTGAACCAATCTGGCTTCTGGGTCTGGATTCACCATTTATGGGTTCAATAATCATAATGGGTAATACCATCTCTCATATTTCATATAATTTTTATAAAGCCACAGACTTATTTTGTGGTGTTAAGATGAAAATTGACTGTTTAATATGACATAATGGTAGAGTAATATGTAATAATTGGCTATACCTTTCAAATAGCAGTTAAAGGGAAAATTGGCTATGTTCTTTTAAACATTAATATTTATATTTTATTCTTTTAATTAAACATTTAACTTTGGTCCAAAGAGATGCCAACATAATTTGGTTTTGAGGGGTGCCTGGGTGGCTCAGTCAGTTAAGCATCTGCCTTCAGCTCGGGTCATGATCCCAGAGTCCTGGGATCGAGCCCCACATCGGGCTCCCTGTTCAGTGGGAAGCCTGCTTATCCCTCTCCCACACCCCCTGCTTGTGTTCCCTCTCTCGCTGTGTGTCTCTCTGTCAAATAAATAAATAAAACTTTTTTAAAAAATTAAATTAAATTAAAAAATAAATTTAGTTTTGAGAATTCAAACTCCCAGAATTCATACTAGCCTTAAAGAAACTAAATGCAAATTTGCAAAATGACATGGCACATGTATAATTTTGCCTAGTATTCAATATAGCAAACTTACATACAATTATTTCATCAAACTAAAGGTAATTCCTTAAATATATTATAGATATTTATCATCCTAACAATATTTAGAACCACAGAATATGTAGGCATATATGGGTTGTTCCAGACCTGATCATGCTCTTTTACTTAGTCCTAGTAACACATCCTTAGTTGGTAGAGTACTGGGCTATCAGGTGTGTGACTTTAGGCAAGTATCTGTTTCCTCATCTGTAACAAGCAAATAACAGAATCTCTTCTCATAGGTGTATTGTGGGAATTGAATGAGTTAATTCAATTGAATGAGTTAATTAATATTCCACCCCGGTGCCTGGAATAACAAATGTTAGCATTCGTCATCATCTTCTTCTTCCAACCACCCCAATAACTCACATCTATGTAGTACTTTGTAACTGACAAAATAGAAGAACTAGTGAGGTAAAAAAGCAAACCTTCAATCACCTGACCAGAATATTCAGTGCCTATAACTGGAAAGAATTTAGGCAAATAAAGAAACCAGAAGATGCTCAAAAGGATTTTCTTTTTCAAGCTGGAGAATGTTGAGGGGGGTGGATTTTCTTTTTGGCAGCACGGCCTGATATAATTTCACAAAGATGCAAATGATTAATATTAGACTATCCTCTAAGAAGAGCAGGAGAGCATATGAGCACTGGATGTTTCAGAAGAATAAGGGTAAAGGGGAGAACTGTATATGGAACATGACTGCCAGCAACAAAGAGGCAAACAGAGCCTATTGGCCTTTCACTGTGGTGAGTCTGGTTGAATAAGCACTCCAGAAGTTTACAGCAGTAGTTCTCAAAGTGTGATCTCTGAACCAACAGCCTCAGCTTCACCTGGAACTGGTAAGAATCACAAGTTCTCAGGCCCTACCCCAGACCTACTGAATCAGAAGCTCTGAGATTAAGTCCAGCTGTTCTGCTACAAGTTCAGTCTTAGAACCACTAGCTTACAATATACTCAAAAAAAAAGAGAAGTAAGCAAGAAGATACAACCTACTTTGATAAGTACTCCATACAATGATACAATTCCCAGGGAGCTACTGAGGTACACTGGAAGGTCATTTACCCCAACTCAGAATAGGAGGTGAGCCTGAGATAAATTTTCAAATGTGAGTGTGAATTAATCAGGTGAAGTAGGAATAAAAGATTAGATTAGATTCCAGATCTCTACACTTTTACCAAACACTGAACATAGCTCCACCATAAATAGTTAATAGTTAATATTTGTTAAGCACTCCTTATTTGCCAGGATTTATATTAAAACCTTTACAAGCATTATTATGCTTAACACTTAGGACATCCCTATATGAAAAGTAGTAGTATTATGCCTACTTTGTTGAAAGGAAACTGAAGTTTAGAAAGTAAATGTTCCTGGCAAGATGGGCAGGAAAATGTGGATCAAGAGTACATATGGAGGATGAGAGGAGGTAGACTTCCCTGTAGTCACAGAAGGGAAAACGGTGAGTGCAGAGGGGATAGGTTCATAGATTTGGTCTACAAATGTCATCCACCAGGTAAAAGGCAATGCGGAGACTTAAGCTCAGTCTGCCAGCAGAGTCCATGATGCTAACCACTTTATTTTGCTGTTTAATTACATTTACCATATTGAATTATAATTGCCTGTCTGACCCCCTCATTAGATGGGGAGCTCTTTAATCTCTGAATTCCAGCCAAAGTCTGTGTACATAATAGACTCTCAATTTTTATTAAATTTGTAAATGAATTAATAAATAAATGATGACACTAAACCCATTTGTGTGGCTTTTTTTAAGAATGGGGTAAGGGATAGCTGCAATTAGGTTTTATATTTTTATTCTAATTTTAGGAAAATCTGGCCATAATTTTAGGCCTGGTGAACATGATTTATCTACAAGGAATCCTTTTTTTTTCCTTTTACATTTTGGTTCAGATCCACTGAAAAAGAGTGTTTGTGAATGTAATGGACAGTCTGGTTATCATTCTAACCACCATTCTACCCCATATCCATGATGTTACACCCATGTGGTTCTAGAAAAGCTGGCTTGGACACTAGGCCCAGGAATGGAGTACATAACCTAGTCTGAGCTAATCACTGCATTCCACCCTCTCTGCACTACTGTCAGTTCATTCATGAGCATGTGATCTAGGCTAACACAATCAGAGAAAATCTCAGGCCTTATGCTGGATATTCTGGTATACAGTTAATTCTATTTCTTTGAAGTATGTGATATGCAGGTGCAATAATTGGAATTGTTTTTTTAAATGTTTTTTTTTGTTTTGGGGTTTTTTTTAAGATTTTATTTATTTATTTGAGAGAGACAGAGTGAAAGAGAGAGAGCACAAGAGGGGGGAGGGCCAGAGGGAGAAGCAAACTCCCCACCGAGCAGGGAGCCCAACACGGAACTCAATCCCGGGACTCCGGGACCATGACCTGAGCCAAAGGCAGTCACCCAACCAACTGAGCCACCCAGGTGTCCCAATAATTGGAATTGTTGCTGCCACTTTACTATCATGAAGAAAGCAATCTGAGGAAGAAACAGACATACAGAGTAGGATAGAACCAAAATAATTTTATGAATCAGTGTCCTCATCAAACTGCCTGACATCCAAATTACTTCTGGATTTCTCCATTTTGAAATAAGTTCCTTATTATTTTGGCCAGTCTGTGCTGATTTTTTCCTTTAGCCTAGATAACTGATATCGTAAAACTCTTAGTAGGTCCCAGTTTCTGCATTCTTTCTCTTTCAACAATTAGAAAATATATGTATTTTGGGGGGTGTTGAGTTTTCTAAGTTCTTTATAGATTTTCGATACTTGCCCTTTATCAGATGTCATTTGCAAATATCGTCTCCCATTCTGTAGGTTGTCTTTTCATTTTATAGATTGTTTCCTTAGCTGTGCAGAAGCTTTTTATTTTGGTGAAGTCCCAATAGTTTATTTTTGCTTTGGTTTCCCTTGCCCCAGGAGACATATCTAGTAAGAAGTTCCTACAGCTAATACCAAAGAGGTTACTGCCTGTTTTCTCCTCTAAGATTTTAATGGTTTCCTATCTTACATTTAGGTCTTTATCCATTTTGAATTTATTTTTGTGTATGGTATCCAGTTTCATTCTTTTGCATGTGGCTGTCCTGTTTTCCCAACATGATTTGTTGAAGAGACTACAATTGCACTACTAGGTATTTACCCAAAGAATACAAAAATACTAATTCAAAGGAATACATGCACCCCGAGGTTTATAGCAGCATGATTCACAATAGCCAAATTATGGAAACAGCCCAAATATCCATCAACTGATGAATGGATAAAGATGTGGTGTGTGTATATATCTACACACACACACACACACACACACACACAATGGAATCTCGTCATTTGCAATAACATAGATGGAGCTAGAGAGTATTGTGCTAAGTGAAATAAGTCCAAAAAAGACAAATACCGTATGATTTCACTCATATGTGGAATTTAAGAAACAAAACAAATGATCACAGGTGGAAAAAAGAGAGAGGCAAACCTTCCAGGGTTCTGGGTCCAGCCTTTCCACCCCAACCAGTGCCAGGTGGCCTGCTACTAACAGAAAGACATTGCTGAGTCTAACATCATCCTAGCAGTTTCTAAGTTATATCAAAAACCGGTTACTTAACCTCCTTCAAATCTTTATAAACAAAGTTGCCCCAAAATACTCCTGTAGCAAAAAAGAGGAGAGCTTTGGCATTTCTGTTTTTTTTCTTTTTTTCCTTTTCTTCTTTGGATGAATTAAGAATGTGAAAATATGGGGCGCCTGGGTGGCTCAGTTGTTAAGCGTCTGCCTTCGGCTCAGGTCATGATCCCAGGGTCCTGGGATCGAGCCCCACATCGGGCTCCCTGCTTCGCAGGAAGCCTGCTTCTCCCTCTCTCACCCACCCTGCTTGGGTTCCCTCTCTCGCTGTGTCTCTCTCTGTCAAATAAATAAATGAAATCTTTTAAAAAAAAGAATGTGAAAATATATGTTGTATATAGCTCAGTCACTAAAAATAGCAATGCAGCTACTATCTAAGATGCAATTGCATTGGTCTATTTAATAAAACAGATCCGTCATAAGCAATAGAAATTCTATGCATTAAAAAAGTCAAAATTTTCTGTGTTGTTTTATTTAAAATCTCTAATGCTTGGGTGCCATTGTGGCTCAACCAGTTAAGTACCCAACTATTGGTTTTGGCTCAGATCATGATCTCATGGGTCATGGGATAGAGACCTGCATGGGGCTCCGTGCTCAGCTTCGAGTCTGCTTGAAGATTCTCTCCCTCTGCCACTCCCCTTACTCGCACTCTCTCTCTCAAATAAATAAATCTTTATTTTTTTATTTTTTTTAAAGATTTTATTTATTTAGTTGACAGAGAGAGACACAGCCAGAGAAGGACCACAAGCAGGGGGAGTGGGAGAGGGAGAAGCAGACTCCCCGCTGAGCAGGGAGCCCGATGCGGGGCTTGATCCCAGGACCCTGGGATCATGACCTGAGCTGAAGGCAGACACTTAAAGACTGAGCCACCCAGGTGCCCCAATAAATAAACCTTTAAAAAAAATCTCTAATGCTTCATGTGTGTTCATCTTGTATCCATCCACAAAATTATAATGACCTAGAAGACAAGTATGTTATCTTCTGTGTTTTATTTAAGTAGCCCTTATTATTTAATTATAGTTGACTTGGAGGTAGAAGTAGGCAGGGAGTTGGGGGGAGGGAGGAGGCGCAACTTCCCTGGAAAAAAATGTGTAGAAAAATCCTCACTAGCTTGTAAAGAGACTTTTGGATAATGATATGACTCTTAGAGTGGACTTCTTGAGCAGTTTGGCTAGTTGCATTTATTAGCAACATTCAATCTCTCAATAAACATTTAGTGAGTACTTACATATATGTATGTACTAGACATTGCTAGATAGAAGGGATACAAGGTGAAAGAGAACCATGGCCTTATTTTATCCTTGTGTCATGAGTCTCCCTCCGCCTACGTAATTATTCTTCCCTTAGGTGTTCTCCAAAGCACCAAGACTCCAACTGAAAGTGAAATGCCAACAAAAGTTGAAGATGCTAGATGAAGGAAGACAGCAGAACTCTAGCTAAAAGCTTCAGTTTATATTAAATTGTTCTTGGGGCAAAAAGTTTTAACATTAAGATCTTACATTAAGGCATTTGAATCTGACAAGTGCCTGGTATACTTAACATGGGGTGATTGAGGGAATCCTGCAGTCTATGATTGTCAGTGACATGAGAAAATTAAAGTAGAAGAATCAGCTTAACTTTCAGTGCCATTTTTACCTCATTACTTCAGAATTTTAAGTCTGTTGAGGTCAAATTGAGTTCTGCTATGAGAAATTATAAAGCAGCATTATTACACAACACCACTTTTGATAACTATAAGGAAAACACAGATGCTGTGAATCTCTGATGCCATGTTTTCTTCTGTAAAGAACTGTTATAATCAATAGGAAATAGGTAGTAAGCAGGCATTTTATTTGGGATAAAATATACCTACTATAATCTGATAAGAAGAGCTATAGATTTTACATAATTCCATAGTCTGTTATTTCTACCCATACAAAATATAGTTGAGATCAGAAGTTAGCTAGTCCAAATGGCTCAAAACCATTTGGTAGTCACTAACGCAATTTCTTTTGTTTTCTCACAAAAACACTCAAGAGGAAAGCAATAAAAATTCACAATAGCCTTGAAAACTAAAACTGAAAGACAATCTAATGCCAGAATCCTAGAGGAAAGTATAGTAGTTATAGTGGAGAATGGAGCTAGACAAAGAAAAAAGTACCCAGATTGCATCTCGTGCCATACAGCATGGTGGTCAAGAATATGAACTCCAGATCACACAAAGCTGTATTTGGAGTTCATCGTTACCTAGGTGATCCTGGTAAATTAAAATCTGTAAAATCATCTCTTCTGTAAAATGGAGATAGTAACAGCACCATTATTATGGACTGAATTGTGACCCCCTACTCCCAAAAAATTCATATGTTAAAGCACTAATCCCCAAAGTGACTATATTTGGAGGACCTTTAAAGTAGTAATACGGTTAAATGTGGTCATAAGTATGGGGCTCTAATCCAATAGGACCTGCATCCTCATAAGAAGAATGGATCCCAGAGACGCATATCCAATAGAAAGGTCATGTGAGCACACAGTGAGAAGGTAACCATCTCCACGCCAAGGAGAGAGATCTCAGGAGAAAACAACTCTGCCAACACCTTGATCCTGATTCCAGTCTCCAGAATAAATTTCTGTTGTTTAAGACACTTAGTCTGTGGTATTTTATTAAGGCAGCCCTAGAAAACAAACACAACCATCCTCATGGAGTGTTTTGAGAACCAAATGAGTTAATGACTATAGAGCCTGGAACAAGGTAAATGCTTATGAACATTTGTTTCTGTTATTGTTAATTCATAAAGAGAGACCAGGTGGAAAAGGATGGTAGGATACTTCCTACATCCCTCATTCCCAAAATCCCTTTAGGAAATTAGCCAGGAAAGATTAAGCCCCTGCTTTTGATGACAAGGAGTGGGTTGGGGCACATTTTAAGAAAATTAAGACCTAGTCCCACAGCATGAAGCTACCGCCATGCATACCTTTCTTGTTCAGACGACAGAGATTCAAATTGAATTCTTAGTTTCCCAGCACCTACAACATATATGAGTGTCCAACAGCAGCTAACCTATGGTCCAGAGGGAGTCCCCTATATTAATCCACAATCAGTCACATTCTTTTCACAGAATGAATTCCTAACAGCTAGAAATTTCCAGCCCTGGACCCAAGAGAAAGATGGAAAGTTGGGACCAGAGGTGGAATCATTGTTTTCCCCTCCACTGTATTAAGAGCCTCTCTCTTGGGGCACCTGGGCAGCATCTACCTTTGGCTTAGGTCATGATCCTGGGGTCCTGGGATGGAGCCCTGCATCCGGGCTCCCTGCTCAGGGGGGTCTGCTGCTCCCTCTCCCTCTGCCCCTTCCCTTGCTTGTGCTCTCTTTCTCACTCTCTCTCAAATAAATAAAATCTTAAAAAAAAAAAAAAAAGAGCCTCTCTCTTTGAAACCTCCTAGTGGAATTGCTCACGTAGGTGGGTTATATGTGGGATAAACTGCCCATCTCTCCACTGCTCACCCACTCTCTCTTCTTCATTTCTCTCACTCAGGAAAAAACTTGTGTTAACTACCATCTATATGCACACCTAGAAATAGTGTATAGATACATCAAAATATTAACAATTGTTTCCTAGCATTTATAGAATTATCAAAGCTTCTTTTTAAATTTTTTCTTTTTTGTACATTTATATCTGTTAATTTTGTACAACAAATATGTGCTATTTGCATAATTTTTAAAGTTATTTTAAAAGTAGAATATTTGAGAATGCCTGGCTGGTTTAGCCAGTGGAGTGTGCAACTCTTGATCTCAGAGTTGTGAATTTGAGCCCCACATAGGTATAGAGATTACTTAAAAAAATAAAAATCAAAAAAATCTTTATTAAAAAAAATAATAGGAACACCTGGGTGGCTCAGTCATTTAAGCGTCTGGCTTTGGCTCAGGTTATGATCCCAGGGTCCTGGGATCAAGTCCTGCATTGGACTCCTTGCTCAGCAGAGAGCCTGCTTTTCCCTCTGCCTGCTGCTCCCCCTGCTTGTGCTCTCTCCCTCTCTCTCTGACAAACAAATAAAATCTTAAATAATAATAATAATAAAATAAAGTAGAATTTTTTAATCCTAGGGCTTTTATAGAAAATTCATATTCTCCTGAAAAAAATAAAACCCTTCAATACTGATTATTTGAACAACTAAAGAATTACAGTGAAGTTTTTATTTATTTGCACTTAGTTATCTCCCCAAAAATTGTTTTGATTCTCTGTGGTAGTTTGTATGTGCAGATTTAATTTTAAAAACCTAGATTCTTTTTTTTTTAAGATTTTATTTATTTCTTTAATTGACAGAGAGAGAAACAGCGAGAGAGAGAACACAAGCAGGGGGAGTGGGAGAGTGAGAAGCAGGCTCCCTGCTCGATCCCAGGACCCAGGGATCATGACCTGAGCTGAAGGCAGTCGCCTAACCGACTGAGCCACCCAGGCACCCCAAAAACCTAGGTTCTTAAACTGCCACAAACATAGGCCATTTCCCAAGCATATCTCTTCTTCAATTTTCCTGCCTGTAATTCACAATAATGCTTCAATAACATGTTTAAAGCCATCACCCAAGGTCTAGCTATTTCAGCATGAGTCACTCAACGACAGAAACTGAATTTTGATGGAGTTGAACAAGGATGTTTTGAGATACTATGTTTAATATCCACGTATAGATGATTTCTCAGATTGTTTAAATCTGGAGATCGTCCTTGAGAGCCTTACCCTTGTGAGATCCTACTGGATTTCCAGCATGCTCAAGGCCATTCCGGCTGCCTCATGCAAGTGACTTCCATTCACTGACTTTTCTCAAATCCTCTTCTCTCCTTTCAAGACTTGGCTTGTTTGGGTTCTTAGTCTAAAAGATCTTACTCTCCTAGGGAAATGAAAATATCCTTCATACTGTAGGATATGAATTATCTCAACAGAAGATAGGTAATAAGTACATTTTGTACATGGATGCTATGTTTTATGTTTTATTAATCTTTTACCCATATAGTACTTTGCACATTTATGTATGGTATACAGTAGGTACTCAAGAGGTGAAGTGAAGAATTATAGAGAAAATACATAAGATATTTTCCCCAAAATTTGGCCTAAAATATAGAAATTTTTCTTCATTACAAAGCTATTCCCTTGTTTCCGATGACCTTGAACAAATCTTTTTCTCTAAACATACTTACTACACCTTACCTCAGGGAAGCATCAAGCCCCAAATAGAACACAGCAGAGCCTGGCTCTACTGCAAATAAACACACTCTTAATCATTTCAAACGACTAACTCCCTTTAGTACAGTAATCTACACACAGTATACACTCAATAAATGTTAGAGATTATGATTAATAGTATGACCATTAAAGGCACACAGTAATCAATAAACACTGTTGAATAACTTAATTTAACGGCAAATTGAGAGTGTATAGCTAACAAAAAATAAATGATTTTTTTTTAAATCTGGAGTTATTTTCTCAATGTGTGGTGTTTGACATTTCTAAATCACCATCTAAAATGTGTTTTCTCTTCAAACCCTATATTTAAAAAAAATTTGTTTACTTTTATCCAATATCAAAGAAAGTGTTCTATTTTCAGACATCAGAGAGAAATTATAATTAAAATAAGAGATTATTAGACTTCTGGCAAAATTATTTGTTGTCAAATGTACCAAAGCAATAACTTAAAACTCATCAAGAAGACCTAATCAATTATAAGCTAAAATTAGCAACTGCAGATTTTAATACAAATGCTCCTCCATTTGTGTTTTTTTTTATTTCTCTGTCTTTGCTGAGAATTTATTAGCAGTATATCTTTTGCTTATTCATTGTTTTCTTTTTTTTAACATTTTTATTTAAATTCAATTAATTAACATATAATGTACTATTGGTTTCAGGGGTACAGGTCTGTGATTCATCAGTCTTATATAATACCCAGTGCTCATTACATCACATACCCTCCCCAATGTCTATCACCCAGTTACTCCATCCCTCCACTCCCCTCCCCTTCAGCAACCCTCAGTTTGTTTCCTATGATTATTCCTATGATTATTATCTTATAGTTTGTCTCCCTCTCTGGTTTCGTCTTGTTTCATTTTTTTCCTCTCTTCCCCTATGACCCTTTGCCTTGTATCTTAAATTCCACATATCACTGGGATCATATGATAATTGTCTTTCTCTGATTGACTTATTTCACTTAGCATAATACCCTCTAGCTCCATCCATGTCATTGCAAATGGCAAGATTACATTTTTGATGGCTGCGTAATATTCGTGTGTGTGTGTGTGTGTGTGTGTGTGTGTGTGTACCACATCTTCTTTATCCATTCATCTGTCGATGGACATCTGGGCTCTTTCCATAGTTTGGCTATTGTGGACATTGCTGCCATAAACAAGGGGGTGCAGGTGCCCCTTCAGATCACTGCATTTGTATCTTTGGGGTAAATACCCAGTAGTGCAATTGCTGGGTCATAGGGTAGCTCTATTTTCAACTTTTTGAGGAACCTCCATATTGTTTTCTAGAGTGGCTGCACCAGCTTGCATTTCCACCAACAGTCTACGAGGGTTCCCCTTTTACTGCATCCTCACCAGCATCTGTCATTTCCTGACTTGTTAATTTTAGCCATTCTGACTGGTATGAGGTGGTATCACATTGTGGTTTTGATTTGTATTTCCCTGATGCCAAATGATGTGGAGCATTTTTTCATGTGTCTGTTGGCCATTTGTATGTCTTCTTTGGAGAAATGTCTGCTCATGTCTTCAGCCCATTTCTTGACTGGATCATTTGTTCCTTGGGTGTTGAGTTTGATAAGTTCTTTATAGATTTTGGATACTAGCCCTTTATCTGATATGTCATTTGCAAATATCTTCTCCCATTCTGTCAGTTGTCTTTTGGCTTTGTTGACTGTTTCCTTTGTTGTGCAAAAGCTTTTTATCTTGATGAAGTCCCAATAGTTAGTTCATTTTTGCCTTTGTTTCCTTTGCCTTTGGAGATGTGTCTAGTAAGAAGTTGCTATGGCCGAGGTCGAAGAAGTTGCTGCCTACATTCTTCTCCAGGATTTTGATGGATTCCTGTCTCACATTTAGGTCTTTCATCCATTTTGAGTCTATTTTTGTGTATGGTGTAAGGAAATGGTCCAGTTTCATTTTCCTGCATGTGGCTGCCCAATTTTCCTAACACCATTTGTTGAAGAGACTGTTTTCCATTGGATATTCTTTACTGCTTTGTCAAAGATCAGTTGACCATAGAGTTGAGGGTCCATTTCTGGGTGCTCTAATCTGTTCCATTGATCTATCTGTCTGTTTTTGTGCCAGTAGCATACTGTCTTGATGATTACAGCTTTGTAATAGAGCTTGAAGTCCAGAATTGTAATTTTCCTAAAGGCTAGATCAATTAAACATGATTTATCACAAAACAGTAATAGCAGAATATTTGCAAGGACCCACCTACGATGTTTTCTTGCACAAATTTGAAAATATATCTCTTTTCCTGGCTTTGAAGAATAGCCCTGACTATAAAAATCTGTCATTCTCTAAATGAAAAAGTATTTCTTTATCATGTCTCTGTGTTTTTATCAATCTTACTGGTCTTACTTTCCTTCTTCCTTTAAGGATGGTAAAATAATTGAAACATCAATTCGGCAAATTAAATACCTTATGCAATATATTACTGTGCATACTTATTTAACAATGGATCTCTACAACACATACACTTATGAACACAAAAATTATATATATAACAATTTATCATATAACGTGATCTTACATCATTACACAGTTAAGACTCAAATCGGATGGACTATACCATCAGTGTTGGAGGAGATCACATTTTAAATCAATTGCTTTCTGTAAAACTTAATATATTCATAAGTGATAAAGTTGAGTTGCTTTAATAATCACTTGGTATTTGTTTTTTGTATACACTTCACTTGATTTCAAATTCACCAATTTTGATGAATGACTTTTTAATGAAAATGAAATAATGTTCATAAGAAAATATTCATTGAGATTACAAAAAAATACATAAACCTGTGAAACACCTGTGTTCCAAGTTCTGGCTTATTTTCTCTTATACCCTTTTCTAGAAATTTCTCTTGCTCAGTGGCATCAGCTAATATCCATAATAATAAATTAACATTGAATTGTTATAGAAGGTCTTAAAAACAAAATACATAAGGGCCCAAAGAAGAACTTCTAACTGTATCTTAGTCATCATTGTGGCTATCAATAGAATTGTACTCATTCACTCATCCCATCACCAATACTCTGAATGTCAGTAAATATGTGCCATGTTCTGCACCAACCACTGGGATAAACAAAGAATAAGACCTGGTTCCTTCTCCTAAAAGGTTTAGAGGCTACCAAGAAATATGGGTCATAAGGGGATTACAGTAAACATACCATAAATGTTTGATAAGAGACTGCAATTCACTTGAGAGGCAATGAGTCGGGTAGATTTGAGCAACAAATGCCTGTCCCGGGCTGTCACCTGTTTCACTTTCTTATAAGGATAGCTCTCAATCCATTTTTCTAAATACTGGAATACAATATCAAAGAAGAGTTTACTCAGAAATGAATCAGGTGTAAAACTAAATATTTATTTGGGATTACTGAGGATCTAGTTCTCCTTTGTTAAAACTCTTTCATATTAACATAAGTACTTTAATTGACAGCCCCATCATTAGCCCACAAATCCAGGGAATGATGGTACCCTAAGAGACCAATGAAAAATTAAACTAATGTAACTGTCTAAAAAAAAAAAATCCAGTTTTTAAGTATATAAAATCTATTTTGGATGAAGTAATCTAATGTGTACACGCGCATATGTGTGCATGTACATGTGACTAATTCAAATGCGCAATAGGAGTTCCCATCTTCTGGGTCATTTCACCAAGTTCTATTGCCCCTTTTTGCTTCTACTATAATGACTGACAATAACACCAAGTACCTGACTCATATTGTTCTGGATTAGTGGGTACTTGCCTTCAGTCACATTATGTTCTTATGTTTAATAGCAATAAATTATTAATTCTCTTTAAAATATTTTAAATTGCTCAGGTTTAAAGAGAAATGTGTAAGAAGACAAGCTTTTTCTTACTTACTTATCTTGGCTTACCTAAATCATCATTATATTTTGAACAACTTTTGAGATAGTAAGTTTTATTTTAATTTTTAGCTCTGTGTATGATTGAAATTGTAGGCTCATAAACAAAATGGAACTAAGCCCAAAAAGTTGCTATTTAATTCTATCTAAAAACATCAGTGCTCTTAAGTAGTAGCTGAACAAACATTTGCATTTCTTCTAGATTTTGAGAAACAGATCCTTATAATTACTTCAATATTTACCTGATAGTATATAGATATCTTCTATTTTTTCTCATTATGATTAAATTAGACACGTATACATAATAGCCAGGCAATGGAGAGAACTAAAATCTGATTCTTTCTCTCTGTGACTCAAGAAACACACTTAAACTTTCTTCTTTCATATTGTAAAAAGTGGAGTGAAGAGAATTTTAAAAATCTCGAGGTTGACTTTCATCTTTTCTGCATTTTTAGTCATTTTTTTAAAAATTCATTATATACTAGGCACTGTGCTGTAAACTAAAACTGCAAAGGTGAATAAATAATACATGGTCCCTGCCCTAAGGAGTTCATAGTCTATCGGGGGAGAAAGACTTATAAACATAATTGTAGTTCTATTGAAAAGAACAATAATGGTTAATATTTAATGAATCCTAAGTATGTGCCAGGTTCTGTGCTAAGTATTTTGCATGTATTATTAATTTTTTGTCCACAATAAAATAATCATTAAGGAAATACCATCATTACCCACATTTCACAAATGAAGACAATAAAGATGAGAGTTTGTGTGACTTGACCAAAGTCACATAGCTCAAAATGAGGAGGCAAATCTGAGATTTGAATTCTGGTGGCCTGACTTCAGGGCCCATGGCCTTAACCATTAAGTATACTACATCCAAGAGTAGGAATAATAGTACAGAATGTTATACCGACATAAGTAAAAACAACTAGGGATGTATTGTTGGGATAATCTATTTTACACATATTTTCCTAAGATTGTTTTTAATAGCGTCCCTCAAAATATCTCACGAGGATGATAATTATATTGTCATTCTATTCACAGAGGAGGTTGCATTTGAGCTTATATCTAAAAAAGCAAGTAGAAATTAGCCAGCTGGACAATGGGTTGTTCAGGCAGGAAGGAGCCTGCTCCAGGCAAAGGAGATACATAGCACCAAGGAAAGGAAATGGAATACAGCTCAGGAAGGAAGGGCCTGCCAATAGATCTTAGCCCACCCCTAACTAGCTGCAAATATTGTCTGCACCACAGTTAGAGCAAGCTTTTAAAAACCAACAATATTGGGCTCAGTCAGTGAAGCAGCTGCCTTCAGCTCAGGTCATGATCTCAGGGTCCTGGGATCAAGTTCTGCATCAGGCTCCGGGAGCCTGCTTCTCCCTCTGCCCCTCCCCCTGCACACACTCACTCTGTCTCTCAAATAAATAAAATCTTTTTTAAAAAAACCAATGATATTGTTCCAATCCTCTGACAAAATCCTGGCAGAGACTTCCCATTGCTCTTAGAATGAAGCCCGAATTCCACACCATGACATACAAGGCACTCCGGGGTCAGACTGCCCTCCTTTCCAGCCTTATCATGTACTTCTCAGCCCCATGCTCACTGTACCCCAGGCGTACTCTCTCCTCCGTGGACAACTTCAAGGCGTTTCTCATGATTTCCCAATTCCTCAGAGAGGAACTTTCATACCTAAAGTAGTCCTCCCCACTTGCCATCGTCACTGGATTATCTACCCCAGCACCCTGTCTGCATCCCTTATAGCTTCATCTCATCAGTTAATTATTTTGTGTATTTATTGGTCATCTGGTTCTGACATTCCAGCCCTCAAGAGCAAGAGCCTTGTCTGTCTTGTTCACACGTACATTGTTCCTACCGCCAGGGTGACCTGCAACATACAGTTGTTTCATGAATTTTAACCAAATGAATGAAGTGTTAAGTACTACACTCAATGTATTACACTTCTTAGAGTACTTGCGTTTTTAAAGAAGATAAAAATAGAGGGCAATGTCTAACACATGGGAATGATCCTCAAATGTTAAATTTGAAGGCATAGGTGGGAAAGAGACTCTTCTAAATACTTCAGTCTTTTCCTGACGATATAATCGATTGTGCCTACCACTTAATTGACATAGCCATCAGTAAGGACACCCACAATTGCTACAACTATCACTGCCACCAGCTGTTGAGTTAGTTCCACTGTATGCCAAGTACGTTACATATATTATTAACTAGTCTCTTATTTGCTTTGGGGTAGTGATATCTTGCTGGTCCTTTCATTGCGTTGACACTTACTAAGGACTTAAATATTGAAATAAGAAAAAAATGGCTACATGTCTGATTCCTAATATACCTATGAGAATAGTATAGGAATCAGAAAACTTATTTCTCTTGAGAAGTAAATATTACACAATTTTAAACATTACATATACTAATATCATTGGCACTCTCAGTGAGCCAACAAAGACATAATTATCTTTAGTGTATTTTAAGGTAGGATATTTTTAACTCTCACTCAAGTAAATTACAAAACAGACTGACAAGTGTATAAACAAAACAATGAAAAGTTTTAAGGGTATGTGATACACAGGAGGTTATCTGGGAGTGTTATCAAAATGAGAAAAGCCGGGGCGCCTGGGTGGCTCAGTTGGTTGAGCAGCTGCCTTCAGCTCAGGTCGTGATCCTGGAGTCCCGGGATTGAGTCCCGCATTGGGCTCCCTGCTCAGCGGGGAGTCTGCTTCTCCCTCTGACCCTCCTCCCTCTCATGCTCTCTGTCTCTCATTCTCTCCCTCTCAAATAAATAAATAAAATCTTTAAAAAAAAAAAAATGAGAAAAGCCTGTTGAGATAATGAAAATTGGAATTATATCAGGAAGCAAAACACATTAAGAAAAGCATAAGAGTTTTTTAATGAATTTTAAGTCTTTCCCCAGCCTTTGTTGTTATTTGCTAACATGCTTTGTGAAGGTTGAAAACTAAAGTTGATTTTCTCATTAGCTTCATTGTTTTCCACTGGCAGATATCAATACTCTCTTTCTGGACCCTCATTTCAGAAATACAGAGAACTAAAATGATTATGGTAGTTATATTCCCCTCAGAGTACTTACATACACAACATCATCACAATGAAGTCAAAATAGCTTAGTGTATAATGCATATTACCTACAGAAACAATTGTGAAAAGAAGAGGCATTTTGTGATAGTGACATTCTAAGAATTTTCCTCATTATTATCATATAAATATTTCTATTGAAAAAATCCAGGTGGAACAAAATAATTTAAATAGCCAACCTTCAGTTGCCTTTCCATTCTTGAAATACCAGATAATCAACATAACAGCAGTAAATAATGACTGAGCATCTGTTACGCATATGCACTATATTTAAACTCTGAGGATACAAAGAATTTTAGGCAAGGCCTCTAACTGAGAAGCTAAACACAGAACATATATGCATATGCAATAAACAACAAATCAACCAGAGGATTTAGGTGAGAAGGGAATTAAGGCATAAAAGGAAAGAGTAAGATCTTTGGGATCAGGCAGACCTTGGTTTAACTAGAATGAGCTCAGAAAGGATACTTAGCTTTTATTAATAAAAGTAAAAAAAAAATAAGGATTAACCCAGAAATTAAACCAGTTAATGTATGTAAACTACTTGGCATATAATAAAACTCAGCAAATAGTGGCCACAGCTTTAGTAGGGGTAGTGGATGACCTTGCTAATGATTATGGCATTTAGGTGGTAGGTTACAGAAGATATAGACAGTTTTTAACACAGCCTAGAAAATCTGGAGGCCTCGCGCCTGTCACATCTGACATGATGACGCATCCCACACCAGCCACCCTTTATCTCCAGAGTATATCTGAGATGTCCCCAGGCTATGCTGAAAAATATCAGTATCACACACCCTGAAACGTGCGTGTTTCCAGGCTGTGTTGCTGTGTGCTCTGGAAACACAGCTACACGGCTTTTCCAAGTATGCCAAATACAAATTAATAATAAGGGGCTTAATTCTCCCTGTCAAAATGGGGAAAGAGATCCCTCTACTTCTGTTTTCTCAGAGTATTTACCTTAGAATACTTGTGAGTATTTTCTCATCTCCTTAAAAGGTATCCCTTTAAAGACTAGGTCTTTTGTCAGCTGGCCTTTTTTTCTTTTCTTTTTTTCAGCGTTATGCCCCAGGAATATCTTTTTCAAGAACCTGAGAGCCATCTTTTTGAAATATAAACATCAAAAGAGATAATTTCTCTATCTCCCAGTCCCTGTGGGAGGATAGGAACATAACCTCAGTGGTACTTTGCTCCAATTTACAAAACTCTCTCTTGTCATGAAGATATGAGAAGTTTGTTTTTCCTCTGGATGAAACCAACAAGCTAACAGATAATCATCTCAATTATCAGATGCAGTTAGGAAGAACTATATGACAAATGGCACTATCAAGTCTTCTTGAAGACTAGTTATTGTTTATCTTGAAAATATGTATGCAATGGGTTGTATCTGCTTGGGAAGCGACATTTTTTTTTTGTTTTGCAATGTCTGAGCATATTGCTTGTGATGCATATCACATTTTAGTTTTAATGCTTATTAAATAATAAAAGTGTTTCTGTCTCTAATAAAAAAAGAAAAAACTGGAAGCCTTACATCACAAAGAAAATTATAGATGTTCTTTTTTGTGAAGGGGAGTAATACAGGGATAGTGTGAGAATGGAGTGGGGTTTTACCTGCAGTGTAGTGTGATTGTAGCCTGGTTTTCCTAGAATGAGGGCCCCATATAAGTAAGTAGTGGGTTAAGGTTTGGGAGGCTTCCATTGCCAGGCAAAGAATTTTATCCCATGGAAAAAAGAGAGTCAATGTAATTTTGAGCAGGGAAGAGGCATGGGTAAAGACATTATTTTAGGGAAAGTAACCTAAAAGTTGTATACAAAGTTTACTGAAAAGGTTAAGACTTGAGAGTTCCACAAACCAATTAGGAGACTATTGGAATATTCACATAACATAAGTGCTCTGAGAGATCTTCCTCTTTATAAGGCTAAAGACACCCTGTAAAAATACAGATGATGGGGGCGACTGGGTGGCTCAGTCGTTAAGTGCGTCTGCCTTCAGCTCAGGTCATGATCCCAGGGCCCTGGGATCGAGCCCCTCATCGGGCTTCCCGCTCAGCGGAAAGCCTGCTTCTCCCTCTCCCACTCCCCCTGCATTCCTTCTCTCACGTTGTCTCTGTCAAATAAATAAAATCTTAAAAAAAAAAAAAATACCAATGATGATATTCTAACAGCTCATGAAATTCCACCAGGCTTTCCATCCTCCACCTCAGACCCATTTCGTCAAGTCTTATGTTCCCTGTTTCCACCATGTTGCTTCAACTTAGATTCTCACACTCTGTCTAGCACCTTAATGCAGGAGTCCTAGTTGGGGTAGCAGCCTGATCTCAATCTGGGCCTCACCACAGGAATCTACCTATTAAGTTATGCTTGGCAACCTCCACCAGTCCATCCTACCCTCATATTTAAGAAACCAGCCTGAGTCCAAAGTTTTAGAGTCTTGCTAATCTGAGCGTGAATCAGAAAAAAGGAATTGTGACTAATTCGATGTGGAGACAAAGGAAAGAGAAAAGCTAAAGCTGACTTAGATAATTCAAACATAATTCAAACATAAGACATGTGTCTTGCTGGCAGACAGAGATGGGGAAATAAGTGTCAGGGGAAAATGTGAGGAAACAGCAGGGTGTCAAGAGCTGAGCCCACATTCAAAATCAGGAGAAAGAAATACCAGCAAGGAAATAGAGGACTGATAGAGGCAAGAAGGCATTTAGAAGTGAAAGCTGAGGAAAGAAAGAATCAACACTTAGAGGCACTGAAAACAGTGAAAAGGTCAACAAGAATAAGAAATAATGAATCCCCTCCTTTTTCTAAGAGTTTAATTTCCCAAAATATTGTTTGTTGGTTTAACAGTAGATAATACAGCAGTAGTCTTAAAACAAAATGATTATTAGTTCCAACACTATTTCACATCTTAAAATGCATCTCCACTGGAAGCTGCATGCATTAATTTAGCTCGTTTTAAAAAGTTTAAATATAGGGGCACCTGGAAGGCTCAGTTGGTTAAGTGTACAGCTCTTGAATTTGGCTCAAGTCATGATCTCAGGGTCATGGGATTGAGCCCCACATCAGGCTCCACACTCAGCAAGGAGTCTGCTTCAGGATTCTCTCTCTCTCCCCTTCCCTCTCTGCCCCTCTCCCCACCTCAAATAAATAAATATATCTTTTTTAAAAGCTTAAATATATATATATATCATATAATCAAAGTAATAATATATATGAAATGACTTCAAGTATTTTTTTCCCAAATAAAATAAATTCAGACTTTAGTATTTTCACTAGACTACTAAAAACACATCCATTTTGTCTGTTGGAGATTTCAGTTTTTCTAAGATCTTTCTTCAAACCATCTGGTTTTAATGACTTGAACACTCTGCTTAACCTATTGTTTCTCTCTCCACTTGAACTTGTTTCTTCCACAGCTCTCACAGACAGCTATATCTTAAATATATGTCACAAATAAATTAAGATCTGTTTTCTAGAGTCAGTCTAAATTAAGCATGCTAAAGATTGGTACATTTCAAATGTTTGTTTCAAAAAGTCTCTGTATTCCTTTCCTTTTCAGTATTTTGGACTCTCATTGTTTAATCTAAAGGACTAAACTAATTATGGCTATTTCCTATGTTTTCATTATTTCTATTTATGGTATACTATATTACTGTCAAGTATGCCATCTATAATATTTAGACAAATACAGTGCTAGAATTTCCCTTTTTAAATGTAATATAGTTACATTCCCTTGCCTATAAATGTAATTTTTATTATCATGTTTACTAAAGCTTTTATATTCAAAATAATTGATCTGCCACTATACATTGGATTTTTAAGTCCTTTTCAGAAAAAAAAGTACAGGCAAAGTGTGAACTTTGCCCCAACCCAAATTCCCATTTTCTCTTTAAATGTTCTTATAGCCTCAGAGAAACATGAAGCCAGAACAACACATCAAATTCTGCACTACCTCTTGAAAAATAATAATAATAACTACCTTTTGTTGGGTGCCACTGTGTGCCAGGCAATAAGCTAGGGCTTTACATAAACTATGTTATTTAACCTTCCCTATTTCTTAGTAGAGAAGGTAACATCATTCTTATTTTACAGAAGAGGTAGCTGAAGCTCAAAGAGGCTAACATTGTGCTCAATAACACCACTAGTAATGAGTGAAAACAACATTCAACCTAGCTTTGCCTGACTTCAGAGTCCATGCTTTCTATTATACACACACCCTTCCCTACAAATCCTACTAAAATTTGAAAAATAGTTATAAATACCCAGTGTAAATATATTTGAATATTGTTGTAATTTTTAAGTATCAATTATATTGGCAGATAATACTAAAACAGCCACAATTATTAACCTGAATTTACTTAAGTAAACACTTCTAAATAAGTCGTATTAAAAATTGTAGAGTTTGGGTGCCTGGGTGGCTCAGTTGGTTAAGCGACTGCTTTCAGCTCAGGTCATGATCCTGGAGTCCCTGGATCGAGTCCCGCATCGGGCTCCCTGCTCGGCAGGGAGCCTGCTTCTCCCTCTGACCCTCCCCCCTCTCATGTGCTCTCTCTCTCTCACTCTCTCTGTCTCAAATAAATAAATAAAATCTTTAAAAAAAAGAAAAAAAGAAAAAAAAATTGTAGAGTTCATCAGACCTTCAAAGATATAATTTAAATATTTGAACAAGCTTAACAAATTATTTTAAATCAAAAATTTTCTCTACCATCCAGTGGAGTAGATATTTTCATTATGTTTGCTGTAACTTATCCTCTCTATAAAATTAGATTACAAAGCTGCTTAAAAAGTATCTGTGTCCTACTGTAATCTGCATGATGTTCTGCTCAATGTTGGCACTCTGTTAATATTTAATAATAAAGGGATTTAAACCACAGAAACAAGCAGAGAGAACTAACTAGCATTCAAACTAGAACAACAGTCCCAAAAAGCATTCAGCAGAAAATTAGTACATGAGAATGGTTCAAGCAAAAAGGTGGGGAGGGGGGAGGAGAATGGGAAAACTGGCAGTTTCAACTGAAGTACCCAAGATACAATAGATTAAAAAATCTAAAGCAACATTCTAGACCAAGATGCAGTTTTCAATAAAAATAATCAAGAATCAATGCTATGATTTTATTTATTTTTTTTTAAAGATTTTATTTATTTATTTGACAGAGAGAGAGCACAAGTAGGCAGAGAGGCAGGCAGAGGGAGAGGGAGAAGCAGGCTCCCCGTGGAGCAGGGAGCCCGATGCGGGACTCAATCCCAGGACCCCGGGATCATGGCCCAAGCCGAAGGCAGCCAATTAACCAACTGAGCCACCCAGGCGCCCAATGCTATGATTTTAAAATATCCTTACCCACAAGGGAGATAGTTTGCATGTCATCAATTTTAAGACTCATTTCTGTCACATTTTAACATTTCCAAAGTCAGATATGTCTTATGCTTGATGGCATATCATAATTGTCAACATTGTTTTCTTTCTTAGTGGTCTATAAAATAAATGGTGCATTTACAATACATTGTGTTGTAGCCAGCATCCAAGATGGCTCCCAATGACCCCCACCTCCTGGCATTCACAGCCTATGTAGCCCCCTCCCACAGTACACCAGATGTGGGCTATGTAACGAATAGAATATGTCAAAAGTCATAGCACATCATTTCCAAGATGAGGTTATAAAAAATATTGCTGTTTTGTCTTGGTCTCTCTCTCACACCACTTACTTTGGACTTTGGGAAAAGTCATGAATTCTATGGATAGCTCACACGGTATAGAACTGAGTCCTTTTGTTAACAGCCAGGAAGGAAATGAAGCCTCTTGCCAACAACCTCATGAGTTAGCCATCTTGGAAGTGAGTCTTCTAGCCCTAGTCAAAACATCAAGTGACTGTAGCCTGGCCAATACATTGACTGACTACCACCTCAAGAGAGACCCTAGCCAAAATGACTTTGTGTTGATCCAGAATTCCTGACCCTCAGAAACAGTGTGAGATAATTTATTATGCAGCAATAGATAACTAATATAGAGGATCTCTTAGATTCAATGAAATAGAATGAGAGAATCTGTAAGAAGGATTTTTTTAAAGGGACCCTTTAAAGTACTATATGTCCACTCCACACCATTATCAAAGAGTGCTGAGGAGGATGAAGAGGTGCTTCCCCCTCATTTCAAATCTATGAAAGGGACTTTAATGGTTGTAATCAGAGAGGATACAGGGAGCCTGGGTGGCTCAGTCGGTTAAGCATCTGCCTTCGGCTCGGGTCACGGTCCCAGGGTCCTGGGATCAAGCCTCGCATCGGGCTCCCTGCTCCGCGGGAAGCCTGCTTCTCCCTCTCCCACTCCCCCGGCTTGTGTTCCCTCTCTCGCTGTCTCTCTCTGTCCAATAAATAAATAAAATCTTTAAAAAAACAAAAAAAAGAGAAGATAATATATGACCCCTGGAGGTGAGCACACAAAGTGAAATGGAGGCTTACTCCCACCTACCAAAGCCAATAAGTAAGAAATCAGAGTTGGCACCCATAGGCAGGAAAAAGGGAGCAGTGGCCACCTTGGCTTGGCCTCAAGACCCTCAGTTTGTCAGGCCAAAGAATATATACATATATTCCAAAGTGTAGATGTATTCCAGAGGTGGGCCACCTGAAAAGAAAATGGCCTGCAGCCGTTTACACTTGGCAAGAAGACGACCTTGGAGGAGTGAGAGGGCTCAACAGACTGAATCTGTATGGAACAGATAACCATAAAACCAAGGCTGAGAGCAAAGAAAAATAGAGCATCACTGACTCTGTCAGAAAAGATGCAGGGAAGCTTCCAAAACACCCAGGAAAGAAAGATCCAGCATTAGACATCTGCCAAACCCCCAAAACATAAAGCCATGCTATGGCAAGGCAAATTAAGAACTTTCTGCTTCCGGGCGCCTGGGTGGCTCAGTTGGTTAAGCGACTGTCTTCAGCTCAGGTCATGATCCTGGAGTCCCGGGATTGAGTCCCGCATCGGGCTCCCTGCTCGGCGGGGAGCCTGCTTCTCCCTCTGACCCTCCCCCATCTCATGCTCTCTCTCTCTGTCTCATTCTCTCTCTCAAATAAATAAATAAAATCTTTAAAAAAAAAAAAAAAGAACTTTCTGCTTCCATTTCCCTCCCTCCCTCCTCCTCCCCCTACTGAGGGAGGATCTTGTAAGAGCAGCTAGCTAGAGAGAAATGCTACCCTGCAACTAGCCCCTGCCAGGAGAGAGAACAATATTTAATTACTGACCTAAGATGTTGTTTCCAACTTAAAGTAAATCAAAGATTTTATTACTAAGTGACCAGAAAATTTGGCATTATCAAATTTTCATCCAGGGGCTAGGGAAATACATCTCCCTGAAAAATTTTCAGAGAGATGCATTTGTTTTGCATTCCACAAGTTGTGCTGGTTAAATATACCAATTTCACAAGTTTAGGAAATGTTGCATACTAAAGCCTCCTTTTAGGAATACATAAAGTGTCTGGGAAACACATCAGAAAAGTTGTACGCTGAACTTTCTTTAATCCTATGTACCCTCAACTTATTTAAACCTGGATCTCTTTCTGTTCACTTACCATCTACATTCTTGTGCAAGTCACTTTGTCCAGTTCAGCCTAGTTTTTTTCCCCATCGTTAAAATAGAGATAACAACAGTACCCACCTCATATGTCATTTGAAAGAATGAAGTAGTTAAAGGAATGTAAAGTACTCAGCACATAATAATAAGTATTCAATAAATGTTGGGAAAAGGAAAAAAAAAAACATCTGCAGAGAGTCAGTACCTAGTTTTTCATTTTTTTTCAACTTGATCACTTTTTTCAAGGAAAATATCAAAGCTGTAATAAATGGTCAAATGTGGTTTTCAAATCAGTGAAAACTGTTTATGTCACCCTCACAACTCAAAACTGTGTTAACAGCTGGGTGTGTAGGACTCTCCTAATGTCTGGTTTCTCACAGTTGCCCTTTGTGAAGCTACATTCATATTCCGATGGATCAAAATTATCCCTTCTTTGTCTCATCAGAATTTTCCTTCCTTCAGAGCTGCCAGGGAATAGGTGGTCTTTGAACTGCTTACCAACAGAAACTGTCTTATTTATCTCTCAATCTACAACACCTACCTAAATCCTATTACATATATCAGGTGCCCAAAGAATAATTAAGGAAAGAAAAAGAAAAGGAGAGAGGAAAAGATGACAGAAGAGAAAGAGGGTTAAGATGTTTCACCTGAGATGTGAAAAACAGATTGCACAAAGTTCTCTAGTATATATTGACAGCTTAAAAAGTTGAAACTAATTTACATAAACAAATCTCTTATTTCATATTTCTCCCTTGAATATGTTGTAAATACTCTACTTCTTATACTCTACTTCTGTTTTTTTGTTTGTTTGTTTAAGATTTTATTTATTTATTTGACAGAGAAAGATTGCAAGAGCAGGAACACAAGCAAGGGGAGTGGAAGAGGGAGAAGCAGGCTTCCCGCCGAGCAGGGAGCCAGATGCAGGGCTCGATCCCAGGACCCTGGGATCATGACCCGAGCCGAAGGCAGACACTTGACGACTGAGCCACCCAGGCACCCCTCTACTTCTGTTAATTTACTGACTACCCTAAAATGTTTTGGTAGACTATTGTCCTTTATGATACTTTTGATAGCATCCTGCATCTTCTTTAAAAATATTAAATATTCATACTACATTTGGCATCTGATAAATTCCAATATCCACAGTCTTTGCTGATCTGATTTTATACTTTGGTATTTTTACTGGTTCTTGCACATGGTTCTGCATATATTTTATGATTTTTATTATCTGCTCATATGCATAGGAATTTTATCTGCAGGATTTCATTGAGGCCTGAGGTTATAACTAATTCCTCCAGAGATTTGTCTTTGATTTTTGCTTGGGGTCCAGAAACACTCAAATCCTGAGAACACTTTAGTTTTCAGTTTTAGTCCATAATAGTATGGATTTGGGCAAAAAAAAAAAAAAATCTATGTAAAGGCTAGTCTCATGGAGACTTCTCAAGGGACACATTTTATCCTGCTTCCCACAGACCCAAGGCAGAGACAGGCAAGAATGCCTACCCTCCAGGAGGCAGGGGTTTTTCTTGTCCATTCACTGAAGATGTGGAACATCTAGCTTTGTGGCCCAAACTGTCACTTCATACAAATCCCATAATTGGTCTCCCATACATTTTTCACAGCTCATTAAATGATTCTGATTATCTCTTGCCCTTCTGATTCATGCCTTCTTGTCATTTCAACAATCTTCCTTATTTTCCAAATAGGTCATCTAAGCATTAATTTTTTAAAATTTTATCCAGGACCTGTAGATCTTCTTTACAAGAAGGATTACTCCAGATATCTGGTATGCCATATTATCAGAAATAGAAATACCCGAATCTCTAAATAGTAATATTTCTGGCACTTCTGCATAATACCAGGCAGTGTTGAAGAAACTGTTCTCACTGAACTAAAATACCAGCAACCAGACACCCTCCTTTTCTATTTTTGCATGGGATGGCCTTTCTTCTGAACACAGTGGATCACAGTATTGAGGAAATGGGAATGATAGATAGATAGATAGATAGATAGATAGATAGATAGATAGATAGATGATAGATCTTTCCTCATTTTTTCACTTAGCAATTATGACCTGTTTCTCTGTCATGAAAAAAAAATGCTGTGTTGTTTCAAAAATAGAAATGGCATAATAAAGAGTCCTTCCACAATGTAAGGCTAAGGAATTACTTCTTAATATTTCATTATTCCTTTTTTTAACACAAATTGTCCTCACATAAATTTTCTTCATGCAGAAGGTATATTAATAGTAACCAGAATGCAGCCCAATACTAGTATTTATGTACTAAATGATAAGGAAATGGCTGTGCATCATTGTTATCTCCAAATAGACTGTGGCTTCTTTTTCATTTGTCAATATGCAAATTTTACCAATCATTGGATTTGTTCTATACATTAAAGAGCATTTACCAAGATTTCTGTGGTTTTGGTTTTTTTGTTTTGTTTTGTTTTTGTCTTTAGCTTGGAGGACTTCTGAGGAAGGAATCACTATATATGAATAATAATATTATCATTCAACAAGGATTTTTAAAAAATGGCTTTCCTCCATTTTGTATATTATCAGTATTTTTTTTGAAAGATTATCTGGGCCTGCCACTTGCTTCCTCAGCACAATTGAGCATATAATTACTATGTAAATTTGGATTTCCATATGCTTCCAGAGGAACATAAACCATTTGGTATTGGAGATTTCAAAGCATTAATCATTTGGAATATGGTACATTTGACTTAATCTGTAAAATGAAGATAATTCTTATCTGCCTTTCAGGGTTTAGTATTAGGATTAATTAATTTTGGATAAGCAATTCAAACATGAAAAGCGTTACATAAATAAAAGTAAGTCCTAGTATTATTAAAGTAGAAATTATTGAGTCAAACTGCAAAGCAACACAGAGATATCTTTTCTGTTTATTATTGTTATTCTGTTGTTATGATTATTGTTATTATCATGTTATTTATCAGATCATTATCTAATAATTTCTAGATCAAAAAATATAAGACAACAAGTAGACCTTTTTTCAAGACCTGACACAGAGGTGTTTTCCTTCCTTCACAAAAGTAGTATTTAGCATATGATTACTATTAAGTCTGTGATTCTCTAATACAGTGATATTAACCTATTTCAAAATATATCATGATATGGCTAAGACCACTGAAATTTTTTTTGGTTGGGAGAGTACTGGAAAAAAGTGGTAAGTCTCTTTTATGATTTTCTTTTTTTTTTTTTTTAGATTTTATTTATTTAGAGAGAGAGCACGTTCCTGTGAGTCGGGGGAAGGGCAGAGGGAAAGGGAGAAGGAGGGAGAAAAAATCTTAAGCAGACTCTGCACTGAGCAGGATCCCAACATGGGACTCCATCTCACACCCTGAGATCATGACCTGAGCCGAAACCAAGAGTCATACGCTCAACCAACTGAGCCATCCAGGTGCCCCTATTTTAGGAATTTCTTGCTCAAAATAAAAGAAGTCAGATATATATAGATAATAGATTTACCTTTAAAGTCAATTCCCAAAACTAATGAAGAAAGAATGCATTCCATTTTATTTAAGGAATTACAGATATCCTACTATATAACCATGTAGGTTCCTGGTTATATAAAAAAAATACTGAAGAAATAGTTTTTGATTGAAAATCCAACATTCCCGGGGCGCCTGGGTGGCTCAGTCATTAAGCGTCTGCCTTCGGCTCAGGTCATGATCCCAGGGTCCTGGGATCGAGCCCCGCATCGGGCTCCCTGCTCAGCGGAGAGCCTGCTTCTCCCTCTCCCACTCCCCCTGCTTGTGTTCCCTCTCTCGCTGTGTCTCTCTCTGTCAAATAAATAAATAAAATCTTAAAAAAAAAAAATGATTTAAAAAAAAAAAGAAAATCCAACATTCTGTAAGAAGAGAGGGAAGAATAGCATAAAACATAAAACTGATCTCTGTTATTAAATGGTTCAATGGCTCTTCACTTTCTACAGCAAGAAGTATAAATTCATCAGTATAGCATTAAAGTCATTTTTCTACTGCCTATTCTTAAACCTCAATCATTCTGTCACTCAACCAACAATTTTTAACAATTATTCATTGAGCAACTACCACGTGCCAGGACCTTGATTAAGTGCTCAAAATAAAAGGAGGGAGGGAGAAAAAAAGAAAATTCCTGACAGCACAGAAATTAGACTCCAGCAAGAAATATAGATAGTTAACTAAACCTAATCTGAGGGGTGGAAAACCTGTCCCCAAAGAAGGGAGATTTAAGCTAAGAACTGAAGAAAAAAAATTATCCAGGCAAAGTTGTAGGAGCACTAAGAGGGGCAGCTGACCGTCTATGTGAAGGATCTAAGGGAAACAGGGGCCTGACACAGGAGTGGAAAAGAAAGGAAGTGGCTGGAGATGGGGCTATAGGTGTAGGCAAGAGCCCAGATTAGAGAAGCCTTGTAAACCAGTTCAGTATCTTATCCTCAGAGCAACAAGAAACCGTGAAGTATGGGAAGCCATAGTGTACTTTTCACATGTGGCCTTTTTAAAAAATCATTCTGGCTATTGTATAGAGAACAAACTGACAGGGACAGGAATGAAAACCAGGCTATTATTGTTAGAACAGTATTATTGTTGCAATGGCTTAGACTAGAAATGAAAGTGGGAAAAAAAAGTAAGAGGAGTAAGAGAAGGAGGGAAGAAGGGAGAAATGGGTGAAGGGAAGAAAGAAAAGAAAAGAGAAGAGAAGAAAAAAAGAATAAAGAAAGCTCTTACACAATTTCAAAAGTCGAATGACAATCAAGAGAAAATATTTTCTCTCATATTAGGCAAAGAGCTAATTCCCACAATATATACAGAGCTTCTACAAATCAATAAAAGACTAACAAATCAATTTTTAAGTGAGCAAATGATGAGGAGTTTATAGAAAAGGAAAGACAAGTGTTATATAAAAATATGCTCATAATTAAGGAATTAAAACTTAAAATAATATTTTTCTATCTTTTTCATCTATAATATTGGCAACATTGAGGGTTCAACTGAATGCCAGTTTGGGAGTTTAGGTAAGTGTTACCTGACAAAATAGTTAAGCAGGGTTTCTACTCAAAATTTTATATTCTTTTCATGGAAATTCCTATTCTACTTTCACATAAAAGATATTTCAAAACCCTGCAGTAAAAAAACAAAAACAAAACCAACCCTGCAATAAAGAAATTTTAGTTAATTTGGCTTAACCCAGTGCAGGCTGGGTCTTCAGAAAACAGACTCTAAATTAGAGATTTCTATATAGGAAGCCTTTTGGGGATCAATCATCCTCTGAAAGCTAAAGCTGCTAATAGAATGGCACTCACTGTTGCGTGGGGATGACAGGATCCCAGAATAGCAAAGCTAAGTGGAGGCACCTAACCCTTAGACACAAGAAAGTCATAATTACCATAATGGGCAGCAAGGACAGAATGGTCTGACTCACAGGAATCAATGGAGATGGCAAATAAAAAATAGAGTTCCTAGAGGAAAGATAAATGAACAGCCACTAAATTCTTAATTTATAAAGCCACAGGAGATGATGAATGAATGAGCAGAAGGCTTAAGTCAGCCCTCCCAAAATCATGATTCTTTGCCCAATTTCCAGACCTGAGCCAATTCTCAGACCCAGAACTCTCACTGAAGAAGATGCTGGGGATCTATATTAAGAAGGATTATAAAATACCATGGAAAGGGGGCGCCTGGGTGGCTCAGTTGGTTAAGCGACTGCCTTCGGCTCAGGTCATGATCCTGGAGTCCCGGGATCGAGTCCCGCATCGGGCTCCCTGCTCAGCAGGGAGTCTGCTTCTCCCTCGACCCTCCTCCCTCTCATGCTCTCTCTATCTCATTCTCTCTCTCAAATAAATAAATAAAATCTTTAAAAAAAAAATACCATGGAAAGTGTATATAATAGTAATTCCCCAAACCTTCCCCCAAGGGACTATAGCAATTCACTCAGTTAATGACACACTGGAAAAGAGAATACCAGATCTTTGGGGGGCTATTATACACAGGGTCTGAGTTGACACTGATTATCTGGTGATACAAAGTTTATTATGGAGATGAGGTAGTAAATGGAGTCCTGGCCAAGTCTGTCTCATGGTTTGCATTCACATGACACAAACAACAATATTAATTCAGAGTCTCAACCCCCAGCTATAATTCTCCTGTTCCCTGTTATAACAAAGGCACTTGGATCATTGGACATTCTACAGAGCATCCCATTAATTCACTATACTGATAATATCATATGAATCAGACCTGATTAGCAAGAAGTGACAAGTATTCTGGGTGCCATAATAAGACTCAGGTGCTCCAGAGAGTGAGAAATAAATACTACAAAAATTCAAGGGCCTTTCTCATCAGTAAAATTTTTAAGATTCCAGTGGTTTGGGTCATGCTCAACTATCTTCTTCAAATTAAAGAGCAAGTTACACACCTCACATATCTTACTACTAAGAAAGAAGGACAACACTTAGTAAACCACCTTGAGATTTGCTGCAGTATATTCTACATTTGGAATATAACACCAAACCATTTATTGGGTGATAAAGAAGACAGCTAGATTTGATTTGGTCCCAGGGCATGAATTAATTAATTAGTTAATTAATTAAAGTCTCTTTACAGGGGCGCCTGGGTAGCTCAGTCGTTAAGTGTCTGCCTTCAGCTCAGGTCATGATCCCAGCGTCCTGGGATTGAGCCCAGCATCGGGCTCCCTGCTCCACAGGAAACCTGCTTCTCCCTCTCCCACTCCCCCTGCTTGTGTTCCCTCTCTCACTGTGTGTCTCTCTGTCAAATAAATAAATAAAATCTTAAAAAAAAATAAAGTCTCTTTACAGAAGGTCTAGGCTGTGGTATAAGCACGTCTTTTGCCATAGTAACCAGCAAATCCCTGGCAGTAGAGGTAACTTTGGTAGAGAAAGACACCAAGTAGAATTTCTGGCAAGCCCCAAAAGGGAATCACAGCACACACCCTTAGGCTATGCCATTTATAGCATAGAATTATGTACCATTTAAAAACAGTTTCTGACATGTTCCTGGGCTCAGGCAGAATTTGAGCATCTGATCTTTGGTCATGCCATTGTAACTGAGGATGACACTGTCAGGCTCATCTCATTGTGTCATAAGGTTGGGCTGGCTGAAATAGATATGGAGCCCCCTCAAAAAAAGACTTGCCAGCCAACAGTAGAATGTGCAGACAACTTCCAGTTATCTGTTCCTTCCAGGTCTGCCTCAGCTACAATGAGACACTTAACCCAAGGTCACCCTGTTTCCAGCACCCACACCTGGTGACTGACTGAGATAAGGTTGCAAAAGCCTGGTTATTGCAGCCTGTTGCAAGACATTCCAATGGACAAAATTTGCTGCAGAGCTCCCAGCCAGGCTAGCTGAGGCCTTGGTGGACCTACATGGAAGTTTGACTTCCTTCTCTGCCTAATCTTGCTTCTTTCTACTTCCTGTCACAAATGTTGATTCTTTAAAAACATCTTGCACCTCAAACATTTTCCTAGGGTCGGCTTCCAGAGAACCAACCTTGAAAATACTTACAAAATTAAAGTGGTATAACTAGCAGCTTCAGAGGACACAAGAAAGCTGGACAACCCTGTGGCCCAAATTCCTCTGTCATTCACCACTGTTGCACCGATGCCTTTCCCGCAGCTCACGCTGGGACCTAACGGGTGGGGATGGAAGGGTTCCCCACGACCAACTGATGAAGAACAAAAACTGAACTTGGCTCATTGATGGGCAGTTCAGTATGTCAGTGCAAACTGATAATGTACAGCCACTGGTTTACAGTGCTACTCAGGTTGACCCTGAAAGAACAGTGAGAGGAAATTCCCCCAATGGGCAGAACTGGGGGAATTCTGGCCATTCATTTTGCACGGAGAGAAAAGGGACCAAGGTAAGAATATACACAGTCTCTGTGAGACAAGTGGTTTAGCTGATTAGTCAGAGGCCTGGAAGTAGCAAGATTGGTGAATCATGGACAAGAATGTCCAGGGAAGAGGCATGTAGAAGGACTTATGGAAATTGCCACAAAGATCTTTGTACCACATATTAATGCTCACCAGAGAGCATCTACCACAGAATAAGTGCTAAAAAATGAAGTGGACAGGATGACTCTGCCACTAGGATGTCAACTAGCTTCTGTAGTTGGCCACCGCAGTGCTGAAACAAGGGTTGCATGAATAGAAAGCCCATAGTAGCAAGAATGGAGGTTATGCATTCATGACTGCATAGCACAGGCTCCATCTAACCAAGGTTGATCCAGCTGTTATCACTGTAGACTGTCCAATGTGTCAGAGACAAATCCTAAGCCTAATACAGAGCCATCCCTCACGGCTATCAACCAGCCTATTAATGGGAAATTGATACATCAGGTCCCCTCCTTCCTGTAAAGGACAATGATTTATTCTGACCAGGATTGACAAGTATTCCAATTATAGGCTGAGATCTCTCATAACATTGTCAAGGAACCCATTTTAGAGGAAAGGAAGAATGATGATGAGCCGTTGATAATAAAATCCACTAGTCTAACACACACTCCCACCATCCAGAGCTGCTGGCCTGATAGAACAGTGCTTCTTCAAGATTAGCATAAGGCCAGTTTAGAGAAGACACACTGTGAGGACAGAGCACTAATCATCAGGACACAGTATACACATCAAAGCAAGAGCTTTCCTTCACTGCTAGGTCTCCAAAAGGTAAAATATATGGGAACAAAGGGGTAGAAGTAGCTGTCCTATTCACAATCACTCTAGCAACCCACTTGATGAATTTGTGCTTCCTATCCTTGAATCTTTAGACTGTGGGTCTAGAGATCCTGACTCCCATTGCATACTCATTTCTACCAGGGGATACATTAAGTGCTCCACTGAACTACAGTTGCTGCCTGGTCACTTTGTGTTCTTTGTGCCAGTAGACCAGCAAACAAAAAAGTTAATATACTGGCAGGGAATTAACCCTGGTCATTGTGAGGACAAAGAACTATTACTACCTTGTGGGTGCAGAGAGAATTATGGATTGATACTTAGACATGATCCACAGGACATCTTTTAGTATTCAGATGCCCAGTTTCAACTCTAAATGGGTAAATTCAAGAACGTTAGTTTGATAAAAATAAGACAATCAGGAGCTCAGATTTTCCATGATTGAGGGTCTTGATCACCACAGTAGGCAGGCCATCTAAAACTAAAGAAGTGCTAGCCAGGAGGGAAGGAAAATAGAATGAAAGGTAAAAGCAAAAGATAATGAGTATCAGTTATGGATCTCAGAATCAACTGCTGCAATAGGGACTACAGTTTGTCCTACTAACCTTCCTCTTGTAGGTTTTTCCAGAAACAGGGTCCAACCAGAATCCTGGAGAAGCTACACTTAGACAGAGTGAGGTTAATATGAGAAGCCAGTGGATTTCATCAGTGCAAAGGAGGACTGAATCAGACACTGCTGATGCCCCTCTCAGATCTCTGAACTCCATTGGTACCTCCATCCCTTAACTGTTGTAATTTCTGTTACTGACTCACATTTGCCTCCTTCCCTCAAGAATTCCCCTTGGGCAATAGAACCTGCCTTCCCAACAAGGACATTAAGCACCCCAAAAACCACATTTGGGGCCAACCCACAGCTGATAATTGCCCAGTAGAAGGATACAAAAAGCTAGACTCCTTTCCTCAAGATAGTATCAAACCTTCAGTGCAACTAATACTCCAGAACTCCCCATAGGATTAGGTCAAAGTTAGACTTCAGCTGAGAGCACATTTATGCCTAGCTTTTCTTCCTTCTCCTATTCTGATTCCTTCACCTCTTTCTTCTGAGTACTCCCACAATAAATCACTTGCATAAGGAACCCCATCTTGGGTTCTATTTCTAGAGAACCCAAACCAAGTCACTGTGCTTCACTTTCCTCACCCATACCAACTATTATTATCCCTTTATTCAGAGAAGGGAATTGAGAATTAATTACAAAATGCTTAGAACATGCGTGACACATTAAATGCTCAATAAGTGTTGGCTATTACTAATATTTCCTCCACAAACATTATGAAAAAATAATCTGCACTTGCAAAATTTAGAGTCATAATCCCTCATTAGGCTCAAAGAAAAAAATTATCTGTCTCATTGTTTTCTCATAGGAGGGATAAAAAGTGCTCAAGTTCCCAGATCTTTTCCACTGTAAAATATAGACCTATCTCCAAAGACTAGCTATGATATTTGTATCCCATTTATCCAACCTTTTTATCCCCACGTAAGTGACCCCAATTAAGCAATTGCTAAGATTCCTCCTGATTTACAAACTTTCAACACACTCAATTTTGTCTTAAATAGTTATATATGTGTAGTGATCTAAAAATGAGATAAACAGTGTGAGAAGAATAATAAGCCAAATAACATTCTAAGATGTCCACCTAAGAAATAAATCCCAGTAGTCAAAAAGGATTCCCTTTGAAACTGCACCTTAAGATTAAATTTATCTATCTTTTAACAGGCAAGGATTTACACTCATTTATTGAACATTTATAATATCCCAGATTTATCACTCATCTATCCCTGTATAATAAACTACTCCAAATCAGTAGCTTAAAATCACACCTATTTTTAAAAATAATAATAATTAATAAAAAATAAAATCACACCCATTTTACTTGTTTATGATTCTATGGATCAACAGTTTGTACTGGGTTCAGCTGGGTGGTTTTTCTGCTGGTCTCACATGAAATTCTTCTGATCAAATATGGTGTCTGGTGAGAGCTCGTTTCTTGATGGGCTGTCTTATTGTCCTCACATGGCAGAAGGGATAAGGGATTTCTCTGGGGCCTCTTTTCCAAGGGTACCCAATCTCATTCATAAAGTTTCCACCCTCATGACCTAATCACCTCCCAAGAGCCCCACCTCCCAAAACCATCATATTGAGCATTAGGATTTAACATATGAATTTTGGAGAGACATAAACATTCAGTCTATAGCAACTGGGCTGAGCAGGCTAATAAGCCTTCCTCCCATGATGTTGGCTATTGGTTGGGCCTCTCTCTATCCTGGTCTCTCACTCTCAAGAAACCTTCTTCACATAGAAGTCAAAGAATTTCAAGAGGATAAAAACAAAAACTCAAGACCCCTTGATGTCTCAGCATAGAAGCACCACAATATTACTTCAACCACATTTTATTAGTCAAAGTAAGTATGAACAGCCCAGACTCAAGTGGGAGTTGTGTGGGTAGATGGATCAGAAAGATAAACTTATTTCTGTACAGAAAGAATGGAAAATCATGTTACAAAGGTGTATCAATACAGGGATGCAAACAACCATCCACCCACCCTAGGCTCTTTGCAGATGTTTTACATATATTCACTATGTTATTTACCCTCATAATCATGTTGTAGGGTAAAGATTTTCCGTCCTACTCCACAAATGCAGAAATTCTGGAGCAGGTTTGGGGTCTTATTTTTATTTCTGGGTTATTTTATTAAAATCTCCCCTAGCCTACCGATTTGTTTCAATCAAATTGATGACTTTTTATATTAATCACTTTAAAAGTAGAAAGACTAATAAATAGAGCTTTGTTAACAAAGAAAGATGTAGTAGGAATTATACATCATCTCATTTTCCCATCTGTGGTCCAGGATCAAAATATTCTCACAAACCATGAGAGACGATGGACTCTGAAAAACAAACTGAGGGTTCTAGAGGGGAGGGGGGTGGGAGGATGGGTTAGCCTGGTGATGGGTATTAAAGAGGGCATGTTCTGCATGGAGCAATGGGTGTTATACACAAACAATGAATCATGGAACACTACATCAAAAACTAATGATGTAATGTATGGTGATTAACATGACAATAAAAAATTTTAAAAAAATATTCTCACAGCCTAAGACTTTTATCAGGATGAAGAACTGGTGGATTTGAGGTATTAATTAACTACTAGACCATAACTGGGCTGACTGGGCCAGTACCAAGGCTCCCAGGGAAAGGAGCATTGAAGGAGTAAGACTGATCCTTGGTGTCACCTACACTCATAGTTTTCAAACTGAAGTTCATGACACATTAATGAGCAGTGAAATCAATTTAGGGGGCTACCACTATAATTTCTTAAATGAAATGTAACAAATTACAAAAGAAGAGAAACTATTATAATGACACCACAGCACCCATAGACTATGGCTAGAGCTCAAATATTTAAAAATATAGTTCCAATAGCTCCTGTCAACCAGAAAAGGCTAGCTCTTCACTAGTCTGTTTTGTTCCATCTGTTACATTAGGTACAGAGATTCAGTGCTCATTGGGTTCTGATGCTTACTGGCTTAACTGGTTAATAGTACTTATTTGGCTATAATCTTACTTACTAAGTTGAGCCAAATTCAATTAATATTAGAAACAAAGTCTTCTTGGGTGCCTGGGTGGCTCAGTCAGTTAAGCATCTGCCTTGGGCTCAGGTGGTGATGCCAGAGTTCTGAGATCGAGCCCCACATTGGGCTCCCTGCTCAGCAGGAAGTCTGCTTCTCCCTCAGCCCCTCACCCTGCTTGTGCATTTGCTCTCTCTCTCTCAAATAAATAAATAAAATATTTTTTTAAAAATGAAAGAAACAAAGTCTTCTTAAAGCCAGTGCAACATTATGTAAGAGTCACTAGACATTTTAAATTATATCAGAGTCAGTATTGTAGGGGCCAAAGGCAGGCCCAAAATGGGTCACTTTGGCATGAAAACTATTTTGAGTTAGAAGCAATCAAAACCCAGCAGATTCAGGAAAAGCACTTCACCTCCTCCTCAACTGCCTAAATTTACTTTGGAAAGAAGAGCTAGTGCCAGGAAAAGAGCTATTAAGAAAGATTCCTCCTTTACCTAAGAAACTTATTTGCATAAGAGGTCAACTTTTGTTTTCCAAACATCATCTCTCACCTTCCTGCTAATAGTCTTCCTCCTCTTTGTATCCCTAGACCCTCACCCCTCTACTTAGCTCAAGATGTCATATAAGCCTCTTGGTGCCTGTCTTTGGAATTTCATGTCTGTGTGGATTCCCCATACATACAAAACTAAATTTTGTTTTCTCCTGTTAATCTGTCTTGTGTTAATTTGACTCTTACTCCTGCTGGAAGGATTTTGAAGGTCGGATGAAATTTCTTCTTCCCCAACAATATCCAACATCAAACTTAGTGATAAAATTTGTACCAAATTCTTGTTCTAAGGGAAATAATCACAATATTTTGCTTAAAATTTCTGTACTAAAAAAATAAAATAAAATTTCTGTACAGAAGCTAAAACTAACTTTTTTTTTCTTTATCTTTCAAGATGAAAAAATCTCATGGAAAACTTTAACAGATGTCTGATTCAAGGGACGCCTGGTTGGCTAGGGTTGGTTAAGCTTCCGACTCTTGATCTCAGCTCAGGTCTTAATCTCAGGATTGTGAGTTCAAGCTCCACCCAGTATGGAGCCTACTTAAAAGAAAAAAAAGAAAAGAAAAGAATGTCTTATTCAAGTAAGGAACTGGAAGAGCTTATCAGTCTTTTCTATCATCTAAAGAGATGTAGATACAGAATATTACACCTCTTCCCTGGATTTTGTACTTCTGGCAATTTCAGTCACTTTGAGCAAAACTAGACCCTAGATGTAAGTATAAAGGGCTGTGAGTAACTCATAGGTGGCCAAAATGAAAGTCACAAAGTCTAGAAGCTAAAATTCTTTCAGCTTTATTAAGATAATTTTTACCCACTTTATGTTTTTATTGATTTCCCAATTATGGCACATCTGAGGCAGAAAATTACCTGGAAAAGTTGCAGTTGGAGGCATACATAGTGATAGCAACCAAATGGCATCTTATAGCCCACTGAGGTTACAGATAGGAAAACTACCAAAAGTCTGATTAGAGGACACCAAAAGCATAACAGTCTATGGTCATTTTATATAAGCACCACTGTAGCCTTTTCTGATGTTGTTTTAAATTGCATCTTCTTAAAATTTCATTTTCCAACAGTTTTGTTGCTGGTATATAGAAACAAAATTTATTTTTATATACTGACTCTGTATCCAACAACCTAGGTAAATACACTTATTAAATCTAAAATTTACCTCTAGTCTCTGGATTTCATTTGAAACTAATCATGTAATCTGTACATAATGATTGTTTTATTTCTTCTTTCCCAATACTTATACCATTTTTTTCTTGTCTTATTGCCCTGGCTAGGACCCTCACATAAAAAAAATTAAATAGAAGTGATGATAAAGAACATCTCCTTGTCTCTTTCTGTTAGGGCAAAGCCTTCAATATTTCATCGTTACAAATAATGTTTGCCACAGGCTTTTTATTAATATTCTTTATTAAATTAAGGAAGCTCCCTTCTCTTCAGTTTGCTGACAGTTTGGTTTTTGGTTTTGGTTTTGGTTTTGGTTTTGGTTTTTACCATGCTCAGGTGTTAAATTTTATCAAATGAATTTTTTCTTCCATTTGGATAACTACAATTCTTTTCTTTTATTCTGTTATTATGGAGAATTACATCAATTGCTATTTCAAATGTTAAACTCACATTCTTACATTCTTGGAATAAACCAAATTAAATTGTAATATATTATCTTTTTTAGGTTCTTAATTTTGTTTGCTAAAAATGTATTTAAAATTTGTTGCATCTTTGTCTATGAGAGAACTTGGCCTGTAATTTTCCTTTACTATTACATCCTTATCAATTTTATATTGATAATGATGAGGATGGAGAGGAAACAGAATGCTTATACATGACTAGTGGGAGTGTAAACACTTTGAAAAATTGTGTGGTAATATCTTCTTACTCTGACCATATGTATACATAACCTATGACCGTGTGATTCTACTCCTAGTGATATGGGTCACTTTGGCATGAAAACTATATATATATATATACACACGCACCAGAAGACATGTTCAAGTATGTTCATTACAGCATTATTTGTAAGAGCACTAAAGTAAAAAAAAAAAAAAAAAAAAAAAAAAACTGATGTCCATCAATAGTAGAATTGATAAATAAATTGTGGTATACTCATTTAGTGGAATCTTCCACAGCAATGAAAAGGAATAAATTGTTGCTAAATATACCATCATGAATAATTCTCACAAACATGATGGTAATTAAAAGATGCCAGACCAAAATAAAAGTATCTGCTGAGTGATGCTACTTACATAAAATTCATAAATAGGCAAACAGATCTATAGTGTTAAAATTCAGGCCACTGATTACTTTGAGAGGCAATTAGTCACTGACTGACAGCATAGGTTGGAAGAGGAAATGCTTCTGAGTGACTGGAAATGTTCTTATTCTTTATCTGGGTGATATTTTCACACTGTGAAAATTCATAGAGCTATACACTTACATTTTGTATATTTTCCTTTATGCATATTGTACTTCAATAAATATTTTTATGAAACAAATGATTAGGTAAAATATTTTTTAAATGTGATTATACATTTTATCTCTGTGGTGATCAAACTATAGAGTACAAAAGTAGTTGTGTTAGTTCAAGTCCTACAAGAAGAAGCTGCCAAGACAAGATTAAGTGCACAAGGATTTTACTTGGAGAAGTGCCTGTGTGAGAGCAACTGAGTAGGAAGCTAGTGAGCCTGGGAAAGCCATAACCACCATGCAAGTCTGACTTGAGTAGAGGAGGAAAGGAAAGTTGTGTGGAAGTGCCCTACTCGACAGTATAGTCTATGGGAGGTTCAAAAAGGCCACCCACGAATCCCATGACCCTTCAGAATAGACTTGCCTTGTTATCTCTGCCATGCTCAGTCATTGGCAAATTACAGCAAAAGATTTCAAGCACAGCAGCTGGGCCCTTTGGTCAGTCACTCTCCCATTTGTTGGAAGTATGCGATACACGTTCTTATGGCCACTACAGATGCTTCAGCATGGTATTTTCTTTTTCCTATAAAAATAGAATTTTAAATTTTTTTTAATTTGATGTTTTGTGGTTTATTTTTTTTAAGATTTTTATTTAGTTATTTATTTGTCAGAGAGAGAGCACAAGCAGGGGGAACAGCAGACAGAGGGAGAAGCAGGCTCCCTGCTGAGCAGGGAGCCCGATCTGGGACTCGATCCCAGGACCCTGGGATCATGACCTGAGCCGAAGGCAGACGCTTAACCAACTGAGCCACCCAGGTGTCCCAAATTTTAAATTTTTTAATTTAAAATTTAAATATAAAATTTTACTCACTTCTTAAATTTCCCTACAGTGAAATTAACTCTTTTTGGTGGACATTTCCATGTATATTGATAAATGCATACAGTCATATAGCTACACCACTATTTATCAGTTCCCTCACCCTAAAAATTCCCTCATGATACAACTTTAAAGTCTCTCTCTCATTCTCAGTCAGTTTAGCTTCTGCCTTTGGCTCAAGTCATGATCCCAGGGTCCTGGGATGGAGTCCCAGGGCAGGCTCTCTGCTCAGCAGGGAGTCTGCTTCTCCCCCTCCTTCTCCCTCTGCCTGCTGCTTCACTTGGCTTGTGTGTGCTCTCCCTCTCTCTCTCTATCAAATAAAGAAAATCTTTAAAAAAAAAATAAAATAAAATAAAATAAAGTTTCTCTCTCACCCCAGCCCTAGCCCCTGGCAACCACTGGTGTGTTTTCTATCCCTATAATATTTCCATTTCTGTAAAATAAGTGGAATCATATTTTATGTAGCCTATTGAGTCTTAAGGAATTTCAGATTAATTCATATTTCTACATGCATCAATATCCATATTCATTTTTTTTTTAATTTCTGAGTGCTATTCCACTGCATAGATGTACCACACGTTTTTATGCATTCATCAGTGGAGGATATTTGAGTTGTCTCAAGTTTTTGGCAATTATGGATAAAGACACTGTAAATATTTGTGTATGTTTTTAGGTAGACAGAAGTTTTTCATTTTTCTGGGTTTTAGAAGTAAAATTGCTGGGTCATCTGGTAAGTGTGTGTTTATTTTTATTTTTTTAAAGATTTTATTTATTTATTTGACAGAGAGAGACACAGCGAGAGAGGGAACACAAGCAGGGGGAGTGGGAGAGGGAGAAGCAGTCTTCCCGCTGAGCCGGGAGCCCGATGCGGGGCTCGATCTCCGGACCCTGAGATCACGACCTGAGCCAAAGGCAGCCGCTTAACTGACTAAGCCACCCAGGCGCCCAAGTGTGTGTTTAATGTTAAAGGAACAGTCAGTTTTCCTAGTGGCTGTACCATTTTTGTATTCCTACCAGCAATATGTGACAGTTTCTGGTTGGTCTGCATTCTTATCAACACTTGGAACTTGGCTTTTTTTATTATTATTATTTTGATCCATTACAGTAGGTGTGTGGCACTCTCTCATTTCAGATTTTAATTATATTTCCCAAATGACTAACACTGTGGAGCACCCTCTCATGTCTTTAGTTGCTATTCACATAACCTTAGTGAGGTGCCTGCTTAAATCTTTCAAGTACTGTATTTTTTACTTCATAGAAAAACACCTGGTTTTTAGCCCCAAAATTTCTACGTTCAAATATTTCCTGAGTTTCAAGTGTTTATTTTTATGTGAGAATAAAAACAAAACTTTTAAAGGAGCTCCTTTTACCTCTCTCCAAAATGTAAATCTAAGTGGGAATACACATTCAGATTACTTTCTTATGGATGGTTTGCAAAAATAAAATATGTCAAGATATTTAATCACCAGTGCAGCACAGACAGTGAACAATCAGGGTGGAAACCAGCCCTAGACTAGCTGTACAGCCACCCCAAGATACATGAATAAATATTAGCCCTGACTGACCAAACACATTAAAATCTTCAAATATGTGTATGTTTCTTGAGATGTAAATTCCACATCTCATAATTTATTATAAGGAAATAATCAAGGATGCATATAAAGGTACATATTTATACACATATACATACCAACATACACATGTGCATTAAACACAGTGTTGTTTGTGATGTAAGAATGTTGAACATAATCTGTGTAAGACAATGGCATTGTTGAAATAAAATATAGTATGTCCATACAGTGGGACATCATGTAGTCCTTTAAAATGGTATGGGTCTACTGAAACAAAAAGAAATATTCATGATAAATCACTATGAGAAAACGCGGATCAATAAAAGATATTACTGAATGTTTCTATTTGTTTAAGAATGTATGGACATATGACTATGCATTTGAAAATACACAGAGTTAGCATTGATTATCTCTGGATAAGTGTAATAAGTGATGTTTTCCTCTTTGTATTTCGGATTTTCTGTAATGAGTACGCTTTAGTAACAGAGATGGGGGAAGGAATGAAAGCAAAGCATTAAGAGAAATAAAAACATCATATTTAATTATTAATAGTGATGGATGAATCATCAAGAAAATGTTAAAATGTGTTTGGTATGCTTATTAAAGAAGGCAGATTCATATTAAATATTAAATTGTTCTATTTTGTTGAGTAAGTTTCATTTGTATAGAGAAAACTTCACTCCTCAGCAATGCCAAATAAAGGAGATGGGGTGCACTTGTGTGTGCATATTTGCATGTATACACCATGGAACTATACCTGCCTGTCTATGTGTTCTTCAAAGTAAACCTGGGACTCCCTAGGCTTTTTCACTTAGTCATAGACAATATCTGACCTAGATAAGGTCGTGTTCTGATTCATCCTAAAGCCTCCACCAGAACTGCTAAAATATCCTTACTCTTATTTTGCTACAGGCATTGAGTTCACAAAGGAACTCATGCTTCAACAGTTTCTTCCCTCGGTTTGGGTCAAAAAGACCTACTTTTATATTACATAGTTACAGAAACCTTTTAGCCACGAAGCACGTGTCTCAAAAACATGCTATTTCACAAAAGGATTTTCAGGCTTCAAACAGCGGCTTTCCTAGTTCATATGGCTATGTAGATTTCTTTTCACTTAAATCTAGAAAGATGATGCCCAGAGGGCTTTATCTTCTTTATCTTTTTTAATAATCTCAGCCTATTGACAACTAGAGCATAAAATGAGCATTTTCCTAAACAGAAGGTATTTTCCAAGTCATTCAAAAGCACTGTACTTTCCAAAGCAATCTTAAGCAAGGTAACAGCAATCCAATACGCCATAAAGACTCTAGTAATTTAGAAAACATGGACTAAAGTGTCAATCAGATCAGAGGCACCACCCACACTAGAGGACAAAGAATCAGAAGAGAAGACATACAAACAGCATTCAAAGAGAATTCTGGTTCCCTCTATTGTCCCCATTGAAGGCTCTCCTGCAGCTTCCTGGTATTTTGTTAATGAATAGAAACAGTACTAAATTCCACTAGGAGCTTAAAAAAAAAATTGTATTTCTAGGGACACAAAAGGAGGTCTCCTTGTAAGTTATTAAAGTATGGAGACAAAAATCAAACAGGCTCAACAAAAATCAAACAGTCACATTCCCTGGGAAATGCTGACAGAAACCAAATCAGACTCTGACTCCTCTAGAACAAATAAAACTAATGCTTTGCTTTTCCATTTTATCCTTGATCGGTTAACCACTGAAAGGAGAAGCATTGGTGGAATTCTCCAAATAAAATGACAGCTAGAATAAGGATTGCCAGCAGATACATTTGTTCTAATTTGAGCTGAATATGGTAGAACTTGTCACAATCATAGCCCACATAATGTCATTTTTAAGTTCATTCAAATCTTAAAATATTTCTTTTTTCATATTAACTTTTCTTTACATTTTTATTATAAAAATTTTTAATATAATAGAAATATAGATAATCTAATCCTCAAAACAACTACCAGATAAGTATTACTACTGTCTCTATGTCAAAGAAAAGAAAATTAAAACACTTGGAGGTTAACTAGCTTTCCTAAAGGCACACATAATTAACATGTACTAAGACTTTGCTATATTTGCTTTAAATCTTTTGTTCTTTTTGGAAATAAAATATTACACACAGATGAAGTCTCTGTTGTATCCCTCACTGATTCAATTACTCCTTATATCTCCAGAAGGAATCATATCTTGGTGATATGTACCTTTCTATTACATTATTTTACTTTTAATACACACATACATATCCATAAACAATATATAGGATTATTTTCTGTATATTATTCTGCATCTTCTTTATTTTACTCTGTTTTTGTGATACTGCCACTTTAAATCATATAAATCAATACATTCATTTAACTGCATTATAGTATTCCATTATATTAATATACCACAATTTAATTATTCCTTCTCCTAATGACAGATATTTAGGATGTTTCAAATTTTTCAATATTAAAGCAATGGCCACTGAACAGACACCCAGTTTCCAGTCAGGCATGTAAAAAGCTTAGAAATTAGCAGTCCATTCCAACTACAAGTAAAAAACTGAAAATCAGTTAACTTCTCTTAGGTCCACCAAAGAAGTTAGGTCACAGAGCAAAGTGCTGGTCCCAAATTTAAAGAAACAAGTACAGAGAACCCCAATTTACCAGAGCAGAAATCCACAAGCAGAAACCTCCAGGGAAGCAGTGCAGGGTAGAAAAACCTGACCTGTAATTGATGTAGTTGAATTACTAGAGACACAGTGTGGACAAGTCCAAGAGTTAAAACTCCAGAGGGAGCCATTTTAGGAGACCCCACACTTTTGTAAGCTTTAGTTTAAGGACCTTTACCAAGTTCTCACAGTGAAGATTAGAAGAAAACCCTCTTGTGCTTCTGGCAGAAAGAGGAGAAAAATCACCATTTTGAAATTCACAGAGCATTCTGTTCTTCTTAACAAGATGTGGCCTCAGGAGAAATTATTTTACCAGACCCTAAACTACTGGGGTTTTATCATAGCCTAATGTACTTGGGGGAAGAGACTACAGCCTTCTCCCATTCAACCCTAACTCCAGCTCCAATAGCCTTCTTGTCCTACCTAAGGCAGGGGGGAAAGATGAGAAGTACTTGTGAAGTTGACAGAGCAGGGAGGCAGGCTAACTAAATGACTGAAACCTAGTCATAGGATTATTGAACACTTCCCCTCCCCCATACCTTACCACCATACCACTAAAGGCCTATTTACAGGAGTTCCTTTTAACCAGAATATCATGTCCAGCTTTGAACAAAAAATTACAAGGCCTAATAAAAGACAAAAAATACAGTTTGAAGAGAATGAACAAGCATCAGAACCAGATTCAGATATGGCAGGAATGTTGGAATTATCAGACTATGAATTTAAAACAACTATGATGAATATGCTAAGAGCTATCATGGAAAAAATAAACAATATGCAAGAACAGATGGGTAATGTAAGCAGAGAGATAGAAATTCTAAGAAAGTATCAAGTATCACACAATGACTCTAGCTATCATTTTATTTGAAAAATGCCACCAATGCTTCTCCTTTTAGTGATTAACTGATCAAAGATAAAATGGAAAAACAAAACATTAGTTTTATTTGTTCTAGAGGAGTCTGAATCTGATTTGGTTTCCATCAACATTTCCCAGGGAATATGAAAATTTTTGTTGATCTTGTTTGATTTTTTTCTTAAGATTTTATTTATTTGTGAAAGAGAGAGAGAACGCATGCGCAAGCAGGGGGAGCTACAGGCAGAGGGAGAAGCAGACTCCCTGCCAAGCAAGGAACCTGATGCGGAACTTGATCCCAGGACTCTGGGATCATGACCTAAGCCCAAGGCAGATGTTTAACCGACTGAGCCATCCAGGCATCCCAAGGCTGTTTGATTTTTGTCTCCAGAACTCCTTTTGTGTTCCTAGATTGAAATAGCGTTACTTTACTTTGGAAAGTATCCAAAAAGAAATGATAGAAATCAAAAGCACTATAACAAAAGTGAAGAATGCCTTTGATGGGCTCATTAATAAACTAGACATAGCTGAGGAAAGAATTTCTGAGGTTGAGGATATGTCAATAGAAACTGAAAAGCAAAGATAAAAAGACTTAAAAAAAAAAAAAAACAGAACAGAACAGGGGCGCCTGGGTGGGTCAGTTGGTTAAGCATCTGTCTTTGGCTCAGGTCATAATCCTGGGGTCCTGGGATCAAGCCCCACATCAGGCTCCCTGTTCAGCGGGAGGCCTGCTTCTCCCTCTCCCACTCCCCCTGCTTGTGTTCCCTCTCTCGCTGTGTCTCTGTCAAATAAATAAAATAAAAATCTTTAAAAAAAAAAAAGAACAGAACATCCAAAAACTGGGGGACAACTACAAAATGTGCAACATATGCATAATGGGAATAACAGAAGGACAACAAAGACAGAAAAGAACAAAAGCAATATTTGAAACAGTTATGACTGAGAATTTCCCCAAATTAATATGTGATACCCAATCATAGTTCCAGAAAGCTCAAAGAACATGGGCCAAGATAAATGCCCCAAAGAATAAACAAACAAAAATCAAACCTGGGCATACCATATTCAAACCACAGAATATCAAACATAGAGAAAAAATCTTGCTATATGTCAATTATATCTCAATTTTTTTAGAAAATAAAAAATCTTGAAAGAAGCCAGCAGATAAAACATTTTACCTATAGAAAGGAACACAGATAAGAATTACATGTGACTTCTCTTCAGAAACCATGCAAGCAAGAAGAAAGTAGAGTGAAATATTTCAAGTGTTAAGAGGAAAAAGCTAGCAAAATAGAATTCTGTGTCCTGCAAAATTACTGTTCAAAAGTGAAGGAGGAATACTTTCTCAGAAAAATAAAAATTGAGGGAATACGTTGTTAGTAGATCTGCTCTGCAAGAAATGTTAAAGGAAGTTCTTCAGAGAGAAGGAAAATGATACAGGCCAGACAGATCTACATAAAGAAAGGAAGAGTACTAGAAAAAGAATAAGTGAATGTAAATAAAATATTTATTTTTCTTATTCTTAGTGAACCTAACAGATAACAGTTTGTTCAGAATAATAATAGCAACAGTGTATTCAATGATTATTGCTTGTGTATAAGTGAAATAATGACAGCAATGATACAAGGGATGGGAGGGAAAAATCAGGAATACTTGGTGTATTAAAGTTCTCCAGAGAAACAGAACCAATAGGACACACACACACACACACAGTGAGGAACTGGCTCACATAATTATGGAGGTTATGAAATCCCAGTATCCACCATCTGCAAGCTGAAGACCCAGGAAAGGCTATGATGTAATTCAGTCTAAGTTCTTAAGGCCTGGGAGCTAGGGGAGCCAATTGTGTAAATCCCAATTGAGGGCAGTGAAAGATGACATGAGGGGCACCTGGATGGCTCAGTTGGTTAAACATCTGCCTTTGGTTCAGGTCATGATCCTGGAATCCTGGGATTGAACCCCATGTCGGGCTCCCTGATCAGTGGGGAGTCTGCTTCTCCCTCTTCCTATGCCACTCCCCCTGCTTGTGCTCTCTCTCTCTCAAATAAATAAATAAAATCTTTAAAAACAACTGACATGAGATGTCTTAGCTCAATCAGTGAGGTGGGATGGGGGGTGGAGGTAAATTCCTTCTTCTTCTATCTTTTGTTCTATTCAGGCCCTCACCAGATTGGATGATGCTCACTCATATTGGGGAGGGCAATTACTTTATTGAGTCTACCAATTCAAATGTTAATCTCATCTAGAAACACCCTCACAGACACACACCCAGAAAAAATATGTTTAATCTGGGCACCCTTTGGACAGTCAATTTGACACTTAAAAATCACCATCATACTTGGTTAATATAAAGTGCCTACATTACCTGTGAAATGGTACAATGTTATTTGAAAGTGTACTTGAATTTGTTGTAAATGTATATTGCAAACACTAGGGCAGCCACTAAAAATGTAAAAACATGGTAGCAAAGCCAATTTCATAGATGCCAGGGGTATCAACTGCCAAGTTCTTTAGAAATTCTAAGATAGGGATGCTTGGGTGGCTTAGTTGGTTAAGTGTCTGACTTTTTGATTTCAACTCAGGTCATGATCTCAGGGTCCTGCAGAGTCTGCTTGTCTCCCTCTCCCTTTGCCATTCCCCCTGCTTGCCCTCTCTCTTCCTCTCTCTCTCTTAAATAAATAAATAAATGTTTTAAAAAAGGAAATTCTAAGATATATTTGAGAATTATATTACCTGATATAGCCAACAAATTAAAAAAACTCCACTGTGAACATTCTTGTACATGTCTCCCTGAGCACATGTGGATTGGAGCTGTTGAGTCATAGGGTCTTCAGGGGTATCTTCCACTCTGCTAAGCATTACCATGTTATTCCCCAAAGTGGTTGTACTAATTTGCACTCCACCAGCCGTTCCTGCTATTGTTATCCATCCTCATTGATACATTTACCAACAAACTTTTAAATATTGGGGTATGAAATTAAATAGCTCATTTTAATTTGCCTTCCCATAATTCTAGTGTGGTTGATCATCTTTTTATGTGTTCATTAGCCTAAACTCCCTCTTCTATGATTTACCTGTTCATATCTTCGCTCATTTTTTCTATTGGTTTGTTTGCCTTTTTCCTTACTGATGTGTAGGTAATAATCCTTTGTTGGTTCTATATGTTATAAACAAATATCTTTTCCCAGTTTTTGGAACTCATCTTCTCACTTATTTATGGTGCATGTTAAATTTTTATAACATGAACTCCTTACAAATGGAAGTATGACACTTGCAAACGCATGCTGTATAAACCAGGCCTCTAAATTTCTCTTCCCTATGTTTACCACTTTTGTTATTGTTATTTAATTTCTTTTTCTTTAATAAGAGCATATGTGCATGGCACAAAATTCAAAATACACAAAACAATAAACATAAATATACCTTCTTCCTTCCTCTGTTCACCAAGACACTCAGTTCCTCTCCCCTAATGCAAACACTAGTGCTGATTTTTTGGTGTATCTATGAAGATAGACCATGTATTGATAAACATTTATCAATACATTCTTTTTTCCACAAAGATGGTTATGCTACACCATTCTATTCCTTGCAATTTTCTCATAAAATATGTATCTTAGAAATACATATATATGTGTATTTCTAGGCAATCTAGATCATCAGGTACAGTACATAGAGTGGCTTCCTTGAATTTCTTTTTCACACCTTCCTAGAATTTAATATATATGGGAGAACCTGTACCCTAGTAAGAATATGTCTACTCTAAAGCCTAAGTTTGAGTCCCAGCCCCACCACTTATCAGGAGTAAGTTAGTTGTCCTTTCTGTGCCTCAGTTTTCCCTTTTGTAAAAAGAGGATAATAATGGGTCCTTCCTCATATATTTGTTGTGAGAGTTAAATTATATATGTAAAGTGCTTACTATAGTATTTGACACACAATAAACATTCAAAAAAGCTCTTATTACTCTCACAAACCATAGTGTATGTAACCAATATTCTATTAAAGGGCATTTGCATTACAAGCAGGGGGAGTGGGAGAGGGAGAAGCAGGCTTCCTGCTGAGAAGGAAGCCAGATGCAGGACTTGATCCCAGGACCTGGGATCATGACCTGAGCCGAAGGCAGATGCTTAACGACTGAGCCACTCAGGCGCCCCTTCCAAATGTTTCTATTATAAACAGTACTGTCATGAATATCTTTGTACATATTCATCATGCTCATGTATAAGTAGGATCAATACATAGAAAATATATAGCAGGATCAAAGGCTGCATGAATTTTTTTAAAGATTTTATTTATTTGTTTGTTCATTTGAGAGAGAGAGCGAGCATGACAGTGGGGAGAGCCAGACGGAGAGGGAGAGGGACAAGCAGACTCCCCTCTGAGCTCAATCCAAGGACCCTGAGATCATGACCTGAGCCAAAGTCAGATGCTTAACCGACTGATCCACCCAGGCATCCCTGCATGAATTTCTTATATTGCTAGATATTGCTAGGTTATCCACCAGACAGTTTGTATCAATTTACATTCCAACCGGTCATATAAGAGAGTAAGTTTCCTTATGTCCTGCTAACCGTGTATTATCAAACTTTTCTTTACCAACTTAATATAGTGAAAAGAGCGGTATATCACTATGGTTTTATATTTGTCTTTCTCTTATCATGAGTGAGGTGTTTTCATCTGTTTGAGTCATTTTTTTTAAGATTTTATTTGTTTACCTGACACAGAGAGAGAGAGAGCACAAGCAGGAGGAGTGGGAGCGGGAGAAGCAACTGAGCGGGGAGCCTGACGCGGGGCTCCATCCCAGGACCCCGGGATCATGACCTGAGCCAAAGACAATGGTTAACCAAATGAGCCACCCAGGCGCCCCTGTTTGAGTCATTTTCATTTCCTTTTTTGTGAAGTTTCCTCATTTTCTGTTAGACTATAGTCTTTTTCTTTATTGATTTATAGGCTATTTTACATATTTAAAATTTAAGTACTTTTGTATAATATATTTCAAATTTTTTCCAGCTTTATGATTTTTCTATGCTTATGATGCTTTTGGCTTTTTTTAAATTTTCATAAAGTTAAATTAAATCATTTTAATGAATTGCAGGGGATTTATGTCATTTGTAGAAAGGCCTTCCAAATGCTAAGGTTATGAAAACATCTTCTATTATTCCTCTGATACTATTATGTTTTCACATTTTAATATTTATGTCTTCAACTCATCTGGATTTATTTTGGGGGCGATAGGAGTCCCCTTTTAAGCTTTCTTTGAAGAAGCTAACCAATTATCCCTTAACAATTTATTGAACAAAGTATCTTTCCACCATTGATTTGAAATACCACTTTTATATTAAAATCCCACATACATTCAACTCTATTTCTTAATTTTCCATTCCTTCTGTTCATTTACCAGTGCCACACTTTTAATTAATGTAGCTTTACTGTGGCATATACATATTAATATGTGGCCAGCAAATTCTTCCTAAATCTCTCTCTTTTTCTTCTTTTTTGTTAGAATTTTGCAGGCTGTATTTCCTTGATCATTTTTCCATATGAAATTTAGAGTCAACTTGTCTAGTTAAAACAAAAATACCTTATTAGTACTTCAGCTTAAATTAATTGATTAACTTAGGGAGAAATGTCAGCTTTATAATATCATCTTCCTATCCAAGAGCATGGGATTTCTTAACATTTGACCAAGCTTTATTTGTGTTCTTTAGTGATGTTTTAATTTTTTCACATAGACTTTGCAAATTTTTGTTAATTTCATTCCTAGGTATTTCATACTTTAACACTATTATAAATAGGGATTTTCTTCTATTATATCTACTAACTGCTTGTTGTTTGTCTCTTGTTCTAGGGGGTTCATTTTCTTATCTCCAGATCTAATTTTCCATGAAAATTTTCTATTCTTATAATCCATCAAAGTCTTCTGGAACTCTGAGCTGACCAATAGGTACTAACTAAAAGATAATATAAATGTCATTATGGTCATGAAGGTAACATAAACATATGCCTCCTATTTACTTTAGAAACTTAGAATACAAATTCAAGCTAAAGAACAAAAATAATCACATGGATCAATAAAATAGAAGAGCGAGCCCAGAAATAAACCCACACTTCTATGACAAAGGAGGAAAGGATATACAATAAGAAAAAGACAGTCTTGGGTGCCTGGGTGCCTCAGCCCATTAAGCTTCTGCCTCCGGCTCAAGTCATGATCTCAAGGTCCTAGGATCGAGCCCCACGTCAGGCTTCCTCTTGGCGAAGAGTCTGCTTCTCCTCTGCCTCTGCCACTCTCCCTGCTCATGCTCGCTCTCTCTCTCTCAAATAAATAAAATCTTTAAAGATAGATAGATAGATGATAGATAGATAGATAGATAGATAGATAGATAGATAGATAGATAGATGATAGAAAAAGACAGTCTCTTCAACAAATGGTGCTGGGAAAACTGAGCAACTACATACAGAAGAAAGAAACTTGACCACTTTCCTATACCATATACAAAAATAAACTCAAAATGGATTAAAGACCTAAACGTAAAAAAAAAAAAAAAAAAGACCTAAACGTAAGACCTGAAACCATAAAATTCCTAGAAGAAAATATAGGCAGTAATTTCTTTGACATAAGATGTAGAAAGATTTTCCTAGACATGTCTCCTAAGGCAAGGGAAACAAAAGCAAATTAAACTATTGGGACTACACCAAAGTAAAAACCTTTTATACAGCAAAGAAAACCATCATCTAAACAAAAAGACAACCTACTAAATGGGAGAAGATATTTGCAAATGACATATCTGGTAAGGTGTTAGTATCCAAAATACATAAAGAACTTATACAACTCAATATAAAAATAAATAAATGATCCAATTAAAAATGGGCAGAGGACCTAAATAGACCTTTCTCCACCAAGAAATACAGATGGTCAACAGACACAAGAAAAGATACTCAAAATCACTAATCATCAGGGAATTGTAAATCAAAACCACAGTAAGATATCATTTCATACCTGACAGAATGACTAAAATTAACACAATAAATAACAAGTGTTGACAAGGATGTGGAGAAAAAGGAACCCTCATGCACTGTTGGTGGGAATGCAAGTTGGTACAACAACTGTGGAAAACAGTATGGGCATTCTTCAAAAAATTGAAAATAGAATTTCTATATGATCCAGTAATTTCACTACTGAGTATTTACCCAAAGAAAACAAAAACACTAACTCAAAACGATATGAGCATCCCTATGTTTATTGCAGCATTATTTACAATATCCAAAATATGGAAGCAACCCAAGTGTCCACTGATAGATGAATGGATAAAGAAGATGTAGTATAGGGCACCTGGGTGGCTCAGTTGGTTGAGTGACTGCCTTTGGCTCAGGTCATGATCCTGGAGTCCCGGGATCGAGTCCCACATCAGGCTCCCCGCTCAGCAGGGAGTCTGCTTCTCCCTCTGACCCTCCCCCCCCATGCTCTCTCTCTCTCTCAAATAAATAAATAAAATCTTTTTTAAAAAAAGATGTAGTATATATATAGATATATAGGTATATATCTATCTGTGTATATATATATATGAATATGAATATGAATATTGCTCAGCCATAAAAAAGAATGAAATCTCACCATTTGCAACAACAGGGATGCATCTAGAAAGTATAATGCTAAGTGAAATAAGTCAGTCAGAGAAAGACAAATACCATACAATTTCACTTATATGTGGAATTTAAGAAACAAAACAAAGAAAAAATAAAGACAAACCAAAAGAGACTCTTAATATAAACTGATGGTTGACAGATGGGTGTAGGTGGAGTCATGGGTGAAATTGGGGAAGGGGATTAAGTGTACACTTATGGTGATGAGCAGTAAGTAATGTATGGAAATGCTGTATCATGATATCGTATACCTGAAACTATTACAACACTATAAGTTAATTATACCTGCATTTAAAAAATAATTAAAATTTCAAAAAAAAATTTTTTAAGATTTTATTTATTTATTTGATAGAGAGAGTGAGAGAGCACAAGCAGGGGGAACAGTAGAGGGAGAGGGAGAAGCAGGCTCCCCGCCAAGCAGGGAGCTCGATGTGGGGCTCGATCCCAGGACCCTGGGATCATGACCTGAGCCAAAGGCAGACGCTTAACCATCTGAGCCACCCAGGCGCCCCTAAAATTTCAAAAATTTTAAAAATTAAAAAAAAAATTCAAGCTAAAGAAATCTTAATTCAAGACCACCAATGGTTTCAGTGACTCATGTGTTTCCTTAATTATATTTCAATTTACCATTTTATGAAATGAAAAAACTAGGCAGCTTTAATATGATATATAATCTAATTATGTAATTTTGGGTATACTAAGTACAATGGACTCTCCCTAACATGACCTTCAATGAGTCATGCATGCCTTTACATAATCCCTTCAGTGCAGAGGAAACTATGGCTTGCTTCTTAGTCAACAGAATATGGTAAAGGTAGTAAGATAATCACTCCCTTGATTAGGTTACATTATATGGCAAAAGTGATGACATAGTCACTCCTGCATAGTTACATTATGTAAGACCATCCTTCAGACTGGAGGAAGAGATGCTCCTGTTGACCTTTAAGAAGTATGGAGCCATACTGTAAGAGGGCCAAATGTTAAGGACGAAGAGAGGCCTCTAGGAACTGAGAATTACCTGGTTAATTGCCAGCAAAAAAACTAGAACCTACAACCTCACGGACCTGAATTCTGTCAAAAATCACAGGAGCTTGAAAGAGGACCCTGAGCTCCAGAAAGAAATTCAACCCAGCTGGCCCTTTGATTACAATCTTGTGAAACCCTGAGCAAAGGATCTAGCTAGACTGTGCTTGAAACTGCGAGATAATAAATGTATGTTGTTTTAAGCCTCTAAATTTGTACTAATTTGTTACAGCAACAATAAAATCTAATACACTACATCAAATCCTGTCCCTGAACATTACAACTATGAACAGTAAATATCACTTATAGTTTGGTAAATTTATGGTGGAGGTTAGTCCTGAATGAAATATCACTATAATATAGTCTCATTCTCTCTCTAAATTTACATGCTGTGAATAGGGAATTCCAGAATATCCTCAGATACTCCAAAGCTCAAAACTTTAACATAACTCTTTCATACCACATGCTTCAAAACCTAAGCTAAATATTATTCATCAGCATTCAGACTTGTCTAAGTTGAAATCTTTTCTAAGTGCAAGAGCCTATTTGAAAAACAATAATATTATTTAATTTATAACTGAAAAATGGGATGCGGGGAGACCCAGAGTCTTTTTATAGTAACTGAAATGCTTCATTTATCTCTGCTTCTGCCTCTTCAGATACCCTTGGGGTGTGAATTCCAGTGCTTTACTTTTTTTATGGTCAGAGACAAAATCACAATAGCCTACCTATAATTCCAGCTACAATAACATTTTCATGGCAAAGCTAGTTTTCTAGAATTTGAACACTTACAACCCAGTATATGGGTTCAAACTTGACATTCAATGTCTCAGTTGTTTAAGGCAAATTGTTCCATCTCTTTCAAAAAGAACATTAAAATGTTGGCTTACAAAATAATATTTTGGCTGACCAAACCGTTTTAATGCTTGCAGTCCTAGAATTCAAAAGTATTCTCTCTATTAAAAGTTACTTTCTTTTTCTTCTGCCACATATTTTAAGACTCTGTGAAATTAGTGTCTGATGAGCTAGTGGATGTAAATCCTGGTGTATTATTTACCCTCAGTCACTCAGAGTCACTCAGAGAAAAGGATCATATCCAAAGTCACATTTAAGAGAGTTCCTGTAGGGTGCAGATAAGAGTCCTCTGAAGAGGATGGGGATTTTTCACCACAAAGACTTATAAAAGCTTGTCCCCACTCAGGATCAGAGAGAAGCATAGACCAAAAATGAGAGAAGCAAGGCCAGACTCCGTTTATTTGTAGAGTTGTATTCATCATTCAGTTTTAAGTTTTCTTGTCCTACACTGTTATTCCCAAGCCTTCTGTAAAGCTGGTACATGACAGCCTTATATTAGCCATACTATGGTAAATTATTAAATAGAATGAAATATATATTTTGAGGATGAGGCAGTGAGGAAAAGGAGACCTTCACCAAACCATCTTGCCTTGAACCAACATAGTAATAGCAAGAATAAAAACAGCCAACATTTATATGATATACTATGTGCAAAGCACTTTATATATAGGTAGTAAGTCAAATAAACTGCTTTAAGTTGGCCTCCTCTAGACCACACCCTGGGGCAAGGAACTGTGTGAAAGTGATTTCTTTTTTTATTTTTTTATTTAAAGATTTTATTTATTTTTCAACAGAGAGAGAGAGAGACCGCGAGAGAGGGAACACAAGCAGGGGGAGTGGGAGAGGGAGAAGCAGGCTTCCCACTGAGCAGGGAGCCTGATGTGGGACCCGGGGATCATGACCTGAGTTGAAGGCAGACGCAGAACGACTGAGCCACCCAGGTGCCCCTGAAAGTGATTTAATAAGAGCGTTTTTTAGGGGAAGTGGGAGTGGTGAAGTGGGACCAGTAAGTGAAGGAGGCCAAGCAAAGGTGTAAGCCATGTTGGAGAATAGCTCAACCCCATGGGACCTCTGGTGTAAAACATTATCTCAGAGTTAGTTACATATCACCCAGGTGTGTCTGATGGCTAGGAGGCAAGGAAGATGAAGATAACCTAAAAGTGTCAGTCATTGGATAAAGGCTGGGGGAAGAGGGGAATAAGGGACAAAATTAACCAAGTACTTTTGGGTCTCGAATAATACAAATAATGCAGGTTCTGACGGGCAAGAGCAGTTGACAGCAAAGACACAGGTGCTGGCTTGGAAGTGACATTTCATCTGGAACATGCATGTGCAAAAATGGAAAAGAAATCTGAGGAGGTTGGACAACCCACTTACTACATAATCCCCACAACACAATGAGGTATATCCATTATATCCATTTTACAGGTGAGGAGACTGAAATACAGAAAGATTGTGATGTCCAAGATCCAAGCTGATAAGTGTCAAGCCAGGATTTGAAACTAGACCATCTGGCTCCAGAGTCTGCATATTTATCCATTGTATAATTAAAACAGATGGGGCGCCTGGGTGGCTCAGTTGGTTAAGCGACTGCCTTCGGCTCAGGTCATGATCCTGGAGTCCTGGGATCGAGTCCCGCATCGGGATCCTGGCTCGGCGGGGAGCCTGCTTCTCCCTCTGACTCTATCCCCTCTCATGCTGTCTCTCTCTCTCTCTCTCTCTCTCTCAAATAAATAAATAAATAAAGTCTTTAAAAAAAAAATTTAAAACAGATGCTAGCACAGAGCATGCAGAGGCTCAAGGCAGAACTAAAACCATGGGGAGGAACTAAACAAGAGAGAACAGGCTAGAACCAGGACAATCTTTCTACAGGATAGGAAACCTATGAGAAAAAAAAAAAAAAAATACTCCACCCAACAGCATAGGCAAATGAGGAAATAATTTCAATCTAGATCTCAGGTTAGAGAAAAAAAGTATCCCTTGAGTAAAACCCCAAGGCTGAACCACTCTTGGATATATTTCTGAATTTAAAAATATATATCTATTTTATTTTTTGTCATAGACATATACAAATAGGCAAACAAAACCTATTAGAGATGCCAGAAAGAGACCACATATACATGGGAACTGGATATATGGCACGGATCACATTAAGAATATCAGAAGAAAAGGGATAAAATAGGCAATGAATTCTGGTAGGCATATTTGATTATTCATAAGAAAAAATAAGATAAATTTAGATCTTTATCTCACACCATACCCAAAAATACATTCCAGATAGATCAAAAACACAAGTATAAAAATCAAGTCTTTCAAAAAATATAGAAAAATATTTTTATGAAATTTGATTAGGAAATTATTTCTTAGACATAGCATAAAAGGCACAAACCACAAAGAAAGGGATTGGGAAAACTGGAATGGTAGACTGCACCCCTGTGAAAATATTTGCTGCCCCTCCCTACCAGATTCAACTATGCGAGATGATATACCTTCACCCCATGTCACTTGCTTTTGCCAATGAAATGAGGGTATAGTGATATGTGCCACTTGCAAAGAGAAGCTTAAGAGACTTCTTGTGGGTCTGCAGACTCTCTTTTCTCTCTGCTGTAAGAACAGCCATGTCCAAGATAGGAGCCAAAGTGAAGATATGAGTGAGAAATAAACTTTTGTTGCAGTAAACCCTGAGATTTGGGAGTTTTGTTATCACAGCAAGCTGACTGAAACACTTAGCCACATTCAAATATAAAAACTCTGTGTATATATATACATATGTATATATGTATATATGTAAATGTGTGTGTGTATATATACACATATGTAAAGGATACCGTAAGCTAAAGATTAGGTATCGATGTTTTCAATGTATATAATCAACAAAGAAATTAGTATGGAAAACATAAAGAATATCTACAAATCAATAAGAAAAAAAACAACTCAAGGGGAAAATGGGCAAAGAATATGAATAGCTATCTTGCAAAAATAAAAAACTAAGTGGTCTATAAATATACTAAAATAAACCCAACCCAACCTCATGAAAAAAAGAGATCTATATATATGTACCTACCTATAGCAATTAACTTTGGGGAGAAAGGAAATGAGATAAGTTGTGAGGGTTCACTGTATCTGTAATATGTATTTTTTTAACTGTTTTTAAAACAAATTTGGTAAAAAAATGTTGACATTTGTTAAATCAGGTGGTGAGAAGTAACAATGTTGAGTTTTCTTGAAGCCTGTGATCCTGGAAAACAGTGATGGTTGAAGAAATCTCCCTGCCCACACTTTCGTGTTCAGGGAAAATGGCTTACTGCAAAGAACCACTGGTCTCCATGTATACAGATAAGACTCTCAGATGCCACCTTGTTTATCTTAGATATGGCCAGATACAGATCTTCCAAATTGCCATTCTTTGCGTCATAAATGCTTAGCTGAACTGCTTGTCCCAACTGAACAGTGAGAACATGCATGTTGATCAAACTGAAGTTAAGCCTCTCTCCTAGTCCCAGGTCCCTGAACTTCAGCTAGCAGATAACTCTTTCTTCACACACCCTCAGAACAGACTAGCCTCAGGGTAGAATGTTCTCTAATCTACTATGCAGTTTTGCTAGTCTTTCATCCCACTTCCCCACACCTTTCTACAAAACAAAGTCCCTTACTAATTCTTGAGATGCCTGCAGATCTTATGGTCAAAACATTCTCTCTATTGCAATAGTTCCTTTCCCTATCTTGCAATAATCCTCTTACACAAAGCCTCTCCTTACTAATTTTGGATTTGTTTTTTATTTGACCATCCAGATACATGTACTTTTTTTTTGCATTTTGAATATTTCATGATACAAAGTAGATTTCTGGAGAACTTTTTGTATTTTGAATATTTCATCATACAAAATAGATTTTGAAAAACCCTTGTTAAATAGAAAAAATAGTTGACTAAAAAGTTGAAACAATTATTTTTCAAAATGTGTTGACAAAAACAGCAACAGCAGGTGTAGGATTAAGAATTCCTGATTGACCGGGCACCTGGGTGGCTCAGTTGGTTAAGCGACTGCCTTCGGCTCAGGTCATGATCCTGGAGTCCCAGGATCGAGTCCCGCATCAGGCTCCCTGCTCGGCAGGGAGTCTGCTTCTCCCTCTGACCCTCCTCCCTCTCATGCTCTCTGTCTCTCATTCTCTCTCTCTCAAATAAATAAATAAATAAATAAATCTTTAAAAAAAAAAAAAAAGAATTCCTGATTGACCACACTTGTCAGGGAACTCATGAAATACCAATGAAGGAAGAGAGAATGTTAAATCTGGGGAAGAAAAGATTCAGAGAACAGAGCACCTGTCTTCTGATATATGAAGGGTTGTTATGTGGAAAATGGAATAGGAAGTTCCTGTGTGTTGCCATTAAGTAGAACTGTGATTAAAAAAAAAAACAAACCAGTAGATGTGTGATTGGTAAACAAAAGTTTCAGGAAGACTTCAGCACAATCTAATAAAGAACTGTCTAATAGAGATGTCCAAGGGTGGAATGGGTTACCTTGCAATTCATGAGCACTTCACCAGTGTCCAGACATGATCTGTATGAACACTTAGAACACAAGTATTGAATGGTTGTTGGAACCATGTAACCAGACAGCTTCTGGATCCTATGATTCTGTCCACTGGACAGAGAACACCTGAGTGAACTTTATTTTAAGAACCAGGCCATCACTTATTGCCAAGATTTTCCAATTGCCAATAATTTCCAGTCTCATTAAACTCAGGTAGCAGAAAGAAGGGAACGGATACCTTCCATAAGGAGATATATGCTTTAAGAATTTTTTTTAAAAGAGAAGGAGGGTGCCTGTGTGGCTCAGTCATTAAGCACCTGCCCTGAGCTCAGGTCATGATCCCAAGGTCCTGGGATCTAGCTCCGCATCCGGCTCCCTGCTCAGCGGGAAGCCTGCTTCTCCCTCTCCCACTCCCCCTACTTGTGTTCCGTCTCTCTCTGTCAAGTAATTAAATAAAATCTTTTAAAAATAAATAAATAAATAAAAGAGGAGGAGCAAAATCAAAACAATCAATAAGCAAATCATTTTTTTTAAGATTTATTGATTTATTTAAGACAGAGAAAGAGACAGAGACAGAGACAGAGAGAGACAGAGAGGCAGGGGGAGAGGGAGAAGCAGATTCCCCACAGAACTGGGAGCCCAATGTGGGGCTCGATCCCAGGACCTGGAGATCATGACCTGAGCCGAAGGCAGACACTTAACCATCTGAGCCACCCAGGTGCCCCAAAAGAAATCATTCTTTCATCAGAATGGGCACATAGAAAGAAACAAAAATAATTCTTAACTCCCAAACACCAGATATAGCTATGCTTCTGTGTTTAATAGTACTGCATCCATCTTAAAGCTTTTGTAAGACTAAGAAAACTGTAAAAAAACATGAACTCTCCACCAAATTATGTGATGACTGAATATTAGATAGGGCAATGAGAGGCTTTTTCTGAAAAAGTCATAACAGGAAATTGAATGACTGTATCAATCAATCCAATATAATCTAGACAATACAAGGTCCTGGAATAGCAAAAGAAAATAATATCTGATTTAAGAGTTAAGCAACTCTTTTAGACAAAGAAAAAAAAACTGTTTTGCAGATTTTTCTGTCAATTACTTTCATATTCCAGCCTCCATGACCATGAAAGCCACAAAAGGGGTATAATTATATTTCACAGAAGCTGTTCTTATTTTAAATCTACCCCTAATATAAAGCAGCCAACAGAGGAAATTATATTTAATAAGACATCTGGCTTCTAAATGAAGATGCATCCTATTTTTATTCTAAAACAATTTTAATTTGGTTTGTAATTGAAATACAAAATTGATGTCATTTGGAGTTTCCTGTCCAAGAGAATTATATTTACAAAGAAAATATCAGAATATTTTCATGGTGCAAGATTATGCTTTTATGACAAGTCTGAATAGATATTTTGACATTAACATCTTCTAGGAGAATTTAACTTCTTTTTATTCATGAGATTATGTTTGCTTTCACTAAAATGAATAACATAGGATATTTGCTTTACCTTATGATGTCTTTTTATTTTAATATTTATCTATTTCCTAATCTTTTTAATCTATTGTTTTCTCCAAAGTTAATGTTTTTACTTATACCTCCTTCTGTTAAATAAAATTTCTTCACCTGTTTGCATTTCATCCCCCCTATTTTTCTCCTCCTTTCCTTTTCTCTTATCTGTCTCTTGTTCCTTCTTTATTCTATCTTTGCAGCCAAAAGAATTCATAACTGTGTGGTACCAAGGGAAAGAACTAAATGTTAGTGGAACGAGTTACTTTGCATACAGAAAATCCTCCTTTAAGGAAAGACCAAAAGAGATTTTTAAAAAAATTTATCATAGAAGATAGTTAAAAGGTGAAGTGAAAAAATAATAAAAAGAATGCCAAAATAAACCAAAGTGAAAGTTGCTATTCAAAATCTAGCAAATAAGATTAGTGACTGTTACATTTACCAAAACAAAGCAAGTTATAAGTTCTATTTTTACTAAAATACTTACTGATGCTAATTAAAAATTAAAATATTTAGTGCTTACAGTACAGATGAAATGAAAATTTGATACTATAGGGAAATTATCATTAAGAAAAAGTTATTTCAGGGAGACTAGGTGGCTCAGATGATTAGGCGTCTGCCTCGGGCTGAGGTCATGATCCCGGGGTCCTGGGATCAAGTCCTGCATCAGGCTCCCTGCTCCTTCGGGAGCCTGCTTCTCCCTCTGCCTCTCTCTCTCTCTCTCTGTCTCTCATGAATAGGTAGATAAAATCTTTTGAAAAAAAGAAAAAGTTATTTCATAAGTGTCCAACTGATCTATTCTTAGAAAATAAGAGATTAACCCATGAAAACTGAATCGAGTGAAAGCCTATACCCAAAGCAATCTCTTCTCAAAATAACTGGCCTCTTAATGTCTTCTTCAAATTATACATAGTTATTCCTGAGTTTAACTGAAAAACAACAATACATTTACAATTTAAAATAAAGTTGATTATATGAAAAAGGTTGTTCCCCCAAAATATAAGACACTTTACCACATCATTCTTGTTATCATATATGCCATAATACAAATTTCGTGAAGATCCAATAGAGTATATTTGTTAGCATGCTGAAATGCAGCTGGCTCAATTAAAATGCCTGAATGATGCTTTTTGCCTGCAGCAGAAATTGTTATATAATTACCACAACGCATCTGCTATATTTTTAATTTTTTTTAACAAAGATGAACCCAGGTGATTTCTGGATAACTCTCTAATATGAATGAAGAAGGATAATTGTAGACTAAAAATGTAAATAAAAGATGTGGAACTCAGAGTAATTCAAGAATTTTGCCTTTGAATGAAATTATTCAATTGCTTTTCAAGAGTTTAGGGATGGGGCGCCTGGGTGGCTCAGTTGTCAAGCGTCTGCCTTCGGCTCAGGTCATGATCCCAGGTGTCCTGGGATCAAGCCCCGCATTGGGCTCCCTGCTTGGCGGGAGCCTGCTTCTCCCTCTCCCACTCCCCTGCTTGTGTTCCCTCTCTCGCTGTGTCTCTGTCAAATAAATAAATAAAATCTTAAAAAAAAAAAAGTTTAGGGATTTTGTGGTAGTTATTGAGAACATTTCATAGCAATATCCATCAAAAATAAACCAATTATAATAAACAATGTCATAATAAACTTACTGTATGTATCAAATCGAGTACAGGAAAATCAAATTAAGTTCAGGAAGACTCAAAATTGAGTACAGGAAGCTGAAGTACATTATATATCAAATTCTAATTTCAGCTGTTTTTAATCTTTAAATTGATGAACGTTCCAAGTTAAAGAGGTTTCCTTTTTAGAAAAATAGAACTCTGAGAAGTATACAAACTTATCTTGATAATAGTTTACTTTAGTTCGTTTAAATACTTTTTTTCCAGTAGGCTAATATTATGTCTTCTACAGTCTTATTTTCCCACAATGTTTTTAATCTAATAAAAACAACTCTAAATGGTATTTATGGATCTTGTTAAGAAACCTTCAAATACAATGGCTTAACCGGTTTATTCAATTATCCATTTGTGACCATCTGAGAGGAGTGGTTTGGCATTTTACTTATACAATGAGGTAAAAAAAAAAAAATTACAGACTACAAAGAACAGATAAAATTGCAAACTGGAATACAAGGTTAAATTCAGAAATGTGTAAAACATTATATACATAACTACATAGGGAGAAAATATTCCCTGGCATTTTTCAGAGGAAATAATGTCATTTCTGATTCACTTATATTTGGCAATGGAAATACTGTTTCTTTAGATGTTCTGTCTAGGACCTATGAAAACTTTGAAGTCCTTCTAAAATGTTTTGCTTAGAAATAGTGGCCTTGGGTGCCTGGGTGGCTCAGTCGTTAAGCGTCTGCCTTCGGCTTAGGTCATGATCCCAGGGTCCTGGGATCGAGTCCCACATCGGGCTTCCTGCTCAGTGGGAAGCCTGCTTCTCCCTCTCCCACTTCCCCTGCTTGTGTTCCTGCTCTCGCTGTCTCTCTCTCTGTCAAATAAATAAGTAAAATCTTTAAAAAAAAAAAAAAAAAAGAAATAGTGGCCTTAACATCAGGGAAATCCAAATCAAAACCTCAATGAGATACCACCTCACACAGGCAGAATGGCTAAAATTAACAAATCAGGAAATGACAGATGTTGGCGGGGATGCAGAGAAGGGGGAACCCTCCTACACTGTTGGTGGGAATGCAAGCTGGTGCAACCACTCAGGAAAACAGTATGGAAGTTCCTCAAAAAGTTGAAAATAGAGCTACCATATGATCCAGCAATTGCACTACTGGGTATTTACCCCAAAGATACAAAAGTAGGGATCTGAAGGGGTACATGCACCCCGATTTTATAGCAGTAATGTCCACAATAGCCAAACTGTGGAAAGAGCCAAGATGTCCATCAACAGATGAATGGATAAAGAAGATGTGGTATATATATATACAATGGAATATTATGCAGCCATCAAAAGGAATGAGATCTTGCCATTTGCAACGACGTGGATGGAACTGGAGGGTGTTATGCTGAGCGAAATAAGTCAATCAGAGAAAGGCATGTATCATATGACCTCACTGATATGAGGAATTCTTACTCTCAGGAAACAAACTGAGGGTTGCTGGAGTGGGGGGTGAGGTGGAAGGGATGGGGTGGCTGGGTGATAGACACTGGGGAGGGTATGTGCTATGGTGAGTGCTGTGAATTGTGCAAGACTGTTGAATCACAGATCTGTACCTCTGAAACAAATAATGGAATACATGTTAAGAAAAAAAAAAAGAAGATAGCAGGAGGGGAAGAATGAAGGGGGGATATCGGAGGGGGAGATAAACCATGAGAGATGATGGACTCTGAGAAACAAACTGAGGGTTCTAGAGGGGAGGGGGGTGGGAGGATGGGTTAGCCTGGTGACGGGTATTAAAGAGGGCCCGTTCTGCATGGAGCACTGGGTGTTATGCACGAACAATGAATCATGGAACACTACACCAAAAACTAATGATGTAATGTATGGTGATTAACATAACAATAAAAATTTTTAAAAAAGAAATAGTGGCCTTAAAATATGTTGAAACCACAAGAATTGTATTTCTATTTGGAAGGAGTCAAAACTGCCCATATTTCAACAGATATCTCATAATAGCCATGTAGATGTTACCTTAGAACAACAGAATTGAGTTTTACAAAAAGAGGAAATGACTTTTACAAAAACTGTGTAAGTTTTCTTAATTGTCAAGAATTCTACTCAAACTGAATACATATAGAGATTTTTTTTATTTAAAAAGAAAAAACTATCAGAAGTATTTCAAAGGACTCAAAGGCAGAAAGTACGGTCAGACTTCCACAGCTGAGTCTTAGAAATTGGAATGAGATCAAAAAATAGTCTTTCTTCCTCCACTCCCAGCCTAGTTTCTGCTCCTTCACTCTCATGACCCAAACACAGCCATGCCTCCCAGCCCTAGAAAATTTATCAATTCATCTGCATTTCTGTGTCCAAATTACAAACCCTCATTAGAGAGAATCTAAACTGGTTCAATCGAGGCAATGCTCTGGTTCTCCCTGTTCTGATGTCTGCCCCTGGCCCACTAGCTGAGGTCAGTGAGGGGCAGGGATTTGTAATATAACTGCCAGCACTGCCCTTTCCCTCTAGAAAGGAAAAACTCCCAGAGAAGTGAGGTAATTTGGGCAACCAGTAATGCTATCTTCCAGAAATAAATGCTATTAACAATTCAGTCTGGGTGCGACTGGGTGGCTCAATTGGTTGAGCGTCTGACTCTTAACTTTGGCTCAAGTCATGATCTCAGGATCTCAGGAGGGCAGTCTGTAGCAGAGATTAAACAGTGTTAACATGGCTTGCATATACATTAATCAAGACCTCCCGAGACCAAATCCACAATGTTACAATTAATATACTGTTTTGAAAAATAAAGCACTTAATTTACTTATTATTATATAATGAAATGAAACCCAAGTGAAATAAATTGGAGTTATTATGAATGAGAACTCAGCAGTTGTCCTTCAAAACATCCATATGTCCAACATGATTCAGCAAGTTCCATTACCTATTGTCTGTACCAGAATACACTGAGAATATTTCTTGCACCAAATATCATACTGACCATGAAAATATGTCTCTTCTACCTTCATCATCACCCTTGACCATCTCACCCCACTACACCCCAGTTTAATTCACAAAACTAGAAAGTGTGCCAAGGACAAAGTATTGACTAATACAGTACCTGACACAAAGTGAGCATTCCAAAGAAGCTTGAGTGAACACATAAATGAAGTTATAAATAAATGACTGAACACATTGTGACAGCTCTTCAGGAGTCTTTTGTAAATACCCCCCTTCCACCCTGGTACAAGATGAAGAAAACGAACATTTGAAAATAAAGGTGATAAAACTTGGAGCCAATCCAATCACCATAATCCCTTCCCAAATTCAACTGGTCAAAAACAGCTTTGAAGCTACAGAATTGTTACTATGAAAGTTGTTAAAGTGGGGGAGTAGAAAACTTTCCCACTGTTATTCCCACCTCTATACTTCTACAACTTGCAGCCATCATTCCTCTTATTTACCCCCTACTTAGTCTCCATTAAAAATATTTGGTGAGGTTCTTGTCCATTATTTGAGTGTTGACCCCAGCTGTGACACATAATAAACCTTCCGGATGTTTCTCTCCCAGAGTGAGTTAAGTGCTTAAGGAGGCTTATTTGTTCTCAAGGCTGAGCAACCACTTAAGTCCATTACAATGGAAAGAGAGGTTTAAAGGCAAGTATGAACTGCTAGAAACAGATGCCTAAGATAACAGAGTTGTCTTAACAATTTTAAGAGGGCAAAAAATTCAAATTAGCCCCATGAAACCATCTGTTGAAAACCACCAACCTGACAAGTTCACCTCTGGACTGCTTGATTCTCTACGTTTTTGGCACTTTTGAGTTATTTTCTTTAGTAATTCTACATGAAAAGCCACAGAAAAGAACAAAGAGTAATGAAAGAGAAGGGGGAAATACTGCAGTTTATTAGAAATCAAACTTCTCCAAAAATTTAAAATTTATTTCACAATACAATTAAGCATAATATTTCAGGGAGAGGATTCATTCTAAGTGATGTAATGCTGGCCTTGTTTATTCACAAAAATTCTGACTAGCTTAAAAATAAATTATAACGAGTATTAAGGAGGGCACTTGTGATGAGCTCTGGGTGTTATTTTAAGTGCTGAATCACTAAATTCTACACCTGAAACTAATATTACACTGTATGTTAACTAGAATTTAAATAAACACTTGGAAAAAGGGGGGCGCCTGGGCGGCTCAGTTGGTTAAATGTTTACCTTCGGCTCAGGTCATGATCCCAGGTCCTGGAATAGAGTCCTGTTTCGCGCTCCCTGCTTAGCAGGGAGTCTGCTTCTCCTTCTGCTCCTCACCCTGCTCTCGTGCTCTCTCTCTCTCAAATAAATAAATAAATAAAATATTTTTTAAAAATTAAAAACTTGGAAAGAGGGAAAAATTTTTAAATAAATTATAAAATAGACATTATTTTTGCTGAATTTTACACTCCTGCCTAATAGACTTACAGGGAGATAGGACAGATGAACATTGTTTTATAACTCTTAAATTCTCTCCTGTGCCTAACATAGTGGTATGTGATTGTGAATTGTTAAGCTGAAATTTTATGATACCCAAAGCTTAGTGCTAAGATTTCATTTCAAACAACAGACCAAGAAAATAAATCCTACTTGCAGAAGACAATGCTATATTAAATCAATGTCCAGGAAAAAAAAAAAAAAAGACTGATGAATCACTGACCTCTACCTCTGAAACCAATAATACATCGTATGTTAATTAATTAATTTTAAATAAAAATTTTTTAAAAAGTCAACATCCTAAATACTACACTCCTCTTTTCCTTTACTTTTTTTACCCTCATTTCTACTTATTGAGAGCAAGAGAGGGTGACAGGGAGAGGGAGAGACAGAGAGAAAGCTCCTGCCATCGTAAAAGACCATGTTTTATTCTAACAATGAGAAACTATTACCTATTGACTCTCCTCTTTCAATAAGCACTGTTTTGACAAAATGATCTGAAGCATCTACAAATTACAAAGCACTAACTCAGTTAACTTTGGGACTAAATCATAGCAGACTTTTTAACTCCTTACCATTAAATCTGCTCATCCTGCCAAAATGTGTTGTTGAAATTTTACATATGGAGCCCAAGAGAATAAGGTACAGTGTTCTAGCACTCTTGGTTATGTCTGGGATAACAGCCTAATGAAAGATGGAAGTATGAAAACTAAAATAAAATAAATTCTTGCCACCTAACAGAGATTTGAGTTTATTCAATTTCTTGTTCACCTGATACTTTTCACATTTTTTGTGGCAGGTATGACATGTTCAGCTTTCCAAAGAGCTACTTCTTAGATTCGGATAGTGCAAGAAAGAATTCTAGCTGTTACAGCAGGGGTTAAAATGTGCAAATGCCTGCAGCAATTCACTCTCTGACTAAGCTGTCAAAACATTTAAATTGTGTCCCTGTCGGTCCTCCCTTCCTCCTCCACCCTCTCCCTGCAGGGGCTCCCAGCACTGAATCTTTGTCAAAAGAGAAGACACAGTCAGATTAGGAAACTACACATTTCTAAAAGATTGCCACATTTTTGGGTTGCTTGTCATGTTTATTTCTTTATGTCATTTTTGTATAATCCTTGCTGATTCTTTTTAGTTTGATTTAGTGGAAATGTCCATATTTTAGGTTAGTTAACAACTTAACAAAAGACATTACGTTTGGTTAGTGATTGTGCTTAAAAAAATTTTCAAATAACTGGAGACTCACTGTCTCTGAACCATGAGGAAAATAAGCACTTTGCAGAATCACTTTATAAGTACTTCCAACTGGTAAGTGAGACTGTAGAATAAACTGTAGCAGAGAGACTTCACTAAACATGTTGCTGAAATACTGAAATGTGTGCAGGGGAACAAAGAGTAACACAAAGAATGCTGAGCCACAAAGCATCACCTTAAAATTATAAATAATTAAATAAATATTATTAAAACAGAATATATTATATAATAAACACATCAGGCAAAAAATATTAAAATGTTAGAAAATATTTATTATTAAGCACCTGCCAAGAACCAGGCTCTACTATGCCTCTGATTATTGCATTTAGTCTTCACATATCTGGCATTCACTGAGTGCCTACACCGTGCTAAGTCCTGGAATACCAAATGAAAGACACAATCTTTGTCCCTCCAGTAGCTCACAGTCTAGGGAGGGGAAAATGACCAATAAACAGTTGTGAAATGCACACTTACAAAGGAATCTAAGAAAGGACGTCCAGCCATGATTGGAGGAGTTGGAGATATTCACCAAATACCCGCTTTGTAAAAAAAAAAAAAGGTGGAGGGGGTGAGAGGTGGGGAATCCCAGCCTTAAAGAATGAGAGCCAGAAGATAAAAGGCGTGGGTGGGAACTAGAGAAAGAGGGAAGCTTTTTCAGGCCAAGGAAGCAGCACTACAAAGGCAGAGGATTACGAGAAAGCAATGCACATTTGGGGGAGCTGCAAGTGATTATTATTAAAGCTCAGGCTGGAAGATGAGGGGAGGAGGCATTAATGCAAGGCTTGGTGTGCCATGCTAAAGAGTGTGGGCTTTTCCCTGGAGGCAGAGGGAGAACAACGTGATTTTTAAGCAGAGTAGCTAAGTAACTGTATTTTTAATCTAGAAATAATGATAATCATAGATATCCTTTACTGAGTGCTCTTGTGTGCCATTCATTTTATACTACTCATTCTTTTTTTTTAAGTAGGCTCCACACCCAATGTGGAGCTTGAACTCACAACCCTAAGATCAAGAGTCACATGCTCTACGGACAGATCCAGCCAGGCGCCCCTATGTTATTCATTCTTATTTAACTCTCTTTACCATGTTATAAGTAGGTATTATATCCTCATTTTATAGATAACTGATGCTCAAAAACTTTAAGGAACTTGCCCAAGTTTATCTAGCAGCTAAGGAAAGAGGCTTAATTTCACAATATTCTCACTTTCCCACCCTAGCTCTCAAAATAACTATTGTCATGTGGTTAGAAGCAGGTGTTTTGGAAGCCAACTGACTGGGCTTGAATTCCCTGCCACTTTACTTTCTCTGTGACTGTACAGCTTGTGCCTCATTTCATCATCCATAAAATGGGTGTAATAAAATCCACCCAAAGGATAAATGAAGATAAATAAGGTGGTGCACAAAGCAGTTAGCACAAAGCCTAGCCCATAATGTAATGCTAACCATCAGTAGAGTGTGGTACTAGACTAGCCGCTGTGCTTAAGTATGTTTTATACATCCACGTAAATCTTTATAAGAACCAGACAAGGTGGGCATTATCTTCATTTTATAGATAAAAAAAAAAACAAAAAAACCTGAAACTTAGTTAAATTCAGTCACTTGCAAAAAAGTCACATAACTAAATGGCACAGCTGATTCTGCCCTAAAGCCTATACTTTTTTTCATAATGCAGAATATAGTGTACCAGAAACAGTCTCTTGTGCACTATACAGGATAAATTAAAGAGATAAGATAGGAGGCAGGGGGTAGAATATTTAAGAGGCTTTTGTATAAATCTAAGAGAAATATGTCAAGAGTCTGAATTAAGTTAGTGGTTATGTGGAGTAAAATAAGTCAGTTAAGAGATATCGACCAGATTAAATGAGTAAGACTGGGATGGCAGATTGAATGTTGAGAAGTAAGGGAGAGAGCTAAGGAGGGCTTTCTGGTTTTTGGTTTGGGTCACTGGGCAGATGATAGCCCTGAGATAAAAAGCAGAATGGGAAAATTGGAATTGGAAATGTCTTGGATAATTTTTATTGACTGAATGAACAAATAAATAATTTCAATTTGGAATATATTAAGTTCACTTACATTCAACATCTAAAAAAGATAAACAGTAGTCTAGCAAATACTGGACAGAATTCTGTACTAAAGAAAAAGGGAATATAAATAGGTAGTCTAAATCACTGCATGTGTAAATAGCATTTCTAGAGAGACTAAAATAAAAACAGAAGAGGATCAATGATAGAAATTTGGAATTAGGGAAGAACCTTTTTTCCACTAGACTCAAATTAATATGTGGAGGAATTCCACTTGAGTAGTGTTCTTGGCCTATTTCTCCACTTGTTACATCCTACAGGGTGAGCTGTAGGGAAGGAACTGAGGACGTAGCCTCTTTCTCTCTTTGACTATCAGCCTCTCTTCGGGTCATTCATTGTCCCCGCTCCCCAATGTCTCAAACTGTGACTAGGAGAGGGGGTTTAATTCTACTGCTAAGTATTTCATAGCCCATTGTAAATACCCATTCAAAGACACATTTTATAATTAGATTTATCAGCAATGAAGGTGGGTCTTTATCTCCATGTTTTATTCCTCAACTGATTTTAAACTTAGGAGATGAAGAAAGAAGTCCACTTTGTGGACTCTCTAAAACCCACATAGCTGGGAAACCCAAAACTAAAGCAGCAAGAAAAAAAGGAGTCCATGAGGAAGGAAAAGAATGTACAGTAAGAAATATAGGAAGAAAACCAGGAGAGAATATTGTTACCAAAATCAAAGGAGGAAGAATCTTTTTTTTTTTTAAGATTTTATTTATTTATTTGACAAAGAGAGATAGCGAGAGCAGGAACACAAGCAGGGGGAGTGGGAGAGGGAGAAGCAGGTTTCCCGCTGAGCAGGGAGCCCAATGCGGGGCTCGATCCCAGGACCCTGAGATCATGACCTGAGCCGAAGACAGACGCTTAACAACTGAGCCACCCAGGTGCCCCAAAAGGAGGAAGAATCTTAAACAAAAAAGTGGAATGGCCAATAGTGTCAAGTGCTATTAAGGGAGTATAAGATCCAAAACTAGTCTACTAGACCTGGTCATTGAGAACAGGTTCAAGGGAATGACAGAAACAGAAATATCATAATATACAGAATATAGTAGATAGATTACAGTGATGGTCCCAATTTTTTATGCTTCCTTATATTCCTGCCCTCTAGTAGGGCCCCCTCCCCAAACTGATAGTTGGCCTGGCCATGTGACTTGCTTTGCCCATCGCGACATTAGGAAATATGAAGTAAGCAGAGGCTTCAAAAAGTGCTTTCATGTTTCAGCTTTCCATCTTGAACCCTTCCCAACACAGGAACGTTGCCAGGTTAGCTGTCTAGAAGGATGTGAAACACTCCTTGTGGAGTCAAGTTGACTGCCCCAGCCAAGGCCATCCTAGACTAGCTAGCCCTCAGGCAACGCAAAAGCTGACCACCAACACTTGAGCAAGCTCAGTCAAGATCAGCCAAATCCAACCCACCCATAGCCTCATGAAGAATAATAAATGCTTGCCACCTCAAGCTACTAAATTTTGTCATGGTTTATTAATAATAACAGCTAACCAGTATAGAGTAAGGTACAAACAAGCAAGCTATAGTAGGTTGTTGTAACAACCTTATCTCAGAAACTCAACCAGCCTAATTATCCTGTTTTTATTTCTGAGTCTCTTTAATTTCTTATATTTATAATATAACTCCCCCAAACCAGTCTCTCCTCATAAATCATCATAGACTGCTTTCTAGTTTCTCAAGCCAGCATTTCTTCCCCCTATTTCAGATTCTGACTATGGACAATCCTTTGACTTTTTTCAACCTAGACTAAAAAGGACATTTACAGTCTGGACCCTATCTCTGCCGCCACCCAAACTCTTCACTAGAAGATTATATCAGAATATAAAAAACAAAAATCAAAAGAAAACAACAGCTCTTCAACAGAGGTAATAGGGAAAATAGAGAGGCATGAGAGAGGACACAGATATGTTTGGTCCTGAGGGGGAAAGAGGAGGGGGACTGGGTAGACAGCATCAAACTTACTAGCATATGGGATGATTAGTACCTAGCTTCTAGGAAAATTCATTCATAGAAGGAGGTAATAGAGCAAGTTGCTCAAGGAAAATGGGCCAGGTCTGAAATAATGTTTGAGCAGCAGCAGTAGAAAGATAATTGCCCAGAAACACAGAAACATCAGTAAGTGGGCTACTGCTACTGGAGATGATGAATCTACAGTAGAACAATCCACATATAGGTGTGACTTACAGCAGCATTGCCCTATAGGTGGTTAACTAACACCGTGCTGCAGTTGGGAAAAGTGAACAGTGCAGGACTGTTGGCAAAGTATTTGATGGTATTGGTGCAAATTACTGAGATGATAGTCCTTAGAGCATTTTGTTTCCTTGCCAGGAATCATCATTCCCCTATTACACCACCTCCCCATCTCATCCTTTCTTCCTCTTCTTCCAGTTAACTCTTAGCATTCTATTAGATCCCAGCATAAATATCATTTTACTGGAGATACCTTCCCTGAACACACCAAATAGGCTAATCCTCTTCTCTTATACTTTCTTAAAAAAAAAAAAAGGTTTGATTTATTTGAGAGAGAGAGAGAGCGAGAGTGAGCATGAGCGGGGGGGAGGGGCAGAGGGAGAAGCAGACTCCCTGCTGAGCAGGGAGCTGACGTGGGCTTGGGCTCACTCTTGCTCTCTCTCTCACAAAAATAACTAAATAAATAATCTTAAAAAAAAAATATTCATTCAAACAAGAATTACATATGGATACAAAATCCAGGAGGAAGTTTGATAAGAAGCAGGATATATGCATAGCCCCAAAGTATTTCCCCACAGATTATTTAGTGGTTGAAAGAGGGAAATAGTAAATATACAGTGGAGAAACCAGAAAACACTTTGATTAGGTGATCAAATTAACATCACCAATAAGGGGAAGGCAAACATTGTACGCCACCAGTTGTGGTACCCTAAGAAGGACACATTGCTGATGTCATATGCATTTGGGGACTCATGATCTGAGTCCAGTCATCAGGCAACACCAGACAAACCCAAAGTAATGAACTTTCTATAAAGTAACTGTCTTGTATTCTTTGAAAATATCAGTATCATCAAAGATAAAGAAAAACTGAGGAAATCTTTCATAATTGGATACTAAAGAAATAAGGCAACAAATTGCAATATGTGATCCTGAACTGAATCCCATATTGGAAGGGAAAAAGTGCTGTAAGAGACATTATGAGGGCAATTGAAAAATTGGATTATGAACTGTAGACTGGGTAAAAATACTGTTTCAATGTTAAATTTCCTGAATTTGACAACTGTACTATGGTAATGTAAGAGAACATAATTTTTCTTAGGAAATACATAATAAAATACTAAGAGGTCAAAGGGAATGACATTACAACCTACTCACAAATGGTTTATAAAAATAAATTTAAATGACATATATTTGGAAAGAATGAGAGACAATATAATAAAGCAAACATGGCAAAGTGTTCAAAATGGCTAAATCTGGATAGAGTATCTGGGAGCCTTCTATTATTATTTCAACCTTTTCATATGTTTGAAAGAATTTCAAAATAAAACTTAAAATCAAACAAAGGTACCGCTCTGGTGGGGGATATTGATAATAGGAAGGCTTTGCCTCTGTGAGGGCAAGGGGCACATAGGAAATCTCTGTAGTTTCTCCCCAGTTATGCTGTGAGCCGAAAACTGCTCTAAAAAAATATTCAATCTTAATTTTAAAAACATCAATGAACTAACACAAAAGACAAGAGAAGGACAGGAGTTCTGGGTGATGTAAAGTCCAAGACTTAATTTTAAGGTAGATTGCTCAATAGCCTAAGTGACAGATATCATTGTCCTCACTTTACTGAGAGGAAATTGGGATTCAAAGGCTTCAAGATCTGATGCTACCTAGCAAAGAGGAGATACGGCGCAGGTAAGGAGAGAATGAGCCAAGTTCTTCCCTCGGCTCCACTTGCCATCCTAATTCACTCCCTCGATAGATGAGCTCACTGTAGGAAAAGCAGCTCCCTCACACCATTTCACCACCTCCTCCCACATCTGAAATGATGCTCTGCTCAGATCACTAATTGTCTCATTAAGGTTCCTGCATGCACAATTCTGTAATATTGGCCACATACATTGTCCTTTTATTTTATTGACATAGCTGAAGAAAAAGAACCCATAGTAAGATGTCTACTCCTAGCACAATTTTCCCCAACAATAAGGGAAACGATACCTTTTCATCAATGTTTGGTTTCAGCTTTAATAAGTGTGGCTTCTGGTTTTCTCAAGCTCCTTGCATACAATTTTATGAATTGGGTAATACCCTGTAACCCAATTTTCCTAACAGGAGGGTAATACTAGATCTAGATTATTGGACTGAGTTGAAATACTATCTAGAGCTAAGTCTTGTGCAACATATAAAACTTTTTACAGGGCACGTGGGTGGCTCAGTTGGTTGAGCGTCTGTCTTCGTCTTGGGTCATGATCTCGGGGTCCTGGGATGGAGCTCCCTGCTCAGTGGGGAGTCTGCTTCTCCCTCTGCCCCACCCCCTCAACCCCACTCATGCTCCTTCTCTCTCTATCTCAAATAAATAAATAAAGTCTTAAAAAAAAAAACAAAAAACTATTCTTGCAATACATATCCCCTAATCACCCACAATTCTTTCCTATACTAGCTTTCCCCTTTCCCAGTAATTTCTGGTGTTAACTTTAGTTTCTGAGTCTCCCACATTTCTTTTTACTACACAGTGGCACTCAGACCAAGTTAGGGGCAGTCCCAAGAAGAGCTGTGAATTGGACACAGATTATCTTTACTGCCCTCCTTTCCCCCTCTCCACACTCCTGCAGTCTACACCCAGCCTAGAATCCTGTAGTAGATGGCAAAAAAATGGCATCAAATCCTTCCCCTCCCTGTAGCATTGTAGATCCTCCCATCAAAAGAGAGATTCTCTTTCCCTACACTTTAAATCTGAGTTGGGCCACATGACCTGCCAAATGGGACAGCAGCAAACACGAGGTACAAGCAGAGGCTTGAAGTGCTTGTACTTGTTCTCTTGCTGCACCCGGAAACCTGAAACCACCATTTCACAGGCCTGTTGTAACCTGCTAGAGGATAAGAGGCCATTGGAGAAGCAAGGTACCCTAGCCCACAGACAGCCAACTACCAGACACATAGGCGAGGCCATCTGGCACTAGCCAACCCCCAGCTGACGTACCAACTTATCTAGAAGCAACTAGAAACCATGAACTCATGAATAAGCCCATCTAAGACCAACAAGAAAACCACCAAGCTGATCCCTTACCGTAACCATCCCATACCTTTGTGTTTTAAGCCACTAAGCCTTGAAATAGTTGTTTATGCAGCAAAAGATAATTAATATAGACTTAAATACCTCCAAGTAGGTATTATTCTCACCCTGCCCTCCTGGTTACCCATCTTTATCCCACTGTCACCCACTACCCACCCAACAGCTGATCTTTTCTCCACCATCAAAACTCATTTTTTCCACGTTTTTACAACCTCAAAATCCTTGATTAAGCTGACAAACTAATACGAATTAATTCATTTATAAGTATGAAATAATCCTAATTAGTGTAATTAGAGTGTGATAAACAAGACAACATACATACACACCGAGTCCCCAAAAAAGGCCCCAAAATAAACCTCCCATTTCTTCTATCATTCTCCTGTACAACATTCTGACTAATACCAGAAAGGAAAGGATTTCTCCTTCCAAAGCAGCAACTTGAGAATTCATGGGCTTACCTCTTTTTTCTCCTTCCAAGAAATAAAAGTTAATTTTTATTATTTCCAGTAGAGATATACCCAAGTTATGAAATCATGGCTCTAACTTCTTATCTCCTTCCCTCTCATCAAATTCGAATGGTTTCCAAATGAGTTGATTAACCTTTCCCTACCAAAATCGACATATCTTGAGTAATTTCCAACTTACTCTCTGAACAGTTAAGCCCTTCAAATGCCCTTTTCTTGTTCCTCTGTCATAGTCAAACCCTCTACCTCCAATGTCAAGGTTTAACAAAACCCTCAAATAACAAGCCAGGTCTGATTTACATACTCCCAATATATTAGCAAGTCACAAAACATTCATTTAACCTACAAAACTTTCCTCCTGAGTAGTCTACCATTGTTCTTTCCTAACTACATTTTTATAATAAACAGCACATCTGCCTCTTCTTAAAACACATCCATTCATTTAGAAAACACTCAGTACTTGCCTTACAGAGAACCTCCTTTCTCCTGGTCTCATGATTCCATCCTGAAACAATAATACTCCTGGCCTCCCTCCCCATCTCCTCACTTACTCATCCCAAGGGAAAGAAAGTAAGTGTATATTATTGTGGGCTTTGGGAGAAAGAACTAAGCAAACTTGAGCCTCAGTTTTCGTATCTGCCAGTGTAGGGAGGGCATGTCTTAGTTGACTCTCTACTATGTTATAAGCATACTCTGTCTTCTTCTCTGCACTGAGAGCATCTCTCCTGTCACAGCCCCTCATCCCCTGAAAATGTAAGCTGTCTGGCTGCAATGGTGCTAAAACCACCAGAGACACTGACGGATGAGAGCCTCAGCAACTTAGCAGCCCCACGTCCCCTGACCTCACTTATTCCTAGTTGCAGCTTCTAAACCAGTGCCATTTCAAGGGACATCAACACAGCAGCCAAGTTCACTGGGGCTGGGGCTGCCACGGGGTGGCTGGCTCTGGGGCTGGAATTGGGACTGTGTTTGGGAGCCTCATCATTGGTTAGGCCAGGAATCCCTCTCTGAAGCAACAGCTCTTCTCCTATGCCATTCTGGGCTTTGCCTCTTGGAGGCCATGGGGCTCTTTTGTCTGCTGGTGGCCTTTCTCATACACTTCACCAGGTGAAGGAGCAGTCTCCACTTCTCATAGCTCTTTCTCCCATGTCTCGTCTGCCCTGTATGTTCCTTTTCACATACCTCCCCAGGCAGCCTGGGGAAAGTGGTTGGCTCAGGATTTGACAGAGGGAAGACGAATACTGTATTAATGGGGGCGGGGGGGCAGGGGGGATTGAGATTAAGCATAGTAGGCCAGGTTCTGCCCCTACAGAGAGAATCCTACTATTTTGAAGGGTTAAGTCCAATTAATGAGAGATTATATAAAAACAAAAAAAACAAAATAAATATCTTCCTGTTTTGATCTCCAGACCACCTGCTGAAAGGACAAACAGGGACTAGAAACTAGGCCAGCTTCTCGCATACCAAGTCAGCTCTTTGGCACATTTCTTCCAACTTTTCCACCCAGAAGCAGTCCCTCTTTATAATCATCTTCCAGGAGTGGGTGTTTTCTTCTAATTCTTATGCCCAAAGGAAGAGGAAGATGCTTTTTTCTAATCTGAACAATGACAGTTGATGTGCTAGCAGCAGCCTGTTGATTTTCAGCTATCTGAGTCCTCTATCTCTTACTTGATTCCCAGCTTAAGAAGGAAAGCAGTGTGTCACTTATTTAGCTCCTAAAATTCCAACACTACTATGCACCAGAAATTATGAGGGACGTTAGGGGGGCAAAGATGAGTAAGACAGAGACCCTGACTTCAAAATGCTGTCTAGATAAATTCCCTAGGTCCTCAAAATCACTGTTTATTTGTTTTTTGGTTAGTTTGTTTTTGTATAGAGAGAAAGACAAAGATTGCTCTCTAGAAATATCTACACTCTTGGCTCCCCTCTCAGAGTCCTGAAGGCTCTTCCAGGCATGGGTGGAATCATGTGGGCCCGGGGTTAGTATAGGGCACAGTGATTATTAGGATGATGGCACCGTGACTGGTGAAAACAGACACAAACATAGGATTCAAGTTCCTTAAAAGTAGGTGAACAACGAAGTTTACTTTACATATTGACAGCTACTCATGGCAGGAAAGAAGTGGCACAACCAAAGTGAAGGGCATATGCACCTGCCCAACAGAGGGACCCACATGGTTGATGACAGCGAAGTAGTTGCTTGGGGTAAGATTCTGCTGGTCCCTCTGAAAGTTCCCTCTTGTCATTGCCATGGAGCTTTGTTACATCCTCCCAAGCCACCCCCAAGTTCTAGAGACCCTGATTATGAATCTGTCTGCCCACCAGGGTTACTGCAATGCTGGTTTACGGAAGGCTGGGTGAATGAAAAGTCAGTGTCCCAATATAGCGTCTCCCAGCAGCTCCAGCTCAGGGCTGCCTAGGCCTACTCCTGCACTCAGTCCCGACCCCATAAGCAAAGGGATGAGAAAAGCTGGGAGATGGGCAGGGTACTAAGGCCAAAAATGACAGGAAAGCTGAGGTAGCCAGAAGCAACTTTCAAAGGGGAGTCGAATCCCAGAATCCGACCAGATAAAAGGGAGCCCAAACTACAATCTGGGAACAAATGAATGAGGGAAGGGAAATACCAGAAAGAAGAGAATCTTGAGCAACTACCCAGAATATGTAAAGACTACACAGAGAGCTTTTTAAGCTTGCTTTTTTATGCAAATACGTTGCTCTAGTATAAGGGGTTAAAATCAAGTGGACAAATAATAACTTATTCTGACATCCCTCATACATAAAACTCCTTTTTAAACTGCAGTTTTCAGGTGCTTTCATCTTAGAAGTAAGAGGTATTATAAGTATATTTCCTGAACCAAAAGCAAAACATGATTATATAGTCTGTCCACATTGTTTAAAATATCAAGCCACCTTGGAAAATTTGACCTCCAAGAGTAATTTTATTTTATTTTTTTTTTTAATTTTATTTATTTATTCATGAGAGACAGAGAGAGAGAGAGAGGCAGAGGGAGAAGCAGGCTCCCAAGGAGCAGGGAGCCCGATGCGGGACTTGATCCCAGGACCCCGAGATCATGACCTGAGCCGAAGGCAGACGCTTAACCATCTGAGCCACCCAGGCGCCCTCCAAGAGTAATTTTAAAGAGAGAGAGCACATACCTTTATTCAACACCTACCATATTCTCAACATTTTGTTAAGCACTTTGCACTAAGTATCTCATTAAATCATTACACAAAGATAAAAGAAAAAATTATTGTCACTTTCCAAATAAGAAAACTGAGGCCTACTGAAATTAAGTGACTTGCCAAAGTCATGTGCATGGTGGTATCAGAAGCTGAACCTGTGAAGTCTGGCTCCAAAGCCTACACACTGAACCACCGCCACTTCACCACAGAGCTAACGAGGGTAGAGGAAAATTTTTATTTGGCAAAGGGGAGAAGGACGAGTATTCTGCCCACAGAGGATGCCCAGGAATCACATACTAATCTAAGGAAGAGAAGGGGAGAAGGGAAAGAGTTGGCCACAGCTCCTGATGTTAAAAATGCTACTTTGTAGGGGCACCTGGGTGGCTCACATGATTAAGCATCTGCCTTTGGTCAGGTCATGATCTCAGGGTGCTGGGATTGAGTCCTGCATCAGGCTCCCTACCCAGCAGGGAGTCTGCTTCTCCCTCTCCCTCTGCCTTTCCCCCTACTTGTGTTCTCTCCGTCTCTCCCTCTCTCTCAAATGAATAAATAAAAGCTTTTTAAGGGCACCTGGGTGGCTCAGTCATTAAGCATCTGCCCTCGGCTCAGGTCACGATCCCAGATCCTGGGATCGAGCCCCGCATGGGGCTCCCTGCTCCGTGGGAAGCCTGCTTCTCCCTCTCTCACTGCCCCTGCTTGTGTTCCCTCTCTTGCTGTCTCTTTCTGTGAAATAAATAAAATCTTTAAAAAAAAAAAACTTTTTAAAAAAATTGCTGAGTCATATGGCAATTCTTTAAAAAAAAATGCTACTTTGTAAGTCCGCCCTCCCTGCGACTGAACACATGCTGGTGTTATAGGATCCCAATCCTTATCATGCCTTCTCAAGACCTTCTGTCAGGGTAATCTGCATGTACTCTCTCCAACTATTCTGTAATTGCACCCTGAATTTGCAGACGGAATTCTTACTTCTCTTACCCTCAGAAATAAACTCACATAACCACAACTTCGTGAACCAATTTTGTCAATTTCATATCTGAATGTTTAAATCAAATTTTGCCACTATTATTAAGAAAAAAAAAGAGGTACCTGCCATTAAGAAACCACTGTCTGCAAAAAATAAAATAACATACCCACTGGGAGATTATTTTGCTTTCTTTTTATTGTTAAGAATCCTTGCTGAGGGGCACCTGGGTGGCTCAATAGGTTAAGTGTCTGCCTTTGGCTTGGGTCATGATCCCAGGACTCTGGGATTGAGCCCCACATTGGGCTCCCTACTCAGTGGGGAGTCCGCTTGTCCCTCTCCCTCTGCCCCTCCCCCCGCTTATGCACGCTGTCTGTCAAATAAATAAATAAATTTATTTTAAATTAAAAAAAAAAGAATCCTTGCTGAAAAGGAAGTGGTTAGAGATCCAAATTAGAAGCTGGAGAGGACATTCACACTTAGTCACAGTCCCTAGCCACACTCTATGTGTAAGGTAAAAAATAGACCATTTCTCATCCGCTGTTAAGAAAAAATAAAAATACTTGTACATGCTTGAAAAATATAGATAAAATTATAAGGAATCAGCATAAACAACAACCTACGAAGAACTTTTTTAAGTCTAAGCATTAAAGTGACACAACTTCCCACTGAGAAATAAAAATAGATTATTAACTAATATGCTACATTATCTACATGCTTTAGTTCAGGGTCATTCTTGTCAGATAATAAAGCCTAAAGGGAAAGAATCCCTGTATCAAAGCCCTGTTCATTTTCCTCCTTTACTCCGACCCTGCCCAGAAGGAAGCCCATGGTTAGGAGACACCATTTTCTCATGCCTTTCTCTTCAGTATTAAGGGTCTACCTATGAATGGTGCTGAATGGTTTATAAAAATACAGTTTTATGGGTTGCCCTGCTTGGCTGGGAATTTTGAAATTGTTAAAAAAAAAATGGAGTGTGTATATATATTTTATATCCCTTCTACCTCTCTTCCTCTGATCCCCAAGAGGAGTAAGGTATGGTCTTGAGCTTGTCCTTCCTGAGACAGCCTGGCCATCTGCATGCTTTCTACTGGTGGCCTCTTGCTCTCTTTCTCTCTCCAGTTTCTCTGGCTTCTCTCCCCATGTGGCTTGGTAATGGAAATGCATTCTGTACAAGCTTTCCACTAGGTTTTGAGACAAAAGCTCTCTAGTTCCTTCCCCTGTATCTCATGTTCTCTTCAGCCTCTCCTTGGTAGTTATGGAATAATAGGAATGTGATTCAGATCCCTGCTATGGAGTGGAAGTAAGCAGAACAGGCATTAACCCCTTTTAGTCCTAAATTGCTCAGGCTAACATAGCTTATGCAATGCAGTTCCTGGTAGAATCCAATCTAGCTTACTGGAATTCTTCTATAGAAACATGGTATATTTCCTTCATGCATTTTTTTTTTCAGGCTCTTGTAAAGAGGGATTACTAGTGAAAATCTGGATCCAGTTATTCCTGGATCCCAGTCCTAATACAATTAAGATGCCACAACGCAGAAGCCCAACACCCTATTTCGAGAAGAGCCGGTATGCAGTTTTCATATTCACTCTTTTCCTCAACCATGGTAACTGGCAGTTTTTCAGATGGTGGCTATCCCATCATCATGGATCCCAAAGGAAGGAGACTTGAGCAGAACTCCAGCCAACCCATGGTAGGCATGTAGTGTAAACTGAGAAATACATCTTGTTGTCATAAGCCACTAAGATTACGCAGTTGTCATCCAGCATAATCTAGCTTACCCTAATACAGTGATTGATAGTGGTGGTGGTGTTTCAGGAGTTAGTTCAAACACAAGTAGTAATAATACATCAAATCTGGTGTGCCAAAGCCTATGATTGGTAGATAACATAGCCTGTATGTTTTCCTTGAGACTGGCCTACAGGATGAATCAAACTGTCCTAGATGATTTAGAACATCCCGTTGGATGACAACACTTTCGGAACTCCAGAGAAACTGCTCTTAGAGAAGAATCTGCTCAAATCTCTTGAGAATGTAAGACCTGCAGCAAATGGTTTCACCACTGCTCCCACATTCTAGGGACAGTGCCTCATCTACTGACACATATGACAACCCTGATGCCTAAATGTTTATCTACATCCACCTTACATATAAATGGAAGGCTTATTACGTGATTATAGAAGCATAAGCGAAACATCTCTACCAGGAAATTCCTCTTCCTTTCAGATGTTACAGGGCATTCAACATCCCCATTTTCATTGTTCAAAGAATGAAATGTTAGCAATTAAACAGGAGTTTTAGCTAGCTAAGTTTAAACTCCCACCCACTGATAATTTCTCTTCTGCATGCTTGACAAATAGCTATCCGCCTCCTTACAAAGACAACTTGTCACAGGTGACTTCTTTCATTTGGCCAGCAAAAATTGTTAGAAAATTCTTCCTTATAAAAGGTTAAAATTTGCCTCCACATTCTTTTCTTTTAATCTAACATTTAAAGCTTCTGCCCATTTTACCTGTCTTGAAATTCCAGGGGTTTTTTTCTAAGTTCCTAGACAAAAGGTTAATCCTGGCAAGAAATGAGGACTTGGGGAAGCAGATTAAAATGAGTTTGTTAGAAAAATATTCTCTCTCTGAGTCCTTGGAGTTAGTCTGTCCTGGATTCTGAGTCATGTATAGTCCAGAACAATTACAGGAATGGGAAAAAAAAATGGGCCCTAGGCAAATGGAATTAGACCAAGAGATGGACAGGAACCCAGCCTTGGTTGGTGCAGAAGCTGTGACTTATTTTTGTGTGTGTTGTCCTTCATCTTTAAACTTTCAATAAAGACTTGTTACTAATTACAGTCTTATCCTGGATCATTAAAACCTGTAATCCCTAAACCCAATGAAGGCAAGGACTATTGTCTTTTTTTGCTTGCTTTTTTTATCAACACTCTTATCCCTAAACCTGTATTAGGCACTCAATAGCTATTTGTTGAATGAATGACAAAACATTTATGTAGGAGATTAGGAAGTGGTCTGGGTTTATCTTGGGGATTCTGAAGAGAAATAATTTAATTTAAAATCTGCAAGGGTCATGCTTTATTTCAGACTGAATTGGGTGCAGGGGGCCCAATCTTGTAAAAGCATTATAACCAATTTATTGAGATTTTAATGTTTAATTATGGATAATTTCAAATATACTCAAAAGTATTTAAAATGGTATAATAAATTCCCATGTATCCATCTGGGGCCAACACTAATTTGCCCATGGCCAATTTTGTCCTATCCACATCTCCATCTATCCCCTTTCCCCCCAACTATTTGAAGCAAATCCCAGGTATTATGTAATTTCATTTATAAATATTTTAGTGCAAATCTCTAAAAGATAACAACTTGTCTTTAAACATAACTAAAATACCGTATCACACCTAAAAATAATTCCTTGATAATATCAAACATGTAGTGTCAAGTATTTAATTGTCTCATAAATCTTACAAATAGGTTTTTTCACCATGCTTATTTTAATCAGGATCCAAATAAGGAACAGATTAGGAAATAGTTGTAGTCTTTTAAGTCTTTTTTAATTTTCTTCTTTTTTTTAAAGATTTTATTTATTCATTTATTTGAGAGAGTGAGAGAGAGAGAAAGAGAGTGAGAGCGCACATGAGAGGGGGGAAGGTCAGAGGGAGAAGCAGCCTCCTGCTGAGCAGGGAGCCCGATGCGGGACTCGATCCCGAGACTCCAGGATCATGACCTGAGCCGAAGGTCACTTAACCAACTGAGCCACCCAGGCACCCAAGTCTTTTTTAATTTTCAGGTTCCACTTTCACCTTCTTTTTTTTCCTCTTGCAATTTATTTGTTGAAGAATTGTGCTTGAATGTCCTGTAGAATTTCTCAGTTTGATTGGTTACATCTCCTCAGTCAAGGTTACTGCCTATGTATATTCTTTTTCTTTCATTTTGATTTTGATTCCAGTTAGTTAATTTCATTTGTACATATAGTGATTCAATACTTCCATACATCACCCTGTGCTCATCCAAGTGCATCCCTTTTTTTTTTTTAAGATTTTATTTATTTGACAGAGAGAGAGACAGCCAGAGAGGGAACACAAGCAGGGGGAGCGAGAGAGGGAGAAGCAGGCTTCCCGCAGAGCAGGACCCTGGGCTCATGACCCAAGCCAAAGGCAGACACTTAAGAACTAAGCCACCCAGGTGCCCCTCAAGTTCATTCCTTAATTTCCACATCTATTTAACCCATCCCCCACCCCAGTCACCATCGGCTTGTTCTCTATAATTAAAAGTCTGTTTCTTGATTTGACTCTGTCTCTCATTTTTTCCCTTTGCTTATTTGTTTTGTTTCTTAAATTCCACATATGAGTGAAATCATATGCTATTTGTCTTTCTCCAACTAACTTACTTCGCTTAGCATTATACTGTCTAGTTCCATCCATGTTGTTGCAAATAGCAAGATTTCATTCTTTTTTATGGTTAAATAATATTCCTGTGTGTGTGTGTGTGTGTGTGTATACACATATCTTCTTTATCCATTCATTGGTCAATGGACATCTGGACTTCTGGGCTCTTTCCATATTTTGGCTATTGTGGACATTGCTGCTATAAACATTGGGGTGCACATATCCCTTTGAATTAGTATTTTTGTATTCTTTGGGTAAATGTCCAGTAGTATAACTGCTGGATTGCAGGGTATTTCTATTTTTAACTTTTTGAAGAAACTCCATACTGTTTTCCATAGTGGCTGTACAAGTTTGCATTCCCACCAACAGTGTATGAGGATTCCCTTTTCTCCACATCCTTGCCAACACCTGTTGTTTCTTATGTTGTTGATTTTAGCCATTTTGATGGGTGTGAGATGATATCTCATTGCAGTTTTGATTTGTATTTCCCTGACGGTAAGTGATGATGAACATCTTTTTGTGTGTCTGTTGGCCATCTGGATGTCTTCTTTGGAAAAATGTCTATTCATGCCTTCTGCCCATTTTTCAATTGGGTTATTTGTTTTTTGGGTGTTGAGTTGTATCAGTTCTTTATATATTTTGGATACTAACCCTTTACCAGATATGTCATTTGCAAATATCTTCTCCTATTCCATAGATCACTTTTTAGTTTTGTTGTTTGTTTCCTTCCCTATATGGAAGCTTTTTATTTTGATGTAGTCCCATTAGTTTATTTTTGCTTTTGTTTCCCTTGCCTCAAGAGACATATGTCTAGGGGCGCCTGGGTGGTGCAGTTGGTTAAGCATCCAACTCTTGGTTTCAGCTCAGGTCATGATGTTGGGGTCATGAGATCAAGTGCCATGTCAGGGCCTGCGCTCATCTCAGAGTCTGCTTGAGATTCTCTCTCCTTCTCTCTCTGTCCCTCCCACTCCTGCTCTTTCTCTCTCTCTAAAATAAATAAATAAATCTTAAAAAAAAGATTTGTTAAAATGTCTGAGATACGTATGTAGAAAAAAGTTGCTATGGCTGATGTCAAAGAAGTTACTGCCTATGTTCTCTTCTAGGATTTTTATGGTTTCAGGTCTCTTATTTAGGTCTTTAATCCATTTTGAATTTATTTCTGTGTATGGTGTAAGAAAGTGGTCCAGTTGCATTTTTTGCATGTTGCTGTCCAGTTTTCCCATCACCATTTATTGAAGAGACTGTCTTTTGCCTTTGGATATTTTTTCCTGCTTTGTCAAAGTTAATTGACCATATAATTGTGGGTTTATTTCTGGGTTTTCTATTCTGTTCTATTGATCTATGTGTTTATTTTTGTGCCAGTACCATAGTGTTTTGATCACTATAGCTTTGTAATATAACTTGAAGTCTAGAATCATGATGCCTCCACTTTGATGTTCTTTTTCAAGACTGCTTTAGCTATTTGGGATCTTTTGTGGCTTCATGCAAATTTTAGGATTGTTTGTTCTAGTTCTGTGAAAAACGCTACTGGTATTTTGATAGGGATTGCCTTAAATGTGTAGATTGCTTTGGGAAGTATAGACATTTTATTTTATTTATTTATTTATTTTTAAAGATTTTATTTATTTGAGAGAGAGAGAGTGAGAGAGAGCATGAGAGGGGAGAGGGTCAGAGGGAGAAGCAGACTCCCCACTGAGCGGGGAGCCCGATGTGGGACTCGATCCTGGGACTCCAGGATCACGACCTGAGCTGAAGGTAGTTGCTTAACCAACTGAGCCACCCAGGCGCCCAGTATAGACATTTTAATAATATTTGTTCTTCCAATCCATGAGCATAGAATGCCTTTCCATCTCTTTATGTCTTCTTCAATTTGTTTCACCAGTGTTTTAAAATTTTAGAGTACAGACTTTCACTTCTTTTTTTTTTTTTTTAAGATTTTATTTATTTATTTGACAGAGAGACACAGAGAGAGAGGGAACACAAGCAGGGGGAGTGGGAGAGGGAGAAGGAGGCTTCCCGCTGAGCAGGGAGCCCGATGAGGAGCTCGATCCCAGGACCCTGGGATCATGACCTGAGCTGAAGGCAGACGCTTAACGACTGAGCCACCCAGGCGCCCCTCTTTAGAGTTTTCTATAAATAGTATCCTGTCTTCTGCAAATAGTGGAAGTTTTACTTCTTCCTTACCAATTTGGATGCCTCTTACATCTTTTAGTGTCTGATTGCTGTAGCTAGGAGTTCCAGTACTATGTTGAATAAAAATGGTGATAGAAGACATCTTGTCTTATCCTGATCTTATGGGGAAAGCTCTCAGTTTTTCCCCATTGAGGATGATGTTAGCTGTGGGTTTTTCATAGATGGCCTTTATTATGTTGAGGTATGTTTTCTCTAAATCTATTTTGTTGAGGATTTTTATCATAAATGGATGTACTTTATCAAATGCTTTTTCTGCATCTATTAAAATGATCATATGGTTCTTATCCTTTCTCCTATTGATGTGATCTATTACATTGGTTGATTTGCAAATATTAAACCACTTTTGCAACCAAGGAATAAACCCCACTTGATTGTGGTGAATGATTTTTTAAAATATATTGTTCAATTCAGTTTTCTAGTATTTTGTTGAGAATTTTTGCAGCTATGTTTATCAGGGACATTGGTCTGTAGTTCTCCTTTTTAGTGCTGTCTTTTTTTTTTTTTTTAAGATTTTATTTATTTATTTGAGAGAGAGGGAATGAGAGACAGAGAGCACGAGAGGGAAGAGGGTCAGAGGGAGAAGCAGACCCCCCGCTGAGCAGGGAGCCCGATGCGGGACTTCATCCCAGGACTCCAGGATCATGACCTGAGCCGAAGGCAGTCGCTTAACCAACTGAGCCACCCAGGCGCCCCTTTAGTGCTGTCTTTATCTGGTTTTGGTATCAGGGTAATGTTGGCCTCAGAATAAATTTGGAAGTATTCCTTCCTTTTCTATTTTTTGGAATAGATTAAGAAGAATAGCTACTAACTCTTCTATAAATGTTTGGTGGAATTCACCTGTGAAGCCATCCGGTCCTGGACTTCTTTTTGGGAGGTCTTTTGTGGGGCTTTTTTTTTTTTTTTCTTTTTTTAGAGAGGGAGGGGAAGGGAGGGGTAAAGGGAGAGGGAGAGAGAGAATCTTAAGCAGACTCCCCACCCAGCACAGAGCCCAATGTGGGGCTCAATCTCACAACCCTGAGATCATAACCTGAGCCAAAATCAAGAGTCAGATGCTTAACTGACAGAGCCACCCAGGCACCCTGGGAGTTTTTTGATTACTGACATAATTTCTTTGCTGGTTATTGATCTGTTCAAATTTTTTATTTCTTCCTGTTTCAGTTTTAGGAGTTTATATGTTTCCAAGAATTTATCCATTTCTTGTAGGTTGTCTAATTTGTTGGCATTTGGTTTTTCATAATATTCTCTTATGATTGTTTGTATTTCTGTGGTGTTAGCTGTTATTTCTCCTCTTTCATTTGTGATTTTATTTATTTGAGTCCTTTCTCTTTAATTCTTGATAAGTCTGGCTAGAAGTTTATCAATTTTATTTATTTTTTTCAAAGAACAAGCTCCTGGTTTCATTGATCTGTTCTATTGTTTTATTAGTTTCTGAATCATTTATTTCTGCTCTAATCTTTATTATTTCTTCCTTCTGTTGGTTTTAGGTTTTGTTTTTTGTTCTTTTTCTAGCTCCTTTAGGTGCAAGGTTAGGTTGTTTGAGATTTTTCTTGTTTCTTGAGGTAGACCTGTATTGCTATAAACTTCCCTCTTAGACCCACTCTTGCTGCATCCCAAGGTGTTGAACCATTGTGTTTTCATTCTCATTTGTTTCCATGTGCTTTTTTATTTCTTCTTTTATTTCCTAGTTGACCCATTCATTGTTTAACAACATGTTATTTAGCCTTCATGTATTTGTGGTCTTCATATATTTTTTCTTGTGGTTGACTTCTAGTTTCACAGCATTGTGGTCAGAAAATATGCTTGATATGATTTCGATCTTCTTGGATTTGTTGAAGCTTGTTTTGTGGGCTAATATGTGATCTATTCTAAAGACTCTACTATGTGCACTTGAAAAGAACATGTATTCTGCTGTTTTAGGGTGGAATGTTCTGAACATATCTGTTAAATCCATCTGGTCCAGTGTGTCATTCAAAGCCATTGTTTCCTTGTTGATGTTCTGTTTGGATGAGATGTCCACTGACGTAAGTGGGGTATTTAAGTCCCTACTATTATTGTATCATTATCAATTACTTCCTTTATGTGTTATTAACTGTTTTATGTATTTAGATGCTCCCATGTTGGGTGCATTAATATTTATAATTGTTATATATTTTTGTTGGATTGTCCCCTTTGTGATTATATAGTGTCCTTCTTTGTCTCTTGCTACAGTCTTTGTTTTAAGGTGTACTTTGTTTGATATAAGTATTGCTACAACAGCTTTCTTTTGACATCCATTGGCATGATAGATGTTTTTTTATCCTCTCACTTTCAATCTGCAGGTGTCTATAAGTCTAAAATGGGTCTCTTGTAGGCAGCATATAGATGGGTCTTACTTTTTTTATCCATTTTGTCACCCTACCTCTTTTGATTGGAACATTTAGTCCACTTACATGAAAAGTAATTATTCATAGATATGTATTTATTGCCACTTTATTACTGGTTTGTGGTTGTTTTTGAAGATTTCTCTGATCCTTTCTTGTCTTTCATGTTTTTTTAAATTTTCTTTAGTGATATATTTGGATTTCTTTCTCTTTATTCTTTGCATATTTATTAGTGGGTTTTGAAATATGGTTACCATTAGATTTGTTATAACCTCTTCTGCATATAGCAGTCTATAGTAAGTTGATGGTCATTTAAGTATGAACCCATTCTTTTCTCCTCACCTCCAAACATTTTAAGTATGTTACTATATTTTACATCCTTTTATTTTGTAAGTCTTGACTGATTTTTTACAGAAATATTCATTTTTAATGCTTGTGTGTGTTTCCTGCATTAAACTGTCACTTTTGGTCTCTCCTTTGCACTCAAAGAATCCCCCTTAATATCTTTCAAGGCTGGTTTCATGGTCACAAACTCCTTTAGTTTTTGTTTGTCTGGAAAATTCTTTAGCTCTCCTTCTATTCTGAATAATAGCCTTTCTGGATAGAGTATTCTTGGCTGAAGATTTTTCCTATTCATCTCTTTGTATATATCAGGCCACTCTCTTCTGGCTTGGAAAGTTTCTGCTGAAAACTCTGCTAGCCTTATGGGTTTTCCCTTGTAAGTTAATGACTTCTTTTGTCTTGCTGCTTTTAATTTTTTTTCTTTATCACTCTATTTTGCCAATTTAATTACAATATGTCCTGGTGTGAGTCCGCTTTTGTTGATTCTGTTGGGGGTACTCTGTGCCTCCTAAATCTGGATGTGCGTTTCCTTCCCCAGATTAGGGAAGTTTTCAGCTATTGTTTCTTCAAATAAATTTTCTGCCCCCTTTTCTTTCTTCTTCTTCTGGGACTCCTATAATACAAATGTTATTGCATTTTATGGAGTCACTGAATTCCCTATGTCTATTCTCATGTTGCATAACTCTTTTCTCTCTCTTTTGTTCAGCTTGATTACTTTCCATTACTCTGTCTTCTAGGTCACTAATTCGTTCCTCTGCTTCTTCCATCCTGCTGTTTATTCAATCAAGTGTGTTTCTATTTTCATTTATTATACCCTTTATCTCTACTATATTATTCCTTATCTCTGTGTTAAGGGTCTCACTCATGTCTTCCACTCTTTTCTCAAGTCCAGTGAGTATCTTTATGATCATTGCTTTAAACTCTATTAGGCATGTTACTTATATTTATTTCATATAGATCTCTGGCTGTGGCTTTGTCCTGTTCTTTCATTTGTGATAAATTTCTCTGTTCCGCATTCTGTCTGTCTCTCTATGTCTATTTCTCTGTGTTAAGAAAGTCAGCTGCGTCTTCTGCTCTTGAAAGTAATGACTTTCTAAAGAGGAGGTCCTGGAGTGCCCCAAGGTGCAGTGTCCCCTGTTCATTAGAACCTGGCACTTCAGGAGAGTATCCCATGTGTGTTGTTTATGTCCTGCAGTTGTCTGAGTCACTTTTCCTTCACGTGCAGTCATCTGTACTGACTCTGCCTGTTGTGGGCTGTGCTTGCTCTCTGTGGTGTTAGGGGGACCCAAGCAAGCCAGCTCTGTGAGAGGTGTGCTTGTTGGGGAACTTGAGAGCATGGCAGCGATGTTAGCAGAAGGTGCACTGGGCCACTAGTCCTATGCCGATCTCCTGAAGTGTGGGGGTGGCTGGAATCTGCACACCGGCAGCCAGGGACATGAGGCTGGGTACAGCGCCCAATGGTGGCTGGGGACATGTGGCTGGGCATGTGTGATGGTTGGCCTGGTGCTGTGGCAGGGCACAACATGGCCACAGCTGTGCACCTGGCAGCCATGCACCGGTAGAGCAGGGCTGGGCAAGACACACAAGGGTGACTGGGGGTGCACAGCTAAGTGTGGTGGGGCAAATGTGCACAACACTTGGTGACAGCTATGCACCTGGTGGCTGGGCAGGGCACCCACTCAGCTTTCACAAAATTTGCCCTGAGCCTGAGGCTGAGACCAGCAGGCCTGGAGTCTAAAAGTTCTCAGGAGAACTCATGGGTGTGGGGTACTACTAGCACGTTAGGTAGCAAGTATCTGTGCAGCCCCACCTCCAACATGTGTCTATGCTTATGCCAGAGGGCAGGGAAGAAAATGGCACCTGCCAGTTCTGTCATTTTGGAGAAATCCCCCAACATGCTCAGAAATCAATATAAACAGATCTGTCTCCCATTTGCTGACCGGCCCCCTCTCAGCCCTCCCCAGCATTGTGTAAAATGCCGTTTTTATGTTTCCTCTCCACATAGGCTGCTGTTCCTTTAAGGGTGGTGACCCAGCTATCACTCACCCTCTAGGCTTGCTCAGGGCTGAGTCAGCTGACCTCCAAAGTTCTGGGTTTCAAGCCCCACTGGTTTTACAAACTCAGTCCCTCTGGTTTTTAAAGCTAAATGCTATGGGGATTAGTCTTCCTATGTGAGCTCCCTGGTGTGAGGGCCTGTTTCTCTGCCCTCTTCCCACGTGCAGCTCCCTTCCTCCTATGGGCAATCTCCCTCTACTTTTTTGAACTTCCTAAACTTTCAGATACACTTCTTCTGTATATTTAGTTGTGGAGCTTGCTCAACCAGACTTCGGATGGCTCTCCAGTTTATTGACTTGAATGTGGATAATGTCTAGTTGAAAACATGGGACAGGGTGAGCTCAGGGTCTTCCTACTCTGCCATCTTCCCAAGTTCCTCCTACTCCTCAGTATATTCTTCTGTCCTCTGGATTCCTTGTAAATTGGCAGCAATCTCAATTTTGGCCAAAAATGTATTAATAAAATTTGTTTCCTAGAATTTGTACCAGAAGATATTACATAAGGCATAAAAATCTTAAAATTTATAACTGGACACAGGGTTCTGTTTTTTGTGAGAAAGAATGCACAAACACACATACACACACACACACAAACCCTTATCACCAAAATTAATCATAAGAAAAGTTCAAGTAATAGCAACAACAGAGGGGCACCTGGGTGACTCAGTGGGTTAAGTGTCTGCCTTCGGCTCAGGTCATGATCTCAGAGTCCTGGATCAACCCCAGCATGGGGCTCCCTGCTCAGCAGAGAGCCTGCCTCTCCCTTTCCCTCTGCCTCTCTTCCCACTCGTGCTCTCTTGCTACCTCTGTCTCTCTCTCAAATAAATAAATAAAATCTTTTTTAAAAAACGATAGGAACACAAATGCAAATTAACTTGAGTATCAAAGAAATGCCAAAACCTGAGAGTCATTTAAACTGAGGCTTGTGGAGCCCCTGGGTGGCTCAGTTGTTAAGCATTTGTCTTTGGCTCAGGTCATGATCTCGCGTTCCTCGGATTGAGCCCCGCTTCGGGCTCCCAGCTCAGCGGGAAGCCTGCTTCTCCCTCTCCCATTCCCCCTGCTTGTGTTCCCTCTCTCACTATTTCTTTCTGTATCAAATAAATAATAAAATCTTTTAATAAATAAATAAACTGAGGCTTGAGTGTTCAAAACCCTATTTTTGATTCAAAGAAATAAGCTCTATGCCCCAGGTTTGGGTTCAGCTTGCCTCAGCAACCACTAGAGGGAGGCCAAGATACATCTGAAAAACCCACACTTAAAGTCAAACCTGAAAGATTTCATTTTTCCTTACATGCTTAAAAAACAAACAAAAAATCAGACACAATTCCAATTAAAAATTTTAAATGATTTATTTTGTGTTTTACAAGGGAACATTATGCTAAAGTTATTTTATATCTAGGATCTGTCAGCAATGTGGGGGAAAAAACAGCCCTTGTGTGTTCTGTACAAAGTACTTAACAAAATGTGCTTCTGAAGGCTTCCTTTTACCTCAATCCTTTTCTTTTTTTTAAGATTTTATTTATTTATTTTTTCAATTGAGAGTGAGAGAGAGAGAGCATGAGTATGGGAGTGTGGGGAGGGGCAGAGGGAGAAGTAGACTCCCCGCTGAGCAGGGAGCCCGAGGTGGGACTCAATCCCAGGACCCTGGGATCATGACCTGAGCCGAAGGCAGACGCTTAACCATCTGAGCCATCCAGGCGCCCTACCTCAATCCTTTTTAAGATATTAAAAGGTACAAGAACCTAGGGCCACCTGGGTGGCTCAGATGGTTATGTGTCCAAATCTTGATTTAAACTTAGGTCTTGATCTCAGTGTCGTGAATTCAAGCCCCACATTGGGGCTTGAAAAAATAAATTAAATTAAAATTAAATTGGGTGCCTGGTGGCTCAGATGGTTAAGCGTCTGCCTTCGGCTCAGGTCATGATCCCAGGGTCCTGGGATCGAGTCCCACATCGGGCTCCCTGCTCAGCGGGGAGCCTGCTTCTCCCTCTGCCTCTCTCTCCCTGTCTCTTATGAATAAATAAATAAAATCTTTTTAAAAAATTAAATTAAATTAAATTAAAATTTTAAAAAGATATAAGAACTTAAGTAGTAATCATTTCAATGGTTGAATTAGGGTTTTCTAAAATAAATTCTAAGTAATTTTTTTAAATTCAATACCCAATTCCCTTCTAAATTATAATTTTAAAACATTAAACTGTAAAATAAGCATAAAGATACCCAATAAGTTCGTACTTTTCCAATGATGATTAATTTATTTGAGGGAATTGGGGAAGATAGGAAATTCTTTCCTCTAAAAGATAAGTCAATACCCCTTTGCTAGACTAGAGCTACACACAGACTTCATCAGCCTTGTGGATAATCCAGCTGTTTCCTGTCCTACAAGTAATTAACTAAAATGTCAGAAATAACTTATTTCTGCTTTTGCCACAAAATATATGCTTTCCTTATAAAGCCTTATAATTTATGTTAACATAGCTCTTTAAGGTTTACAACTCATTTTCACATGCTATTTTATTTAGCTCCAAAATTTTATAATTGGATAATATTGTTCCCATTTTAAAAGAACATTCCAAAAAAAATAAAAGAAAAAATAAAAGAACACTCCAAGCAATGAGATATCTTTTTCGCAAACTTCCACAGTCATAATTTGCATTAACAGAACTCATATCCAGAGCTTCTAAACTTCTAAAACTCAGGAACTTTGCAACTTTACTGATAATACCATGCCAGGAATTTCAGGTCTCCATGAACAAGACTGTTTCTCATTGTTAACACCTGGGAGACTCTAAAAGCATCAAAGTGCTGCTTAGACTTTTCATCTCAGTAGACTTTGCAAGGAACAAGAAAGGCCTGCACTGAACAGCCAGCCTTAGTACCAAATGGAAGATCCATCCTCAAGTTCCTTCGTTCTTCTAGGACAGAGGACTTAGAGCCACAGACAGCACTGCGGTGGTTGGGAAGCAAGCCCAATGGCGTACACCCTGAGAGGCATACAGATGTGCAGATGCTGCAGGTTTTTTCCATGGCAATGAAAAGTGTGCTTTTGATCACTGATCATGAATATCTCGACTAGAAGATGGGGGCAGGGGGAGGTATCAACTATAAACCCAGAAGAAATAAGGCCAAGTGGTATGCTGATGGATCTTTAACAAATACCTCTACCAGAGGAGAGGAAAGAAGGCCATGATTTATCGTTTGCCAAATCATGCCATGGTATACATACTCCCATCATGGCCAGTTTCAATCTACCAAGTATTTCTGAATGTGGAGTTGAGAAGCAATGCTAACAATCAGCTCTTGCCCACCACTCCTCCAGCCCTATGTTTAGAACACCCCACTCTGTCCCTCCTCTGGTGGTGTAAATATTAGAGGCAAGCCTAATGGGAAACCTCTACTGTTCTCTATGGGCTCTATGAGGATGGATTTTCCATGAGCACAGGTGGCTTCCTGGGCTATCCCTCACTTCTCCCTGGGGGGCGAAGAACTTATTTATGTGATTAGTGTGTTACGGAGAAGGAACTGTGTGATAGGCTTCCTCCCTTTCCTCTCAGGTCTACCTGCCTGAAGAGGGTGTGCTTTCTACTTTGACTGCTGTCATAAGATAAAAGTCAGTGACCTCATGTTATAATTTTCCTGACATTTCACCCTACTAGCACCCTCTTTAATTCTGAGAAGTGTCTTGGTTTGGACAATAAATATGTCACCTTAGGTAAAAGAGACTGTCCCTGGAGAGCAAGGCCCACAGGTAGCTGGGAGAAGGGCTGCCTATTTCTGGGTGCAGTCCTAGGAAAACCGCTGTTACTACAAAACTGAGTCCCATTTTTATTTCATCTGTTTGACCCTATTATCTAGCTCTAGTTATGTTCCAAACCAAGGAAGTAACAACAGAGGAATGATTTTTGGAGACCTTTAAAACTTCAACAAACTGAGTGCCCTGAAAAGTGATTGGTTGTGTCTTCTGGACAAAAAGAATGTAGAGGTCCATAGGCATAGATACAACAGAGATGGGTTTCATTCAAAAGAGGACCCATAAGCTTCCAAATCTCCATTAAGTAAACAAAAGATAAAGTTTTAGTGAGAGCTGACCCATCAACAACCCTACCAAATTGTAAGTTTATAATGAAATGGGTGTGACTTTCTAAGCTGTAAGTTACTGCCACACATATGTAGGATACATCATACTATTTATCGTTGCCTGCGCATATTTAGGCTAGCTACTATTAGAAGGACCTTCTGAGTTCCAAATATCATTCTTATCCAATTTTAACCCCCTTTTGCCCTATAAATAAACTCCAGACTTCCTTCAGCCCCTTATCTGTGTTTCTATATGATTCAGCTGTTGAACACCCAAGTGGCCCTCAGAGTAAAATAACAAAGCTCCTGGTATTTGTGACACACTTAAATAGGCGCTATTTCAGAATATGTCTCTAAACTACCTTCTTGCCTTAAATCAAAGTCCACCTGACTGTATGTTTATATCAAATATGGAATTGACCATTTACTTTTTAAAGATCACATCCAGTTACAAAGAATCCCAACTGGCTCATACAGCTCAAAACATAAATAAATAAATAAATAAATAAATAACCCAATTTAAAAATGGACAAAGGACCTGAATAAACATTTTTCCAAAGAAGACATAAAAATGGCCAATAGGTGCATGAAAAGATGCTCAATATTACTACCCAACAGGGAAATGCAGTTCAAAACTACAATGAGATGTCACCTCACAAATGTTAGGATGTCTACTATCCTGTTAGGACTAGTAAATAAATTCAGTAAAGTTGCAGCATACAAAAATCAGCTGCATTTGACTACACCAATAATGAACTATAAGAAAGAGAATTTTTTTTTAATTCCATTTACAATAGTATCAAAAAGAATTAAATACTTAGGAATAAGCCTAACTAAGAAGGTAAAAGATCTGTATGCTGAAAACTAAGATATTGAGGAAAGAAATCAAAAGAGACATGAACAAATAGAAAGATATTCTGGGCTCACAGATTGGAAGAATATTGCTAAAATGTCCATACTACTCAAAGCAATTTACAGATTTAATGAAATCCTTATCAAAATTCCAATGGCATTTTTTCAGAAGCAGAAAAAATAATCCTAAAATTTGTATGGAACCACAAAAGATCCCAAATAGCCAAAGCAATCTTGAGAAAGGAAAACTACATTAAAGGCACATCACACTTATTGATTTCGAACTATATTACAAAGCTATAGTAATCACAACAGTATGGTATTGGCTAAAAAAAACAGATATATAGATCAGTGGAACAGAATAGCCCAGAAATAAACCCATGTGTATATGGGTCAATTAATTTATAACAAAGGAGACAAGAATATACAATGGGGGAAGGACATTCTTTTTCATAAATGGTGTTGAGAAAACTGCACAGACACATGCAAAAGAATGAAACTGGACCACTATCTTACACCATGCACAAAAATCAACACAAAATGGGTTAAAAGACCTAAATTTAAGACCTAAAACTATAAAACTCCTAAGAGAAAATTTTAGAGGTAAGCTCCTCAACATGGTCTTGGCAATTATTTTTTGATTTGACACCAAGCAAATGCTACAAAAGCAAAAATAAACAAGTGGGATTACATCAAACTAAAAGTCTTCTGCACTGCAAAGGAAACCATCAACAAAGTAAAAAGGCAACCTACTGAATGGGAGAAGGTTTTTTTTTAGATTTTATTTATTCATTTGAGACAAAGAGATAGAGAGAGAGAGCATGAGCAGGGGGAGAGGCAGAGGAAGAAGCAGGCTCCCCGCTGAGCCAGGAGCCCAATGCGGGGCTCGATCCCAGGACTCTGGGATCATGACCTGAGCCAAAGGCAGATGCTTAACCACCTGAGCCACCCAGGCGCCCCTTGGAGAAGATATTTGCAAATGATATATCCAATGGGTGGTAAATATCCAAAATATATAAAGAACTCATATAGCTCAACATAAAAAAAAAGAAATATCATACAATATAGTAATTCAACTTCCGATTATTTACCCTAAGAAAATGAAAATATGCACCCCTGTGTTTATTGCAATATTATTACAATAGCCAAGATATGGAAGCAACCCAAGTATCCATCCATAGGTGAATGAATAAGATATGCTGTGTATACACACACACATACACACACATATACACACACACAAAGGAGTATTACTGGGCCATAAAACAGAATGAAATCTTGCCATTCATGACAACACAGATGGATCAGAGAGTATTACTCTAAGTTAAATTAAGTCAGACTGAGAAAGACTAATATCACGTGATTTTACTTATATCTAAAATATTTTAAAAAATGAACAAAGAAAAAATAGAAAACACACTCATAAATATGGAGAACTAGTGGTTACCAGAGGGGAGGGTGGTGGGGGGATAGGCAAAATAGGTGAAGGGGATTAAGAGGTACAGACTTACAGTTGTAAAATAAATAAGTCACAGGGATGAAAAGTACAGCATAGGAAATAGAGTCAATAATATTGTAAATAACTTTTATGGCAATAGATGGTAATTACACTTGTGGTGAGCACAGCATAACATACAGAGTTGTTGAATCACTATATTGCACACCTGAAACTAATACAATATTGTATGTCAACTATACTTCAACTAAAAAATAAAAATTAAAAAATATATATCATAAAAAATAAAGAAAATATGTATACAAACACACGATGAAATTTTATTCATTCTTTTTTTTTAAAAAAAGGAAATCCTGCCATTTACCACAACATGGATAGACCTTGAGGGTATTATGTTAAGTAAAATGAGCCAGACAGAGAAAGACAAAGTTAAACAAGCCAGACAGAATGGTATCAGTTATATGTGGAATCGTTTTTTAAAAAGTCAAACTCATAGAAACAATGAGGAGAATAGTGGTTGCCAGGGGCTGGGGGGAAGGTGAGGAAAATGGAGAGAAGTTGGTAAAAGGATTCAAACTTCCAGTTACAAATAAATAAGTTCTAAGGATCTAATGTCTAGCATGGTAACTATCATCGATAATACTATATTGTGTAATTGAAATTTGCTAAGAGAGTAGATCTTAAGCATTCTTGCAAAAATATAAAAAAATTAAAAAATAATTACTACTAGATGTCCACATCCTTTTGCAATTAGGATTTTGTAAAGTGAAATATTCCTTTCAAGCATGTTAGCCACCACCTATGCTTTCAAACTCCTCCCAGTCAGTATCCAGTGACAGCAGAGTAGATGGACCTTGGGATAACATACACAGAGATATACTCATGGAGAGCACAGTGTAGAAAGTTGCACAAAAGCAAAGTGGCTCTGTATTCCATTAATGTAACCAAACACTGAGAAGCAGATTTAGACTGTTCTGGCCCTGCCTAACTGTAACCAGCAGCAGCTGAGCTGTAAGCACACCAAGAACATAGACCTCAGGGTGGGGAGGAATGCAGCAAGAACACTTCCAGACAATTTTACTGATGATCTTGTTAGTTTGGTATTTTCTTGCCAGGACCACACATACACACCCATTGGCTGTGCCTCTAGATCATGAAATGCGGTAGAAATGTGTCAGTTGTTCAGTCGATATCAACAAGACAAAAGGGCACCCATATAATTCACAGTCCAAAGAGGATTTGTTCTGCTTTAATTATTGATTTTGATTTCTTGCTATAGCCAAGACCACTATCAAAACTATTCAACATTTAGTCTCTTCTTTTCCTTAATAATAAAACTTTGATTTTATTCCAAGTAGTGGTATATCCAATTAAATGACTGCATTTATTAACCTCCCCTGAAATTAAGGATTGCTGATAAATGCTAAGTGGGCCTTTAGAGAACACTCCTTAAGACAGACAGCTAGAGTACACCTTTTTGTCCCTCCTACTTCCTTGCCTGCAACATGTAATTGCTGTCTGGAACCCTAGCAACCATCTTGGCCCCTAAGATAATCTCAGGGGTGGAAACCACAAGTTACGGATGGTAGAGAAAAAAGAGAAAGATCTTGGGTCCTTGATGCCACTTTAGATACCCCATACAAACCTGAAGTATCTTTCCTCAGCCTGCCTTTATGAAAGAAAAATAAAATTCCATCTTGTTGAATTCCTATCTGTGTTACTAGCAGTTGAAAGAAATATACAACTGATGGGGCGCCTGGGTGGCTCAGTCGTTAAACATCTGCCTTCAGCTCAGGTCATCATCCCAGGGTCCTGGGATGGAGCCCCGCATTGGGTTCCCTGCTCCACGGGAAGCCTGCTTCTCCCTCTCCCACTCCCCCTGCTTGTGTTCCCTCTCTCGCTGTGTCTCCCTCTGTCAAATAAATAAAATCTTTAAAAAAATTTTTTTTTCAACTGATAAGTCAGCTATCCAAATCACCCAAATTACCTGATAATTGGTCAATACCCACTTCATTTTGGGATAAGAAACAAAGCTTTAAAACTAACCATAATACGGGTGCCTGGGTGGCTCAGTCGTTAAGCGTCTGCCTTTGGCTCGGGTCATGATCCTGGGGTCCTGGGACAGAGCCCCGCATCGGGCTCCCTGCTCAGTGGGGAGTCTGCTTCTCCCTCTCCCACTCGCCCTGCTTGTGTTCCCTCTCTCGCTATATCTCTCTCTGTCAAGTGAATAAATAAAATCTTTTAAAAAATAAAATAAAATAAATAAAATAAATAAAACTAGCCATAATAGTTATGGTGATTCAATTCTCAAACCAAAAATCAGGTCACACAGTAAGAACAGTTTGAATCCACCAATGGGAGAAGCACATCAGCACATTTGAAATCAGAGCTGTGCTAGAACACCCAGATCATATGATTCTATTAGAGTTATTAATTTCAAGCACGTGGCAGTAATCCTAACCTGATTTTCCACTTCATCAGGAAAAAGATAAATTTGGGTACCAGGTGATACACACTGTCATAACCAGGAGTTTCAGTTGAATACCTAATCTCCAAAATTAATTTCACAAAGGGTTCTAGGCTTCTTAAAATTTACATTCCCCCATAAACATTGGTTATTTTGTAGTAATTACAGCTATGCTTCTCTTTCTGTATCCAGGAAGAAGCATTATTAGCACCTTATCCTATAAACTCAGTTCTATATATCTACTATTTGCCTCACCTAAGCCCCCTATTTCGATTTCCCCATAAAAGGATAATAATACTTACCCTTCTTCCAAGGTGTATTGTGATGTTTAATTAATGTTTACAAAGTATTTAGTAATCTGAAGATGAAAGATGCTAGAGAAGTCTGAAGTAATATCATTAGTCTGACTCATCAGTTAACCTTATTAGGCATGTAAAACGAAAGCTATGTTGCTATAACTAAAATAGTTATGAATACACATTAGGTCAATATATTGCATCTACAAAGCAAACACAGGAAACTCCTTATTATTAGAGCAATACGCTTTTTTTTCTGTAATAACTACTTAAAACCCTTCAACTTTTAAGAATATAAACTGATTAGAAAGTTAGGGTAATAATAAAAACAAGATATCTCTGGTAAGCACCCTATGTCTTTATATTTTAGTATGAAGATAAAGATTCATTCCTCAGTGATTTGAAACCAATCAACTTGAAAAAAAGAAAATTTATTTATTCTTTGTGATTGAAACTGGCAATAGTAACCTGAATCTCATAGGAAATTTAAAAAATAAATTGACAGCTTAGTTCAACTGATGTTTCTTGAGTTCAAATGTACACTAGGTTGAGGTGTGTGCTATTTTATATACAGTCCTCAATAATTTTTAACTAAGTATATAGCTATATTTATATAATAATAAGTATATTTAATATTTTATATATTTCTGAACCAAGGTATTCATAATATATATATTGGCTTGGCATGTGAAACTGAAATACCATTTTATTGTGTAACATGGGGCTCTTCAAGCTCTTTTCAAGTTCTATAACCTAATGCCCACTTTGCTTGTGTAGCAGAAAGAAAATTAGGAAATAGGAAGTCCCCAATGATGACAAGAATTAATTCTCTTACAATTAGTTGGGGTAAATCCATACTATCCGTCCACAGCTTACCATTGGGTATACAGTTTCAATGAAAACTAAGAGTCTTAAGAGGGAAAACACAACATACACACACACACATACATATACATGCATGCACACATACATTATTGTGCAAAGAACAAATTCTATGGCAGTTATGAGAGACAAACCATCATTACATTGTGTCAGAGAATGAAATGATGACTGTCCTTCACTTAGAAAGTATATGGTTGAACTTTTCTGCCAACATCCCTAACAATTTGGTCAATTTGGAAACTTGTCATCTGGACAGGTTTACATGAAAGGTAAAGAAGACTCACATTCATTTCATCCCCCCAAAAGCACAAAGTTAACATTCTCTCTCCTGAGTTGAAAGTAAAGACAGTTTTTGGAATGATTAACCCCTACCAAAAAAAAAAATATATATATATATATATATGTATGTATGTATATATATATGTGTGTGTGTGTGTGTGTATGTATGTATGTGTATATATAGGTCATTGCATTACAGGACTGAAGGGACTTTTAAAGGTCAACAAATTCAATGACACCTTAGCCAGTCCAGATATAAAGTCATACAGAGATTATTTTCCTTTTTTTTTTTAGATTTATTTATTTATTTACTTGACAGAGAGAGAGACACAGCGAGAGGGGAACACAAGCAGTGGGAATGGGAGAGGGAGAAGCAGGCTTCCCACGGAGCAGGGAGCCCGATATGGGGCTCGATCCCAGAACCCTGGGATCATGACCTGAGCCGAAGGCAGATGCTTAACGACTGAGACACCCAGGCGCCCCCAGAGGTTATTTTCTTCTACCTCTTTGATGACTACTTCTCTTGTGTCCATTTCTTCTTTTCTTCCTCGAACGTGTCATGACCCATATGTTTACAAACTATATGTCCCCCAAATAGTCACCACCTTTTTCCATTGACACATATTTTTAAAATATATTATGTGAATTAAAATGGAAAGAATCCCTATCTTACCACCATATTCATGGAAAACAAGTATCTCCCACCTCATGCCTAATTTCTTCATAAATTCTAAGGGTGTTTACATTATTCTGAGTCACCTCCTCAGATTTCTTGCTTCTACTGAATTCTCAAGTATCATCTCTTGTGTTTCCTTAGCTTTAGTCCATATTGATTTCAACACGGAATGCTTTCCACTAATTTCCCTAAAACGCTTAATCTCATAAAATCTACTCATACCATAACTGTGATCATACATCTTCACTGAACTTTCAGTGACAACATGAGATAAGAGGGTATACTATATCACAGCACATCATAGCAAAAGATTTCAAATAGAATTATTTCTGTCAAAGATACATTTTTCCCATTTTAATGTATTTGGAATTTTGATATTTCTTACAATCTATGTACATTTAATATCTTGTCATATTTTGTCCTGAAAAGTTTTATTAAATGGACAGTATATCACGTTATCATGGTATCCTAAAATCAAAGAGATGTGATTAAAAGTCCAAAGCCACACCCACAATCAGAAACTTATCACTGATCATCTCCCTTGGGGTCCTAGCTCCTGTCCCATTCCCACTCCAACATCTATCCCATCCCCTCCCATTTTTTCCTGTCTCCCACTTTTTCCCAGGTCCTGGACTTTCTCACACTCATCCTCCAGACTGCTCCTTCAAACTTCATAAAACTTCTTGTTTATTTGTCTTTATAGCACCACTAGACCACTCTCAGCATGCTCTGAGTTTTATTTTCTACTATAATATGGTCCATCAAGATGACTGACTAAACAAAAATTTTCTTTTTGAGGAATTTTCTTGATATCTTTTGTTTATTTTCTTCCCTTTTCCTCAATTTTTTAAATTAAAAAAATTGAGATATAATTGACATATAACATTATATAAGTTTAAGGGATATAACATGTTGATTTTATAAATTTACATATTCCAATATGATTATCATAGTATTAGCTAACACCTCTATCACATCACATAATTATCAGTTCTTTCATGTGGTGAAAACATTAAAATCTCAAAAGCTTTCAAATGTACATCTCCTCCTCCAACCCCATCAATTTTTAAAATTAACATTCCCACTATATAGAATTCTTCCAGCACCTATAATTAATATTCTTCTCTTTTTACATTCTTTCCCTTGCAATTCTTATCCAGTTTGATAGCACCTGGCTCTCACATTTTAATCTTCAACTTTCATCGCCCTTCTGTATTCTGGACTTACATTTTCATTCTGAAGGACGTCTTCAGCAAAACTTACCATGGACACCTCAAAGTTAGCACATAAAGGAAAATAAGGGAATTTTTTGCGAGGTTCTTATTTTGTGTGGATCATCAATATAGAGTACAAAGCAAAGTAACAAAGGTTTATTCTAGGAAGAACTATGGGATCTATTTGCCAAGACTTTAAAAAATGTGAATTGACTTCCTGCCAGTCAGAAGATCATGATTCACCAGATGCCTCTGGAGTCTCAAAGGAGGGACTGCTAACAGAAGATTGTAAAAAAAATAATTGAAAAGTGAACATTGGGATCAACCTAGATGTCTAGAACTTCAAAGTGGTGATAGACAAAATTAAAGGTATCATTTTCTGTTCCTGACCATTTCTATCAATGGAACTACAATTTTCCTAATCATACAATTTTTAAAAATTTAGCTTTGACTCTTCTGTCTCTATCTTATCCTATATTCCTTCAATTGTCTGATTCTTTCAATTCAGACTCTGAAACAACCTTTCCATTCCCACCTTTGCTACCCCATACTTTTTTAATAAAATGAGCACCTAAAATGTGCTCTCTATCCTCAGATTTCTTTCCATTTAATCTAATCCTTCTCATCTACTGCTACCAACAGACAGATTTTCATAAAGTACAATGCTGATGATATCACTTCCCTATAAAATCTTCAAAGGCTCTTTACTGCCTACCAAATTGAGTATACACTCTTTAGTAACCTTCCCATTGCCAAATCCAAGGGTCAGCTCTCAGTCTTAATTTTATTCAACCAGTCAGAAACATTTGACAATCTCTAGCCTGGATTTCTACAGTTTGGTCTCCTGCTTCAACCCTTACCTAATAATTTATTTCATAAACAGCCATGGTGATACTTTTAAAACATTAGTCAGATTATGTCACTATTCTAATTAAAGTTCTCCAATTGCTTCTCTCTATTTCATATAGGGTAAAATTCAAAGCCTTACAAAGTCCTGCAAGACCCTATATGATGTGGCTGGCTACCCACCACCTTTCTGACCTTATCCTCTATCTCTCTAACCCTACTCTAGCCATACCTATCTTATTGCTACTCAAGGACAATGAACAGGCTCCCACCTCTGGGGTTTTGGAATAGCAATTCCCTTGACCTGAGCGCTCTTCCCCTGAGAGCTGTGTGGCTCTAACGCATTCAAAGGTCTATTCAAATATCACCTAACTAGAGAGCTTCTCTCTCTCCATCCTATTTGAATAACAGTCTTCTTAGCCTACCCAGGCCCTCCCTATTCTCCATAACACTTAACACCATTTGAAATATTATAGTTATGTATGTATTATTTGTTTGTCTCTCTCTTCTCACTAGAATATAAGCTTTCTGACAGGGAGGGCTTTGTTTCACAGCTATATTCCCGGAGTCTAATACAGCACCTTGCCCTTAGTTCAATAAATATCTGTTCAGTGAATGAACAAATCTCTTACAAAATGACTCTGCTTACAGAAACCCTATGCTAGCCCAGTAGAACTCAATCTGTGGGTGAAGGAGCTGGGAGGAATTGAAGTAATGTAAAGGGGTCTGTGAATCCACACAATGCCAATTACCGTCTGTAAACTAAAGACATTTCTAACACACACACACACACACGCATACACACACTTTACCTTAAAACATTAACTTAAAGTATACTTCATCATTACCCTTTTTTTCAATAAAAAAATACTAACAATGCAGTCACTATTATGTAGGGGCCTATTGATTTTTTTTTCATATTAACAAGAAATCCTCACAAAAACATTAAGAACCCTACTACACTAGCCAAATGAAACCAGTCTTTTCCTTATCCATAAACCTTCACACTTGTGCCCTTGCTCACATTTAGATTTTAAGTAGAAAAAACTTTCTTCCTCTTCTTCCCACCCCACCCTCCAATTACTTTGCCTTTCTAAATCTTAAATCATCATCATCTACACCTGAATGAGCATGTACCTAAGTGAGAGCTGGCAATGAGACCATGATGACTGCCTGGAGGAAGGGATGGGTCTGAAGGGAGTGCCAAGAGTAGGAAAAGAGTTGCCAAAAGACTAGTCCAATAGAGCTTCCAAGTTCGACTTCACCTGCCTCTGAGTTTGCCTACAGCCACCCCCTCCCATTAAATGTCCCCAACAGAGCCTTCCCACCACCAACCAAAGCTCATCCATTCTGCATCCCTCATGAATACAAAATGCTAATTCTTGACCTTGCACTATTTTTTCATACCAACAGAAGTCCTCTGCTTACTGCTCTTTGCCAAATGTCATCCTCACATTGTCATTTTGATTCAACCTTCACCTATTTCTTCTTTTCCTGGTTAACTAACACCACATTCTTTTCATTCCTCCATAGCATTTAGCAGTTTCATAAACAATTTTTTAAATAAATTTTCTAGGGCGCCTGGGTGGCTCAGTCGTTAAGCGTCTGCCTTCGGCTCAGGTCATGATCCCAGGGTCCTGGGATCGAGCCCTGCATCGGGCTCCCTGCTCGGCAGGAAGCCTGCTTCTCCCTCTCCCACTCCCCCTGCTTGTGTTCCTGCTCTCGCTCTCTGTGTGTCAAATAAATAAATATAAAATCTTCAAAAAAAAATAAAATTAAAATTAAAAAATAAAATAAAAGGAGAAATACTCCAGAAAATATATTTTCCATATATTTAACAAACCATTATCCTGAACATACAAAAAATTCCTACATATCAAACATAAACCAAAAAAACCCAATAAAAATGGATAAAGGATATAAACATGAAAAGAATAAGAGGCAATTCCCAGAAGATGAAATGGTCAATAAACATAAAAAGATAGACAACCAGGGAAATAAAAGTAAAAATAACAATAAAATACCAGTTCTTAGCTATCAGATTGACCAAAAAAATTTAAAAGTCTGATGATATCCAGTATTGGCAGATATGCGGACAGAGAAATATGGAGAAAGAGCCCTTCCATTACAATTGCTGCTTCAGAGGGCAACAGTCTATCAAGCCAAAAATGCACATAACCTGTGGCCCAGCAATCCCACTTCTCCACATCTCTCCTAGAAAATACCTATGTGCAAAAGAATGTTTATCACAGCATTGTTTGTAGTTCTGTGAACAAGCCTAAAAAGGAGACAGGCTAAATATTATGGAATACTATGTCACTATTAAAAAAAATAAAATAGATATATGTGTAACAATATCATATGTAAATCCCTAAGATGTATTCTTTCTCTCTCTCTCTCTCTCTTTTTTTTTTAAATTTTATTTATTTATTTATTTATTTATTTCAGAAAGAGAGACTGAGAGAGAGAATGAGCAGAGAAGAGCGGCAGAGGGAGAGGGAGACGCAGACCCCCAACTGAGCAAGGAGCCCGATGTAGGGCTTGATCCCAGGACCCTGAGATCATGACCTGAGCTGAAGGCAGACGCTTAACCGACTGAGCCACCCAGGAGCCCCCCCTTCAGATTCTTAAGGGTAAAAAGCAATTGCACACAGTGGTACAATACTGGACTACTTTTGTAAAACACAGTCACATATACATACACCCCTATTCAAGTTTATAAGAAGTACCAAAAAACTTGTGTGTGTACATGTATATGTATCTCACAGCTTAAATAATATCCAGAAGGGTTCACAAAACTACAACTATGGTTACTTCTAGAAAGAAGAGAGGATTATGACTGAGGTGCCAGTCAAAGGAAAATTTAGCCATTCCTGTCAAGTTTTCATTTGTGGAGAGAAGCATTTATGCACATGCCAAATGTCATCCTCACATTGTCATTTTGTGTGGTTATGCTAAAATAACCAGCGTGTTTTTTTGATGGCATGTGACTTCAAGAGTGGCTCCTTGAAAACAGGTGCCAAGGCTCATGGGTTTGCACTTCCCACGGAGTTTTCAGTAGTGTTTACCTCGTAGGCTTGAGTATGTGCTTGTTAAAATGGGTGAACAGATGGGGATGAAGCAAGAGGTTGAAGCCAGATCATGAAGAGACAATTTCTGAGTTCAAGAGTTTCTACTTTATTTGGCAGAACAAGATAAATTAATTGAGATAATATATGTAATATAATTACTGTCAATACATTTTAGCATTTATGATTAATCACATTTCAGTTCTATCCTGTTTCATGACCAGAAGATGGAGCTCCAAACATTTAAACCATTTTTTTTCTTTCCCCCGCTCCCCCCGCCTTTTGTTGGAGTCAAGGTAGAGGTTGTAGTTTTGTTTCTTTAATTCTGTTTTCTTTTCCTTCTCCATTTAAACCCTTCCATTTTTTTTTTAAATGTTTTATTTATTTATTCATGAGAGTCAGAGAGAGAGAGAGAGAGGCAGAGGCAGAGGGAGAAGCAGGCTCCCCGCCTAGCAGGGAGCCCGATGCGGGACTCGATCCCAGGACCCCGGGATCATGACCTGAGCCGAAGGCAGACGCTTAACCATCTGAGCCACCCAGGCGCCCTAAACCCTTCCATTTTTATTAAGTTCTCAGATTATCAAACTCTAATTGCTGATTGCAGAGAGGAGGATTACCTATAGGGGAAGCTACCCCCTTCAGTCTGATTTTCCTACCTCTGAGACTTCTTTGTTTTATGCACTGGCTCATAACATTTTTGTCCAGCTATCCCCACTCTGTTCCTTCCTCCCCACAATGGACAAGCCCACTGTAAACAGGTGCTGGCATCCCCTTCTGTCCTCATGGGAGGGAAAATTCCAGCCCTGCTATACATGGACTCTGTCCCTATGTACAGCCAGGAACTTGTACACTGAGGAAAGAGAACATGACAGGGTTGGAATATATATTTTGGACTGTTCTCCAGTTTCTATGCTTTTCTAACATAAATTCCTTACTCACAGAATTCTTCCTTGAGACCTCTAAAGACTCATGGGAAATAATGAATTTTCTAAATTTCTGCAACATCTGCTCTATGAGCTTTATGCTGATATTATTAATACAACTGTATTCCTAGCTACTTATTCAAAATTAATTGATTTATTCACTTTTTTTCAATAAATATTTATTGATCACCAATGCAGAATTGCAGAAGGGTTATGGATTGGTGGGACATACACACACACACACACACACACACCTCTACTCTGAATCCTCAATATATTTATCCAAGAATACACAACCCAAGAAAGCCAGAAGTCACTTGAGCAGAAGCAGCATAACCTATTAGGATTGTTCCTTGCCCTTTGTTTCTTACACCAAGGACAAAACTGTCAGTGACTCTGGTAAGATTCCACACTAGTTAAATTCTCGAAGAAAAATTCCTTGCTTCACAATTGCTCTGTTAGGCTTACATCACCATTTTGAAAATAGTTACACCAACAACATATATACCACCATTTAAGGGAACATTTATGTACATTTGGCTCCTCTCTTTCTTTTTTTTTTTTTTAAGATTTTATTTATTTATTTGAGAGAGAGAATGAGAAAGAGAGAGCATGAGAGGGGGGAGGGTCAGAGGGAGAAACAGACTCCCCGCTGAGCAGGGAGCCTGATGCGGGACTCGATGCCGGGACTCCAGGATCATGACTCGAGCCGAAGGCAGTCGCTTAACCAACTGATCCACCCAGGCGCCCTGGCTCCTCTCTTTCTTGATCCAAATTCAGCATCAGGAGACACATCTTCACCTTGGATCAAAAACCAGATATATTCCAGTAAAATTTTTCTAACCCCTGCTTCCAGGTCCTTCTCAAAAAGTTCATGTGTCTGTCCCCACTAAACCTCTTCCATGTTCTCAACTTGTATCTCTAAATATCTACTGGTCATTCCCACTTCTAAATTGACAATGTTTAAATTGAACTTATTTTCTTTCTTGATCCCTTTCCTCTCCTACACAAACCTGGTCTCCTTGCAGCTTTCTGGAGATGATTTTTTCTGTAGTCATCTACTCAGTAATCTAAATTTAAAACCTTGCAGAGTGATCACTTTGGATTTCACTTCTGCCTCACCTCCCACATCCAGTTAGCAAGTCCTGCCCATCCTACATCCACAGTGTGCCTCCAATCCAGTCCCTGTGTATCATTGTCAGAAACCATTCTCTTGCACAGTAATTTCAATAATTTTCCAGCTATCCCTGCTCTCTTCCTCCTCAATCTACACAGGCTATATTAACACCATACGAGGAGTGCCAGATAAAATACAGGGCATCCCATATTGTTATTTGCTAACTGGCAACCTTGCACCTCGCTCATCTTTCTAAACATATTTCTGGTCAAGCAATGCTGCTCCTATTTAAAATCTCTCCCCTTTCTAGTACTGAATTAGTTTTTTTGGCTTTTGACTTTCGGTTTTTATTGTTGTTGTTGTAGTGTCCTGACCTTTATTGAATTAAGGCTAAACCCCTTAGCCCATCACTCAACAAATACTTTATCCACCACCTGCTATGTACAAAATACTCTGATTTCTGTTGTGAAGTATGCAAAGTAAATAACTTATAACCTCTGTCCTTAAGGAGCTTATAAGCTAAAGGATGATCATTGACATAAAAGCACTCCACAATCAGACGTAGAACGGTAAAACCCAACTTAGACTTGAGGGTGAGGAGGTTCCCAGGCTTACAATCATGTGACCTAGATTTTAATTTGGCCTTAGGCCAATGAAAACTTTTTTTTAACCCCACCCACACCCTAGTCCTAAAATCCAGTCACTGAAAAAAGTCAGCTCCTCAACATCTGCCCTTAGCCTGTGACAAAGGCAGTCCTGGTGAACAAAACTTTTTCCCCAGTGTATAAAGAAAAAGAAAGTAAGTTGTCTTTATTCAGTTCCACAACTGAGAAAAGCAAGCATAAACATTGCATAACTTAAACAGAATCCTAAATGATTCAAGGAGACAGGAATTGAGTCCAGCATTATCAGTGTTCTTTCTGAAGCTAAACTCATCTCTGAACAGGACTTAAAATCTTTGATGAATAAAGCAATTTTACTTGAATAAGCAAAATATAAGGAGTGATATAGGAAAAAGCAAATCATAAAACAATTAATATAGGAATAGCTGTTTCAAAGATACAAAATTAAAAAGCAAAGACCAGAGGATATTCTAAACATCTGCTTTTGGGGAATTTCAATCACTGAGATTCACTGGGTCAAAAAGAAATAATGAGGACAAGATGATACTGTCTAGCAAGAGCTTCTGAAAAATAACCCTAGGCTGTGGAAATGTACCTGGCCCATATATTTCTTGTATATGTTCATCAGGGCTATAGAATTGGTTGAGAATTATATGACTATTTTTGAAAACTTTAATATAAAGCAATTCTGTGATATATCCAGAAAGAAATATAACAACTGCATGGTTGGGAGCGAGAAAAGGGAGAAAAACTTATCTTTTACTTTTACCATTTTCTTTCTTTTGAATTCTGTAACATTATTCAAAAAAATTTTTAAAAACTTTGTCTATTAAGGAATATCAGCTCATCGTGGATATGTAATGGTTTTATTTTTCCAATAAGTTTCCCAAACAAATACCACTTTCCTGCTGAATTAGCAGACATCTTGCCAATTATGTGCTTTTCAACAAATATAGTTACTAGAACAATCTCATTCAGCTATTTCAGACTCAGCCCTGTTCACTGAAACACTCCAGTTGTACATTCAATCAAAACTCTACTTGTCCCACTATCCAGAAGAGGTGCGGCTTTCAGTTTAGGACTAAAAACTTAAGGGACTTTGTCAGATGTGGGGGCTGGAGTGGGGAGAATGAGTTCTGGCTCTTTGTTACCTCCACCCCCTTCTTCTACCAGGCATGAGCTGCTTGGGACTGAGGCACGGAGGAAGAAGAAAATAAACATGAGCATCTCCCCATGTGCCTGGGCAAGCTGTCGTCCTCTCCTGGGTCGATAGAACTACTAGCCTGGACTGCTAGTGTGCTCCGTGAGGACCAGTGGTGGCTCCAAGATTGTGCTCTGATAAGAGCTTTGGTTATAGCTTTCCGCAGATGACCCCCTGGTGGCTTGCCCCCACATATGGGCCCTCTTCACCCCTCATACTGCATCAATCTTGGGACAACCGTGGCTGTCAATCTCATGTATTCTCAGAGCCATCTCTCAGAATCAACATCCTGCAGCCACGTGAGAACTTCCTGTCCTCTACTTTGAGGCAGAAGCCCCCCTCCACCTACGTGCACTCCACTCACCCCATCTCCACTCAGTTCTTTTCCTATATTCCAGTAGCACACAAGGCACATGAGCAAATCTGCTACTCAAGAAGGTCATACATCCATGGAGAAAAATGTCTACAAAATGTTTACTTTTCTTTTCAAGAGATTTACTTGAGCTCCCCTCCCTCACATACAAGTCTTGAGAGAAAAAATAGACTGTACATTCACTCCCCAAAAGGCTGTCTTCCCTTCTTCCAACCTCCCTTGAGAAGTAGGGATGTGATGAGTGCTTGAACTAGCTCTCTAACTATGGGGCTTTCAGAGAGCCCTGCAGGAGGGTAGCTGACCCCAACTGCTGGCGACTTTATAAATTTAGAATATGGAACACACTGTGACTTTTGTCTTCAGTTTGGGTCTTAACAGTACTTAAGTGTCAAAAAGAAAATTCCTACTTGACATCCTGTAAGGCTTGTCTATGCACTTGGTTCCCATCATCCATATAGGGTCCAGACACCATTATAATTTCAGTTCTAAATGATTAGAATGTTGGGGCACCTAGGTGGCTCAGTCAATTAAGTCAGACTCTTGATTTTGGCTCAGGTCATGATCTCAGGCTGGTGGGATTAAGACACACCACAGGCTCCACACTCAGCACAGAGTTGGCCTGTCCCTGTCCCTCCTTCTCAGCCCCTCCCCCTTGCCCCTCCACACACGTTCGCACACACACGTGCGCTCTCTCAAATAAATAAATAAATAAAATCTTTAAAAATTTTTAAAAATAAATGATTAGAATACATACAATAGGAAAACAAAATCTACCAAAAGTAGCTGTATTTTTTCTATAGTCATCTTAATAAAAACAAATAGGTCTTTTTTGAACTTGGACAAAACTAAATTTGATGAGATGAGAAATGGTACTTAGGCTGACTGGCCACTAGGGTAAGACTTCTCAAGGCTGCCTTGCTACCATGATGAGATCTCCACCCTGCAGGATCAGGAACTGACCAGGAGGGAAGAACTTAGAACAAAGATGAGGAGTTGGATGATTTCCATGACTGCCAAGCTAATGATCACTTGGTGCCTCCTTTTCCACCATAACAATATACCTACCAACACGATCAGACCATTTAAAGAGTGCTAGGGATTTACTGAAAAATTCTCCTTCACTGATTACCTTTTCTCTTCTGTTTATCAAACTCTAAGGTCAACCAGTCTTTGCCTATGCAAGTAATAAAGTAAGTGATTCTATTTGAGCCTATTAATGAAAGATAGTCAGAAGAAAGGCAGGCAGGGACAAGGGGCCCCTCCCTAAGAGGAAAGCATCCTTAAAAAGGATTTTACACCACCCTGGAAGGAGCCCTCCAACCTTACCTACCTGAACAACTACCTGATAGGTGGATGAACACATGGACAAAAACCTGATTGGCTGACAGGCGCATGAAGGGTTAATCATATAAAAACTCCTAGACTTAGAAATTCCCATGGCAACTCTCTCGGGTCCCCTCCCTCTTTGGGAGCTTTGTACTATAGCTCAATAAACTTTTCTTTGCTGTCCACCACTCTCCATCTGGTCTACCTCTTCATTTTTAGAAACAGTGTGACTAAGAACTGCAGGAACAGAAGGAAAAGAAATCCTGCAACACCATGACATTACAATCATGCTTAAGACCCCTCACTCTGAGAATACACTCAAATCCCCTTGATTAGAGTATGTGGTGTGTAATCAGATGAGTAAATAAGAAAAAGACCTAACTGATACCTTGGGATTGATTTGAGGTGGTGGTGGCTGTTGTTATGGGTTATTTTACTATTGTACTAATATTTGTTATTTTTGCTACAGACTCACCAAAGAAGGATTAGGAATCTCTTTACCCCACCCCACCACAAGAAAGAGGAAGCACTGGTTTCTAAAGCCTAAACTCCTCGCCTCCCTCACCAGAAGGGAAGTAATCAGCTTTTGTGTTTGAGGTAGATTGGAGGAGATGCAGTTAATCGCCCAGTAGAAGTAGTATGGAGGTAAGATGGTAGAAGTTGCCACCAGAGGAATAGAGGGGAGCATCTCTAACACAAAATGGGGACAGGATTTGGAGCTGTGAAAGAAGGCAAGTCATGGTCTCTCTTGGCACAAAGCACCCAGTCTAGAGCTGAGTGACATGAGAAGGAGGCCAGACACTAGACCAGGAAGCTTCAGCAAAAGATTCCACCAACTACCAAGAAAGAGGGAGAGGAGCCACTCATCCTCTAAGTAAATCTCAGGAGTTTAGTTAACAAGTTTCTGGGAAGCTACCAAAGATAAACCCTCAGGAAGGGAAAGAGCCCTCAATAATGACTGACATTTGGCTTCTCGCCACGAACCCCACCATGACGGGCGGCTTGGAGCCAGATTTCATTTGATTTAGAAAATGAAGTACTGTGATTTTTCTCATGCCAAACTGTTGCAGAGAAATTTGTGTCCCCTAAAGTTTGTCCAAACTCTTTAGACCCAGACTTACAGGCAATCTCTCATGGTTTACTTGTACAGGTGACTAATCTACTGCTTGTGAGTAAACTTTATAGGCTTAACTCTGAGATTATATATTTCTATATGACCAGGAAACACTTCACTGTTCTTCCATGTGCCAACAAAACTCTGTTCAAATAGGGACATCTGGGTGGCTCAGTCGGTTAAGCGTCTGCCTTCAGCTCGGGTCATGATCTCAGGGTCCTGGGATCGAGCCCCACATCAGGCTCCCCGCTCCATGGGGGACCCGCTTCTCCCTCTCTCTCTGCCTGCTGCTCCCCCTGCTTGTGCTCTCTCTCTCAAATAAATAAATAAATAAATAATCTTACTTTCTTTTTTTTTTAAGATTTTAAGATTTTTTTAAGATTTTATTTATTTATTTAGAGGGGGGAGGGTCAGAGGGAGAAGCAGACTCCCTGCCGAGCAGGGAGCCCGATGCGGGACTCGATCGCGGGACTCCAGGATCATGACCTGAGCCGAAGGCAGTCGCTTAACCAACTGAGCCACCCAGGCGCCCGATAAATAAAAAATCTTGAAAAGAAAAAGAAAACCCTTTAAAAATCTGTTCAAGTATAATGTTATTTTCTACTGTTCACAGACAGTAGGAAACACATATATACAAAACCCACAAGACCACCAACTAGTCAGACAAGTCCAAACAGGAAATGAAAACAGCTACATCATTTTTACTTTCTCACTAATAGAGACAGCATTTTTTATAGAAGCACCAACTTCTGTGACTTCTGAGAAAAAGAAATTATATTTGTTTGCCTGTGTTATGTAACTTGTTCAGGATTCCACAGGAGAAAATATGCAGGCAGAGTAACTGATGACTCATTTCTCAGTTTTTCTTTCTTTCTTCCTTCCAAACTTTTGTTTTCAGCTACCAATAAAAAACTACTGGCATATAAAGAGTGGGTAAAATAAAGATTTCTTTTCAAATCCTTCCCTTCTTCAGGGCTAGTGGAGAAATACCTTCAGTTACCTCACCACTTCACTATGGTCAACCTGCCTCCATTTTCCCTACACAGTCTTTTTTTTTTTTTTTTTTAAGATTTTATTTATTTATTTGACAGAGACACAGTGAGAGAGGGAACACAGCGGTGGGAGTGGGAGAAGCAGGCTTCCCGCCGAGCAGGGAGCCCGATGCAGGGCTCGATTCCAGGACCCTGGGATCATGACCTGAGCCAAAGGCAGATGCTTAACGACTGAGGCACCCAGGCGCCCCCTTACACATTCTTATCATATTAATCTTCCTAAATTATAGCCTCGACCATTTTACCCCATTCTCCCATCAAAACCCCTAATCTAACACCATTCCATTCAAAGAATGCTTAGTAAGCAACTAATAAGTTCAAAACATTGTGTTTTAACACTCTGAGGGACATGAACTTGAATAAAACAGCTCTGCCTTCAAGCAGTTTATATTCTTGGAGGAGATACAGACATTTCCCAACCTACCATAAGGTGAATTATGCTATTTTAATTAAGGTCAAGATTAAGGCTACAGGATTCAAGGCAAAGGAAAGGATTTTATTTATTTGACAGAGACAGACACAGCGAGAGAGGGAACACAAGCAGGGGGAGTGGGAGAGGGAGAAGCAGGCTTCCCGCCGAGCAGGGAGCCCGATGTGGGACTCGATCCCAGGACCCTGGGATCATGACTTGAGCCGAGGGCAGACACTTAACGACTGAGCCACCCAGGCACCCCTACATACTGCCTTTTCTATAAACATCGTCTTGCATCAACCAGCCAGAGTGTCCTCCTTTCCTCACATCTGAGTTACTCCCTGGAATCTTTCTCTCTACCTTTCTGAATCTACAGTAACCTCCATATGCACTTCAGCTCTGGGACTCACAGAATTCCACGTCCTTCCTGCCTGATATCTCTGCCCCAGTCCAACATCTTAGCCTCATACCATTGGTTTCAGCCTCTTATTTGTTCCTTAGTTGCCCATATCCTTAGCACTATGCCTAGTCCTCACTCTCTAACTCTGCCTGTAGTAGTGAAGGGGTCTGGGACCGCTTAGAACCCAGGGACTCTACTATTGATGCCGTACACTTTTGTCCTTCAATGTGTGTTTCACGTGTCTTTCTATATATCTCAACCTATGAAATGGACTCAGAAAAAAAACAAAAATTCAACATAATTTGACTGTGACTACTTTAGTACGATATGGATGAAACTTGAAAGACATTACGCTAAGTGAAATAAGTCATACACTAAAGGGCAGACATTATATGATTCTGCTTAGCTGAGATACCTAAAGTAGTCAGATACACAGACATAGAAAGCAGAATAGTGCTTACCAAGGGCTGGAGGAAGAGAGGAATGGAGAGTAATGGTTTAATGGGTACAGACTTTCAGTATGGAATGAAGAATAAGCTCTAGATATGAATAGTGGTGATGGTTGCACAATAATGGGAACATACTTCATAAAACTAAACTTTACCCTGAAAAATGATTAAAATGGTAAATTTTATGTTATGTATATTTTACCATGTAAAATATATACATTGTTTTTTATTTATTTTTTATTTTTAATTTATTTTATTTTTTTTAAGATTTTATTTATTCATTTGGGAGAGAATGAGATAGAGAGAGAGCATGAGAGGGGGGAGGGTCAGCGGGAGAAGCAGACTCCCTGCCGAGCAGGGAGCCCGATGCGGGACTCGATCCCGGGACCCCAGGATCATGACCTGAGTCGAAGGCAGTCACTTAACCAACTGAGGCACCCAGGCGCCCTACACATTGTTTTTTAATGAATCATTCACAACAGGGGGGGGGGGGGGAAACAGCACCAAAGAGTTTGACAGAAAACCAAAATAGAGATCTCCATCAGTACTCATTCTTTCGAGATTCTTAACTAGTTAGCCAAATATCTCCCCTGCTAAGATTTCACAAGACTGAATATTTGCTCTGGATGTACCTTTATTCTTTCCAGTTTTGGCTCTAGTTTCTTCTAGACCACTTTGTGTCCTGACTCTGAACAATGAGCTTTCAAATTAAGCATATAAGCAGTTTAGAAGCATAAGGGTTACTGAACAAATATATTTTACCAAGGTGTTTCCTCCTGTTCATGGTCCTACTGCTTGATTTTCCCACCCTCTGTGGATTTCATGTCCCATGGACCCAATCTCATTTACTCCCTGACTAGTGAGTACGTTTCCCCCTTGAGAGAGAGAAGAACCAATCTCCTTCACTGTCTCAGTTTCCCTCCCCATCTCACAGATGTACTACCACTTTCTGCTTAGAATCATGGGCCCTGAGTCCTCTGCTACCTCCTCAGGGATCCTATTGCCATAGCCACTAAATTTACCTTACAACTCCCAAGGCTCTTCATTAATACTTGTCTTTCCCACTACATAATGTTTCCTTGTATTATTTACCTCTCTGGAAGGCAGAGGCAGTGGCTTTTATGTCTTTCTACTCTTCTTAGTGCCTTTGATTATGAATGCCACATTTTCTTTGAAATATAACCAGAATGTCACTTAGACATTTTCAAGAATCATATCATAATCATCAATCCATAAAAAATAGTTTTTTGGGTTTTTTTTTTAAAGATTTTATTTATTTATTTGAGAGAGACAGAGAGAGAGCATGAGCGGAGAGGGGGCAGAGGGAGAGGGAGAAGCAGACTCCCAGCCAAGCAGGGAGCCCAACGCGGGGCTCAATCTCAGGACTCTGGGATCATGACCTCAGCTGAAGGCAGACGCTTAACCAACTGAGCCACCCAGGCACCCCTAAAAAATAGTTTTTAAGTCAGTCAGAGAATTTCTTTAAGTATGAGTCTATTTATTACTTTTAAGGTTCCAACAAAGTTCATGGAAGCTGTTCTCAGAACCCACTGAATTCCACTGCAATGCCCCTCAGGTATGACTCATAGAGATTTAATATGCTGTCAGCTTGATAAATCCTGCTCATTCTAATAAAAATTTCCAAGGCAATACAGTATGAATATTCCTCTTCAATCCTATAATCTACTTAAATGTCTTCGGTGGAATTTTCATAATATTTCTCAGCAGGGTGGTTTCTGGTAAAATTCCTAGAATTTAGATCATGCCATTGATCACTATTGTGAAAATTGGCTGAGCTCTACCTGTCATGTCTACCTAGACTATAATCCATTATAAAATTTCATCCAAATATCAATCTCCAATGAAGGAACAGGGCTTCTCAGAGGAATGTTGAATCTAGGGCTTGGGTAAGCCAAATATAAGATGAGCCCAGAGCATTTGTAATGCCAGAAAGCCCAAAACACAAAAGGATAAGAGTGTGTTATAGGTACACAGAAGCTAACCTGAAAGAGTTCCCAATGGTCAAAGCTGAAACAATTTGAGCAACAAAATAAATAATGTGGCACTGGATTACAATCCAAAGTACAAAATAAATATACATGAATCCATACTGATATAAATGAATGACTGAATAAATAAATACATGGGGTGAGAGGGAGGAAGAGGTGGATTTTTCTTACAGATGACTTACAAATAATATATGTTGAAACACCTGCTTCTTGGAGGTAAAGATTAATTCTCCACACACCCTCTCCCTCCTCAAGTGTGAGTGAGATTTAGTGACTTGCTTCCAATGAATAGGGTTTAGAAATGGAAAATAGTAACTTTCCAATGGAAAAATCTGACAAACAGCAACTGATGTGGTTAACATCACTAGGCTTAGTCATGTTGATGGCATGTATTTATGATATGATGTGATGAGAAAGGTGCTTTAGCCCTGTGATATTCTGTCCCAAACTTATAATCTCAATCTAATCATGAGAAAAACATCAGACAAACCAAAACTAAAATATCTGACCACTATACCACAAAACTATCCAGGTTATGAAAAATAAGGAATGGTTTGAGAAACTGTCACAGACTAAAGGAGATTAAGGAGATGTGATGACTAAATGTACTGTGGCAACCTGAAGTGGATCCTGGAACAGAAAAAGGACATTAGTGGAAAAATTAGTGAAATCCAAATAAAGTATGAAGTTTAATAAATAGCAATGTGCCAATGCTGGCTTCTTGGTTGTGACAAATACATGATGGTATTATATTATCATTAAGGGAAACTAATTAGGAGTATACAGAAGCTCTGTACTACCTTTGCAACTTCCTGTGAATCTAAAATTATCCCAAAATAAAAAGCTAATTTATATAATACCTTCTCCAGTCATCTTTAGAAGCAAATGGAAACTTATCTGATCCTGCTCATGGAAGAGGCCCCTGTTCTATCCTGGGACTTAAAAAACCAATACAATGGACTCATGTTCTTTTTTGTACAGGGCTTAATACTTTTTCTCAATCTTCTCATAACTGGCTTTTTGCATCCTTGTTTTCATTTTGAGTTTTGTTGGTGACAATAAAGAAATGCCCCCTTGAACTCTGTTTCTGAGAAGTGAGCATCTGAGATTCTTCTGCCAAAATGAGCTAGAAAATTACAAAATTACAAAATTTAAGCTAGAAAATAATCCTAGTTAGTTACTGCCTAAACAGATTTGACAATTTATTCAAAATGGACAACCCAAGGGGGACCTGGGTGGCTCAGTCAGTTAAGCGTCTGCCTTGGCTCAGGTTGAGATCCCAGAGTCCTGGGATGAAGTCCCGCATTGGGTTCCCTGCTCCACGGGGAGCCTGTTTCTCCCCCTGCTTCTGCCCCTCTCTCTCTCTGTCTCTCATGAATAAAATAAAAATAAAATCTTTAAAAAAATATGGACAATCCAAGAATCACATGAAGATACAACCTAGGTTAAGTATATTCTTTTCTATCAAAAATTAACTTAATTAATCCAAGAATATTTTTTTTAAGATTTTATTTATTTATTTGAGAAAGAGAGAGAGAGAGCACAAGCAGGGGGAGCAGCAGACAGAGGGAGAGAGAAGTAGACCCCCCGCTGAGCAGGGAGCTGGATGCAGGGCTCGATCCCAGGACCCTGAGATCATGACCTGAGCCGAAGGCAGCCGCTTAACTGCCTGAGCCACCCAGGTGCCCCAAGAATATGTTTAAATGTATTTTTTACGCTATGAGATATCTCCATAAATTCTTTAGCCTCCTACAGTAGTAAAACAACTTTCATGGGCGCCTGGGTGGCTCAGTCGTTAAGCGTCTGCCTTCAGCTAAGGTCATGATCCCAAGGTCCTGGGATCGAGTCCCACATCAGGCTCCCTGCTCAGTGGGAAGCCTGCTTCTCCCTCTCCCACTCCCCCTGCTTGTGTTCCCTCTCTCACTGTCTCTCTCTCTCTGTTGAAAAATAAATAAAATCTTAAAAAAAAAAAAAAAACTTTCAAAAAGAAAATTGCAAAACAAGCTAAACTCAAAGAATTTGATCCACCAAATTCCCAGCCTGAAATTTAGAAACACTCACTGTCTGTTGTAATATAGTACAAGATATTTCAAAATGTTTTATCAAATGTAATACAAATAATACCAGAAAATTTCTATCAAGTCTATGGCCATTGTATTTTTTGTAAAATAGAGTAGACCCAAGAAATTATGGGATGTATCCTAGAAACTGACAGTGAGTCTAAGCAATGCAATAAGAAAGAAATATAATGGGGATATTTTCTCATGTCCCCAGAGACTGATAACTATGTGGTTCTGGTCAATTGAAAATTGATGTAGGAAAACGAGGATATAATCTGGATCAAGGCAAGATCGAGGCAATAACAGTATCTACTAAAGAATTTAGTGATATATAGGAGGGCAAAATCCACACTAAAAATCTCTTAAACACTCAACAGGCAGTCCTTTTTCATAATACTTTATACTAGTAAATATGCTTACATAACTCTGCTTTCTTTGGACAGTTTTTGGTTTTCAATGTTTAATTTTACTTGACATAATTCAAAGAAGTGGAGCCAGGGCTAAAAAAGGGCTTTTTTGTTTATTTTTCTAGATGGAAACAGATGTGTACTAGAGAACAATCCCTCAATGAGCAACTAATGTACTGCAGTCACAAAGCCCAGACACTGTTACGTTTATTCATCCTGAGGTTTCACTCGCTTTCTAGTGAATAGCTTTCCCTATTTTAATTTTAACCTTAAAACTTTCCTGAGTTGGGCTTTACATACTGTCTTCTTAAAAGAATAATTCAGCCTTGTTAAAATTCACTATACTTTTCTTCTTTCAGTTGTAGAGAAAATCTCAAAAACAATTAGCTTTCTTGCTTCTAGGGTTGTCTTTCTACCACTTCCTTCAAGAATAAAAGCTCATTTATTTCAACATTGTATGTTATACTAATCAAAAATGAACTTCATGATGATGGATTAGAATTGGAGGTGTCTGTGTGAACATAATGGTTTTCAGTATTGTAGAATTCTATGGAAATAAAGACAGATGTAAGTGTGTGTGTGTGTGTGTGTGTGTGTGTGTACAAATATTCCCTACCTCTGTCCACAGAGGGAGAATGGTGGCAGCAACACCACAGTAGTAATAATTGCACCTAGCTTGCAGATCTTGGTTTCCAAATACAATTCTCCCCTAAAAGGAATCAGGGATCCTTAAAGAAATGGCTTATTCAAGGGCTGGGAAAGAGAAAGTGTAAATGGGCTAGGAATACCTTATTGTGGCATTAATAAGGAGGTATCCAAAGAATGATGGGTGATATGTCTAAAGGACAGAGAAGCCAGCTTACTGGGACTCAAGTCTCAAAGCTTCCCTAAGAAATATTTACAGTTCCTATCATTTGCCTAATTTTCTATCAGGTTGTTTGTGTCTTCATCATATTGCTTTTTCAAGATTCTTTGTCCTAAAAACCAATCCTTTCTAGGTTATATGTGTAGAAAATGTCTTCTCATTCATGGTTTATCTGGTCACTATCTTTTGATAAACCACTGTTATTAATTTTAATGGAGTTGAACTTATCAATTTTTTTTCTTTATAGTTTGTGTTTTGTGGACTTTGTTTTATAAATTTTTCCTACCCCACATTCATAAAGTTAGTGTCCTAAATTGTCTTCTAGAAGTTTAAAAGTTTTACCTTTCACAATTTGGTCTTTAATCCACAAGGAATTTTTGTTTATATATGGAGGAATATAGAGACGCAATTCTTTTTGCATATGAATAACCCATTATTCCAGCACCATTTTCTATACTCCTTTTCCCAATTGAGTATTCTATCCCAACATCACACCACACTGTCTTAATCCTTATAATAAATCTTAATATCTGGCAAGGTAAATGTCCCTGTTTTGGTCTTTTTCTTTAAGTATATCCTGGATGATTTTAGCCCTTTTCTATTCCATATAAATTCTGGAATAAAGTTGTAAGGTTTTACATCCAACCTTTCAAGATTTTGATTGGAATTGCATTACACCCATAAACCAAATTGGCAGGGAATGTCTTTACCATATTCATTATTCTTATCCACGAACATGGTACTTCATAAAAATGTTAAACTCTTGTGCATATAAAAATAATAATGAAAAGTGGGGCACCTGGGTGGCCCAGTCATTAAGCGTCTGCCTTCGGTTCAGGTCATGATCCCAGGGCCCTGGGATGGAGCTCTGTATCGGGCTCCCTGCTCAGCGGGAAGCCTGCTTCTTCCTCTCCCACTCCCCCTGCTTGTGTTCCCTCTCTCGTTGTGTCTCTCTGTCAAATAAATAAATTAAATCTTTAAAAAAAATAATAATAATAATGAAAAGAGCCCCCCAAAATGGTAGAACTATTTCTAACAAACGTGATGGTTCAAAGGTTTATATGATTAGGGGCGCCTGGGTGGCTATCAGTTAAGCATCTGATTTCAGCTTAGGTCAAGATCTTGGGGTCTTGTGATCGAGCAGTATGTCTAGCTCCCAGCTCAGTAGGGAGTCTGCTTCTCCCCGTCCCTCTCCCTCTGCCCCTCCCTCTGCTCCTGTGTGCATGCAGGCACACTCTCTCTAATAAATAAATAAAATCTTTAAAAAAGAAATTTATATGACTAATATTTTTTAATTTCATACGAAATACCATGGAATAACGAGAAAGGATTTGACCATATAATTCATAAGGAAGAAATACAGATTAGAAATAAGTATATGGAAAAAAGCCTGGCCTAATTAATAGTAAAGAAATGCAAATTTAAATACCTACAAGATGCCATTACACCTATCAAATTAAAATTCTTTTTAAAAATGTTATAATAGACACATCAGCTTGAGTCTAAGTGAAAATCAACCCTCAGCAAGGTTGAATTCATGCGGTGGGCTTGCTAAAAACCTATTTGTATGCAAACTGAAGAGCCTCTTGGAAAAGAACATTTTGAAAGGAAGAAATTAGGAATAATGAGTTTCGGCCAGTAAAACCGCAGTTTTCATTGGTACAATCTGGTCTGTCTTTCAGATATGTCTTCTGCTTCAGCTCCCCCACTGAACTCCTACAGAGGAAAGGAGAGAGGCCATCCAGAAAAAGAAAAAGAAAAAGAAAAAAAGAGGGAAAGAAAAAAAAGAGAAAAGGGAAAAGAAAAAGAAAACAAAGCACTGGAACATACCAGCACAGCTTGGGGCCTGTTAGAGTGACACACTGGAAGAGAAGACACCTTCCTGCACTTTGCACAGAACATTCTGAAGCTCCAAACCTCAGAAGGAGGTTGCTGTGTGGACACAAAGGTGAAGCTCTAGGCACTTTTAGAAAAACTTGATCATGGGGCTCAGGGAGAATTTCCAAAAGCACTAAGTGGTCACACATCAGCTAGCAAGGGAGGGTGGGGGGAAGCAATATTAAATTTTTTAGTTTTTAATATGGCCTCCTCTGTTCCCATAAGCTAATAAGCTAGTGAGGGTTGGGAAAATCTAAGGTTAAATCCTTCTTCAATATCAGCAAGTGTACAAATCACATGCCCTCATATACTGTTGGTAGAAGTAGAAATGAAACGAACTTTTGGGGAAACTGTTTTGCAAAATATATTAAAATTATTTTTGAAATTTTAAATTCTGACCCTAAAATTGTCCCACTAAAAATCTTATCCAGTAAAATAAGAGACATAAATAAATGTGTGTCCAAGGACAACTGTTGTAGTACAATTACAATAATAAAATCCCGAAATGATCTACTAAATATTCAATCATAGGAGTATTAACCTTAAAAATAAAACCGTCAGTTATTTTACTAGCAAAAATGGGTTTATTTAGAAAAAGCAGAGAACTGCAATCCAGGACAAGCAAGCTACAGCAAAAAACATAGGCAAGTCCAGAGAACAATGTAGAGGACCACTCTTTTATAGAGGAAAAGAGGAATTTGAGAAGGCTGTTATAAACAAAAAGTCCTTTGGAATAAACTGAGATTTGGGAGTATTGGCTGAGTGGTGACTGTTTCTCATCGGCTGGGCTGTTGCCAGGGGGAGGAGATAAGCCTTTCTTCATCTTGCCCTGAGAGTAAAGTAGTATCCATATGCAAGGTCCCTCTCTTCCTGTTGGGTCTGCATTTGATGATGAGTGGTAGGACAGGAGAGCTCCCCCTGCCAAACCTCCTGACTCCATTTTAGTGAGGTTTCCCTTTATTAATTTTCACAGGAGGAAGGTTAAATGGGTAATGGGACAACTAAACAAATGGGTAGATGATTAAATACTATGCAACCCTGTATTAGAAAACACTGTTGAGGGTTGAGGGATGCCTGGGTGGCTCAGTTGGTTAAGCATCTGCCTTCGGCTCAGGTCATTATCTCAGGGTCCTGGGATGGAGCCCCACGTCATGCTCCCTGCTCAGTGGGGATTCTGTTTCTCCCTCTCCCTCTGCTCCTCCTCACCCTGTTTGTGGGCTCTCTTTTTCTCTCTCTGTCAAATAAATAAATAAAATATTAAAAAAAAAAAACACTGTTGATAGTAAAACACAGGGTATCAAACTGAATGGAGAAAGATAAACCTATGTTGGAAATTTTTAAGTGAGGTTTTTCTTTTTGTCAAATTACTTATTTCATCCTGTAGCTCTTTATCTACTGGATCAATTGGAGTCATTGCCTCAGGAGAACAGAAATCCATTGGTCTGCTTGAATGCATTTTTAACTCATAGCAGCCTTACCACTCTGAAGCAAAGCATTGATACATAAAAGCTAAGCCATTGTGAAAGAATTAGGTTTTTTTAAATTAATATAAAGGGCACAATTGTAATTTTGAGGCAGAATCTAGAGGACTTGCATATAGAGATGATAAAAATTAATCACAGAATTAAAATAATGCAGTATTTAACCTAAAGTCAATTTCCTGCCTGGTGAAGGAAGAAGAAAAATTCCCTCCTAGGCTGCAAGAAAGAGGAAAAGAGAAGAAAGTCAGATGTAAGAAGAGTCCCTGAGACAACTGTCCCCCTTCGTGGGTTGAAATTCAAGATGGATACTTGTGCTCCAGATGGGTTCCAGGATCTGAGAAAAGAAGGTACTCTGTTCCACTTCCTTCATGAAATCAGGGAGAAGCCACTTTTGGAATGCCTACTGACAACATAGGGTGGCTGCAGAAGACTAAGAATGGCAGCAGGTCAGGACTAGCGACAGAGGGGGCCTGTGAGAGCCACGTGCCCCCACAATCCCCATGGTTGCTGCAGAGTTGAGAACAATGAGACAGCCGCTTGTGGGTGGGTGGGGATGGAGGATGAACAGAGTAGAGGATAAGGCGGGCCCCATACTAAAGCCAGGGGAGATGGGCTCTCAACAACATCGGGGAAAGATGATGAAACTCCCAGCAGTGCACTGCGCTGCCCATGCCCAGAACATAAGGGATGTGCTCAATTAGCAGCAGGTCAGTGGGGCCAGGAACCCACAGGCAAAACCCACACCAGGCAAGACCACAGCCAGGAGGGACTGGACGGTAACACAAAGCCCAGATACCCATCCCCTGCTGGTAGGATGGCAACATGAGTTGCCCCTGTTCCCAGAGGCCATCACAGGGAGGGAGGAAGGTGAGGTGAAAAGGAGAGAGCCTGAAAGGAAGTCTGAACTGGCAAACAAATTGACTTAGTTACAGAGAAATGTAGTTATTTTTTACTCAAAATTTGTTACTGCAAAACTAGGACATCTATGTACAATGCTATTTAGACCTACCCAGTATTTATTCTTTCTTCTTCTGATAAAAGCAGCTTGGTTTCCTGGGTCCTATTTTTTCAAGGCCTGGGTGTTCCTTTGACTTTGTAGCCTGCCAAGAAATTCCTTTCCTTCCTTAAATTTGAAACTAGGTCAGTTTCTGTTATTTGTAACTAAAGAATGCCAGCTGATATGAAATACCTAATCCCAATTTTGTAAATGCACAAGAGCATACTGGCACACACACACACACACACACAGCTACATGTGGAAAAGATTAGAAGGAAATAAAATGTTAATAGTGATCACTCTGGGTAATAAGATTACAAATACCGTGATTTTCTTCTCCCTTCATTTCTAAATTGTCTATTCTCCATAATGAGTATGCACTGTATTTTTATTCAGAATATGGAAAGAGAGAAGTATTATCCATCATGTCCAGAAAAATAACATTAGGAAGCCCAATGACATTGGTAAGACACGTCAGAGGTCTTAGTCTCCTGGCATCCTGGGCCAGCCAGCAGCAGCAAGCATAAGAACTGCAGGGCCATGTGGTGCAATGGGAAGAGCACTCGTTGGAGGGCCTAGAGACCTAAGTTTTGGTTCTGTCTCTGTCATGAACAAGCGGGGGGCCTTCATTAAGTCTTGCAACCGCCCTGAGCCTCAAGTTTCTTCATCTGTGAAATGAAGGATTAAACTCCCTACAAGATCACAGAGGTCACTGACCTGTCCACCAGACCCTAGGCTCAGGTTCCAGCTCTCAAGGAACATTTCTAGGATATATGTGCGACAGGACAAAATGTCCCAGTTATGCCAGCCTAAGTTTTAACTTTCAGAATGCTCTCAAGGGAACTCTGCTTCTTTTGCTTCTGAGACAGAAACCTAACTATATCAGTTTGATGTTGTCTGTCTTGTTTTCATGCTATCTCTGTCAGAAGGGACACTTTACAAGCCAATATCACCTGTTATGAGAATGAGAGTGCAGCTAGCGCTTGACCCTGACGTCAGTCCCCGTTTAGCCTAAGAACCCTGAGCACCACCATATCGATGGTGCTAGATCTCTTCCTACTGATAGCACGTTGCCTCATCATCATGCAGTTGGTCATCAGAGCCACAGACAGCAGGGAAAGGCTTACAGAGGTACCTAGTGAAAGGCAGATTTGCTACTGCTGCCTCAATCCAGGAAATCACAAAGCCAGGGAAGCCCAAAGGGGTGAGGTACAATATTTCATGACAGATCCTCTGGTAGTGGGGGTCTGTCTGGGGAGAAGACCTAGATATAGCCCAGATGAGATAGGTACACATAGAAGGGTACAGCAGGAATGAAGCTGTAGGAATAACAAAGATCATACTAACAACCTTTGTATCTATTCTAAATGAACCATGACTTCATCAAACTAATCTCTCAGCTATTTTTGTTGTTGTTGTTTTCTTCCATTCTTATATCCATATCTTGCAACTTGCTCTGGGAATTGTCTTCCTCTTTTTATGTACAATGTCTAAAAGTCCCCTTTGGCTTGCCCAGGACAAACTCCCTATGAACCAGGGTGATGCATGACCTGAGACTCTCCAACATATCTCAGGAGACCTCTTTAACTTTTAGGGCTCTAAAGAAAATATAAGCCCCAAACCCTTTAATTCTGTATAGTAAAAATCGACTTCCCTTCTTTCTGTTTATCTTAATTTCTAACCTAAAAGAAGAAAATAGAATGGAAATGGACTGGGTGATCTTTTCCAAGAAAAACTTGAATACTTTAAACTACTAAGAGAAGAATGAAAATTTGAATGCAGAAATGATACAATTAAGCACACTTGCAACCTTGGCAAGTACATTAAGGGGAGTGTAAAGGGAATAAGACTGTGTGGGAGTCAGGCTCAGTCCAAAGAAAACAGGCCCGGGAATGTTTCAAGATGAGATCTAAAGAGATGGAGTGAGTCACTAAGTGAAGAAGGGAAAGGAGAACAGAAAACACCAGAAGACAGTCACTCCAGTGAAAAGAACCCCAAAACTAGCAGGGAGGAACTTTAAAGGGTAGAAATGAAAAAACAATAAAATGTAGAAATGTCATTAAACTGAGACTGAAGAAAAGCAAACAGGGAGAAATGGTGATCTGTCTTTTTGCCAAAGTCAGTGTTGCTGATGGGGAGGGAAGTGAATGGAGAATGTGGGAGGGATTGAGGAATTCCAATAAGAAGGTTATCTCCCCCAAAAGAATGCCTGAGAAGGATTTTTTTTTCCACAAGAGATTAAGTCATTATTCTAAAATAACCCAAGAGGTCATGCATTGCCTCTCTGGTGTTTACTAGTATAATTCCTGAGTAGAAAATAATTTTCTAATATGAAAGGGGGGAGCAAGAGGTAATATAGAAAGGATAAAGATTCCTCGAATTAAAAACAAGAAGGCCTTAAATGACTTATGGTTTAAACAACCCCTCCCAAGAAAACCCTGCTGACTCTGCAGACAAGGCTGCCGTCACAGCCTGCATCAGAGTTAAACTGCCTCCCCGCCGTTGACGGAGAACACAGCAGGATAGGAAGATGCAAACATCTCAATAGTCCTTTATCTCTCTCTCTCATAAACTGCTTCAAGTCCCAACATCGTTTTAATTTAGCGAATCAAAGCATCACCTGCTTACATTCACCACTTTCAAATCTACCACCGAAATTAGTGAGCAATGCAAACTAATTTAATAAACAGAGAAAATATAAATAAAACAAACTGTAGCCACTTTAAGTATAGTTTGTGATTACAGAAAAGATCATTTCTATTTTGTTGACCATGGGGATTTCTGGTAGTGCGTCTATCTGGCAAGCTTCAGAAACAATAGTTCTATTGAACAGCTAGAAAGGAAGTTGCTATGACCAGATTGCTTCCTGTGGTGAACAAAGGGCTTTTGCTGACAGAGCAACTTCACGGTTACAGAGACGAGCCCGCAAGATTTGTCTTTCAACACTGAAAATTGTGGAAACAAGATCTTCCGACTTGCTTCCTAAGGAAGAGTTTTTAAAAGAAGAAAAGAAGGAAGAAAGGAGGGAGGGCAAGAATGAAAGAAGGAAGGAGGCAAGCAAGCAAGAAAAAAATGGCATGGCCATGTTTCTCAGTGTTGTCAATTTTTTCTATTACAAAATATTAACATGTTGGACAATAAAGGAACCAAAAAAAAAGTTATAAGGCCCATGTGTATATCATCATAAGGCTAAGAAAATAGGGCAGGGCGTGCACAAGCAAGGATACAGGGTTTTGAAATGAGTGTAAGGATCTGTTCACCTGAAAACTTCTGAAGGGATAGAATGGATGTTTCAGGTTAAAAGGCTGACTCTCAGGAATGAGTGCATGGAGAAATAAGATACTTTCTCCCTCATGTCCTTCATTTCTCTCCCCTCATCCCTGGTGTTGAGGGCATCAATGATTAAGACAGAAAAAAAGGCAGGTGTGCTCTCCCCAGAGCAACTTCTCCAAAATAGACACTTTTTCCATGGTGGTTAAGGCCATGATGAAAAGACCTCAGAAGAATTACTAAAATATCATCTGAGAATGCTTTCCAATGGTACAATGTAGGTCTCTATGGTAATGGAAGAGAAAGCCAATTTGTCTTGATGGGAATGTCTATAATGAAGTATATGTATGATTGTTGGATTTTCCATGGCAGGATGTCAGGGAGAAGGTCTGAAGGGAAGTCCAAGGGGGAGCATAAAGGCCCTGATGGACAGGAAGAAGAAGAAAGGTGTTGATGGGAAGAAGGAATACAGTTGAGCACTCCAAACATTTGTTTCACTTACACTCTGACCAGGGAAGCTGTGCTTTAGTCCTAAATACATCCAAATAGAATAAACACCAATTTAATGTTAAAAAAATTAGTCACACATTAGACATACATTAGGGAGTATCAGTATCATTCTTCCTTTGAAAATAAAGGCAAACCACTGCAACAGAACTGGTTACATAATTTGCAAGATCCACCGCAAAATGAAAATATGGGGCTCAAGGGGTACCTGAGTGGCTTAGTTGGTTGAGCTTCCGACTCTTGATTTCTGCCCCGGTCATGATCTCAGGGTCCTGAGATGAGCCCCGCGTGGATCCCCAGCTGGAGCCCCATGACGAGCCCAAGTTGGGCTCCATGCTCACACAGAGTTTGCTTGCCCCTCTCCCTCTCCCTCTGCCCCTCCCTACACGCATGGGCACACACGCTCGCTCTTTCTTTCTCCCTCTCTCTCTCTCTCAAATAAACACCTTAAAAAAATTTTTTTTAATTGGGGGCTCAAAACTTATTAAGAATTTCAAAAGGGCAAGAACAGAGCATTAAAACAGACAAGAGGAACTACTAAGTGTGGGTCTTATGTCACTGCACAGGACATACACCCATAAAGTCAGCCCTGCTCCACAATTAAAAGCAGATTTGGATGGGTTCAATAATGCATTTGGAAAAAAAAATCCCAGAGGTAAATTCCCACTGTTAAAGTTCAAGTCAAAAGACCACTTATCTCTGCTTTTCTATGAGTGGTAATAGGTCTAGAAGCCCTCAGTGGTACTTCCAATCCTAGTATTTTTACTATCTTACTAGACCACAACCTGCTTACTACGAACAACAAGAGAGTTCAAAACGTCATCACATACAGCTCTCAGATATGGAAATGACTAAAAACATATTCCAGATAGTTTTGGTTCTTCTAAAATACATTTATAGTCTTATAATACTGTGAGGCCCAACTAAATTGATGCTTTCATTATTAAAGTTTAGTGATTTCAGTTCTAGAGCAAAGTGAAAACACTACTGGTAATTCACTATTTATTCCATTTAATGCTAAAATACCAGTATAAATACCAGTATTTTATTTTCAAGTTTAAAAATTAGTGAAACCAAATATTTAGTAGATTCAAAATACCAAAGTGCATAAATAAAATACAAATTATTTTATAAAAATTTATAAAAATATAAATGTTAACCATTTATTATGGTTGTGATAAAAATTATCCACAGATGAAATTGTTAAAAATATTTTTGAATGTACTACATACTATGTTCAAGTTAAGATAATTGAATGAACCATGAAAAATTAGAAGTGAAACAATACACTTTTAATTAAATGCAGTATAAAAACAAAGGAATCCATTATGTCATGATTAATTCTTTTTTTTTTTTAATTTTTTTTTTCTTAAGATTTTATTTATTTGCGAGAGAGACAATGAGAGACAGAGAACATGAGAGGGAGGAGGGTCAGAGGGAGAAGCAGACTCCCTGCCGAGCAGGGAGCCCGATGTGGGACTCGATCCCGGGACTCCAGGATCATGACCTGAGCCGAAGGCAGTCGCTTAACCAACTGAGCCACCCAGGCGCCCCTGTCATGATTAATTCTTGAACAAAATTTAATACAATTTCTTCCAGCTGCTGTAAAAAGTATTCTGACTGTACATTAGTTGGAAAATGGTGAGAAATAATTACATGTGCCAACTCCAAATCATTTCCTCTGGCCCTTCATTTTCAATTAATAATATTTATTATTTGATAACTTTGAGATAAACTTTGGAGCCAACTTTTTTTTCAGGGACTACAAAGTTTTGATTGATTATGATTGTTTTGTTTTACTGATATTTTAAAAGAAAATGTATTTTTTTTTAGATTTATTTATTTATTTATTAGAGAGAGAGCATGAGAGGGGGGAAGGGCAGAGGGAGAAGCAGACTCCCCGCCGAGCAGGGAGCCCGATGCGGGACTCGATCCCGGGACTCCAGGATCATGACCTGAGCTGAAGGCAGTCGCTCAACCGACTGAGCCACCCAGGCGCCCTAAAAGAAAATATTTTAAGTTCATTTCATTTTCTTTAATTTTATTATGCATAAATGAAGACTCCCAAACAGAGTTAACCATATCACTTTCAAAACTATTATTTTATATTCCACCTGTATAGAAAATCTTTGAACTGGAGTGAAAATTAATTTTGCAATAGAGTCCTTCCAATATGATTGCCTATTGAGACTCACAAATACACTAACCTGTCTGGAGTAGAGTTATCATTCTGTATAAAGTGATTTTTGGGATCTTTGATCTTGATCTCCACTTATAAATGATTCAGATGTCAATTTTTTTAAACAATAAAATAATGACATTATATGAGCAAAAATAACAAAATGTAAGGGGTCACAAATATCACTGCATAAGAAAGTAGCAGGTTGAGACGCCTGGGTGGCTCAGTTGGTTAAGCAGCTGCCTTCAGCTCAGGTCATGATCCCAGGGTCCTGGGATCAAGTCCCGCATCGGGCTCCCTGCTAAGCAGGGAGCCTGCTTCTCCCTCTGCCTGCCACTCCTCCTGCTTGTGATCTTTCTCTCTCTCTCTCTGACAAATAAATAAATAAAATCTTAAAAAAAAAAAAAAGAAAGAAAGTAGCAGGTTACCAAACACCAATTCTGTCATCATTATTATGGTTCATTTACTGTTGTAATCCAACCCTTCACATATACACAAAAGTTCATTTTATTTTGAGAATTTCAACATTATCCTTGAGAAAAGTGGATATATGCTGTAGTATCAAAAGCCTGAGGTTAGAATTATTGCAATGAAACTCAGATCAATGAGCAATTAATAAATATTTTCACTTTAAGACAGACACAGTATGCCAAAATACATGACATACACAATTCTCCATCATCAATTCATTTTTCATTCTTTGACAGCAACCAGCTCGAGCTATGAGGTAACCTTGGAAATTGAGGTTCACCCACAATGGAAAATGACAGAAGGACCCTGGATCCCAGACACAGTGGAGTGTCAAACTGGCCTTGTGTTAACTACTTCAAGGCATTTACAAGAGAAGAAAACCTATTTTAGGCCACTATTATTTGAAATGTTCTGGCACTCAAAGTCAAATTTAATACTAATACAAAATTCTGTGTACAAGATAGGCTGCTGCAAAAATAGATCCTGAAATATACAGCACCAGCTCAATGAAAGTAGTTAAAATACTTTCCTAAGAGCTGGGATGATAGCAACCCTTCTTACGTCTTAGCAAAATATTTAATAAAACTGTTATTTATGGGGTCCCTGGGTGGCTCAGATGGTTAAGCGTCTGCCCTCGGCTCGGGTCATGATCCCGGGGTCCTGGGATCGAGTCCTGCATCGGGCTCTCTGCTCGGCGGGAAGCCTGCTTCTCCCTCTGCTTCTCTCTCTCTCTGTCTCTTATGAATAAATAAATAAAATCTTAAAAAAAAAAAAACCTGTTACTTACGATAAGCTGGAAGTCAGACCACTTGCTAATTAAGAATGCAGTACTTGGAAAAATAAAATAAGATGAAAATAGAGAGGGAGGCAAACCATAAGAGATGCTGAACTCTAGGAAACAAACTGAGGGTTGCTGGAGGGGAGGTGGGTGGGGGACGGGGTAATTGGGTGATGGGCAGTAAGGAGGGCACTTGATGGAATGAGCACTGGGTGTTACATGCAACTGATGAATCACTAAATCCTATCCCGGTAACTAATAACACAGTATATGTTGACTAAATTGAATTTAAATAAAGAATTAAAAAAAAAAAGAATGTAGCACTTAGGAAATGATTAGAAAAAATCAAAATACTGATACTTGTCAGCTGCATCAAATTCTAAGCTTGAGCTAGAGCTAGCCAGACTTCAAGCAACGGTGGAAAGGACTTCCACTCTGCTGAGACAGACCAACTCTGCCTACAGCCTGCAATCAAAGGACGTTGAAAATCTGATAAATTAGAGTCTCCCAAGATTTAAAAAGCCAAGCCTTTCTCCCTCAACACAGAATTATATTTCTATCTCCTAGACAATAATCTCAGTTTATAATTATATATTCATTTTATTTATTTATTTATGTTAGACTCTATGAAAATTGAAAGTGTCTGTTTTGTTCTCAATTGTATTCCCTCCCAGTGTTTAACATAGTTTTTGGTGAAAACAGGCACTCAGTAAATACTGGTTGAAAGAATTAATAAATTTCTACTTATTATTTCCATGCATAAACATTCTATTTTAAACATTTGGGATACAAAAAGATCCAGTAGCATTATAACATGACATTTTAAGTTGATTTAAGTTTATTCCAATAAAATAGTTTCCTCAAAAACTATACCCCCATCAAAGAAGAATACATTAAAAAAGACATAAGACATATCCTTTTTTTTTTTTTAAAGATTTTATTTATTTATTCATAAGAGACAGAGAGAGAGAGAGGCAGAGGGAGAAGCAGGCTCCCCGCTGAGCAGGGAGCCCGATGTGGGACTCGATCCCAGGATCCTGGGATCATGACCCGAGCCGAAGGCAGACGCTTAACCATCTGAGCCACCCAGGTGCCCAACATAAGACATATCCTAAAAGTCTGGCCTCTCGGAACTTCTCAGGGCAGAAAATAAGTAAATCTACCTCACAAGTGACCTATAAGTTATTATGTATTGTTATCAGTACCTTTCAAAAACAGCTTTCAAGTCCCTATAACTGCCTAGTTGTTGTAACCTACAACTAGTGTAGATTTACCATTTGCTTCAAGGGCAAAAAACTTCATGTAAACGTTTCTCCCATCTGAGCCACCCAGGCGCCCTTGTATCAGAATTTAAAATAAAAAAGATGCCATAGCATCACCATAAAGCAGAACTTCAGTTAAAAAAAAAAAACAACTTCCGGGGCGCCTGGGTGGCTCAGTTGTTAAGCGTCTGCCTTCGGCTCAGGTCATGATCCCAGCGTCCTGGGATCGAGCCCCACATCGGGCTCTCTGCTCCGCGGGAAGCCTGCTTCTCCCTCTCCCATTCCCCCTGCTTGTGTTCCCTCTCTTGCTGTGTCTCTCTCTGTCAAATAAATAAAATCTTAAAAAAAAAAAAAAAAAAACCACACAACTTCCAAATGTCAGAGGTTTAGTAGAATTAAAGTTTAGTTCTTGCTCCCATGAAGTCCTCTGAGGCGTGCTTTTGTGTGTTGGTCTACTTTCTATGTTGCTTTAGTATTATGGTACCTGCCTATCAGCCCATGTTTCCACAACACTGGTAATAAATATTCCTCCTGAAAGTGACATATGTCACTTCTACACACATTTCATAGGCCAAAGCTAGCCACCTAACCACTCACTTCAAGGAGGCAGGTATGTACAACCCTCTTATTTCCTTAAAATAGAGAAGAAGAACTAAGTGAACAGCAATAATGCCATCCATAGTACATGGCAGTTATCCAGATTTGTGGCAGTTTGTATAGTTAGTTTGACCTCAGTCTTCTAATATTTACAGTAAAAATGGTATATGTAGATGTGTTAGTCCATCAAATAAACCTACTTCATTGATACTATAGAAATTTATTTTTTCTACTATTTAATGACCACATCTTATATGCTAAATGCAGTAATGTCAATTTTTTAAATTTTGTTTTGCTTTTGTCTATGAATTTTCTAACTAGGCAAAACCAGATAAAAGAATATTGTTATAATTTTAGGAATCCTTTATTCAATGAGTAATTGTAATTTAGCTTATCTCATAAACAGTGAGTGAAATCTTTTTCCTTTTTTTTTTTTTAAGATTTTATTCATTTATTTGACAGAGAGAGAGAGAGAGAGGGAGAGGGAACACAAACAGAGGGAATGGGAGAGGGAGAAGCAGGCTTCCTGCCAAACAGGGAGCCTGATGCAGGGCTCGATCCCAGGACCCTGGGATCATGACCTGAGCCGAAGGCAGATGTTTAATGACTGAGCCACCACCCAGGCGCCCCATCACAGTGAGTGAAATTCTGTCAAAAAGATCATTCCTAATTTTGAATTTTCATTAAAGATGATTAAGTATCTACTTCAAAAATAGCAAAATAGCATGAGTTTTCTTTTTCCCAAACATTTTCTTGCAACTCTTTACTGCCATAACAGTTTGGACCTGAATTTTATGTTCATAAGTTTAAAGACAGATTTTTATTTCTGCTGAGTTTTGTCATTAGAGGATATCTAGTATTAAAAGATCATTTTAGTGGATTAAATTGTAATTTAAAAACAAATAAAGAGGAGGAAATAAGAAACACAAAAGGAAGGGTTTAAGAGATAGAGAAAGAAAAGAATACTCAGAACTTACTAGTTGGGAAACAATTTGCCATGGGTCTATCACATTTCTGTACAATACCCAAGCAGAGGAACTGGCTTTTTTTTTTTTTTTTTTTTCTGGATTACCTTTTCAAGGATGTCTGTACAAAGAACAACCTTGGAAGATAGAAGGAGTATATCTCTTTAGAGCAGAGGGCAGGTTTGTTTGCTGCACAGTATAATTAAGATAATGTTTTCCTCCAGGGCAAAGGTTGGGCAGCTTATCTTGCAGCCCCCTTAATTGATTGGGGTTTCCTAAGCTCAGGTTTCCTTCAACTGTGATGTAAACCCACTGCTTGTGCGGCACTCACCCGGGCCACTGCACATCACCTCCATAAGATTTGCAGGGGCACAAATGACATGAACCTCATGCTGCTCATGCTTGCCTGATGAGTAGTAAGTACTTTTACTCTGACCTAGGAGTCTCATGTCTTTGCCAGCATACACAAAACTATGGAAAGCTTAACTTGACAATTTTAGGTACAAGAATGGGATACTGACAGATATGGCTTTCTGGAAGAGAAAAGCCAAGAGATCATAAGGACTGAGTTAAGGCTTATGAGAAGACTCCCCAGGACCCAGTGAGTAGTGAAGTACCACCCAAACAATAGACAAGGGCTGATGGGAGGTGGGGGAGGAGCTTCTCACTGTCCTACCTTTTCCTGAATGTTTACAGTCTAAGTGGCAAGAGGCAGGATTGAAACAAATTACTGGGACGCCTGGGTGGCTCAGTCGGTTAAGCGTCTGCCTTCGGCTCGGGTCATGATCCCGGGGTCCTGGGATCGAGTCCCACATTGGGCTCCTTGCTCTGCGGGGAGCCTGCTTCTCCCTCTGCCTGCCTCTCCCCCTGCTTGTGTTCTGTCTCTCTCTCTCTCTGACAAATAAATAAATAAATAAATCTTAAAAAAAAAAAAAAAGAAAGAAAAGAAACAAATTACCTAAATGGTGCTTTAATTGCTGCTCAATCTTCTCTGAGAGGGAAGAGAAAGGGTCAAGGAATCCCCAAAGCTAACAGAGGGCATTGGGTGGTCTGAAAACATCAGAACTTAGTTTTGGTTGAGCCATGAGTAGCCACGGGGTCAATCAAAATGGAAAGCAAAATGCTTTGCTTACTAGCATGGAGCTACTCACTCTCTTCCTACACACCCCCAGATTCCTACTTCCATCCCTGCTACTCTTACCTCAGCGGCTTTCAAGAGAAAAATAATGGAGGTGAGGTTAAGGTTTTTCTGTCCCCAAGGGGGAACAAAAACTATATGCACGCTTCCAAGTATGCTGGGGAACTTAAGGGAAGAGAAAGACTCAGACCTCTACGGCTCTGTTGGACACAGACACCCAAGTCAACCATTCTACCCAATTCTATGATGAAAAGCAGTGCTCAGATTTGGTCAGGGTTTGCAGTAGGGATGTAATGCTAATATGACCTTGTCTTCTAAGATGTCATCCACTTCTGATTTTCCTTCTACTTCTCTAAGAGCCCCTCAGTTTTCTTCAATGGCTCCTCTGCCCCAGACTACTTCAATTAGAAATTCTTAAAAGAAATAGAGGGCAGGAGAGTGAAGAGATTAGGTGCTATAATAGAACTTTGAGGGAAAATATCTGAATTGCTATGATTAGAGGTAAACTGAGATTTTTGTATTTTCAAAAGGAGGCATGGGTTGAAAATGAATGAGGGACACTGTCTTACATGCTGATGTTTTCCATAGTTTTATCCTTGGTGGCCATTCCTTCTGCACTTTTTTTTTTTAAGATTTTATTTATTTATTTGAGAGAGAGAGATAGCAAGAGAGAGCACAAGCAGGGAGGAGAGGGAGAAGAAGTTTCCTTGCGAGCAGGGAGCCCAAAGTGGGGCTCAATCCCAGAACCCTGAGATCATGACCCGAGCCGAAGGCAGACACTTAACTGACTGAGCCACCCAGGCAACCCCCTTCTGCGCTTTTAGATAATTCCCAAGTCTGTGTCTCTGGTTCCAACCTATCTTTAAGTTCCAGTCCAGCTTTTTGCAAATGCTTGTCAACTGGCTATCCCACAGGCAGTTGAACCTAATTCAGTAAAAAGACTAAAATAATGATATCTCTTTAAATATTCCCACCTTTCCCCATTATGGTTAATGGAATCAATATCTTCAATTCTCCCAATTGAATCCAAAAAACTCCTCCTAAAGTCCCTCCTCTTCCCTAACCATTCATACCCCAATTCTATCCATTTCTGTTTAGAAATATATCCAAAATATGACCATTCTTTCCCATTTCTACTGCCACTAATTCAGTTCAGGCTCTTATGATTTCTATCCTAGACTAATGACATAGTGCCCTATCTGGTCTCTCCCCCATCAGTCTCTCTTACAATCCATTTTTACACTCCTGCCATAATTATATTCTTACCAAACAAATATGATTACATCCTTCCCTTTGTTTAACAACTTCTCCTGATTTCCCACTAGCTGCCCTATAAAAGCCAAGCTCTTTTGTCTCAGTACAGTGCCCTTCCTGATGTAACCCCAATACACTGTTCCAATTTCATTTCCTTCCACTCTCCACCACAGCCCTAAGCTCCAAACCACGATGAACTTCTCACATAACTTTTCAGAACTCTATGCCTTTGCACATTTTGTTCTCTTTGCCTGAGATGCCCGTTTCCCCTCTTCTTCATATAGCATTCTGTCTGCAAGACTATCCAGAGTTCACCTCCTTTGTCAGGCAATCCCTGACATTCCTAGAAACTACCACAGCATTTATTTCTCTTTATTCAATTTATTTCTTCGTGTGTTTTCCTCTTCCACTAGACTGACTTCTGTAAGAGTAAACATTATCTCAAGATTTTTGCATTTTTGAGTCCTGGATGTCTAAGCAGAATGTCTTAGTATGGCTGAATAATTGCTTATTGGTTTAATAACTCAATTTCTTATGTCAAATCAGGATCCAATGAATGCCTTAGCTTGGAATCAATTCTTGAGCAACCAAATAACGGTATTTAATGAACTTCCATATTCTATATTATATAAATTTTAATCTTTGAGCCTTTTATTCCTTGACTATGTTCACTGGGTTATTTAAATGAACAAAATGAAATATCACATAAGGGAAAAAAACAGGTTTACATTTTGCTCATTATTAAAGCTTATGAGGTTTTTTAGGGGAAAATACACTAACTATTAGCTAAATTAAGGATGAGGAGCCCTTTTCAATTATCCTTGTCTTCACTGGGGTCATAAAAAATCAAGAATGTGACTATTTGACTAGACATGAATGTATTACTAATCATATCATCCTTATAATATCAGGAACTCCATTTATAAAATAAAAGAGCTTAATTTGAAGATACCAGAAGATTAGTCTGGCTACTAAGATTATATTTTGTCCAGAGAATGGATTTCATGGCTTTGAGACACAGCATTTCATAGTCCCCTGTATTTTATCTGGTCACTTTATCAAACTGATCAAACATTTTCTATGCTGCCTCAGAAACACATAGGTGGGAAATGAGGGGCAAGACACAATTCATGAAGAGGAATGGGAAAAAGCCAAGGCAACATGTGTTTTTATTTTTAATGTAACCTGGTCTGTATCCACAGGTTGATGAAATTTGATGAACTCTGAGTTCTTCTACATCAGCTACCCTGGGAAAGTACAAGTTTCTTGAGGACAGAGAGCCTTTTTTCTTTTTTCTTTTTAAGTTTTTAGTTTGAAAAATGTTAAAGCATACAGAAAATTTTGCCCTCCACTGAGATACACTAGTTAATTGATCATATAAGCATGGGCATATTTCTGGACTCTCTATTCTGTCAATTGATCTGTGTAACTATTTTTGTGCCAGTACCATACTGTTCTGATTGCTACAGCTTTGTAGCATATCTTTGAAATCTGGGATTGTGATACCTCCAGCTTTGTTCTTTCTCAAGATTGCTTTGGCTGCTGTAGTTCCACACAAATTTTAGTATTATTTGTTCTAGTTCTGTAAAAAAATGTTGTTAATATTTTGATAGGGATTGCATCGAATCTGTAGGTTGCTTTGTGTAGTATAAACATTTTAGCATTATTAATTCTTCCATTCAATGAGCATGGAATATCTTTTCATGTTTTCATCATCTTTAATTTCTTTCATCAATGTTTTATAGTTTTCAGAGTACAGGTCTTCCACCTCCTTCATTAATCTTATTCCTAAGTATTTTATTCTTTTGGTGCAGTTGAAATGCAATTGCTGTCTTAATTTCTCTTTCTGATACCTCATTATTGTGTATAGAAATGCTTCTGGGTACTAATTTTTTATCCTGCAACTTTACTGAATTCATTTATTACTTGTAATAGATTTTTGGTGGAGTCTTTAGGGTTTTCTATGTATAGTATCATGTCATCTGCAAATAGTGACAATATAACTTCTTCCTTACCAATTTGGATTCCATTTATTTCTTTTTCTTGTCTGATTGCTATGGCTAGGACTTCCAGTCTGATTGCTGTGGCTAGGACTTGTCTTGTTCCTGATCTTAGAGGAAAAGCTCTTAGTTTCTCACCCTTGAGTATGATGTTAACTATGGGATTTTCATATGTGGCCTTTATTATGTTGAGGTATGTTCACTCTAAACCCAATTGTTAAGAGTTTTTATCATATCATGAACAGATGTTGAATTCTGTCAAATATTTTTTCTGTATCTGTTGAGATGATTATATAATTTTTATCCTTCATTTTGTTAATGTGCTGTATCACATTGATTTATTTGCAAATATTGAGTTGTAGCTCCAGAATAAACCCCACTTGATTGTGGTGAATGATTCTTTTAATGTATTGTTGAATGTGGCTTGCTAATATTTTGTTGAGGATTTTTGCATATGTGTTCATGAGGAATACTGGCCTGTAGTTTTCTTCTTTTGTAGTGTCTTTGGTTTTGGTATCAGGGTAATGTTAGCCTCATAGAATATATTTGGAAGCTTTCCTTCCTCTTCTATTTTTTGGAATAGTTGCAGGAGAATAGATATTAATTCTTCTTTAAATATTTGGTAGAGGGACACCTGGGTGGCTCAGTCAGTTAAGCGTCTGCCTTCAGCTCAGGTCATGATCCCAAGGTCCTGGGATCAAGTCCTGCATCGGGCTCCCTGCTCAGCAAGGAGTCTGCTTCTCCCTCTGCCTGCTTCTCCCTCTGCCTGCTGCTCCCCGTGCTTGTGCTCTCTCTCTCTCCAAAATAAATAAATAAATTTTTTAAAATAATAAATAAATAAATAAATATTTGGTAGAATTCAGCTGTGAAACCATCTAGTCCTGGACATTCATTTGTTGGGAGTTTTTTGATTACCAATTGAATTTTGTTACTAGTAATGGGATTTTTTATTTCTTCCTGATTCCGTTTTTTTTTTTTTTTAAGATTTTATTTATTTATTTGACAGAGAGAGAGACAGCGAGAGAGGGAATACAAGTAGGGGGAGTGGGAGAAGGAGAAGCAGGCTTCCCGCCGAGCAGGGAGCCCGATGCGGGACTCGATCCCAGAACCCTGGGATCATGACCTGAGCCGAAGGCAGACGCTTAACGACTGAGCCACCCAGGTGCCCCTTTCCTGATTCAGTTTTAAAAGATTGTATGTTTCTAGGAAATTATCCATTTCTTCTGGGTTGTCCAAATTGTTACCATATAAATTTTCATAGTGGTCTCTTATAATCCATTGTATTTCTGTAGTATTGGCTGTTACTTCTCTCTCATTTCTGACTTTATTTATTTAGGTCCTTTCTCTTTTTCCTTGATGAGTGTGGCTAAAGGTTTATCAATTTTGTTTATCTTTTCAGAGAACCAGCTCTTGGGTTCATTGCTTTTTTCCTATTATTTTTTAAGTCTTTATTTCATGTATTTCTTTTTTTCTTTTTTCTAGAGAGGGAGAGAGAAGGAGGGGAGGGGCAGAGGAAGGAGAGAGAGAATCTTAAGCAGGTTCCAATGCCCAGCACAGAGCCCAATGCAGGGCTCAATCTCACAACCCTGAGCCAAAATCAAGAGTCAGACACTTCACTGACTGAGCCATCCGGGCACCCCTATTTCATGTATTTCTGCTCTGATCTTTATTTCCTTCTATCTACTAACTTTGGGCTTTGTTTTTTCTCTTTTTCTAGTTCTTTTAGGTGTAAGGTTAAATTTGAGATTTTTATTGTTTCTTGAAGTAGGCCTGTATTGCTATAAACTTCCTTCTTAGAGCTGCTTTCACTGCAGAGTATAAAGAACTTTTATTCATCCCTCCTCCTCTCTAGGTAAAACATTCTGAATATATCTTCACTGAATTATCTTAATTGAAATGCTTTACTATTTCTTTACAAAGTTCTAGATGATATTCTAATAAAATATACTTATCTATCATCTCAATATAATAAAATATAACACATGTGCATAAAAAAGAATAAAAAACTTACTTTAATTCTCATGTAATATTTAGCAGAAATAAAGAAGAAATATTTTTAGACAATCTTGGACCAAAGGAACCTGCACAGTAATGGCTGACTTGGTCACTGGAGATGAAGGTAATCTACCTCTGTCAACTAAAAGAGAGTACATAAAACAGACCCTAGGGAAAGGAGAGATAGTTTTATTTCAGAGAACAGAACTGTGGTTGCAAAAAAGGATTAGATGCTGAGCAAAGCAAAAATATGGTGTTTATTTATTATGGAGCTTTTTAAGTCTGAGATAAAAAATAAAAATAATAACTAAACCAAAAGATACATTGGAAAATACTTTCTAAAGTCTGAAAATCCTTAATTTTTTTTAATTTAACAATGTGAAAAATGAAAAACATTTTTATAACATTGTCAAGATAGTCAAGTTATAAGATGCCCTTATGATTTCATGCTCAGTCTCTGCTCTGCTATAACCTCTAGGTATTTTATTTTTCCTGAGTGGGCTGGGCAGTGTAACCAGTAAGATTTGCCCTCTGGGTCAGAGCCATTTTAAATACAGTGGTCTGCCTACTCATCAGACACAAGAAAGCAGTGAATCATTCATCTTCTAACCAAAATTAAGCTGGTTAATTGCATGGCTATCAACCCTAACAGTTAATATTTACATTCAAATTTTTGGGTAAAGGATAAATGAGCTTTTAACAAAAGAAATATGAAGTGTTCCATTAATGAAATTCTAACTGGAGTGTAACCAAATCTTTTTTTTTTTTTTAATGACAATAGTAAATGTTTTAAAGATGTTATTACTTCTTGTTTTCCAGTCTGTCTTTTTCTTGACCACAACCAGTATAGGATATAATAATTCTAAAATAACAACCTCCTAAGTTATGTTATTGTAGAGTAGTTTTACAGCCCAACCCAAAGCAAAATAAACATCAGTAATGAACTGCTCCCATGAACCAACCTAAGGAAAGACTGTCACTAAAAACTAGTACATTTTAGAAGCCTAAGAAAGGTAGAACTCTGAGGTATGACAGTTTCATTGCTTATTTATGTCATCAGAGTTCATCCAACTGAGCAATTATTTAATTAGAAAATAATATCTCAAAAGTCTTATTGGCTCTAGTTGTAATCATTTGCAAACTTCTGATAAACTGATATTACAAAGGGTAAAATTGTTCATTTACTCAGTACTAGCTGCTGAAATCTAATGAAATCAAAATGCTGTTTAGTTTCATCCAAAAATAAGTGACAAATATTTTTTTTCTTATTATAGAACAGAGGTGACTGATTCATCACAATGTTTTTTGTTTTCATATTAATTATCTGGCATCCCAGAAACTGAATATGTCATGGGGGGGGGGCGGGTAAGATGCATTAGGAGTCATATTTCTAAAAATGAAATTATTATTTTCATATACTCTTAAATTCAGCCATTTAGAGAAACATACTTCCCTTGATTAAATGTCCTGACTCAGGTAGTATTTAATAACATCTGTATTCTAAGCTGAATCATTGTTACCTTGATGCTAAATAGTAGCAAAAACTTTAATGTTTCATTCTTTCACCTACCCCCAAGAAGCTCTTCCAGCCTCAGTCATTCTTTAAAAATAAATACCTGGGGGCGCCTGAGTAGCTCAGTCGTTAAGCGTCTGCCTTCGGCTCAGGTCATGATCCTGGAGTTCTGGGATCGAGCCCCGCATCGGGCCCCCTGCTCCGCAGGGAGTCTGCTTCTCCCTCTCCCACTCCCCCTGCTTGTATTCCCTCTCTCACTGTGTCTCTCTCTCTGTCAAATAAATAAAAAAATAAAAATAAATAAAAATAAAAATAAATACCTGATTAGTTTATTGATAACACACAGAGGTAAAACAAAAGGTAAATAAAAAATATATTTTTAATTCCTTTTTTTTAAAGATTTTATTTATTTATTTGACAGAGAGACAGCAAGAGAGGGAACACAAGCAGGGGGAGTGGAGAGGGAGAAGCAGGCTTTCCGCAGAACAGGGAGGCCGATGTGGGGCTCCATCCCAGGACCCTGGGATCATGACCTGAGCCGAAGGCAGACACTTAACGACTGAGCCACCCAGGCACCCCATATTTTTAATTCCAACGAGCTGTAATTTCTATTTTCAAACTAGTATGGTCTTCATTCTTTGATTAGTCTAGATTAAAAATTTAAATATAGAGCACCTCAACAAAACACACTTATGAACCAATTCATAAATTTAAGTCACATAAATCCAGGAAAGTATATTCTTATTTGAATTCTTATTTCAGAATTTCTCCACCAATAAACAAGTTTTTATATTCCATCAACTTCAGGGCTAATGATGAGGCTTTGTACTTATTTGGTGTCTTTCATCTTTGGCCTTTAAAACCCTTTATGGGCTTTAATTAATTCTTACCACACCCCTCCGAGACAGGTTGGTATTATTATCCCCTTTTTATAGTTGAGGAAACCAAGACAAAAAGAGATTAGTATGAGATTTGCCCAGTGACATAGATTAAATCAGGGACTCATTCAGTGTAAGCTACGAAACTCCTCACAGATAACCATGCCATTGGCTTCTTCATTTCTCCTTCCTATCAGCATCAATGTTTTAACATCCTCAACAGAAAAAGTTTCTCACTTAGCAACAAAGTTAAGTTGAATTACTTTTTCACTCTGTAAAATTTACATTGCCTCTTTGAAGATTTATTTTATTGCTTTCTCTTTGCTACACAATAGATTTTTGACATTTTGCAACTAAATGCACAACTTGGTACCCTGAAGAAATTACAGCATGCATTACTTACAATTTTAGATATAAAACTTTCAGGAAATTTTAGCACACAGTATCAGATCTCTTAAGGACATTTTAAAGTCCACAGAGGCCATTCACCTAAAAACTTATGGTAATATTATTATGATACAATCTCATACAGTGACTCATACAGTTGGCATGTTCAGACTTGTGCTCTTTGTGAACTGAAGACCTACATAAACCCAGTTACAACTAGTTTCTCTGCTATTGCACTATGCTCATATTGACTGTGAAAGTAAACCTGCATATCTATTTAATTCAATGGTAAATGTTTGCTACTGAAATGAGAAAAGAAAACTGACACTTTTTTATCACTTTTTTTGTTATTATCACTTATTTTTTTGTTAAGACATCCCCAAAAGTTTATCTTCAGACTTAACCAAATCCAATGGCTTTGTTTCTCTATCCCTCACATGACTAGCATCTCTTATTAAAAGAGATAATGCCCGGGGCACCTGGGTGGCTCAGTCGTTAAGAGTCTGCCTTTGGCTCAGGTCATGATCCCAGGGTCCTGGGATCCAGCCCCGCTTCAGGCTCCCTGCTCAGCGGGGAGTCTGCTTCTCCCTCTCCCTTGCCCCCTGCTTGTGTTCCCTCTCTCACTGTGTCTCTCTCTGTCAAATAAATAAATAAAAATCTTTAAAAAAAAAAAAAAGAGATAATGCCCATCTTTAAAAAAATATATTAAAAATCACAGGATTTTTAATTATGGGTGAAATAGGCAAAAGGGATTAAAAGGTACAAACTTCCAGTTATAAAAAAAATAAGTCACAGAGATGAAAAGTGCAGCATAGAGAATATAGTCAATAATACTGTAATAACATTATATAGTGGCAGATGGCGACTATACTTATCATGGTGATCATTGAGTAATGTATAGAATTGTTGAATCACTATGTTGTTCACCTGAAACTAATATAACATTGTATGTCAACTATACTTCAATACTTTTAAAAAGTAAATAAAAATCACAGGATTTTAAAAACTATATTTAACTTACCTTAAATGGTAATGAAATGGAAATGCTCATTGGGAGATATCTCTATTATTAGATATATTCCAAATTTGGTTTGCTTATGCTTTTGGTTTTCTTAAAATGTCTTACTATTCAAAAAAAAAAAAATGTCCTACTGCTGTGTTAAATTGTATCAGATCATGCTGCCAGCAAATGGTCTCTTTACTCATAATAAAGTCTTTCTTCTCTCCCCAGCTCTATTTTGGATAATTTGTGTAAAATACAATGCAGTGATTACCTTTGAGGAAAAGGTAAAAAGAGGAAGGGCAAAAACACACCATTTTAATTTTGAAACTTTTGAAACTATACTATTCAAATATTTTATGCTGTATTGTACCCTTCATGCCCACTCACCTTCCTTCATATAAAACCATCAGTTTTTATTATTTTTATTTTTTTAAGATGTTATTTATTTATTTATTTGAGACACAGAGAGAGAGAGAAAGAGCACAAGCCAGGAGGAGGATCAGAGGGACAGGGACAAGCAGACTCCCCGCTAAGTAGGAAGCCCAACGCCGAGCTCAATCCCAGGACTCTGAGATCATGACCTGAGCTGAAGGCAGATGCTTAACCAACTAAGCCACCCAGGTGTCCCAAAACCATCAATTTTTAAATTTTTTAGGACATTACTAGTCATATGATTTCAGGATTAAACATTTTGTTTAGAAATTCTGATATACTTAATTAAATCATAGTACAGTTAAAATTCACTATACGTATACAGTGAACTTTAACTGTACTATGATTTAATTATATCAGAATTTTTTTAATATATATGCATAATTTATATAATTTAGGGAAAATAACAAGGCTTTTCATTATGAATGAATAACTTACTCCAAGTCTCAGGGTCAGATTGAATAAATCTCAATTGCTGCATATTTTAAATATTGTCTAAAGTTCATATAGTGTGCCATATAGCTTGGAGAGTATGTATGCCCATATATCTTGGACATTACAAAATAATCTTTTCTTCCTAAAATAGAAATATATTCCATTTTCCTTAAATGAGAGCTTTCAAAATAAGGACACATCTTCTTTCAATATATATTGGAGCTTAAAATGGAATTCTTATTCTAAGGTTTGGATAGAATCAGTTACACTTAATTTGCCACACACTCGCAAATATTTATTTTAGGGAGTAGTTGATAATCCTTCCTGTTCTATCTGGTAGCTTAGAACTAGGTCAATTTCACCATTTGGAGCTAAACACCATTCATCACCCTTATCTCTCTAACAGCTAATCTGAAGTAGTTAAGTAGTAATATATTGGCATTCCCCTTTTTAACTGATGCAGCAAGCTATAAACTTAAATTTGCAAAACAGAAAGGGGGAAAAAAAACCCCAAACTGTGCAATAATCCTTACTGATTTGGGGGTAGAAAGCTTGGTAAACTATTTTCAATTCAAAACAAAGAGCCTTAAAATCATTTTCATACAGTCAGTGGATTCTTTCCTGCTGGGTACCAGAACATCATGGAATATATTTAATGACCTGTACAAAGAATAAAGCCTTTTGCTCTTATAGAGTTCCTGTTAGAAATAGAGCGAAGCACATCAAATTCTTCTCATGTTGTAGTAAAGGCCCTGTTTAATTTCCTAGATGACTCTGTCAGTTGCTGTGTATCATGACTTTTTATGATATGTGAATAATATAATGCGTAGTAGTAGTAACGGTAGTATTTCTAATAATCATTCAGTCATGCCTTAATAAACCAGACTTTCATGTGCTCCAGGCATATTTGAACTCAATTTCAAAAGCTCTTTCATTTTTCACTGGGAGCAATTCACAAACCTCCTCTTTTTCTAGAATCAACTCTTCATTGTTGCTCCTCTTGTTGACTTAAAGTGAATGAAAAACTGCTCTGGTATTATTGAGTTCTGCTTTTTATGAAGAACTAGTTGTGCTGGAGATAGAGAAAGAGAGAGAGAGAGAGAGAGAGAGAGAGAGAGATAGATAGATAGATAGATAGATAGATAGATAGATAGAAATATACATATTAATTAGAAGCCTACACAAGGCATAATTATGTGAAAGCACACAATCTGAACATGGATGAATTAGGTAAAAAAGGAAACAAGACACAGACAAAAATCCTTGCTCTCGGGAAACTGACAATCTAGTTAGAAGAAATAGAAACTGTTTCCTCCTTTGCAATTTAAGATGAACCATTCATCCCCCCACCCCCATTCTAATTTTTATCATCCCAGTTTGGGCATTTGCCACTTCCTGCTTAGATTATTACAATGGTGTCCTCCAAAAAGAGGCTAAAATAATTTAGCCTCTGGTAAATCCTCCCACTTGATCCTTCCTGGATTGACTATTCATTCTAACTTTCATTTGGATAATATTCATACAAGATTGTATAATTCTGTTCCAAAAGCTCAAGAACTAATGCCTTTGGAATAAAGTTTTAATTTCTTAGTCTAACCTCAACCTCAATACTTCTAAAATCAGATGCCAATCTGCTCGTCAACTTTATCTGCTGCAATAGCCCCACACATAAGTTAAACTATATGGTAAATCATTCCCTATATATGGCATGCACTTTCCCATTTTTCTTACCTGGATTACACTGTTCTCTGTGTTTAGAGTTCTCTCTGTTGAAATCCTACCCATTTAAGGTCAAGTTCATATGCTTCTTCTTCCATAAAGCTTACCCAGAATTACCCCAGCCGAAACTGGTATCTCTCAGTGTCTCTGTCTCTGTCCCTGTCTGTCTCACCTAAATGCTCTAAGTTCTTTCTTTGTATCACTCTTATGGCTCCAGTCAAATACTACCTTGCATTGTTATGTTTATTTCTTTCTTCCTTACAAGCATATAAAAACCCCCACATACCTCTTGGCATGTGTCATATATATTGAGCAGTTAGTAAATATTTGTGAGGTGTTGAAGGACTACAGTGAGAGGAGCCAGCAAGTGCAGAGAGGAGGGCAATACATAGTAGAGGTAAATGTTATGTGAAATTTTGTAGAAATATAAGAAGTGAAACTTAAATTTAATTCTAAAGAAAGGAATTTTATTCATAATTGTACCTTGATTTATAGTTTCCTTACAAGAAACTTCTAATTTCTCACACAAACATTTCATTCACTTATAAAATATGAAGGAGGTATAACAAGGTACTGAGGTCAGTAATGATATCATTCTGAAAATTCCAAGAGACAGGAAATTCAGAATATCTAAAAGAGAACTGATTCGGGAACCTGGGTGGCTCAGTCAGTTAAACCGCTGCCTTCGGCTCAGGTCATGATCCCAGGGTCCTGGGATCGAGCCCCGCATCGGGCTCCCTGCTCAGCGGGGAGCCTGCTTCTCCCTCTCCCTCTGCCTACTTGTTCTCTCTCTCTGTCAAATAAATAAATAAAATCTTTGGAGAAAAAAAAAAAAGAGAGAGAACTTATTCAAAATAGTGGCATTATTAATACCCAGACAAGTAAATGTCCAGATTTTATGGACATCCTGAAATACCGATTTATTTTTGTCTTCTATGTTTATGGTATCATCATGGTAAGGCCCATTTGGGGTTGAAGTAACTTTTCTGATTACTTAGTCCTTGTGACCTACTTCCTTCTGGTTCACGTAGCTTTGAGGTGAACCGTCTCCTGACCACTCAAAAATGTTGGATGTAGGGTGCTTTGAAAAAGGAACACAAGGAGAGGAGAGGAAAGAGACTGCAACTGTCAGAAGTAGTACAGGAGTCATCTCTGCAAAGCAGCTGGCCTCAGAGCCTCTTGCTTGTTTCCTCAGTACCGTCTTTCTTCCCTCCCCCTTCCTTAAGATTTAGTACCTGATTCAAAAGGAATTCTAACTGACCACAGAAAGAAGATAAGAAACAGTTGTGCAAGGCATTTACTTGCTTATGGATGAAGAAATGCTGAGATACCACCAAATGAATCCCACTCTGCAAGACAGAGAAGTCTGTGTGACCCTGCTCAGGTATGGAGCCATGGGAGAGATCCTTTCCCCTCTTCTTCCACATTTTAAGGAAATGGATAGAACAAGCAAATGTTCTTTAGGCTGGATTTAGGCCTCAAAGCTCTGAAAAGGGTAAATTTCCAGGAGGGCAAGATAGTCTTGGGGAGGAATTCTTCAAGTGTACAAGGTCAAACTACTCTGGAGAAAAACACAATAGAGTATTTGCCTAGGCTTGTGGAACAATCTACATTTATTCAAGCCAGAGATGGTGGGGGAGGTTCAAGGGCCTCCCACACTGGAAAAGTGTGCTTAATGGTTTGGCATCCTGAGAACTTATCCAGACTAGCAGGAGGAAATCTAACCCTACAATGTGCTTCTGTAAGAATTCTTCTTACATTTCCCACTCCCACTTGAGAATACAGCTGGTTGCACATGTGGCAGCCAGATGGCTCCCCAATTTACTCAGAATATGAGAAGGTGGGGACAGAAGAGAAGATGGGTCAGCCTCCTACTGTACACTAAAAACACATTAGTCAAATCAAACTCATCTATGGACAAATCTGTTTTTTAATAGCTCAGCACAATACATTTTTATTGATGAAATCCAGAGTATATTTTTATTTTTAAGATTTTTATTTGACAGAGAGACACAGAGAGAGAGGGAACACAAGCAGGGGGAGTGGGAGAGGGAGAAGCAGGCTTCCCGCGGAGCAGGGAGCCCGATGCACGGCTCAGTCCCAGGACCCTGGGATCATGACCTGAGCCGAAGGCAGACGCTTAACGACTGAGCCACCCAGGTGCCCAAAATCCAGAGTATATTTTTATTTATTTTTGTTTATTCATTTGTATTTTTTTAGAGTATACTTTAAATTACACATATACTCATTTCTTACTTTGCTCAGAAGAATAAATCCATGTTAAAACCAACTAAAAGTCTTAATTCCCAACATTTTTATTACTTGGTAGGGATATTAAAAGACTAAACAGAACACAAAAATCTTAAATGTAAAGATATTAAATAAATATACCCTAACACTCTGGTAGACTACAAAATGCTCTAAAACACACAAATTTTCTCTAAAAGCTAGCACTTCAGCTCATCCACAATATCATAATTGATCAAAAAATGGGACACACAGTTGAGGCACTGAAAGATCTTCAAGTTCCTTCTGAATCATTACAGATAAAATTGTATTTAGCTTTTTGTAAACCAACTCTAAGAGAAATAAAGCACAATGAAAAACAAGTACATGGATGTAGGATTTTTTATGTAGCACACATTTATGTACCCAAAATAATCCAGTATTCAATGCTTCAGCCCGGGAATAGATAAGATTCAGCTTTTTTACAATGCTTGTTGCCTATCCCATTCCTATCTTCCTGTTTAAATTTCTTTGACAGCTCACTGCTTCCTATATTCAACTTTCAATTTCCTTCCTCTCACATTGCTCTCAAATGTATCTCCAACTACTTCCTTACATACATAAAACTCCTGCTCAAGATAAACTGGTCTATTTATTGTTTCCTGAACATATCAGTCACATTCTTTCTACCTTCAGGGTTTTGCTCAAACCCTTCCCAAGTGTTTTATCACTTCTCCTTTACCTTTCTTGAAGATGCAGTGTTCAGTGCTACCTCTTCCAGGAAGCCTTCCCAACTGTCTCCCTATCAACAGATCCATACATATTCATACCCTCATGGAATACCCCATTCCCTATACTCATCTGGCAAGTATTGTCTGAACAACCATGTGGTCTTTACTTCATATTATATCATCCATATATATTATACTACACATATTTTTTCCCTCTTCCCAAGGTCAAGGATCAGGCCTACTGTCTATTTTTATTCCCAGAAACTAGAACTAAAAAGTACTCAATAAATACTGTTGCTAATAATGTTGATGTGATGCTAATGGACCCATCGGAAACAAAGACTAGGGTGGAACCTCTTCGGAAATTACTGGCTACAAAAAATACAAGTTTATATCACTGAAAACACCCTGTTCCTTTCTTAAATTTGCCAGATAAACATAAAAATAACTTATACCATGTTTTCACTGATAATCACCAATTTCCTCATTTCTTTATGGTAATTACATTCATTTTGGTATACTTCTTTTAAGACTGAATTTTTAAATTACCCATATTGCACACTATACATTTAAATATTATTTAAAAGTATGGTGTCTCACATTTGAAAACTCAGTACAGATAATTATTTCTAGGAATTTTTTAAGTTGTAGTCAGATTTTCATTGCTTTTCCCCCTGGTGCTATAGTAATTTCCTTATCTATGCTAGTCCATGCTGGTTTGCTTATACGTCTGAGTTTTCTGATAATTCATAATTCTTGAAATGGACAGGAACATACATATCTGAGAATATGTGCTGTATTCCTTTGAAAATGCTCCATAGCTAAGAATCAGAATTCCTCAATTCTAGTCTTGGCTCTATTACTGTGTCACTTTCTTATCAGCTAAACGGGAATAACAACATCTATCCTTTTCTTATTGCATATTAGATAACAGATCTGAAAATCCTCACAGGAAAGGTAATACATAAAGTCAAGGTATTACCCATTAAGACAAGTCTGGAATAACCAAGACTCATATCTCTTCATTGCTTGAAAAAAAAAAATGTTTTAAGTTACTAAGCACCTTTAATGTGCTAGGTAGTGTGTTGCCTGGGAACTCAAAGACAAATAAGAACAAGGACAGGTCCCAGATCTCAAAGTATAGTAAAGACAAAGAATTAAATAAATAGAACAGAGTTCAGGAAAATTCACTGCCTATTTTTGTAAGGCTCATGAGCTAAGAATGGTTTTTACAGATAACCATTTGCAATCAATTTGATGAATGGAAACACTAACTTTGAACCACAAGTAAGAGAAATGGTATCCTCTCTAAAAGAATTCCATTCTTCAATAAATATATCAGTTATTACCAAAAAAGTACTTATTATCATTTTATTTTTAATTTTGTCAATAAAAAATCATTAAAATTTATTTTCTCTTGTATTATATAAGTACCTACATAATATCTTCAATTTTGCCTCTTGGTCTGGAAAACCTAAAATATTCACTAACTATAAACTTTTACAGAAAAAGTGTGCTAACCCCTGAAATAATTAAACATAATTATACTATAATGTGGTAAATACAATGATAGAGACTATAACTTGAGAATTGAAGTAATGATGAAAATATTGGGGAGGAGTACCTAAATCAGCTTTGTGTAATGGTTTCAGGGTAGACTTCCGGGAGTAGATGGCACTGGACTGAGTCTGAAAAGCTAAGGAGGAATAAACAAAACAAGGGGGATAGGCAGAGGGGTCACCAAGGGTGGCTGGTAGGAAAACTTTAGTCTTCCATGGTCAGTTCAAGTTCTCAGATAAGCAGATACCCAGATGGGAATAGGTAATGATTAGTTTCAGGTGCTGATGACTCTTCACTCTGTACCCCTACCATAGACTAGATTCCAATTATAGCCTGATGGTGTGTTGTTTTTTGTTTTTTGTGTGTTTTTTTTAAAGATTTTATTTATTATTTGAGAGAGAGAGAGCACATGAGAGGGGGGAGGGTCAGATGGAGAAGCAGACTCCCCACCGAGCAGGGAGCCCGATGCGGGACTCGATCCCGGGACTCCGGGATCATGACCTGAGCCGAAGGCAGTCGCTCAACCGACTGAGCCACCCAGGCGCCCCTGATGGTGTTTTAAAACAGCTCTGGAAGAACTCTGCCAAGTGTGGGTAGGAAATGCTATTGTGAAGACACCATAATCTCTATTCCTCCTATGGATGTGGATCCTTGTTATGTTTTCTTATTGCTGTGGGCCTGTCCTGCCTTCAGTGTATTCATTGTTCATTTTTTAAGTTGCATTGTTTTATATAAAAGAGTAAAATATTTAATTTTTTTAGTGACAGGCGTCCATAGAAAATAAATTTAAAAAAAATAAAAGTCTTGGTAGTTCATCCAAATTTTAAATATATATTTCCAGTGACGGATAATGAATAGAACACATATCCCTCCTTCCTCATAAAACATTACAAAAATGATGGCAGGAAAGGAATTTTTTTTTTTTTAAAGCCTTCACAATTTTTTTTTTAAAGATTTTATTTATTTATTTGACAGAGAGAGAGAGAGCACAAGCAGGGGAGTGGCAGGCAGAGGCAGAGGGAGAAGCAGGCTCCCCGCAGAGCAGGGGGAGCCCGATGTGGGACTCGATCCCAGGACCCTGGGATCATGACCTGAGCTGAAAGCAGTTGCCCAACCAACTGAGCCTCCCAGGCGCCCAGGAAAGGAATTTTTTAAAATATAATACACTGATGAAAAGGAAAACTGGGGAGGAAATAGCAGAGAGAACTGTCAAAAATAAACTGAAAGCTGCAAAGCATCTGATCTGGTAAGTAGTAACTGACTTCTTAGCAGACCAGAGGCTAAAAGGTAAGTGCTTATAACTGGGAAAGTCAAGAAGCAAATGAATTCATTAGGCAAAACCTTGGAAAACCTCAGGAACTGGAGGCACCTAGTACCTCTAAAAGTGATTGCCAGGGGAGCCACAAATAGGAGGCTTGGTTAAAAGTCTGAATAAGAAACAGGCCACTCAATCCCCCATTTCCTGACAACCACATGAATCAAGACAACCACCTTCCCTCTACTCAATGGAAGACTGGAGGTTTACTCTCCAAAGATTTTAAACCACAGGGACACTGGACTTGAGGTCACTAAGCAAGATGAGGGTTAGTAAATTAAATTAAAGTAAAAATCTATATATTTTTTATTATTAACATATAATGTATTATTTGTTTCAAAGGTACAGGTCTGTGATTCAACAGTCTTACACAATTCACAGCACTCACCATAGCACATACCCTCCCCAGTATCCATCACCCAGCCACCCCATCCCTCCCACCCCCCTCCACTCTAGCAACCCTCAGTTTGTTTCCTGAGATTAAGAGCCTCTTATGGTTTGTCTCCCTCTCTGGTTTCATCTTTATTTTTTAAAGATTTTATTTATTTATTTGAGAGAGAGAGAATGAGAGACAGAGAGCATGAGAGGGAAGAGGGCAGAGGGAGAAGCAGACCCCCTGCTGAGCAGGGAGCCTGATGTGGGACTCGATCCCGGGACTCCAGGATCATGACCTGAGCCGAAGGCAGTCGCTTAATCAACTGAGCCACCCAGGCGCCCTCTGGTTTCATCTTGTTTCATTTTTCCCTCCCTTCCCCTATAATCCTCTGCCTTGTTTGTCAAATTTCACATATCAGTGAGATCATATGACAATTGTCTTTCTCTGATTGACTTATTTCGCTTAGCATAATACCCTCTAGTTCCACCCATGTTGTTGCAAAAGCTAAGATTTCATTCCTTTTGATGGCTGTGTAATATTCCTGTGTGTGTGTGTGTGTGCATGTGTGTACCACATCTTCTTTGTCCATTCATCTGTTGATGGACATCTGGGGTCTTTCCATAGTTTGGCTGTTGTGGACATTGCTGCTATAAACATTGGGGTGCAGGTGCCCCTTCAGATCACTACATTTGTATCTTTGGGGTAAATACCCAGTAGTGCAATTGCTGGGTCATAGGGTAGCTCTATTTTCAACTTTTTAAGGAACCTCCATACTTGCATTCCCACCAACAGTGTAGGAGGGTTCCCCTTTCTCCGCATCCTCACCAACATCTGTCGTTTCCTGACTTGTTAATTTTAGCCATTCTGACTAGTGTGAGGTGGTATCTCACTGAGGTTTTGATTTGTATTTCCCTGATGCCGAGTGATGTGGAGTACTTTTTCATGTGTCTGTTGGCCATTTGTATGTCTTCTTTGCACAAATGTCTGTT
>NW_023270323.1:11298204-11357600 GCF_011800145.1 Mirounga leonina | reverse complement strand
ATGTGTCTGTTGGCCATTTGTATGTCTTCTTTGCACAAATGTCTGTTTCCTACAGACAGAATGCTACACAGAGCATTCTGGGATATCTGGATGGATATGTCCTGATAATGCTACACTGAAGCCCAAGAATTGATTTCTTATGGTAAATTTTTTTTTAATTTTATTTATTTTTTTGAGACAGAGAACAAGCGAGAGACAGAGATAAAGAGAGAGAGAGTACAAGCAGGGGTGAGGTAGGGGCAAAGGGCAAGGGAGAGGCAGACTCCTCACTGAGCAGGGAGCCAGATGTGGGGCTCCATCCCAGGCCCCTGGAATCATGACCAGAGCCAAAGGCAGAAGCTTAACCCACTGAGCCACCCAGACGCCCCAGTCATATGGTAAATTATAATTTAAGCATATAATTAATTTATATAGGTCAGCTATATAATATCGTAGGCCCCTTGTTCAAAAGGAAGGAAAAAAGTATCATTAAAAATACTAAAATAGGGGGACGCCTGGGTGGCTCAGTCGGTTAAGCGGCTGCCTTCGGCCCAGGTCATGATGCCAGGGTCCTGGGATCGAGTCCCACATCAGGCTCCTTGCTCAGCAGGGAGCCTGCTTCTCCCTCTCTCTCCCTCTGCTTGTGCTCTGTCAAATAAATAAAATCTTAAAAAAAAAAAAACTAAAATAGGGGCGCCTGGGTGGCTCAGTCATTAAGCATCTGCCTTCGACTCAGGTCATGATCCCAGGGTCCTGGGATCAAGCCCCACATCAGGGTCCCTGTTCCGCGGGAAGCCTGCTTCTCCCTCTCCCACTCCCCCCGGCTTGTGTTCTCTCTCTTGCTGTGTCTCTCTCTGTCAAATAAATAAATAAAATCTTTTTAAAAAAATACAAAAATAGAAGTCTTCTTTTTTTCTTTTTCAGTCTCTCCTTTGACTTGTCATGGCATTTTTCCTTTTTCTTTTCTTTTTTTTTATTCTTTTTTTACTATGGTATTTTTCTTATTTGCTATTTAATATTTTTCTAAGGGGAAAGGATAATTTAAAATTTAAATTATTAACCCAAATTTCACCATTCATCTTTATATTGGGCAATGCCCTTTTTAAATGCAAATATAAGAGCATTTGATTCATACATAGAATCACCGAAATTGCACAATTCGTATTTTGTAGCTCATACATGCATATGTAATTTGTTCTTACCATAACAGTGGAAACACTACATAAAACTAACTCAATTATCTATTTCAAGTGTTAATATGCACATATTCTACCACCTCTCTACTTTTGGCTTATTGGCATCAATAATCTCACCATAACTGTTTTACCAATACTGCAAAGTAACAAGAATAAGAAAAAATATGTTAGGGTTCCTTGCTCATTTGTGTTTCTTAGAATGTCATTACCTTCTTTCTGCATTAGAAATAATTCTGGTTCAGACAGAAAATATGACTTCTAGGGGCTGTCTATCCCCACTTAGTCATAGATATACCTAGCCTACCTTGTACAATCTTGAGTGTCACTAAACTCTCATGCATCATGGGCCCACTGGAATAATGTGTTTATGGGGCATCTTGAACACTATATGCAAATGGGGCATTAAGTGGCAGACATATTGCATGTGTTCCAGTATTCCAACAGACTTTAATTACAAAACACAAGTCCAAAAAAAAACAGAACACAAGTTCAAGTTCAAATTAAAAACACAAGTACAGGGCACCTGGGTGGCTCAGTCGTTAAGCGTCTGCCTTCGGCTCGGGTCATGATCCCGGGGTCCTGGGATCGAGTCCCACATCGGGCTCCCTGCTAGGCAGGAGGCCTGCTTCTCACTCTCCCACTCCCCCTGCTTGTGTTCCTGCTCTCGCTGTCACTCTCTCTGTCAAATAAATAAATAAAATCTTAAAAAATAAAATAAAATAAAAAAATAAAAACACAAGTACAAAACAAAGATAAAATTATTAAGAATTTCAAGATAACAGTAGAACATTAAGTCAGGTGTGGGGCTTTTCTAAGCATGAGGCCTTATTCATTTGCACAGGATGCATCTCTGTGAAGTTGTCAACTTTATAAGAAAGTGCCAAGTTGTTTTCCAAAGTAGTTGTACCATATCACATTCCAACAGTAAAGTTGGAAAGTTCCAGTAATCTTCATCCTTACCAGTAGCTAGCATTGTCAAACTTGTTAAATTTAGCCATTCTGGAATATTTATAATGATATCTCATTTTAGTTTTTATTTGCATTTCCCTAATGAGTTATTATGTTGATTATTCATTAATTAATGAATTATTCATTCATAATTATGAATAATCACATGCTTATTTGTCAGCTGGATACCTTCTTTATTTTTTTTTTTACAAGATTTTATTTGACAGAGAGAGAGCACAAGCAGGGGGAGCAGGAGAGGGAGATGCAGGCTCCCTACTGAGCAGGGAGCCCCAGCCAGGACTCAATCCCAGGACCCTGGAATCATGACCTGAGCAGAAGGCAGACATTTAACCCACTGAGCCACCCAAGGCACCCCTGGATATCTTCTTTAATGAAATGTTTGCTTAAATCTTTTGCTCATTTTTTTTTCTTTTGCTCATTTAAAAAACTGGGTTGTCTTCTTGAGTTTTGAGAGTTCTTTATATATTCTGGATATAAATTCTTTTTTTAAAAAATATTTTTTTTTTAAGATTTTTTTTATTTATTCATTTTACAGAGAGAGAGATAGCGAGAGCAGGAACACAAGCAAGGGAGTGGGAGAGAGAGAAGCAGTCTTCCCACAGAGCAAGGAGCCCGATGCGGAGCTCGATCCCAGGACCCTGGGATCATGACCTGAGCCGAAGGCAGACGCTTAACAACTGAGCCACCCAGGCACCCCAAAAATACTTATTTATTTATTTATTATTTATTATTTATTATTTATTTATTTTTAAAAGATTTTATTTATTTATTCATAAGAGACAGAGAGAGAGAGAGAGGCAGGCTCCCCGCTGAGCAGGGAGCCCGATGCGGGACTCGATCCCAGGACCCTGGGATCATGACCTGAGCCGAAGGCAGACGCTTAACCATCTGAGCCACCCAGGCACCCTATTTATTTATTTGAGAGGTAGAGAGAGAGCAAGAGAGTCGGGGGGTGGGGGAGAAGTGGCAGAGGGAGAGGGAGAGAGAGAATCTCAAGCAGACTCCCCTCTGAGCATGGAGCTCCACTCCGGGCTCAATCCCAGGACCCTGAGATCATGCTGAGTCAAAATCAATAGTTGGCCACTCAAACCTACTGAGCCACCCAGGTGCCCCTGTATATAAATTCTCAATCAGACGTGTCTTTAACAAATATTTTCTCCTAATCTGTGGTTTTAATCTGTGGCTTGTTTTTTTCATTTGCAGCAGTCTTTTGAAGAGCACAAGGTCTTAATTTTGTTTGCTTTATTTTTTTTTTTTTAAAGATTTTATTTATTTATTTGACAAAGAGAGAGATAGCGAGAGCAGGAACACAAGCAGGGGGAGTGGGAGAGGGAGAAGCAGGCTTCTTGCCAAGCAGAGAGCCCGATGTGGGACTCGATCCCAGGACCCTGGGATCATGACCTGAGCCGAAGGCAGACGCTTAACGACTGAGCCACCCAGGCGCCCTGCTTTATTTTTTTAAATTGTTTTGTTTTGCTTTGCTTTTATTAAATAAACCCTACCTCAACTTGAGGCTTGAACTTACAACCCTGAGATCAAGAGTCCCAAGGTCTACTGACTGAGCTAGTAAGGGTCTTAATTTTCATAATATGTATCAATTTCTTTCTTTTATAGTTTATTCTTTTTATGTCCTAAGAAATCTTTGCTAACCAAAGGTCACAAACATTTTCTTCTGTTTTCTTTTTTCTTTTTTAAGATTTTATTTATTTATTTGAGAGAGAGAAAGAGAGAGCACGAGCAGGAGGGAGGGGCAGAAGGAGAAGGAGAAGCAGACTCCCCACTGACTAGGGAGCCCAATGCAGGACTCAATCCCAGGACCCTGGGATCATGATCTGAGCCGAAGGCAGATACTTAACCCACTGAGCCTCCCAGGCACCCTCTTCTATGTTTTCTTCTAAAAATGTTTAAAACTTTCTTCTAGAAAATTTCATAGTTTTTGGTCAATGATTCATTTGAAGTTAATTTTTTTTTAATCTATTGGGACATAGGTTTTAGGTTTAATATAAAATTTCACATTACAATTTTTTGCATATGATATTCAATTGTTCCAGCACCATCTTTTAAAAACCTTTTACACCATTAAGTTACTATGTCATCTTCGTTGAAGATCATTTGACCATATAGTTTTTCTGTTTCAAAATAATTTTGCCTTTGCATTTCTAAATAAATTTTAGAGTAAGTCTGTCCATTTCTATCAAAAAGTAGTTTCAATTTTTATTTGAATTGATGGATTCTATAGATAAATGTGAGATAACCGACATCTTAAAAAGAGCAATTCTTTTATATCCTTCCAGTTATTAGGTCCCCTTTCATTTCTCTCACCAATGTCTTACAGTTTTCAGTGTATGAATCTTCTATATTTTTCTTAGATTTATCCCATAATATTCATGTTTTGATGCTGTTGTGATATTTTTTAAAGTTTCAATTTCCAATTGTTCATTGCAAAGAAAGATAACTGATTTTGTATCCTATGACCCAACTAAATAATTCACTCATTAATTTTAGATTTTTTTTTTTATTTCTTGGGATTTTGAGGTAACAATCATGCCATCTGAAAATAAGGACAGTTTTATTTCTTAAACATGAAAGGATAGACAAGGATCACAGGACATTTGAGAGAAGCCTCTAACATAAAAGACAAGACTAAATAAACAGGGTGGAAAAGGCACTTGGAGGAAACAGTACAATGAGCAAAGAAAATATTCAAAAGTATCATTGGTACCTTCAGGGAGAGGAAAAGATATTGCGTCCTAGGAAAGATAACATAATACTCTGTATTTTTAAAAGGATCACTCAAAGAACTTCAAAGAGCTTCTATAACTAAAAATAAAAGCCAAAAACAGAAAGGAAGGAAGGAAGAAAGAAAGAAAGAAGACATTAAAAAACTTTCCAAAAAAAGAGACGAGAAAAGACAAAGAGAAGAAAATTAAGGGAGAGTCGAGTATCAGAAAATTCGAGGTTCAGCATGTGAGTAATGGTAGCTCCATAAGGAGAAAGCAGAGGTATTCAGGGTTGGAAGGGACAAGCAGAGTTATTAATGGAGGTATATTACAGGAAAATTTCCTTGAATTAAAAAGCCTGGATTTTCAGTACCCAGCATAATGATATTAAAAAGATGTATATTATGCTCATCATTGTAAAACTTCAGAGCACCATGGACAAAATGGACAAGAATTGCAAACATTCCATTGAGGAGAAACAATTTATATACAAATATTCAGGAACTGGAATGGTATCAAACTTTTCAACTGCAACCCTGTAAGTTAAGAAACAATGAAACAATACTTTTAATATTTTGAGGGGAAATAATTTCCAAAATATAATAATTATATTAAAATAAATATATTTTTAGACATTCAAAGGGTCTATTGGAGGGTGTAATTCACCAAATCAAAGGAGAAAACTAGAAGGAGAAAGAACAAGGCATAAGTTCCAGAAAACGGGGATCAAACACACAATAAAGATAAGAGGAATCCCAGGACAATGGTGCAAAGAAATTCCAGATGCTAGGCCTAAAGAGCAACAAGTCTATATTGGAGCAGGAGAATGCAAAGTTCTAAGAAAAATGTCTCTGAGAGGGAAAGAAAAATTGTTAATTTGCCAAATGTGTCCAATCTTATCAGGTAGATTTATGTTTCTAACAGACTGCTTAGGGATATTTAGCTACATAGAAAACTAAGCAAACAAAAACAAAAAAAGATGCAATTATTTACTCTAGGAGGAAAAAAAGTACAGGAAAATAAATATACTGAATGTAAATGAATATCCTAATGCACTGTGTGACTCAATTTTGAATAATACATGATCATAATCATTATAAAGGCTGAATATTAATATAAACAGAAATTGTGATAATTGTATTGGGAAAATGGGCGGAATGGAAGTCTAATGGATAAAACATAAAACTGAAAAATTAAATATATAATCGTATGTAGCAAATATTTATAGAACACTTACTGTGCAAGGCAGTAAGTACTCCAGAAATACTATTCATTTAATCATTATATTGGCTCTATGAGTTGGTACTATTATTAATTCCAATTTGCTGATGAAGAAACAAAGTCACAGAAAACTTAGCTTCCCCAAGATCCGTGGTTCTCAACTGGAGGTGATTTTATTTCTCCTGGGGACGTTTGGCAATGCCTAAAGACATTTTTAGTTGTTACCGCTAGGGTGAGGGTGCTACTGGAATCTAATGGGTAGAGACCACGGATATGCTACACATCCTAAAATGCACAGAATAGCTCCCTACACCAAAAAGTTATCTGGCACAATATGTCAGTTGTACTTATCAAGAAACAGTGACCAAGATAAAGGGAAGTGGTGACTACAAAGCTGGGATTTGCATTCTAGCAGCTCTTGAATATCACCTTAGTATGCTGCCGTTCAACAGCAGCTAATGGATGTTATTTAGGAACATGAAAGTAAGTATCAGAAGAAAGAGCTGGAAAAATTAAAACTAGTTGCATCTAAAAAGGGGGTGGAGGGGAATAAGAGCCAGTGGACCATTTGGGGTTTGTTTGTTTGTTTTTGAGTGTTGTTTGTTGTTTGCTTTTTTTGTTTCTTGCTGTTGTTTAAAAGATCTAAAGAATTATTTGAATTATATTTATAAATTATGAACATTCAAATCATAAACTATTCTTAGCTTAATCATTGTTTCCCATATTGTTTCCCATATTTTAGAAGTGTTTAGAAAAATGCAATTTATAAGAGTTGTCTCTCAGTAAATTTTGACTGAATGAAAAAAAGGAAAAATGCATGGAGGACAGAATATATAAAAAGAAAACTTTTGTCTTGACTGACATCTTGCATATCAAGTTCCAACTTGCAACATAATGAAGGATTTCAGACAGAAAATCCTGATGATCCAGATTCCTAATGGAAAAGCTATTTCAGACCTTATTATAAGCAAACAAGAAAAAATAGCTTTACTAGATAATGATAGATTACCAGCTCTATCATTACATATATAAAGGCATCTATATTAGAGGAACAATGAAGTTATTTTTTAAAAATATTGGAAGCAAGTTAAATAAGATGACACTGTTATTCTTAAGCATTATTTTAAAATTCATATATATCATGGAACCTTTAAAGATCCATATAGAAAATATAAATCCAACTTGGAAACTCACCCCCCACCCAGTATCTTGTAACAGTAACAACAGATCTTTAACAGAATGAGCTGCAGAGAAAAGGAAGAAAGATACCAAGTTCATGTCACTCCTATAGCAATACAGTGGATCAGTAGAGTATCTCTTTACTCTCAGAGAAAAAAAAAAGCCGTTTTCAAGAATCTTCCCCACCTCTATTTCCTTCCCCACAGCTTTATTTTCTTTCCTCAGATATTTCTTTTCCTGTTTAAGGTTCTGTATGCATGCCTTTTTTTGTTTTTTTTTTTTTTTTTAAGATTTTATGTATTTATCTGACAGAGAGAGACAGGGAGAGAAGGAACACAAGCAGCGGGGAGTGGGAGAGGGAGAAACAGGCTTCCTGCCGAGCAGGGAGCCTGATGTGGGGCTCCATCCCAGGACCCTGGGATCATGACCTGAGTGGAAGGCAGATGCTTAATGACTGAGCCACCCACCCACCCCTCGCTTTCTTGTTTTTCTTTTTGCTTTTACCACTTAAATATGCTTTCTAAAATACTATCATTTTATTTTAGTTTACCTACATTTGAACTTTATATAAATGATATCATACAATATAGTTTCTTGTTTTGTATTGTTTAACTCAAGGAGCCCAAAGCATAAATGCAACTAACTTAAGGAAGGGTAGAATTGAAAATCCATCTCTGCTTTTTTTACATGTTGCTTTTATTTCTCTTTCACTACAAACTTTCTCTGCTTCTCAGGCTACAGGTTAGTCTATGTGTCTTTTCCATAGTTTCTAATGTACAAGTTAGAAGCTTGATCATCTATAAAAACTAACACTCTCTCTCTTAATATTTTTTTTTAGATTTTATTTATTTATTTGATGGAGAGAGAGACAGTGAGGGAGGGAACACAAGCAGGGGGAGTGGGAGAAGGAGAAGCAAGCTTCCCACTGAGCAGGGAGCCCGATGCGGGGCTCAATCCCAGGAGCCTGGGATCATGACCTGAGCCGAAGGTAGATGCTTAACTGACTGAGCCACCCAGGCACCCTGTATGCATACCTTTTGTTGTGCTTATTCTGACTAGGTAATTTCACATGTTTCTTAAAGCAAAATGACATCAAAATGTACACAGTGAGAAGTCTTACTCTTGCTGCTGTCCACATTCAGGAATGCTGTCCATTCCTCCCTGTTCCTTACAAGTAACCATTTTTAATAGTCCTTTTAATTAATTCCCACATGCACTGTTCTATGTCTTACTTTATTTAACATAACAATTTTTTATGTTAGTTGGGGCGCCTGAGTGGCTCAGTCTGTTAAGCGTCTGCCTTCGGCTCAGGTCATGATCCCAGGGTCCTGGGATCAGGTCCCACATTGGGCTCCCTGCTCAGTGGGGAGTCTGCTTCTCCCTCTCCTCCCTGCTTCTGCTCTCTCTCACTATCTCTGTCTCTCTCTCTCAAATAAATAAATAAAATCTTTTTTAAAAAATTAATTAATTAAATCAGTGGTTTTAATTTGGCTAAATTTTGAATCATTTTCTATACTGTTAAATAGTAATTACTTAAAATTTAAATAACACACTGCTTTATCAAAGATTTTAATTTCTCATATTTAAAGAAAATATTGTTCTTGGTATAGTCAAAGATCATAAAACAAATGCTAAAAGTCTAATCACGTTGAAATCAATTTTTTTTCAACAAGATTTTAATGGGAAGCTATGTGGCTTGGAATTGTATAAATAATTAAACCCTTTCACCTTTCTTTCTATCATTTATTTTCCATCCCCCAGCCACCCCCCACCCCCCCACAACCTGGGCAGCTCGGTTGGAAACCTATTTCTTAGGGTGGAGCTCATAATGGGGACTTGGTAGAGGAGACAAAGAAAAAAATGCAGCACATAACTATCCACCAAGTTAACCTAGGAATACTTCTCTTCACAGGGCTTCACAGCATGGTTGGTTTGGCTTGGAACTGTGAAATCAAAGGAGAGTTTGTTTTTCTCTGGCCCTTCTAAGATTCTTCCCAGGAGCAAAGCCTATTCTATATTCATGGGGAAATCACTATTACAGAATGTCAATGGTGTTTGAATGAATGGTCTTCTATTCCAATTCATATTATCTTTTGGGTATATATTAAATTTATTGGCCCTCTTCTATTTCAAGTGGGAAAAAAAATTACTTTGAACATAGGGAGAGACCTAGGAGACAATCAGAAGTCATTGTACCATGTGTATTTGAATTTCTTTAGGTATATGAACATACTCTTGTCTCAAATAAAAGACAACAGAAAGAAATGGAAAAATCAGCTGCATGCCTCAAAACAAGGAGAGAAAAAATTTCAAGAAATATAAAATAATGAGAAAAAATTAACTATCTAATTAATAACTGCCATAAGTAAAGAAGGTATATGCCCCTTCCAACTCTCTAGAGGTTAAAAAATAATAATGTGCTATATGGGGCATGTGGGTGGCTCTCTTTCACATGTTTCTTACTCTTGCTGCTGTCCACAGCAAGAGTAAGACAGGTCCATTGGTTTAGTTCCCAGTTTCTGTTTGGTGGTCATCAGTGCCAGGCCACTGCCTCTCTCTTCCCCCATAGTGTCGTATAAGTATGTTTTCTTTAGATGACACAGATGAGTATTTCAGTCTTGCTCTAGTTATAGATTAAGCCAGATAAAATGTAACAGCTCTAAGGCTGCCTGGGTGGCTCAGTGGGTTAAGCATCTGCCTTCAGCTCAGGTCATGATCCCAGGGTCCTGGGATGGAGTCCCACATCGGGCTCACTGCTCAGTGGGGAGTCTGCTTCTCCCTCTGCCTCTCCACCTGGCTTATGCTCTCTCTCTCTCTCTCAAAATAAATAAAATCTTTAAAAAATAATAACAATGTGCTATCAAAAATATGATAAAAACTGTCAAATTATAGATTCTATTAGTTCTCTAATTAGGAAAATTAAGTCAAGATTCTTCCATGAAAATTATATATATTCACAAACAGGAAAATAAAAACAAAGAAAAACAATTAGTACTTTATCAAAACTTCACCAATGATATTTCAATCACATCAAATCCTGCTGACAGATGTTCTGTCTGAACAAATGTATATGTTCACTCTTACTCAGTTTTGCATAGTGAAGTTATCTTTTTTTGAGTTGTGCATTGTTGTATGTGTTCTTTTTGGTGAAGATGAGATGTAAGAAGTTGAAATTCTGGGGTGCCTGGGTGGCTCAGTGGGTTGAGTGGCTGCCTTCGGCTCAGGTCATGATCCCAGGGCCCTGGGATTGAGTCCCACATCAGGTTCCCTGCTAGGCGGGGAGTCTGCTTCTCCCTCTCCCATTCCCCCTGCTTGTGTTCCTGCTCTCACTATCTCTGTCTCTGTCAAATAAATAAATAAAAATCTTAAAAAAAAAAAAAAAGAACTTGAAATTCTTTGTACAATCTATATCTATGCATCTTTCACTATCAATTTTTAAAAGTAGTAATAGGAGTAAAAGCATGACATAACAGTTGAACTGCATGTTATTGGGTATTATTAGTTGGCATTGAGGAGTTTCTAGAAATTACAAAAACATGGTAAGTCATTCATACCTATCTTCAAACACTGAGGTGGTAAGTGAATCAAATGATTTGCTGATGCCTAAATAAAAATTTATTCTCTACTAAAATATTATTAATCAGGTGCCAGGCATATTAAGATTTCTCAGGAAACTTATAGTGAATCTATAAGCTTTTTTCTTTGTCTTCAAACACACAGGCAATATTTATCATATACAAAAGTGAAAGTAACAACAAATATCAAATTCATTTATGAAAGAATAAAAAAAGGAATCTCTAGTTCTTTCAAAGTCAAAAACAATCCATGTTGGCAAGAAGAAATTTAAAAGTCCAAGGCAAAATAATGAATACATTTTTCTTTACATTGTTAAAAGTACCGTATAAAACAATATTATTTTCAAGGGAAAAATGCCGTATTACTAATATAAATATATGCCTTTCAGAGAATGGTTACAATAGCAGTATGAAACAGACAAAATTAAACAAGAGTTTTTGTACTTATCTTACAAATATTAACTCAGGACTTTGATTTTACCAAAACTATATAAACATTAATTTCATTCATGATCATATCAAATTAACTACTTTGGCTCTTTGTATTCTCCTTCATTACAGGCCTCTTGTGCCTTAGAGCTGTTACATTTTGTTTGGCTTAATCTATAACTAGAGCAAGACTGAAATAATCATCTGTGTCATCTAAAGAAAACATACTTATACGACACTGTGGGGGAAGAGAGAGGCAGTGGCCTGGCACTGATGACCACCAAACAGAAACTGGGAACTAAACCAATGGACCCTGAAAGACTAGTAATTTGATAGAATATTTTCTATAGTAACTGAGAAACCAATGATACTTCACATAAAATATAATCTCTTTTGTAAGATTTCTGCATTTTAGTTGATAACTACCTTTATGTTTTGATTTTACTATTGTGGTTATAGTTGAGTATTTTATTAATGCAATTGTTGAAGTGATATAAAGAAAATTAATACATTATTTTATGAAAATGTTACTGTATTATTTTTTAAAATTCATTTAAAGTTTATTTTAAGTTGAAATAGCTCATAAAGTTCTTGCTTGTTTACTTAAAGATTCAGGGAAAAACTTATTGTTACTACATCCATATAACTTGTTCACCCTATTCTTGCCAGCCTTTGACCAAACTCCGCCTATAGTACACCCATGCTGGGGATACTAAAGTAGCAGATACTGATGATTGCTTCAATAATCCAATATCCATTTCTAAACCCTGTTTCCCATTCCTGCCTTTGCTAGAGGCTAGAAAAGCTAACTACTTTCTTCCTTGCTTTCCTTGTAGTTAGCAGAACACAATTTTGGCCAATATGTAGGTAAACACATACTGGACGATAGTCTTTTGGGAAAAGCTTTTCATCTTATATATTTTATACATATGTATCATATATAATTTATATTATATTATGTATATTTATATTATATATTATATTTATATTATATATATAATTTTATTTTATATATATATGGAGAGAGAGAAAACAGGGAAGGCTGACCCCATACTTTTCCATTGTTCTGTTGGTCTTGAAAGAGAATTGAATATCTGCAGTTACAGCAGTCCTATTATGATTGTAAGAGGAAAGCAAAGAAGAACTAACTGCACTGACCCAGGCGTGGACATCAGAAGCAGTTGCCTACCACCTGGCTTCTTATGAGAAAAATAAACCTTTCTGTTTAAGTCATTACCTATCAGATATTTTATTACTTGGAGCTAATAGCCTTTCTGATACACTGTCCTCAAAGAGTCTATATTCTACTGAGAAAAACCTGGTCAGATGTCCAAAGTAAAAGATAAATGCTTTAACTAAAGGCTATCTCTCCTATCTAAAAAAGAATGGTATGGATTCCCCACCACATCCTCCAGCAATATTCTGATTATCAGAATCTGAATATTTGCTGAACAGAAGTGATGGTCTCTCAAAGCATCTATTTGAAAGAATTTACACACAAATACTTTCTATGTTTGGCTAAAGAACAGGGAAAGAGTATGTGTATGAGTGTGAGTATGTGTGTAGGGTGATGACAACAAAGAGAAAGGCATGGCATGGTGACTATCTTCCTTTACTTCCGTCCATTTAAAATAGTTAATTTCATCAGAGACATGGTTTTATTATTATTATTATTTTAAGATTTTATTTGAGAGACAGAGAGCAAGAAAGAGAGCACGAGCAAAGGGGAGAGGGAGAAGCAGACACCCCCTGAGCCAGGAGCCCGATGTGGGACTCAATCCCAGGACCCTGGGATCATGACCTAAGCCAAAGGCAGATGCTTAACTGACTGAGCCATCCAGGCACCCCTCATTAGAGATATTGTGATATAATGAACATAAGCAGTGCTGCTTCGAGAATCACATGACTAAGTACGGCACAATTGTGGCCTTACTTCTATAGGTGAGCCTAGCCCAGCTCTGGCTCATTGTTGACAGCTTGGGGAGCACCAAGAGATGATCTCCTTGACACCAATTCTGATTGTCTCATGGAGGGTATAAGCAGCAGTGGAAACAGCAAGCACCCTACTGCAAGTGATGTTCAGGCATTAGACTTTCAGGAGGAGGTTTGTGTATAAGCACAAAGTCAAACATTGCAGAACATGTGTAAAACATCACTTGGAGAATCCTGGAAGTATGGGAGGAAGTCAACACATTTTCAGGAGTCTGGGGGTCCTATGTATGGGAGAAGATGGGGCTCAGTCTGTTTTATTAATATAACTGGAATCCATCCAGTCTATAGCCCAAGCTGGTGAGAGTTTTAAGGACAGTGGTTTTTGGCTGATAGATACTTCAACTCTTCATCTAATTCAAGTTGCCATTGATGGTACGGAGAAGACTCCCATTCAGAGAACTGGACAAGAGAATGGAGGATCACTCAAACTACAATGAGGCAAAGGAATGCTTATTGAAAGCTGAATAATTGGAGAATATTCTTGATCAAAGGGAACAGATTTCTTTATTCTTTGAGTTCATATTAATGGCAAAGTTCAGTAACTGTTTTGAGAGAGTAGAAAAGTCTCTTTCCCCTCTACACTCCAAGAGTATATATGCAATATTAACATTGCTTCTAGGGGCGCCTGGGTGGCTCAGTCGTTAAGAGTCTGCCTTCAGCTCAGGTCATGATCCCAGGGTCCTGGGATCAAGCCCCGCATCGGGCTCCCTGCTCCGCGGAAGCCTGCTACTCCCTCTCCCTCTCCCCCTGCTTGTGTTCCCTCTCTCGCTGTGTCTCTCTCTGTCAAATAAATAAATAAAATCTAAAAAAACAAAAAAACAAAAAAAAACATTGCTTCTATTTGTCCTCACCCCTCTCTCACTCCCCTTCTCTCAGTAGAAGAATAAGAATAAAAAGATCAATCAACAATCAACAAAGATTAGTATCTTCTGAACACTTATTGCACACAAGACATTGTGGTAAGCACAGTATGGGGATTTTTCAAAATAAAATAGCTCTATTAAATGACCCTCATTTAGGGCGCCTGGGTGGCTCAGATGGTTAAGCGACTGCCTTCGGCTCGGGTCATGATCCTGGAGTCCCAGGATCGAGTCCCGCATCGGGCTCCCTGCTCGGCGGGGAGTCTGCTTCTCCCTCTGCCCCTCCCCCCTCTCATGTGCTCTCTCTCATTCTCTCTCTCAAATAAATAAATAAAATCTTTAAAAATAAATAAATAAATAAATAAATGACCCTCATTTAGTCAAACCATAAGATTAACTGATGTTTTCCATTCCCCCTATAAAAAAGACTGATGTCCATGGCCACTGAATGTTTACTAGTGGGCTATATCATAGCATACCTGCACATTTATGCTTCCTCCAGCTGAGTTATAACTAACAGCAGCCAATCATTCATTCCCTTAATACCATCTGAGCCTACACTATGTGACAGGCTCTATTCTAGGTGGTAGGGACACAGCAGTGAATAAAACAGACTAAAATTTTGACCTTCTGAAGCTTACATAAAAATCAGTTTTTTTAGGGGCGCCTGAGTAGCTCCATTGGTTAAGCAGCCAGCTCTTGATTTTGGCTCAGGTCATGATCTCACATCCTGGGATCCAGTCAGTGGGGAGTCTGCTTAAAGATTCTTTTCCTCCCTCCCCCTCTGGCCCTCCACCACCACCCCTCAGCCTAGATCACGCATACACACACACTCTCGCTCTCTCTAAAATAAATAAATCTTGGGCGACTGGGTGGCTCAGTTGGTTAAGCGACTGCCTTCGGCTCAGGTCATGATCCTGGAGTCCCTGGATGGAGTCCCGCATCGGGCTCCCTGCTCGGCAGGGAGTCTGCTTCTCCCTCTAACCCTCCTCCCTCTCATGCTCTCTGTATCTCATTCTCTCTGTCACAAATAAATAAATAAATAAAAATCTTAAAAAAAAAAAAAAGACTAAAATAAATAAATCTTAAAAAAAAATCAATTGTTTTAGTTTCCCAAATTCTTAATGTTAATTATTCTTGCTAATCTAATTAGGTAATTTCATTTTTATATACTTTATTAAGTGTAAAGTGCAAAGTGAAAATAAAGTTGAAATTTATTTATTTATTTTTTAAGATTTTATTTATTTATTTGAGAGAGAGAGCATGAAAGAGGGTAGGGTCTGAGGGAGAAGCAGACTCCCCGCGAGCAGGGAGCCCGATGCGGGACTCGATGCGGGACTCGATGTGGGACTGGATCCTGGGACTCCAAGATCATGACCTGAGCCCAAGGCAGTCCCTTAACCAACTGAGCCACCCAGGCGCCCCTAAAGTTGAAATTTAAAAAACACTTAAAGTAGTGAATTTTAGGTTATGTATTTTTCACCACAATTTTTTAAAAACTGAAGCTGAATGCTATGGAAAGACAAATTACTGCCATGAATTACCAGAGGTGAGAAAACTGTAATATATTACACAAATGTCCTCAAGTTATACATTTCCTTTAACAAAAACCAAACCAGAAAATCGTAGATTTTGCATTTAGGTAATAGATTTTTGGTAAAAATAAAATACTTAATTTGCATATGTATAATCTTTAATAGTTCTCTACTTTAACTTTAAGGTCAACTAAAGAACTACTCATCCTAATAGCTTCAATTCTCTAAGAAATTTCCTCTTCCGTGGTTGTAAAATGTGGCAGGTTCAGCATTTCTCCTGTTTATAGGAATAAGGGCTCAGGATTTGGCCCTAAATTGATCATCAGTGTCTGCAGATAAGACTATTTTTCCTCTTCAGTTTTCTATTACCGATTATAGGAGAAGATGTAAAAATCAACCAACTTCTAAGAAATTTTTATGAAGTGATGCTTTGTTTTATTAAACATTCCGACTCGGTCTAACAAAGCCTCCTTTAATGATCAACTTTCTTGCACAGCAGTTTACTCCCATCAGACAGTGTGAAATCACTCTTTAAAACAGAACTTTAAACTAGAAAGCTTAATTTCTGATTTGGTCTCCATTTCTGGGAACACTTAAGAAAATCAAGATTAGCAGTCATGAACCCTAAGGTAAGTCCGTATAGGTCAGATTTAGATGACAGCATGTTCATATTAAATCACTTTGTGTATGTTCAAACAAACATGGCTTAGTTTCAAAAAAACAGAAGGGTTATGCTTATTTGCCATTCTCCCTTCAACCAAACTGAATAGGCAGTTACATAACTTGCCAGGACAAGTAGTAGAAATGAGTCAGAGACAGGACCAGCCCTAGTAAAAATTGTGAATTAAGCAGTTTGACTTCAGTGCCACACCCCTTTAGTACTAGACATACTTCCCCGATCCCCTCCCTTGGTATCATCAGCCCTGCAGGTTACCCTCATAGCACACACCTCTCCCCCACCAAATTCTCTCTCACTCTCTCTCTTCCACTCACACTGAAACTAGCTTCCCTCTTTCCTTCTTCCCCTTCACTAATTAAAATTTACCTCTCCAGTATCTCTTACCCTCAGGGTTTAATGTGACAACTACCTAATCTGATAAACCAATCTATACTAATGTGCTAAGAGAGAAAGCTGGAAGGTAAAGTGAATTTTAACTTCCACATTCTAAAGTTAATACCTTTGCAGTTTAACTCATTAGTGACTAAGAGCAAGAATTTCTAGTCAAGGCATTCAGGAAATATTTTGGCTCAGGCAAAGCCATTAGGCAACTGGCAAATGCAGGAGTACGTGAATGTTTTTAGCCTAACACACTTCTGGCCCTATCAGAGGAACTAACAAGCCCTGGTCAATTTGGGGCCAATAGGGGGAAATTGGAAAGAGCTAAGAATCTCGCTGGTAAAGAAGAGTGGAAATTACAGGAGCAGCACAATCAATTTTTTCTGACTTAACCATAGGACTAGCTAGCCCTGGTACCTGATAAAGAAAGATTTTATTTATTTATTTATTTATTTATTTGTCTGTTTATTTTATTTATTTATTTATTTATTTATTTATTTATTTATTTATTTATTTGACAGAGAGAGACACAGTGAGAGAGGAAACACAAACAGAGGGAGTGGGAGATTCTGAGCCAAAGGCAGACGCTGAACGACTGAGCCACCCAGGTGCCCCAACAATATATATTTTATACCAAATCCAGAAACTTGCTTTATAATGAAACAATTATTCTCATTAAACATAGCAAGAATGCTCATAATCATATCATGAAAGGATATGACAGCAATCCAGTGAGACATGAAAGAGAAATACAAAATTAAATACTGAACATAAGTTAGGATTGTCATTTGTTTGCAAATTATATGAAAACTCCAAGGATCAATTGAAAAACTTTTAGAAGCAATAAAAGATGAGTTAAGGTAACCAGTTTTTAAAATTAACATACAGGGGCCCCTGGTGTCTCAGTCGGTTAAGCATCTGCCTTCGGGTCAGGTCATGATCTCAGTCAGGGTTTCTCCCTCTCCTTCTGCCGCTCTCCCTGCTTGTGCTCTCTCTCACTCACTCTCTCAAATAAATAAATAAAATCTTTTAAAAAAATTAACATACAAAATGAAGAGCTTTCTCATGTATAAATCATAACCAGTTAGAACATACAATATAAAAAGAATCCTATTTATAATAACAATAATTAGCTAGAAATGAATACTAAAATAAATTAATAAAATTTACTTCAAAAATGAATTTGTAAGACAAAAATGTTTGAATAAAGAAGAAATGGGGCACCTAGGTGGCTCCCTTGGTTGAGCATCTGACTCTGATCTCAGCTCAGGTTGTGAGTTCAAGCCCTTGTTTGGTCCACTATGGGTATGAGCGAAAGAAAGAGAAGAGAAGACGAGAAGAGAAGAGAAGAGAAAGAAAGGAAGAAAGGAAGGAGGGAGGAAGGAAAGAAGGAAGAAAACAAAAAAAAGAAGAGATACTTTTAGATTAAATACTAACACTCAGGGGTGCCTGGGTGGCACAGTCGGTCAAGCGTCTGACTCTTGGTTTCCACTCAGGTGGTGTTCTCAGGGTCTTCATCTCAGGGTTGTGATCTCAGGGTTCTGAGATCGAGCCCCAAGTTGGGCTCTGCGCTGGGCATGGAGTCTGTTTGAGATTCTCCCCCTCTCTCTGGCCCTCCCCCCTTGTGCTCTCTCTCTAAAATAATCTTTAAAAAGATAAATAAATAAATACCAACACCCAAACATCATATAATTTTAATACCTTTTAAAAGTAACCTACATAACCAGTATAATTTTAATGAAATATCTAACAATACTTTTGGGAATTTGACAAAATAATTTAAAAATTCACTTGGAAGATTAACCTTTTAAAAATAACCAAGAAAAGGGGCGTCTGGGTGGCTCAGCCGGTTAAGCATCTGCCTTCAGCTCAGGTCATGATCCCAGGGTCCTGGGATCGAGCCCCGCATCGGGCTCCCCACTCAGCGGGAAGCCTGCTTCTCCCTCTCCCACTCCCCCTGCTTATGTTCCCTCTCTCGCTGTGTCTCTCTCTCTCAAATAAATAAAATCTTTAAAAATAAATAAATAAAGGGCGCCTGGGTGGCTCAGTTGGTTAAGCGACTGCCTTCGGCTCAGGTCATGATCCTGGAGTCCCTGGATCAAGCCCCACATCGGGCTCCCTGCTCGGCGGGGAGCCTGCCTCTCCCTTACCCTCTACCCCACCCCACCGCTTGTGCTCATGTGAGCTCTCTCTCTCAAATAAAATCCAAAAATAAATAAATAAATAAAAATAACCAAGAAGACCCTAAAAAGAAAATAAATGAGGAGGAAGTACACTAAACGCTATTTTTTTTTAACACTAAAAGCTATTAAAATAAATTCTAAATCACAGTGGTTAGCAGCACACCAGGTACAATATATGATAAAATGGTTGGCTAGATATAGTGTATAATAAAGGAGGAACATGCATCATTCAAAAATGGTGTGGAGAAATCCAGCTATTTCTTGTGTATCTTGTCAGATACACCCATACACATGTTCTTTTCTGAAGTAAGGTTGGCTCACATCCTTAGCAGATACATTTTTTTAAACATTGTAACATCCTTTGATCTCTATTATCAGATCCTCTAGATACGCCTAGCTCTTTTAGATGGCTGTATAGTATTCTGTTGCTTAGGTGTGGCATAGTTGACTTAACTTCTCCCTTTTTAATGGACACATAGGTTATCCCCAAACTTTTGCTATTCCTTAAAATTCAAAATACATTTTTTTGTACTTGGTCCTGTCTTACATGTAAAGTAGAGCTGTAGGTTTAGCTTCTAGAAGTGTAATTGCTGTATTAAAGAGTAGGCACGTTTTGCATTTTGTTAAACCAAACCAAGCCGCCCTCTAAAGAAGTGGTACAAACTAGTTACAGTCATTCCCAGTACAGATGGAAGGTTTGCAGGCACACTTGGTTGCCTCTCAGCCTCGCCAACACACCATTATCAAACTTTTTTGATCATTGCTAATCTAATGGGTACAAATGCTCTCATGTTGCAGGTATAGTTTTCTTTCTCTTATTAGTATTTTTTGTACGCTTACAAGCCATTTTATTTTCTGTTACTAAAAATATTCTTCCTTTTTTTTCTTCTAGACTTTCACAGCTTTGTTTTTCACATTTTATTCTTTGATCTATGTGGAATTCATTTTGGTGATAGCAGCAGATACCCACTTATCCCCCAAATCTTAAAAGAATTTGTTTATTTTGCTACATAAAATACAAAGTTTCTATATAGTAATAAAAACAATGAATACGAAATTTACAAAAGAAATTCAGAAAAGCAATGCATATTTGAAAATAAAACAACTGTATAAAAGAAAAAAAACAAAAATAAGGTGTCTATAACTATCAAATTGGAAACATTATTTATTTATTTATTTTTTAAGATTTATTTACTTGAGAGAGAGAAAGCACGCACGTGCGCAAATGGGGGTCAGGGTGAGGGCAGAGGAGAGAGAATCTTAAGCAAACTCTGTGCAGAGCTTGGAGCCTGACACATGGCTCAATCTCAGGACCCCGAGATCATGACCTGAGCCAAAACCAAGGGTCAGGTACTTAACCAACTGTGTCACCCAGGCGCCCCATAGAAAAAATTTTTAAAGACTTATAATATCTGGTATTGGTGAAAATATGTGAAATAGATACCATCTCATGATTGTTGGTAGGATTATAGCTTGGCTTATTGCATTTGGGAGTGCATTTGCAATGTCTTTCATAATACATAATGTTTATATCCTTTAGCTTATTCCACCTAGGAAATTTATCATATAGAAATATTTACATATATGAACAGAGATATGATCAAGAATATTTATTGCAGTATTGTTGATAGTCATAAGATTAAAAACAAAATAAATGTCCATAATAGTGGAATGATTAATAAACTATGGTTGCCCATATATATTATCCAGTGACAAAATCAAATTGCTATACAAAATAATATGATTTCTCTTCAAAAATACATATATCTCGGGGAGTTTAGGTGGCTCAGTCGGTTGAGCTTCTGACTCTTGATTTTGGCTCAGGTTGTGATCTCGGGGTCCTGGGATCTAGCCCTGCATGGGGCACTGCAGTCACCACAGAGTCTGCTTGTCACTCTCCCTCTGCTCTCCCCCCCGACCCCCTGCTCTCTCTCTCTCTCTCTCAAATAAATAAATAAAATCTTTTAAAAAATACATATATCTATTTATATGGCAATATTTATACCAACTACTGTTTCTCTGAGGATTAGAATTACAGTAAACATTGCATTTCTGAAATGTTATTTAAAATCTTTACAACATGTATGTGTCACTTTTGTTATAAAAGGTCTAGGATGTTAAGACAAACTGCAAGCTATAAAATAAATAAGTCATGGGGATGTAATGTACACATTGGGACTGCAGTTCATAATACTGTATTGTATATTTGAGAATTGCTGAGAGTAGCTCTTAAAAGTTTTCATCACAAGAAAAAAACTCCTTTGAAATTAATGAAATTTAAATTAAATAAAAAATTCAGTTCCTCAGTCCCACTAGCCACATTTCAAGTGGCTAGTGGCTCCTGAATGGAATAGCACAGTTACAGAACATTTCCATCATGGCGAGAAGTCCTTTTGGACAATGCTACCTTAGAGGCTAGCATAGCTGATTTTTCTCTTTTTTTTTTTTTTTAAACATTTTATTTATGTATTCATGAGAGACAGAGAGAGAGAGAGAGGCAGAGGGAGAAGCAGGCTTCCCACGGAGCAGGGAGCCCGATGTGGGACTCGATCCCAGGACCCTGGAATCATGACCTGAGCCGAAGGCAGACGCTTAACCATCTGAGCCACCCAGGCGCCCTAGCTGATTTTTCTCTTAAAGACTAAATAAAAATGATTTCTCTAAACAAACAAAAAGGTCAACAGATTATCACTACTAACATAAAGAAACTAAACAGCTGGTCTTAACGGGCTCCCAAGTGGCTGGCTCATGGACCTCAGAATATTCATCACTTAGAGACCAGCCTTGTGTCACACTCTAAGTCAGGAATATTTTATGTGGGACCCATGGATCACCCCGTAAGGGACTCCTTGAGATTGTATTCCAAGTTTGTGTGTTTGTGCATTTTTCTAGGGAAAGCATCTATACATTTCAACAAATTCAGAAAGGGGCTTATATCTTTCCAAAATGTTAAGATTGTGTGCTTTAAATGCCAATGATTTAAAAATACCACCTTTACCTCAAAGGTTGAAATGAATTCTAGGCTAATCTAAATCTGTAAACAGCTATGTTTTCCCAGCTGGCTTCTTGTGTTCATCTCAATATGAAATATTTGTATTCTGGCTTGTACCAACTATGTTAGTGTTTTTCCTCCTTTAAGCCCAGAAACACATTATCCCTTTTTATGCTCACAGAGTAAGGACTGTGATGGGAACTCTGCCCAGGGGAGAAGCAGAAGCAAGATAAGTAGTCCACCAAAACATGAGCAGGTAATTGGAGCACAAAGTCTGACAGTGCTTAAGGAAGACTTTGTGAGACAGTACTGACACTTCCAAGTGAACCAAGAATTAGCTGGGGAAAAAATACAGCAATGGAAACCAGATAGGACTACAATCACCCTCAGGCCCATTGAATAAACAGGTTATTTTCTTTTGGTGTTGGCTGAACTCTCTTTAGAATGTGAGAATTCCCCTAGGATGGAGAGTTACATGACAGCAATGGCACAGATAACTCTAAACGTTGGGAGGCAGCCTGGTAGCTCCGAAAAAATGAAAGAGCACAGCATTTGCACTCAGAACACCTAAGTGCAAATCTTGACAAGTCACCTCTCTTCTTTGAGTGTCATTTTCCTCATTTATAAAGTGATATAGCCTGTAATGTTCTTTCAGTATTCAACGGGATTACATGAAACATGTGTATGAAAACTGTAAGTGCTATTTAAGAAATCAAACAACCATAACAACAGAAGGTATGCAGATTTTTGGAATTAGTTCTAGACTTATTGAGAAAAAAAATTTTTAAATAGTGTCTTTCGGGGAGCCTGGGTGGCTCAGTTGGTTAAGCGTCTGCCTTCAGCTCAGGTCATGATCCCAGGGTCCTGGGATCGAGCCCCTGCATCGGGCTCCCTGCTCAGGGGGAAGCCTGCTTCTCCCTCTCCCACTCCCCCTCATTGCGTTCCCTCTCTCGCTGTGTCTCTGTCAAATAAATAAATAAAATATTTAAATATATATATATATATATTTAAATTATCTATCCTAAATTCTTTAAAAGTTTTCATTAAGGAATGATGTTGGATTTTAGAAAATCCTTTTCATTATCAATTGAAACACTCATACAGATTTTTTTTTCTTCTTTGACTTACTAATATAGTCAACCAAATGAATAAGTTTTCTATTACTGAATCATTCTTATATACCTGGCATAATTCTTCTTAATTTTGCCATTGCATTTGTAACATAGTTTTGGGGTCTACATGTATCTTAAGTATTTTAATTTTACATTATATCCAAAAGGAGATTAACTTGTAGATTTCTCTTTTGTGTACTCTTTACACTCTTTATCAGGTTTTGGTATCGTAGCCATTTATTTTAAAACCAGCCTTTTACCTCATACAAAACAGAAGGATTACTGGTGAAAAAGCCTTGAGGGCAACCACCTGAAATGGCCTTAAGGGGCGGGGGGGCGGGGAGGGCGGAACAAGGCTCACAACACTGGTTTGTCTACTTTTGAGAAAATTTGCAACACTATACTCTTCATACTTTCTTGAATTTGCAAGCTATTCCAAGTATTATGGATTTGCTTTTCTTTCTGATAAATATATGAACTTTCTTTCAATGACAATGACCTTAGCATTGTTATACATGAACCAGAACACTTAAAAACTCCTATTTCAGAAAATGGGGGAAGGACTGGGGAAAGGGCTCTAATCCTTCACTTCTGTCTCTAGTTCAGCTGGGCTGGTCTTCTCACTGTTAATTACTATCACCACTCTATTCCTGCTGTTGCACTTTGGTTTAATGTTGTTTCCTTCATTTGTCTTTCCTCATGGGTGCTTCCTTCATCCCACTACCTACTCTTCTTCAAAGCCCAGTTTAAATTCCCCTGCTCCTTAATATGACTATTTCAGCCCATTCAACCTACCACATACTTTCATCTGCTATTGTACTCAAAGTTTGGCTGCACATTCTAGCCATAATCTCAAATTGTTTCAAGAATGCTACTTTTCTTTCTTAGGCGCTGTGGTTAGCTCCCTGAGGGCAAGGACCTTATCTTAAAATTTTGCTGTGCATTTTCCATTGTATTTAGTGCTGTGAGTAATTACATTCAGTGCATACTTGCAAGGTATATTTGACTAAACACATCCATCACAGTTATTCATTTAGTAAATGAGATAATGAGAAGTCAAGTGCTTGCCAAAGGTAAATCATTACTATTAATTCCCTCATTCATCATACATGTACAGCAGCCTCAGGGGCTAGGGAACCTAGAATTGCAGTTTTAATTTCACCTCAGATCTCTCCATTTTGGAGCCAGCCATGAAGTTTAGATTCACCTAGGGCTCAACACTATCAGCCCAGGACCGCGTTTACCGGTCCCCTATCCAGAGTGGACCAGGTTGCCTTATCCGAGAATAAACCCAAACTGTTGAAACTCAAATGACAAGATACTGTTTGCTCATGAATTCAGTAAGTCTTCTTTGTCAATTGTTGAAACCCAAATCTTTCTGTCTGCAGGAGGGGTATAGCTGCTAGGACCTAACTTTGCCAAGTGGCAATGTGTAGTCCTATATAAAAAATGCATATTCTTTATTGTAGTCGATTACCTGGAACCTTTTAACTTTTTTAACTTTAGGATTATCTTAGTTTCAGAGGAATTTTAACAGAATAATTTACCTACTTTTTCCAAGAATACTGAGTATTTGAGTTTCCCCGAGGGCACCTGGGGTTGACGAAGTGCTGCCAGCACACCTTTGAGGATCACTTTACAGCTGGGGGAAAACTCACCGAGCTGTTTTCGTTGACCCCGCCATTTCCAAGTTGCTATATTGCTGCAGGGAGCTGGCACAGCCCTGCTCTTTCTCTCTTCCCTCTTCTCCTCACCCTTTCAAAGCCCAAATCCGCCCTGTGAGAATATGGAAACAAGGCTGGAGCCCAGGGAGGGCAAGGGGGGAGGGGCTATTTAGAGTCACAGGGCAAGAGCAAGCAGTTAGACATTTTTCACTCTCCCTCACACTCTCTAGGGCCATAAAGTTCTGCTTCTGAAGTTGGAAGCGTGGGGGCGGTCGGCCGCGTTTTCAACTTGGCCTAAAATTAGGAGTGCACACTGCAGGGGGGAGGAACTTCGCTGCCCCGCGACCAACCTGAGCGTCTGCTTAGCCAGAACACTAAAAGCCAGGCCCTAGGCACCGGTTGTCATGGGAACCGGGGCGCTGGTCTCCCCGGCGACCCCGTCCCTAGGGAGGGGGCGGAACTGGAGGCCGGGAGGACCAATGGGGCGGAGGCGAGCGCCCGGTCGCGGATCGCTCTCCTCCTAGAGCCCGCGAAGGCTTTTGAGTGACAGGAACGGGGGCGGGGCCGGCGCGGGTGGCTGAGGTGGAGCCCGTGCTGGCTAGTAGCTCCCGCGGCGGCGGTGCGGCGAGGCTCACACACCATGATCACCGCCCCTAGAGAGCGTCTTGCGGGCGCGCGGCACTCCCCAGCTCCCTGGTCCGCCTCAGCCCCCTCGGCAGCGCTCGGAGCCGGCTGCAGCACTTGAGCCGGCCCTCGCCGGAGGGTTTGGCGAAGCTCTGGGAGGCGCGCGGAGCGCAGGAGGGCGGAGAGGGTACTCCAGCGCTCGGGGGTCAGGCGGTCGGCCGGGGTCGCCGCTGGAGGGGCGTTTCCGAGGCGTGGAGGAGGAGGAGATGCTGCTCCTCTTCTCCCCCTCCCCAGGCTCCTTCTTCAGCTCCTTCGGCCCACGCCCGCAGCCGCTTGGCGGGGAGGAGGTGGTGGCTCTCGGCGCCCGAGGCTGCTGCCGGCGGCCCGCCCCGACGCCGCGTCGGCTCAGCCCTTGCCTCGCGCTCCAGTAGCAGGACCAGGTCTCCGGACGAGCGGGTAAGGACGAAGAGCAGCCCTGGGCTCTTGGTGTGGATATGCGGTAGTGGGAAACAAAGTACGCCACGCTCCCTGTCCTCCTCTCCCAGCTTTTGCTCCGGCCCCTGAAACCAACTCCTCTGTTGCCCTGGTGGGGAAGGAACTTTGCTTTGGTTTTCGTGGTGCGGTGGCTGGGTGGGGAAGGATGAGATGAAATTTCATTGTGAATTAGGTAGACCCACCTTCTCCGCGGAGGAAAGCCGGATTCTGGAGACTGAAACCCCAGAGGGGGAGTAAGAGATTGCGAGGTAGTAGGGAGTGGCATCGCCCCATCTTGCTAGTACAGCTCTGCGATGTGCGTGCTGTGGGAAGGGATCCCGAAGTCTGTTTCTAATTTCTGTAAATGACTGTGGACATGGTGTGGTTAGAGGCCGCCCAGAAGAATGTGTATATGTAAGGGCTCAGGGAAGAGGGGGTGGGAAGGGAGGAAGACGGGCAGAGGGAGAGACACTGCCTGATGCAAGCTCTTTAATTGCTTTTCTTATCCCTGCCTCAGTTAAATCCCCCACCCCCACCCCCACCCCCACCCCGCCTTTGCTCGTTGCTGGATTCTGAGTACAGAAAGTTGGAAAGCTAAAGTTTGCTAAAGTCGAGTAAGTTCTTACAAAGTTTAATTGCCCTATGTTGTGAATATATTGGAGAAGGGGGGATGGGGAGAAATACTACGACTAAAATAGATTTGTAGCAATACAGTTTTCATTGGCCTTATACATACATGATTGACACCTCCACACACTTCCAACTAATCTCTTCGACAGCCTTGTGTTATGTTCGTTTAATTGCATCTTTGAAACAACAAACGCGGTGACTTCATAGGGAGCTGCTTGGAGCTGAGTTTACCTCTCAGAAAATGGGGCAATCGGGTTTGTTTTCAAGGCGGGGACCTAAACAAAATGTAGGACACCTGATCTGCGGGATGAAGGGCACTGGTAACTAATTAGCAAGACTTAAAATTTTACATCTGTAGAGTTTTACTGAAGGATGGGAAAATAAAGCAAAGTCGCTGTATTATGAAACAAGTGTTGGTATTTTCCCAAATTCGTGATGACTGGGTTAGCAGGATCAGAGTGAAAACTTGCATCATGCTCACTGGTTGCTTTTGGTGGTGCTTTGATAAACATTATTTCTCCTTTTAATATCATTAGTATTTTTATTACGTCTATGCTTTTATTGATTCAGTAAATTCATACAGAGGCGAACTAACTGCTTTTTTAACCAATTCTAAATTTATTATACTTTTCCATAATAACATTGTGTCCTAACTTTGATGTTCTAGAGGCTTTGTGGGAGTATGTGTGGGGGAGAAGGTAGGATGGAAGCTGGAATTAAGGTTAGAAAAATATCTATGGTTAGTTATTAAGAAAAGATTAATTTGTAGTGACTTTCACTTTTACAATTAGAGAATTATGACTTTTACCATTATTTAGGTCTGTCTTTTGAATTTACATTTGTGCCACCAAAATGTTTACTTCATGTAAAGCTACTTAGTTTTTGGAGGGTGATTACTAGCATCCAAAAATATTTATAAATAATTTTTCATGTCACACAAATACACAAACTGTTAAAACCAATGCCAATTTAAAGGATGAATTTGGGCACTGTAATAGGGATTAAAAATTGTAGAACTTACATTATCTTTAACTGGAGGCCTTCCTCCAATGCAGGAAGTGAGTGTGAGAATTGGCTAATCAGTTGTTTCTGTGTAGATAATAGGTATCATTCTTTAAAAAAAAAATGGAGTTTGTGTATTCTTTATTATTAAGAAAAAACAGGTCTGATCCTTGCTTTGTTCCACTTTTAATAGGCTAAGGATTGGATGGGGGAGCATTGTAGCTTCTCTTTATCAATTGAGTATATTTTTTTCCAGCTCATCAAATTGCCCAGCCTCAAACATATGGGGGGCAGGGGCGGGGCGGGTAGGACTACTGGGGATAAGCTACCGCTGCTGCTTCCTCTTCTTTGACAAGAGTTTGTAATTTTTAAATAAATTATGAAACATTTTTTGGAGTATAATTAAATAGTAATTAATACCATTTGAAATTGAAAAGAAACACTACCATACACTAAGCCGGTGCATTTATGAGTTAATCCTGTCAATGTATTCTTATTTTGGAATATGCTATGGGAGAAGTCTGTGCCATTAATTAGAACAATGAGCTGAAGGTATTCTTTCGTGCCTCAGATGTAAATAAATGTGACTCATTTGTGTTAATGTCACTTTACAGGGTAGGGGCCTGAAAAAGGAGAAAAGATACTGAGTCTTAGGATAGAAGGATTAGTGCTGATAGGTAGGGAGTGGGGGTCTGTTGCTTTGGATTTACCTTTTTTTTTTTTTCCTGAGAACCTTTCTCCCCTAATTTGAAAATTAAGGTGGGTTGAACAACTCAGGAACTGAATTTTTAAAAGATTTCTTTTAATGAGTAAATTAATGTAAGACTTTCAGTGGCCTAGGTTAAAATAAAAGTTCTACACTCAGTGTAAATATATCAAAACTACGGTCTGCAAACTGCTCTGTGAGGAGTTCCAATAATCCTTTAAGTGGAGGGGGTAAAATGAAAAAGTCTTTAAAACCCCTGTCTTATTCCTGTTTACTGTCAGGCATCTGTGAATAAGCATCTTGTTCTATCCTGTCCGAAGAATGTGTGACTATACCTAATAGCTTATGAGGCAGTAGGAGACCAATTGTTTAAGTTCTTAGGATAAAAGGCAGCTACTCCTAAATGGTCTAGTGTAGCGGCTGGTGTAGATTTGAACCATAGACAAACCTGTTTTCCCAGGGTTTGCCATCAGATACCTGGATAATGCCGGAACAGGGACTGGTTAAGCACCTGTTTTAGTATGTTTGCCTTATCCTGCGCTCCACCACTGAATCCTGCTTTTTCTTTCTTTTTCTTTTCCTTTTTTTTGTTTGATTCCAGTGTGAAAATTTACTGAAACAAACTTCCCCAGGGAGAATCCTTCTGCTGTAGAGTGTGGACTTTACTGTTTGACAAACATATGTCCAGTCCTAGGGAATATCTTTAAATCTACTTTCCACATCTGTAAATAAATTAATAATATATACCTCCCAAGATATGTTGAGGATGAAATTAAATAATATACATGAAATTGGCAAAGGCAAGTTGACACTCAATATTTAGTTTATTTCCTTCCTTTCTAATTTCTTTTACATAATTGAATAACATTCAGTGATAATAAAAATCTATGATTGGGGGCGCCTGAGTGGCTCAGTGGGTTGAGCGTCTGCCTTCGGCTGGGGTCATGATCCCAGGGCCCTGGGATAGAGCCCCGCATCGGGCTCCCTGCTCAGCGGAGAGCCTGCTTCTCCCTCTCCCTCTGCCTGCCATTCTATCTGTGCTCTCTCTCTCTCTCTCTGTCAAATAAATAAATAAAATCTTTAAAAAAAAAAATGATTGTATAACCCAAATCACTTCTGAATGTTTAGAATGTGTAGCTCATATTTAGCCCTTAGGTGTTTTGACTTGAATTTGGGTTGTCAAAGGCCCTCTTTGCCTACCAGCAAAGCAATGTCTTAGTACTGCGTCTATGCTTAATAAACAGTTTCTCATTTTCTTTCTAGTTTAGTAATGCTCAACTCTGGCTCTATGTTAGAATCTCCAGGGTAGCTTTAAAAAGCTTTTATGCCCAGGACTCAACCCAAACCAATTAAGCCAAAAGCTTGGGGGGATGAGACCCAGGCATCCATATTTTTGGAAGCTCCCAAAGAAAATTACAACTTGGAGCCAACTTGTGAACCAATATTCTAGTCCTGTCTAGAAAATGAGTACAGAAAATTTGTCCCCACAAATGCAGCATCATTTTTATATTGTGTCATAGTCCTTTCGTCTTCATTAAAGTCATAAGAATTAAAAAAAAAATTTTTTCAGAAGCATCTATGTATATGCCCATTTACAAGACTTTTACTATTTGAATCAGAATTTAAGGTACGAATATTTCCCTCTACTTCTTTAGTGCTGCACTGTCCAATGTTGTAGTCCAGATACCTGTGGCTAAATTTACATTAATTAAATGATATTTAAGATTCAATTTCTTATTCCCACTAACCATATTTGAAGTGCTCAGTAGCTGCTTGTGGCTAGTAGTTGCCGTATCGGACAGCTCAGATATGGAACATTTCTATAATCACAAAAGTCTGTATTACCTGAAGGATTTTTCAAAAATTTTAATTTTTTACTGTAGTATAGTTGATATACTACCTAGAGGTTTTGAAATTTATATTCCATTTTCTCATCATCTGAAGTGGGTGTGTATATTCATTTTCCTTAGCTTTATAATTTAAAATATAATATTTCTTATAGTTTTTTTTTTTAAAGATTTTATTTTCCGACAGAGAGAGAGTGAGAGAGATAGCGAGAGCAGGAACACAAGCAGGGGGAGTGGGAGAGGGGGAAGCAGGCTCCCTGCAGAGCATGGAGCCCACTGTGGGGCTCTACCCCAGGACCCTGGGATCACGACCTGAGCAGAAGGCAGATGCCCAACGACCGAGCCACCCAGGCGCCCCTATAGTTTTTTTTCTAATGTGGAGAAATACCACATATTTGATGCTTATATTACATCTTTCCTCAATCTGCTATACCTAGTTACAAGGTTTTCCTTTTCAAAGTTAACTCAGAGGTGGAACTTCAGTGTACTTGTGTGCATTATTTGTATCAGTATGCCCTGAATCTAACCCATGACTTAATTGCCCTTGTGTACTCCAACAGTTTCAGGTTGGGAAATAGAGAACGTCATCATTTCAATTCAAGTGTTGGAATTTGATTCAAGGTTTTTCTATCTGGTGAAGGTGTTTTTGTTTTTTGTTAGTTTGTTTTTATTTTAGTTATAGAAACTCTTAGTTGTCATATGATATGATTCAATTTCCCAGCAGAAAACCATTATATTAGTTTTAACATGAACATACAGATGCATGAGAGACTTTATTCTTTCCCACAGGGAAAGTATCCCCTTCAACAAAGTATGAGGTTCCTAAACAATTTGAGGTGGTTGGAAGCTAATTCTATGTCATGAATTTTATTGGTGTTTACCACTTGTTAACTACTGATGCACAGCTTAGAAGAAACTATGATGTGTTTAGTCCATCTCATTTTTTTTTTAAAGGTTTTATTTATTTGACAGAGAGAAAGACAGCCAGAGAGGGAACATAAGCAGGCGGAGTGGGAGAGGGAGAAGCAGGCTCCCTGATGAGCAGGGAGCCCGATGCGGGGCTCGATCCCAGGACCCTGGGATCATGACCTGAGCCGAAGGCAGACGCTTAACGACTGAGCCACCCAGGCGCCCCTAGCCCATCTCATTTTTATACCACCCCCCCAAACACCTAAAATATCAGTTTTCTTTATTGGTTTAGTGTGTTCTGAGTAGACATGGAAACAAATCATTTTCAATTAAAAGTATTTTTTTTTCTATTGGTAGATGGTACATTTCTTTTTACATAAACACATGCTTTTTTTACCTACTGGGGTCAGACAGGTTGCATCCAGGATAATGAGAGTTCTTTTGAAAGGATGCCTGATGGAATGTTTTGTATACAATATTGTTTTCATGTTTTGAAGCTTTCCCACTTAGCTCTAATGTAGTCTGTGGAAGAAAAATGAAACTTTCTTGTTGAATAACTTAAGGTTAGAATGATTATGTAACTTGAGAATGTGGTAGAAATATTCAAAGTTGGTGTTTTTTGTTTGTTTCTTTTTGGGGTTTTTTTGGAAGAAAGAGCATGGGAATTTTTTAAAATTAGGGAACATTTTTAAGAAGCTTAGTTTCTCTCAGCACTGCTAAGTATTACTTAATGCACTTTTTATGTAATTTTTAAAATAAACATTTAAATTATTAAGAGATGATTATTTTAGGTCTTAGTGTAGTCAGATATCTCTTCTAGAGAACATTATGTAATTCAGTTTTGAAGTGAAAAAATCAGCATTTTGGTACAGGAATTTCCCTCATTGTAAGGTTTTGATTTATTCCCTCCTCAGTGTCTTTCATATTCTTGACCTGTGCTGAGATGTAATTTTATGGAATTATTTGAACATAGTATAATTCATCCTTCACACAATCTGCCTTAATTTTATTCTGATGATAATATCTATACTTAGCTTAAGGTATAAGTGTCAGGCAGTATTTCAAATTTATATAACGTAGCTCAATTTTCTAAGTATTGTGTGAAAATCTACCAAAGCTAAAATAGCTGTACTTCATGAAAGCTAGAATAGATGTTTTGTTAAAACAAAAAACAAAACAAAACCCTGATAGTTAAAAAAAAATACAGATAGATATAGATACCTATATCTATGTATATATATAATATAATAGAAAACAGTTCAGGAATGATCAATTATCAAACTAAGAGAGATAAAACTGTATTGTAGATATGTATCATTCAATTGAGTTCAATCAGAACTTCGAAATTCTGGCACTGCTTTGAGGTGTATACAAATGAATAGCAAAAAGGAAATGTGTTATTACATAATACCCAGCAATACTGGTAACTTTAGTTATAATTCAAGTCAGCATTCCCTCCAACACTCATATGATACAATTCTTTCACTTACAATGAAAAATCTAGACTGTATTCTCCATTATTAAAATTTAATAGGAATTTCCTTTAATCTTTAAATAAAAGAAAATATTTTAATGTGGCCATGTAATATATCATACTCATTGTGTAACTGAAGACCATACTGAGTTATGTTTTTGAGTAAGATTGCATCTGAATCTTTCTCGGTGTTTATGTTAGTACATCAAGACTTTTTTTTTTTTTTAAGATTTTATTTATTTGCGAGAGAGACAATGAGAGACAGAGAGCATGAGAGGGAGGAGGGTCAGAGGGAGAAGCAGACTCCCTGCTGAGCAGGGAGCCTGACATGGGACTCGATCCTGGGACTCCGGGATCATGACCTGAGCCAAAGGCAGTCGCTTAACCAACTGAGCCACCCAGGCACCCCAGTACATCAAGACTTCTAACTTCAAAGGAATTTTAAGATTGTATTGAGATACTAAGATTTAATTGAAAAATGAGTGATACTGTTCTTCCACCTAAATGGATACTAAAGAATCACTGTTGGTGAGCCAAGCTAGCTGAGTGTTTTTCTAGTAGCTGTATTGATGAATCAGGACCAATCTGACCACATTCTGATGTCCAGTTCCCTTTCTAATTGTTCTTTATTCAGTAAATATACATTGAATTCCTGTTATCTGCCAGTAACTCTGCGAGGCACAGAAGGGACACATTTCTAAGACAGCAGATAAGTGGAATAATCTCTGGACACATAGCTTTAATTACTTGAATTCATGCCAACTAAGTCCATCTATTGACAGGATATATTGACATAGAACAGCTGTGAAGATAAAATTAAACAACATGTAAAATTGCCTTGTAAAACTTTGCAAACACATGTGTACCTATCTGAGTATATATGAATTGTTTTTAGATGCAGCTGTGCATGGTACTGACCACTCTTGCTTGATTTAGAGAGACAGAATAGCATGGTATTTAGAGCATAGACTCGAGCTAGTCTGCTTGGGTTTTGATTTCTTTCTTTCTTTTTTTCTTTAAGATTTTATTTATTTATGTGACAGAGGGAGAGAGCACAGCAGGGGGAGCAGTAAAAGGAGAGGGAGAAGCAGGCTCCCCACTGAACAGGCAGGGAGCCTAATGCTGGGGGTGGGGGTGGATCTCGATCCCAGATCTCTGGGATCATGACCTGAGCCAAAGGCAGACGCTTAACCATCTGAGCCACCAAGGCACCCCTGGGTTTTGATTTCTGAATATGATTTAGTTTTAGTTTGTGTAAGTTTCTTAACCTCACTGTACTTTAATTTCCTCATCTGCAAAATGAAGATAATGATCAGGCCTCTTACGGGATTTTTTTAAGGACCAAATGAGTTAATACACATAAGCACTTAGAGCAGTACCTAATGCAAACTAAGTATTTAATAAATATTAGCTGTTATTATTTTTGGTATACTCTGATTTATAAGAGGTTTATTTGTTTTGTTTGTTTGTTTGTTTTAAAGATTTTATTTATTTATTCATGAGAGACAGAGAGAGAAGCAGGCTCCCAAGGAGCAGGGAGCCCGATGCGGGACTCGATCCCAGGACCCTGGGATCATGACCTGAGCCTAAGGCAGACGCTTAACCGTCTGAGCCACCCAGGCGCCCTGTTTTGTTTGTTTTAACACTGGGTAAAGGTAATACATGAACTTAAATGTGCTTTTTTGTTTCAGTTTATGGCACTACTTTGTTCCTTGGGTTACATGTTTCTTCCACTTATTACTTGAACTTATGTGATGTGTGCCTGATTTTTATACACTTAGTGGAACTTGTAAAAATAAATGTCATTCTCTTCAAACTATTCATTTTTAGAACATTACATCTCCTGTTTGGAGTTACTTTTAAAACATACAGCATGGTGTTTTGGTTTTTTTTTTTTAAGATTTTTATTTATTCATGAGAGACAGAGAAAGAGAGAGAGGCAGAGGGAGAAACAGGCTCCCTGCTGAGCAAGGAGCCTGATGCGGGACTCGATCCCACGACCCTGGGATCATGACCTGAGCCAAAGGCAGATGCTTAAACCATTTGAGCCACTCAGGCGCCCTACAGCATGTTTTTTTGAATCTCCTTTTTGGTGCCAGACCTATTTGAGAGTAGGTTTGATTCAATTAAATAATAGATGTGTTATTGTTTTAGAAAGGTGAGTGTTTAAGGAGTATAATTTGAATTAAAATGAAAAATGCTTATACGGTAAAAGGAGTGATTTTTAAAATATGGCTCTAAACGTAATTAAAAAAGAGAGTCCCAGAAATGTTTCTTTTTTTTAATTTATTTATTTATTTTTTTTAAGATTTTATTTATTTGCGAGAGAGAGAATGAGAGACAGAGAGCATGAGAGGGAGGAGGGTCAGAGGGAGAAGCAGACTCCCTGCTGAGCAGGGAGCCTGACATGGGACTCGATCCCGGGACTCCGGGATCATGACCTGAGCCGAAGGCAGTCGCTTAACCAACTGAGCCACCCAGGCGCCCCCCAGAAATGTTTCTGATGATATGTTTGAGGACAAGGTTATGTATCCTTCTAAAGTATCTATTTTGAAAGATAACACTCTCGGATATATAAATTCTAGTGTATTTAAATGTACATGTTCACAAACTCACAAACACACAGAGCTATTATCTAATATTTGTAAATCTTATGTTGCTGTGCTCCTGGGAGTGTTGTATAGCATAAACTAAAATTGTTTAGAATATATTTTTGGACACTCTTCCCTAACTAATACTGTGAACACGTTTAGAATCTTTCATATGCTAATATACCTTATTAATCTCCCAGATGATATATATATATATAATTTTTCATTTATTTGTCAATAATTATAGAATTCATAATACATATCTTAACATCTGATAATAGGAGCACTGATTTGAGAAATGCTACCTGCAATATTCTTTGTGCTTGCCCTATCCAAGACCAATGCAGTGAATTATTTTGCTTTTTCCGGTAGAAATTGCATAGGATTGCTAGTACAAGAGACCTAAATACAGTGTACAAGGACAATGGCCTAAAGAAGGTAGGGATTTATTTTTCTCTAACATACCACAAAATCCAAGCATAATACTCCAGATCAAGCATGGCAGTTTCAAGACATGGTAGTGAACTCAGACATCTTTTTTCTTTTCTATCTCCTTGATGCATGGCTTTCATCCTCAAGATGGCCTGTGGTCACAAAATGACTGCCAGCATTCTGTTCAAAATGTGTTGTCTTTCTAGGCAGGCAGAATATGGAAGAAATGGGGGAAATGGCAGAAAAGGTGTGCCTTCCAGATGAGTCAGATCCTTTCAAAAAGTTTTCTTGGAAGGCTTACCTAGTGACTTCTATTTATACTGGCCACCCCTACTTGCAATGGGAGCTGGGAATTCTAGTTTTTCTGGATACTTGGCTATCCCAAAACTAATTAAGGAGAATAGATATTGGGGATTCAGTTATTGTTTTTGCCAGAGTTCCTAACATCTGATCTCCATTTGTTTCCAGTTCAGTGGATTTTCGTTGTAGTATGCATAGATAAATTATAGACCATATGCTAGGTTTTGGGGATGGAAGGGAGTTTGGTTTTATTGACTTGCCACTTGATATTTAACACATAAATAATGCTAATTAAAGTGCCTTGACCTAGAGGATATTTGAGAAACTGGATTTACTCTCTTCAGGCTGGATCATGGCCATTAAGATTATTTGGTACTTTTATACTTTGTATTGTTTGATATTTAATTCCTTGTAATAATATGTCTTCACACAATTTTTAGTATTTGACCTACCCTTGACATTTTAAATTGAGTTATTGTTGATCTTTAGCAAAACAAAGTTAATGTATTTATATTCATTTTTAAGTGTTTAGCTTTTGTGAAAACTATAGCTAGGTAGTGTTATGATTTATTTATTCACATTCAGGCATAAATTAGGAAGTAGAGTGTAGTAGAAAGAACACAGTTTTGTTTTTTTAAGATTTTATTTATTTATTTTGACAGAGAGACAGAGAGAGAGGGAACACAAGCAAGGGGAGTGAGAGAGGGAGAAGCAGGCTTCCTGCCAAGCAGAGAGCCCAATGTGGGGCTCGATCCCAGGACCCTGGGATCACGACCCGAACTGAAGGCAGACGCCTAACTGAAGGCAGACGCCTAATGACTGAGCTACCCAAGCGCCCCAAGAACACAGAGTTTAAATTTAGAAAGTCTTTGGTTTGCATTTAGCTCTTTCCGTAATTAGAGTCATTGGATAAGAAATTTAATCTTGGGTCTGATCTGTAAAATGGAAATAGTAATACCTACCTCATAAGGTTTTGTGAATTTTATTTCTGAGTTATTACACATACAAAATGATTGGGTCCACTGATTCAGTTTACAAGAATTCTTTACCTTTCACTTCCCTCTTCAGCTATATATATATTGGGGGGAAATAGCAGCCAGAAATATGATTAATAATCATAAGACAAAAGCGTGGTTTATCTCTTTATCACCCAAATTTTAGCCTCTCTGGTATACATTGTCTTGACTAGGTCATTGACTGTGTCTTGGTTATCAGATTGTTTTTTATGTAAGATGTTTTTATTTATTTTATTTATTATTGCTATTGTTTTTTAAAGATTTATTTATTTACTTATTTTAGAGAACGGGCGAGGGAGATTAGAATCTCAAGCAGATGCTGCACTAAGCGTGGAGCCTGGGCGGGGCTTGATCTCACAACCTGAGATCACTACCTGAGCCAAAACCAAGAGTTGGGTGCCTAACTGATTGCCCCACCCAGGTGCCCCTATATAAGATCTTTTTAGATATGGTAGATACATATAGGTCATGTTAAGACTAAAATGGTTGACATTTTAAAGGAAATAAAGTGAGCAAATGTGACATATCCCTTTGAATATGTGAAAAATATGGAAATTGGTAGAAAAAAATACCCACAGGATTGTTTGACTACAGTTAAAATAACAACAAATAGAAATATTTTATAAGTAATACAAATTTATTTTTGTCTTGAATGTCTTGGTTTTTGTCTAAACAAATTATATAGCTGTAAAGTATTTGAATACTGTGTTGAGAATTTTTTTCTGTATTTTGAGAAATACTGAAAAGTAAAAGGAAAATGGTTCCTACCAAAAAAAACTTAGAATCTAGGTTAAAAAAAAATGCAGACAGGAAACCATTAGATATTAGAAAACAATAAATAAGTACAATAACATTTGAAAGAAGAAAGTGTGCCTTGATTCAGTCAGGATTTACTTGGGGGCTAGAGCGTGACACTGTTTTGAAGACATTATTATAAGAATGAGCATGGTGTATCAACAGAATAAAAGATTTTAGTGAGTGAATTCAGGAGAGAGGAGGTGTTTAAAAGGTGCTGAAGTGGGGCGCCTGGGTGGCTCAGTCGTTAAGTGTCTGCCTTCGGCTCAGGTCATGATCCCAGGGTCCTGGGATCGAGCCCCGCATCGGGCTCCCTGCTCCGCGGGAAGCCTGTTTCTCCCTCTCCCCCTGCTTGTGATCCTGCTCTCACTGTGTCTCTCTCTGTCAAATAAATAAATAAAATCTTTTAAAAAAATTAAATTAAAAAAAAATAAAAGGTGCTGAAGTGATGGTTGGGTGTCTGCCTTTGGCTCAGGTCATGGTCCCAGGGTCCTGGGATCGAGCCCCACGTCGGGCTCCCTGCTCCGTGGGGAGTCTGCTTCTCGAACCTCTCCTACTCCCCCTGCTTGTGCTCTCTCTCTCTCTCTCAAATAAATAAAATCTTAAAAATAAATAAATAATAAAAGGTGCAGAAGATGTCATGTGAGAGTGAGAAAAGTATTGGGACTGGGAAGGAAGTGTCTAAAGAGTAAAAGAGCTAGGAAAGTCTAATGTTAAAGAAAGTGCGTTAGGAGAGTCCGTCAGGGAGTACGTGACCAATGGTGCCAGATGTCACAGGGAACCAAAGAAAGATGACTGAAGAAAAGTAGAAGAAAAAGAATGGTATGATCAGTTGAATATTATTACCTTCAAAAGAAGCATTTTAGTATACTGATAAAGAGGGGAATAGGAAGGAAATTGAAATGGAGGGTAGCATTTCGTGGCAAAACAGATGAGGTGTTTTTTTTTTTTTTAAGATTTTATTTATTTGTCAGGGAGAGGGAGAGAAAGAGAGAGAGGGCACAAGCGGGGGGAGTGGCAGGCAGAGGGAGAGGGAGAAGGAGGCTCCCTGCTGAGCAAGGACCCTGAGATCATACCTGAGCTGAAGGCAGCTGCTTAACCGACTGAGCCACCTGCATGTCCCAAAACAGATGAGATTTGGATGATCTAGGAGATTTCATAGATCAGAAAAAAATTTATTTTTAAGATTGAAGATGGTAAAAGGACAGATTCTGTAAGAAATCATTTAAAATGCCAGAAAGAGTAAAGCAGTAATTTCCTTTTGTGAGGCTCTGGATGGGAAGGAAAGAGCCCCTGGTAGAATTGTCAGCATTAGTCATAAAGAAAGCAACTTTTCTGTAAGGTTGAAGGGAAGGCTATGAAAATAGATGTGGGCCTATTGATGCATAGAAATGAAAACAAGGTTGTGTAGGAGAATCCACACTTAATGCTATTATCTTCAGAAAGTGCTGTCATAAGGGGCAAGATTACCTGCTTTTAAGTATGATTTGTGTAGTGGTGAAGAATTGGAGGTTTGAGAAGTAGAGGTTAGATAGAGATTGTCATTGCTGGGAAAGTAATGGGAGATTGATGAAGGATTTATAGGCCTTATCAGTTTAAAGTTGAATAATTTGAACAGTGATGGCCTAAATCCATTTCTGCAGAAAATGGAAAGTAAGTTTAAGGATTATTGCAGTCTGTGATGGTCAAATAGAATATGAAGTCTAGAATAACGAGGAAACCCCAGTGCAGCTGGGAGGATTGGGTCAAATGGGAAGTAATTTTTCTCAGTTCTTACTGAGCTACGTCAGCTATTGATTGAAAGATATTTATCATTTGTTGCTATCTGCCACTTTAACAAGACAAGGGGACAAAGGATCTTGACTCTAAAGTATGTTTGATGTTCAATTGAAAATGCTTTGTAAATTAGTTACTGCTGGGTTCACTTAATCTGAGATTGGGAATTATATTTAAAATGAGCCATGTAAGCTATAAATTTGGAAAAGGTGTTTAAAATAAAAATCGCATCCTGTTGTTTAATGTTCTGCTATAGTAGGGCTATTTATTTGCCACTAGTGTGACTTTCCTGTCAGCTTTTATACTTAATCATTATGATTATAGTTATCTGTAGGATTCAAAATTTAAAATTAATTGGGGATGTTGTCTGCAGATTGCTTTTGCTACAAAAGATTTTTTCAGTCCTTGTCTTAGAAGTTAGTATTATACTTGAAAGATAGCAACTCCTAAAAAGTTTTGAAATAAACCCTTCTTTCCATTTTTAATTCAGATAAATGTTTTATCTGCTATGTAGGAAGTATAATTTAAAAATACATTTAGTATTTTACCAACTCAGGACTTGCTTTATTCTTTAATTTCTGAAACAATAAAATACTAAACCTCTTGGCTATTTACACATAGTTGATTGATTGGCTAAAGTCACCTAGCTGATTGTTAAGTAATAAGAAAATTCGGTGTAGGCCTCTAAAAATAATGTCTTAGCTGGCCAAATGGGTAAAGGATTAATTGTCATCATCTTGATTAATAAAGTGTACATAAGGGGCATCTGTGTGGCTCAGTCGGTTAGGTGGCTGCCTTTGGTTCAGGTCATGATCTTGGGGTCCTGGGATCAAGCCCCGCATCAGGCTCCCCGCTCAACCTGGAGCCTGCTTCTCCTTTTCCCTCCGCCATCTCCCCCACCCCCACCGACCCAGCTTGTGCTCTGGCTCTATCTCTCTGTCAAATAAATAAATAAAATCCTAAAAAAATAATAAGGTGTACATAATGGTGGCTGGTGCACTTTCCTTTTCTACTGCTTTTTGTATTACCAAATAACTATAAGGAAAATAAAAACTAGGAGAATTAATGTTACTCTAGCTTATAAATTACTCCTGGTTCACTTAGCATCCTTTTAAATATATTTGACCTTTAATCATGTGAAAAGACTTAAGAATTTATTCTGTCTGAAGAGAAATAGTTTCTCTTTTATTTATTTATTTATTTATATTTATATATTTTTAAAGATTTTATTTATTTATTTGACAGAGAGAGAGACAGCTAGAGAGGGAACACAAGCAGGGGGAGTGGGAGAGGGAGAAGCAGGCTTCCCGCCGAGCAGGGAGCCCGATGTGGGGCTGGATCCCAGGACCCTGAGATCATGACCCGAGCCGAAGGCGGTCGCCCAACCAACTGAAGCACCCAGGCGCCCCTCTCTTTTCTTTTAAAGGTCTTATTTATTTATGTGAGAGAGAGCACAAGCAGTGGGGAGAGGAAGAAGCGGACTCCCAGCTGAGCCAGGGAGCCCGCTGCGGGGCTCAATCCCAGGACCCTGAGTTCATGACCCAAGCCCAAGGCAGAGGCTTAACTGATTAAGCCACCCAGGCGCCCCAAGAAGAGAAATCATTTCAGTGGTGTATGGTATAAACAGTGAAATTCATTTCTTTTTTTTCTTTTTTTTTAAGATTTTATTTATTTATTTGACAGAGAGAGACACAGCGAGAGAGGGAACACAAGCAGGGGGAGTGGGAGAGGGAGAAGCAGGCTCCTCACTGAGCAAGGAGCCCGATGCGGGGCTCGATCCCAGGACCCTGGGATCATGACCTGAGCCGAAGGCAGACGCTTAATGACTGAGCCACCGAGGCGCCCCTGAAATTCATTTCTTATGATTCCATTAAAACTATTTAACCTTTATTTTGACTATTTCGACAATCAGCTTTTTAGACTGAACAATATTTTAAAAATTTTATAATGTAGCAGTTTGTAAATATGCATCTGTGCCATCATAATCTGTAGATTAAGCCAATAATTTATACACAGACCAACATATATTTATGTTGTCTTTGAGACCACGAAAACATTGAGCACTGGAAACAGTTAAATGATATGATGCTGTTTCTGTATTTACTATGTGCCAGACATTATTTTAAGAACCGGACACATAGGATATTACTTATTTTTACAACAATCCTGTAAGGTGGGTGCTGCTATTCTTTTTAAGTTATAGATGAGAAAACTAAGGCTTAGAGAGACTTAATGCGTGGTCATAGGTGCACAGCTGGCTAGTCAGTAGTGGGGCAGGAATTTGGAATCTGTGTTGACTCCAGAGTTAATGATCTTAACCATAGCTTCTCATGTGAGTAGTATCTTTTAAAATGAACAGTATCAAGGAGAGGCAAGAAATCACCTCACTTTGCATAGAAAATGTGTAAGAGAACTCCATAGTCTGTGTTGGAATCTAAATTTATGAAATTGTTCATGAGCTTTTCAACAGTTGTTCTTGGAATGGTAGCATATTTTCCTTTCGGTTTTTTTTTTCCCTCAAGGTCTTATTCTAACCTGTGGTCTTCATAGCAATCATGTACCTATAAACTGTTGAGTGAAGTAAAGATAATAAAGTGTCCTTTCGAAAATCGTTTAAAAATGTTTAAATGCTCATCACAGCATTATTTGTAATGGTATAAAATTGGAAACAATATAAGTAACCGACAGAGGAGGAATGAATTATTCTGAAGCCTTACAATGGAATTTTGTGATCCTCAAAAATTAGGTTAAAAAGAGGTTGTTTATAACATGGAAATATGTTAAATAGGAAGAAGGTAAAACTTAGTAAAGCATGACTATAACCATAGTTTTTCTTTTGCTTTATTTTTTATGAAAATGTTAATTTTTTTCTTACATAATTTAATTAGAGAATATGCATTGCTTATTAAATGGAAACAAAGAAGTTAGTCTTATATATTTAAAATTATTAGGGGCGCCTGGGTGGCTCAGTCATTGGGCGTCCCAGGATCCGAGGATCCTGGGATCAAGCCCCACATCGGGCTCCCTGCTCCGCGGGAGGCCTGCTTCTCCCTCTCCCACTCCCCCTGCTTGTGTTCCTGCTCTCGCTCTCTCTCTCTCTCTCTGTGTCAAATAAATAAAATTTTTAAAAATAAATAAATAAAAATAAAATAAATTATTAAAAATTGTCCTAAAACTTAACACAATAAATCTTTAATAATAGACTGATCTAAAATAAAACATCTTTTTTGAGATATAGATGGTTTTATTTATTTATTTTCGTGTTTTTTAAAGTTTTTATTTAGATTCCAGTTAGTTAACATATAGTGTTATATTAGTTTCAGATGTACAATACAGTGATTCAACACTTCCATACAACACCGGGTGCTTGTCACAAGTACACTCCTTAATCCCAATCACCCATCCAGCCCATCCCCCACCCACCTCTACTCTGGTAACCATGAGTTTGTTCTCTATAATTAAGAGTCTGTTTCTTAGTTTTCTTCTCTCTCTTTTTTTTTTCCTTTCACTCATTTTTTTGTTACTTAAATTCCACATATGAGTGAAATCATATGCTATTTGTCTTTCTCTGACTTATTTCACTTGGCATTATACTCTCTAGCTCCATCCATGTTGTTGCAAATGGCCGGAGTTTATTCTTTTTTATGGCTGAATAATATTCTGCCCTGTGTGTGTGTGTGTGTGTGTGTGTGTGTGTGTGTGAGAGAGAGAGAGAGAGAGAGAGAGATTCCCACATCATCTTTATTCATTCATCAGTTGATGGACACTTGGGCTGCTTCCATAATTTGGCTATTGTAGATAATGCTGCTAATAAATATCAGAGTGCGTGTATCCCTTTGAATTAATATTTTTGTATTCTTTGGGTAAATACAAAAAGAATACAAATATGAAAACTTTAATTTTAGAAAAGACCAGAAAGAAACAAAAATGTTCTAAATGGTGATATGTAAGGGAAAACCAACCTGTTTTAGGAGTTGAAAGTTTAGATTTGAAGAGCTCATGACATATAGAACTTTTCTGTTGAGAAACATTATATTTTACATGAAGATTTTTTTTAAATACAGAAGAGGCTTATTTATTATAATGCATTGAATTCTCTTAGCCAATGCTTTAGACAACTAGAAGATGTACTTTGAGGCTGGGTTATTGTTTTACAAGGATGTTTAGATAATAATGATAATACCCACATTTATAAAGTGTCCTGCTTAATGTAGTAAAAAGTTTAATTCCTCAAAGTAGCCTTAAGGTGGATACTACTGTTACCTTCATTTTTACAGGTAAGGAAACTGAGGTAGATTTGCCCAAAGTAATATAGACAGTTAAGTGGGAGAGCCAGCATTATGAATCTAGTAAGTCTGGTCCCTTAAGCCTGTTTACATTTTAATAGTGAGAATCATTTATAACTTTTAGTTCAGGGTTAGAAGTAATGATCTTATTGAGGTATGGTCATGAAGAATACTTTGACCAGCTCTCCATTCCATTCTTAATGCACTGAAATATTGTCCTTTGGTTTGGTTGACAGCTGTTATTTACAGAGCCCCCAAACTGTTGGTGACTGCTAACAAAGTTTCTTTTCTTCTCCTTTGAATCAGCTCTTTCAGTAGGCCTGCATGCTTTGTATGTGGTGATGTAAAAAGTATCTGATAGGAGAACTCCAAAAGTTTCTAAGATTTAGTTTATCGTGTGGTTTTAAAATTCATTCAAAATATGGGCGCCTGGGTGGCTCAGTTGGTTAAGCGACTGCCTTCGGCTCAGGTCATGATCCCGGAGTCCCGGGATCGAGTCCCACATCTGGCTCCCGGCTCAGCGGGGAGCCTGCTTCTCCCTCTGACCCTATCCCCTCTCATGCTGTTTCTCTCTCTCTGTCAAATAAATAAAAATAAACAAAATCTTTAAAAAAATAAAAAATTCATTCAAAATATAATTGGTTGGCACTTAACTCTTATTTAGAGAAGTGGAATTTGCATCCTAAAGTTTTTTGAGACATAAAGTCACTTATTAATCCTTTCCTTTAACTGCTGTCGCATATTTTTTCTTTTTGCTTTTTTTTTAACTTATTATACAAATACTGTTCTCGTGCAAATAGTTTCAGTGATCATGTAGTTCTCTTGTTAAGTAAACAGTTTTGTTGCCCTATGAAGGAGATGAGCTGTGCAGACTCCAATTTAATTATAGCAGATAAAGATTGCTTTTTTTTATTTTTAAGAATAGGTAAAACATATAAGTTGTACAAGATTGAAAGGTACAAAGATTGAAAAGTAAGTCATCTTTCTGTTCCTATCTCCAGGCCTTCCCTGGAGTGCTCTTCTGTAGTCTTCATTTTCAGTACTGTCTCCGAAGCCAGGAGGAAACATTAATGAATGATGTGCCAAACTGATGTTTTAGTCTTTCTTAATGTGAAACATGTACCAATGTAATATGCTAAAAATTTCTTTGATTTTGAAAAGAATATTTACAAAGTTTTCCTCTTTTATATAATAGTATGCTTCATTTTACTGCTTTTCTTTTTTTCCATTTAGTCAAACATTTCTCACACTTTTGACCTGTTAATCCCCATTCCTTTATTAGTAGTTAAAAATCTGTTATAGTAAAAGCAAACTTGAATGTCTTATCACTAATTTTACGATTTTGTTTAAGTTGAAAATTTTCTTTTTAACTGAGGTTGACAAATATTGGGTACAGCTGAAGTTGGATCATTTTACAGTTGGAAGGGGCACTTAGACCTCTATTTCAGTTCTCTTATAAAGCACTAAGGTGCAAAGAAACCCCAATATATAGAAATTTTTGGTGTACAGAAATTTGCTGTATAGCACCTTTTTTAAAAACATGCTTGCTTTTCCAGTTTTCTTTGTTGAAGCATTAATACTGAAAACTAAATACAGAGCTACTCTTATTGTGTACCTAAAGTTTACATTTTTTTCTGTTTAAGTAGAGCGCATTGTGAGAAAAAGTATGCCAGAGTATAATTTCCTAATAACATTGTTTTAACTCTTTGTAATTATGCTTCCTTTTTTGTGTATCTTCTGAAACATAGCCAGAAGGCAGGGTAGATTGTGGCTTCCAAATGTCAGCTGTATCTGAATTACCTATGAATTTGTTAAAAATAAACATTTTGGGATACCTCCTAGATCACCCGGAATCTACAGTTTAAAAATGTGCCCCAGGTGCAGCCTTCCTACAATTAGTAGAAAATAAGTACTCTTTTCAATGTATCTTTCTAAAAATCCCATCTCCCCTTAAAAAAGAGAGAGAGAGATTATAGTGATGCTTTTATATGTTTTCTAAGTTAAAAAAAATGGGTTAATTTGTTGGGATATTATTATACATACCCTCAATCAGGTGTCACTAGCCTAAATACCTAAAAGGGCAAGGAAGGCCAGGGGCAGTTGAGTGAGGGGGGGAAAGAGTAATGAATGATGGACACTGACACTGTAGTCAAATAAAGGGCCAGACTCTAACTAAAGGGGACATCTGCTACCCACCTTGAGTGCTACCACCTCTCTTTTCCCCAAGATTTTTATATCTCTTTGATTCATGAAATCTTCGTTGATAAATATTGGCCTCCAGATAACACTTGCGTGAAACATGGTGTGGCCATTACTCTATAGGCTGTATACAACATGTCTGCAGGCCAAATAAAGCCTATGGGCCACAGGTATAAAAACTTCTGCTACAGGAATTATCTTGACTACCTTATACTTGCAAGAACTTGCCATATTTTGTTTTGACATTTATTAAGGGATAATCATAATGCTTCCAGCTCTCTGCTTTGATTAATATTTCACCTTAGCATATTAGTTAAGTAAACATTGGATTTTTGAGTAGGAAGAAAGAAGACTTTTTTAAAAATAAATAGAAGACAAAGTCTGATGTGCAAATGTTATCAGAGATTTTTGGCTTCTGTGATTTTTTCTTAGAAAAGTTTTATTTTCAATCCCTTCTCAAGGTCTGCTATTCTTCCTTTTTCCTGCCTCCACATTCAGTATCTTCTTGCTCCTCCCATGAATGTTCTCTTCATTTGCAAAAAGTATAAAAGAAGAAAAATCCTTCTTATAGAAACTCTGTAGAATGAAAATCACTTTGTGACTTACTTAGCTGCACAAACTTCTAGACATTCTTCCCCATAGCATTAAAATTCCTTAGCCATAGTACTATTTCTTTGAAATGTGCTTTTTAAACAGAAGAATGACTGCCTTTAAGGCAGTTAGTGAAAAGACCCACACAGAAACAATTTAAAGAGTCAGCCTCATAACCATGTAAGATTTGACCCCAATCCATCGGGGATGATTGAACTGAAATGCCATTTACAATGGTTCAATACAGAGAAATAAACATAATAAGCTAGTGAACCTTAGACTTCTAGCCAAGAAGGAATAACAGGGATGGGATTTACCCTCTGGCCCATGACAACTAAAAAATGGACAAAATTTGTGAAACAACAATTTTTAAGACACTGGATATCAAATAATGATATCCCTGAAAGATGGAAACAAGATGACCCTTGTGATTGCTCAGCTTACTACCTTGAGAGAGTTTCTGGGTTGTGGTGCAAGATATGGGAAGCCAGGTAGAGAATGGTAGACTTCATAGATTCAGGAAATGTTGCTGAAAAGTTTAGGAGGACTGAGGCAGCTAGAGTTAACAGAACAGAGTAATGGAGAGGGAAAACAACACAGAGAGAGAACCCCAAAGACCTACAAGAGGGTCCCCTTCAAGTATTAAGCCGAGTACTCAATAAGTACAGGTATGTGAGGATAGTTCCTGAGTGAAGAATCACACAAAAGAATTAGAGGAAACAGTACTTGTGTATTCCACAGGGCCAGGAATACTTCCTGTTCCCACAAACCAGACTGGAAATCCTCAAGATTCACGGGACAGTAGGTGGAGTACACGAACAATCTTGTTCCAGTAGCGAGGAATAATTAGACCTAGACTGAGTGTTGCTCTGGCCAGCCTAACAAATCTTAATAGCTAGACCCAAAAGGATCAAACTTCCAAGTTTTCAAGTAATGTAACTTCATTCCTGAGCAAACTCAAGAATATTTATAAACATATTCAGCATCTAATGAAAAATTTCCAGGCATGCAAAGAAGCAGGAAAATAAGGCCCATAATGAGAAGATAAATCATTTAAACTGACTCCAGACTGATACAGAGGTTAGAATCAGCAGATACGTGCATTAAAATAGTTTTTAAAATAATAGTTATAACTGTATTCCATATGTACAAAAGTTAAGTACGAACACACTGAACTTCTAAAGATGAAGACTATAATGCCTGAGATGAAAAATAGATGGGATGGGATTAATGTCAGATTAAACTTTGCAGAAGGAAACATTAGTGAACTCTAAGACATACAAGTATAAATGATTCAAAATGAAACACACAAAGAAAGGAAAATAATTTAAAAATGAACAGAACATCTTTGAGTTGTGGGATAACTTCAATTGACCTAATATACATGAAATTAGAGTCCCTAAAGGAGAAGAGAAAGAAGGCCTGATGGAAAAAATAATCTAGTAAATAATGGCTGAAACTTTTCCAAATATGATGAAAGCTATAAACAGATTCAGAATCTCAATGAACCCCAGCATGAGGATTACACAAAGGCACATCATATTCAAACTATTCAAAATCTGTGATAAAGAGAAAATCTGAAAGGTGGCCGAAGGAAAAAAAAAGACATTCCACAGGAAGAACAAAAATAAGGATGACAGTATATTTCTTGTCAGAAATTATGCAAACAAGAATATAGTACAGCAACATCTCTACTGAAAGAAACTGTCAACCTAGATCTCTGTCTAATGAAAATCTTTCAAAAATGAGGTGAAATAAAGGCTTTTTTAGAGATATAATAGCTGAAAGAATTCATTACCAATAGACCTGATCTACATGAAATGAAGTCCTTTAGGCAGAAGGGAAGTGATACCAAATTGATCTACCCAGTGAAATGAAGAACACTGGAAATGCAAACTACCTTGGTAATATATGCCCTATTTTTTTCTTATTATTTAAATGTCTTTAAAAGGTAACTGATTAAAGTCTGAGACAAATAGATTGATAAAGCCACTTTAAAAAAATCCCAAAATGCAGTAATGAAGTAATAATGGATGACATTTTGACCACTTACTATGGGCAAGGAGTTTTACCTATATTGATTGATTTAATCTAGCAACCCTATAATCAAGTTCCATTATTGTTTTCCTATTACAAATGAAGAAAGTAAGTTATAGGAAGGTGAAATAACTTTCCAAGATTACAGAACTGTAATGGAGGAGCTGGGACTTAAACTCTGTCCAACTCTAACTGAAGCTTAGGTACTTTGCCATTTTTCTACAGTGCCTTTCCAGGGAAGGAGGAAATAGTACAGGACAGGTGATTATAGGACAAAGAGACCAAGTAAAGAGTTAAGGAGGAGGTAGAAATAAAGAGGAGTTAGCAGACAGCTTGGCAGATGTCATTAATTCCTCACATGTATCAGATTATTTCTAGCTGAATGGTCAAGGCCATCTAAGTTGGCACTTTTAACTCTTAATATTTTTTAGATAACACATTTATACAGATGTGGGAGCCAATGAGTCCAAGTCTCTATTTCTAGCTTTAGGTAGTTCAGAATACACCCTCTGGAGTTATGGAAGGAGAAAATAACATATTTTTGTCTGTCCCAGGGAAGTGATGAATCTCTATCTTCAGGGAACTAACCCTTGAATTCCCTCAACCAGGTCTCACTAAATACTTGGACTACAGACCTAAGTAATTTAATAATCGTTCTTTTTCATTTTTTTTTAAAAGATTTTATTTATTTATTGGAGAGAGAGAGAGATAGCGAGAGCAGGAACACAAGCAGGGGAGTGGGAGAGGGAGAAGCAGGCTTCCTGCTGAGCAGGCAGCCTGACGTGGGACTCGATCCCAGGATCCTGGGATCATGACCTGAGCTGAAGGCAGACGCTTAATGGCTGAGCCATCCAGGTGCCCGTTCTTTTTCATTTTTAAAAATAGTTGTAACATTTATGACTTTACTAACAAGATCAGCTAAATGGATGAAAACCTTAAATTTGGGTAATCTGACTTTTACTAATAATAACAATGTTGAAGTCACATGGGAATGGCTTTAAAAATACCTATGGGTAAAGATTGGTACTTTTTAATATGCTTATATTTTCTTATGTGTAATAAACTTTTTTTTTTTTAAGATTCATTTATTTATTTGAGAGCGAGAATGAGAGAGAGTACATGAGAGGGGGGAGGGTCAGAGGGAGAAGCAGGCTCCTTGCTGAGCAGGGAGCCCGATGCGGGACTCGATCCCGGGACTCCAGGATCATGACCTGAGCCGAAGGCAGTTGCTTAACCAACTGAGCCACCCAGGCGCCCGTAATAAACTTTTTTTAAAAAAGATAATTGACTTTAAACAAAAATAACAGTGTAGTGTGGGGGTTATAACATGTAAAAATGAAATGCATGGCAATAAAAGGTTGGGAGGACAGTAATGGAAATATACAAATGTAGATTTTTTTTTTTTAAAGATTTTATCTATTTATTTGAGAGAGGGAATGAGAGAGAGAGAGCATGAGAGCGAGGTGGGGGGGAGGGGCAGAGGGAGAAGCAGACTCCCCGCTGAGCAGGGAGCCAGACATGGGGCTCGATCCCGGGACTCCAGGATCATGACCTGAGCTGAAGGCAGTCGCTTAACCGACTGAGCCACCCAGGTGCCCCACAAATGTAGATTCTTATATAAGTTTGATGTAATGTTACTTGAAGTAGACTGTGGATAAGTTAAAGATGTACACTATAAACCCTGTAGCAGTGACTAAAATAACAACAAAAAGAGTTACAGCTAAAAGCCAACAAAGGAGATAAAATGGTATCATAAAAGATATTACTAATCCAAAGGTGAGAAAAGGGAGGGCAGATGAGGCAAATAAAAAAAAATAACAAAATGATAAAACCCATCTATCTCAATAATCACATCTAATGTAAATTATTTAAAACACCCAATTAAATAGCAGAGCTTGTCAGATTGGATTCAAAAATCAAGACCCAACTATATGCAAGAAAAGATGTAGCATGTTAACTAAACTAATTGAAAGAAAACTGGATATATTAATATCAGACAAAGTTGAAGCGAGGACAAAGAATTTTACCAGAGTAAAAAAAATACTGTTTTATAATGACAATGAGTTCAATATATCAGGAAGATGTAACAGGTCTAAACACTTATGCACCTAATAGCAGAACTTCAAAATACACAAAGCAAAAACAGAACTGTGAGGAGAAATTGAGAATTCCACAATTATAGTTGGAGATCTCAATATGTTTCTCTCAATAGCTGACAGAATAAGTAGAAAATCAAGAAGGTATAATACTTTAACATCACAATCAACTAACGTGACCTAAATAACATTTATAAAACACTTCACCCAACAATGGCAGAATACACATTTTCTTACAGTGCACATGGTATATTCACCAAGTTAGTTCATATCCTTGACCATAAAAGAAGTTTTTGTTGTTGTTAGTTTTAAGATTTTATTTATTTATTTGAGAGAGAGTGAGCAGAAGTGGGAGGAGGGGCAGAGAGAGAGGAAGAAGCAGACTCCCTGCTGAGCAGGGATCCTGATGCAGGGCTTGATCCCAGTACCCTGGGATCATGACCTGAGTTGAAGGCAGATGCTTAACTGACTGAGTGCCCCCATAAAAGAAGTTTTAATGCATTTAAATGTATTCAAGTTGTACAAAGCATCTCTGGAAAATCCTCAAGTATTTGAAAATAAATAACACTTCTAAAGAACCCATGGCTCAGAGAGGAAATGAGAAAGTATATTGTTCTGGATACAAGTGACAACATAATATGTCAAAATGTGTGGGGTGTAAGCTTCTGAAAGCAAGACTTAGGGGAAATTTTATAGCACTAAATGCCAATAGTAGGAAAAGTCTCAAACCAGCCTTCACCTAGAAAAAGGAACAAAGTAGTAAGTAGAAGAAAGACTAAAGATCAGAGGAGAAATCAAACAAAAAAGAAAGGAAGGAAGGGAGGGAGGGAGGGAGGGAGGGAGGGAGGAAGGAAGGAAGGAAGGAAGGAAATTAATGAAACCTGAAATTGCTTGTTTGAGAAGAGCTATTACATGTATAAGCTTCTAGCCAGACTGATTAGGAAAAAGAGAAGACTCTAATTACTGGTGTCAAAAATGAGAGAGGTGACATATCATGACAGCTTCTGCATTTATTAAAAGAATCCTAAAGGAATATTATCAATGATTTTATGCCAATAAATTCAGTAACTTAGATGAAATGGATAATGCTTTGAATAATCTACTGCAATATAGGCAGTCTCCAACTTTAGATATTACTATTTAAAGAGATACCATGAAGTGAAAAGTTTTCCAACTGGGCGCCTGGGTGGCTCAGTTGGTTAAGCGACTGCCTTTGGCTCAGGTCATGATCCTGGAGTCCCGGGATCGAGTCCCGCATCGGGCTCCCTGCTCAGCGGGGAGTCTGCTTCTCCCTCTGATCCTCCCCCATCTCATGCTCTCTCTCTCTGTCTCATTCTCTCTCTCAAATAAATAAATAAAATCTTAAAAAAAAAAAAAAGTTTTCCAACTATGTTTCTTTTATTTTCTTGCTTTTCTGGAGAAATCTAAAATTTAGATTATCCAAAAAGTATGTCTTTAAATAATCCTATTCTACTTTTATATGATCACTTTTTTAGAAAGCTTGGAAAAGTTATAAGGGTTATTTCCAGTGCCAATGCTAAAATGTCATATTTTTGAAATGTTAAACATAAATGTCTGGAGGTAGGAAGTTTATTCAGCAGCTCAGTCATGCATTTTATAAGGTTTGTAGCTTGCTCCTGCTTGCCTTTTCTCCCCTACTCTTTTCTGAATATTCTCTTAAATTCTTAAGGCTTATCCTCTAGTAGTTGCCATAAATATGGCTGCTACAGTTCCAAATATTGCCTTTAGACACCCCAACTGGCTAGTGTTTTTGGGGTCCCCAAGACCAAGCCAGGTTCCATGATTTCCTAGGAGAACTCACAGGACTCGGCACAAAAGATTTGTCACAACAAAAGGATACTAAACAAAATCAACAAAGGGATAAAGGCAATGGGGTGAAGGCCAGCGGAGACCAGGAGCATACTTGGAAGAGTCATCTCCCAGTGGAGTCACACAGGATGTGCTTAATTCCCTCTGCAACAAGTTGTTACAAAACATGTTAAATATTGTCTGCCCGGGAAACTCATTAGACAGTGCTCAAATTTTTACTGGGGGCTAGTCAGGTGGATACCCTCTGCCTAGCATGTACAAAATTCCAGACTCCCAGAAGGAAAGCACGTATTTAGCATAAACCACATTGCACAAACAGTTTAGACACAGTGAGGCACTCTTCCAAGTTGTGGGAATGGTGGGAACCTTCTCACAATCTAAGTTCCCAGACCCCAGCCAAAGCCCAACTTCGTCAGTAGGCCTGCCATGTGAACTCTTTCTGGATAGCTAGACAAAGAATAAAGACATTTTCTCTCATGTATCTTTTTATTAGGGATGAAAGTCTTTCCTGGTTTCCCTCTCACAAGATTGTGTTTCAGTACCGTTAACTAGATTGGGTTGCTGTCTATATCCTAACTGCAGGAGGCTGGGAAGTATCTAGCATTTCCAGCCCCTGTAGTGGAAGACAGATTATGCCAACAAGAAAGAAGAGTGGTTAGGGAGAATGTCTGTTAGGAACTGAATATTTTTTTTTAATTCATAATTGTCAGTTCTAGTATTTTTAAGATACATGGCTAGGAAAAGTAAGTACCAAGAGCATTTATTTTTAGTATGAAAGATCATAGCAAATTGTCAGCTGTTCAAAGTAGTTTTTGTTGTACTCTGATATATAAGACAGGTTTGTAGACATTGTTTAAGATGAAACCTTTATCAATAAGTTGAACAGGAAAACAAAATTCGTGATTACTCCCATTTATAAACAAAGCAAAGTAACCCCACTCTAAATTGCTCTTTAGGTTGACTTATAGTTTAAAGGAAATTTTCTGTATTATAAGGCAATTTTATTTTCATATAAGAGTTTTTGTCGGGCACCTGGGTGGCTCAGTTGGTTAAGCGACTGCCTTCGGCTCAGGTCATGATCCCAGGGTCCTGGGATGGAGTCCCACATCGGGCTCCCTGCTCAGCAGGGAGCCTGCTTCTCCCTCTGACCCTCTTCCCTCTCATGCTGTTTCTCTCTCTATCTCTTTCAAATAAATAAATAAATAAATAAAATCTTAAAAAAAAAAAAAAGTTTTTGTCTACACTATTGTGATTAATTTTCCAAATGATGAGATACTATTCTTCAAGAAGAATCACCTTATTTATCATAAGAATTTTCATCAATTCTCAGTGAAGTCATTATCTTTAGTTTGATGTTTAAGTATTTCCTTTGCCTTTGCCAGAGTAGTTTTTTCATGGTCAATTAAATAGTCAATTCCAGTCAAAAATCAGTTGGAATTATCAGGTAAATTTAATCATTTTGGGTTTTGACAATCAAAAGCCATCAGAATTCATTTCCTGATATGAAAGTTGCTCTTTGTTGGCCATGGATTTAAGCAGAATAGTTCTGTAATGGGGAATGTAAAACTTGCTTATCCAAAAATCTCAGTATTAAATTAATGGTGCCAATTACAGTATTGCTGATTTTGGAAATACCTCTAGCATTACTGCTAAGATGTAGATTTAGGTTTAAGAACGCTGAAATGCCCTGCATAAAAGAGCAGGCTTAAAAATTATGCTTGGTTTTTGAATGAGGAAAAAACCTGGTATGAATATAATTGCCCTGATTACCTAAGATGTAATTACTAATGGAGGTAAGAGATTGTCGTCCAGGTTCTGATTATTCACTAACAAGTTTGAATCTGCTACTGAACTACATGTTTAGTACTAACATATATTTTAGTACACAATTTGTTTTAGCTGTTTTTTAAGATCTTAAGAATTAATTGACCTATTAGTTGTAGATTTTAAGACCAATTCTCCTATGGTCTACTGACAGGAACTAAGGACCTCTATTTTGTTGGTGTAAGTGAAATTTTAGAAAAAAGCATTTGCTATTAAATTGATTTTGCTTTTCTTAAGCAGATATTTTACTTATTTGTTTGTTTGTTTATTTAAAGATATTATTAATTTATTTGCCAGAGAGAGAGCGAAAGAGCAAGCAGGCAGAGGGAGAAGCCGGATCCCCATGGAGCAAGGAGCCTGATGTGGGACTTGATCCCAGGACCCTGCGATCATGACCCGAGCCCAATGCAGACGCTTAACCGACTGAGCCACCCAGGCATCCCTTATTTATTTATTTTTTAAAATATTTTATGTATCTGTTTGAGAGAAAGAGAGTGGGAGAGAGCTCAAGCAGGATAAGGAGCAGAGGGAGAAGCAGACTTCGCACTGAGTAGGGAGCCCGATGGAGGGCTCAATCCCGGGAGTGGGATCATGACCTGAGCAGAATGCAGACACTTAAACAACTGAGTCACCCAGGCGCCCCATTTTTAACTAGATATTTTTAAATTATGACCGACTCTGTAATAGCACTGATACAGAAATAACACTGTGACTGTGATAATAAAATCTAGCAAGTTGTTTTTAAGTTGAACCTGAAAATGGTTAAATATGATCAATTTCATATGATTCAACCTGTTAGTTGGGTATATTTCTATAATACAGGTACAAAGTATTCTTAATTATTCAGTAGAATATTTGTGTGTTAACTCTGTTTTGACTCTCATTTTCATTCCTTGCTATCTGTCAGCTTTGGAACTTATTACTTGTAACAAGCAGGAAGCAACTTGCCAGAAAATGACTGATGTATTAACTTGCATTCATTATAGCATTTTACAGTCAATATAATGTTAGACTTGGAAAATACGTTAGAGGTCACTGAAGGCCATCCCACTCACCTAATAAAGGAAAATATGTCATCCCCTACATATAGTTATTTCTCTCTGCTTGACCATTTCAGGATATTACCTCAAAAGTTTTTCAATATTGTTAGAAAGTCTATGTATTGAACTGAAAACCACCTAATTTTAACTCATTAGTCACATTTCTGCATTGTTAGGAATACTGTAAAAAAACTACTCCTTCCAGATGGCAAATGTTTTAAAGATTTTATTTATTTATTTGTCAAAGAGAAACAGAGAGAGCAGAAGCAGAGGAGCAGCAGGTTCCTCACTTAGCAAGGAGCCTGATGCGGGGATGGATCCCAGGACCCTGGGATCATGACCTGAGCTGAAGGCAGATGCTTAACTGACTGAGCCACCCAGGCATCCTGCCAGATGGCAAATGTTTTAATATTAGAGGATAGACATGCTCTATATTCCTACTCTGATCCTTATGAGAAGCAGTCCCAACTAATTCCAACTGAAGTCATAGAATCAGCATTTTAGTATTTAAGGAACTTAAGATTTTTGCAGTGGTGATCCAATTTACAAGGTCTAGGCTGCTGTCAGTTTAAATTCCCCACGTTGTCTAGTGCAACGCCTTATAAATAATGAGCACTGAACAAACATTTGTTATATAAATGTGAGACTAAGAGAGGGTAAATCAGATTTAAGTTTATTCAGTCATTCCATAAATATTTATTGAGAATCTACTGTGTGTCAGACACTGTCCTGGACATTTGGGAATACACCATCTCCGTCTTCGTGAGTTTTACATTTGGCTATGAGAGACATTCAGTAAAGATTAAATCTATAATATATAGGTCAGGTATTATAAATGCTGTGAAGTATTATATAATTGGATAAGGATATGAGAGAGAGTTAGGGAGGAGGTGATGCTATTTTCGATTGGGTACTCAAGGAACACCTTCCTGTGAGGTGAATGATCAAGGACTGAATAAAGTGAGGAGGTCATCCTTGTTTGAGACAGGAGTGTTACAGGCAAATTCAAGGGCTTGGGTCACTGTGACTAGAATTGAATATGTCAGGACTGAAAGTGAGAGAGTAGTTGAGGTAGAGAGGTAGCCTGGAGAAAAATTATGTAGGGAGTTATAAAACTAAGTAGAGATCTGAGATTTCATTCTAAGTGAGGTGAGAAACCATGAAGCAGAGGAATGACATGATTAGATCTTCATTTTAATTAAACAGGATCACTATAGCTACTATATTGGGAATAAACTACAGGGGGGTAAGGGAGGAAGCAAAGAGACTCATTATAACCCCACTATTACAATCTTCTAGACTTTCAGTGTCCAGTACAGTTGCCACAAGGTATATGTGACCATTTAAATTAATTAAAATTAAGTAAATGTTTTTTTGTTTTGTTTTACTTAAGAAATGTGGGGTTTGAACTCATGATCCTGAGGTCAAGACCTGAGCTGAAATCAAGAGTTGGATGCTTAGCCAACTGAGCCACCCAGCTACCCTTAAAATTAAGTAAAATTTTAAAATTCAATTCCTCTCTTGCACTTGCTATATTTCAAGGGCTCGATAGCCACATGTGGCTAGTAACTTCATCATACTAGACAGCACAAATATAGGACATATCCATCATCACAGAAAGTTTGATTGCACAGCACTCTTCTAGAAAATATATAGTAGTTAAGATTGTAGGGTAGCAATAGAGGTCATGAGACTTGTCAGAGAGATTCAAGACATATTTTGAAATAAGAGCTAGTAGTATTTTCTTCCTTTTTTTTAAGATTTTATTTTTTGACTGCAAGAGATAGCAAGAGAGGGAACACAAGTAGGGGGAGTGGGAGAGGGAGAAGCAGGCTTCCCGCCGAGCAGGGAACCCGATGCGGGGCTCGATGCCAGGACCCTGGGATCATGACCTGAGCCGAAGGCAGATGCTTAACGACTGAGCCACCCAGGCACCCCAAGCTAGTAGTATTTTCTAACAGACTGAATATGGGATATGAGGGAGAGATAGAGATCAGGTGATTCTAAAGTTTGTGGCCTAAATAAATGGCTCAGTTCCATTTCAAAATGGGGAACACTGGAGGAGAGGTTTAGTAGTTGAAATCACGAATTCAGTTTTGAATTTTAGAAATGACATGCCTGTCATCTTCACCCATTTTCCTGTAAGAGTAGAATTGGCTTGTATTTCTCATACTTTGAGTACTACCATTATAATACAATCTTTGCTATATCCTAATGCCATTTACTTAGTATTTTAAAAATAACACATTTTCATGCTTGAATTTGTTTTAAAAGGAAATCTTAGATTTCCTTACATGGAAGACCGGTAAAATATCCCTTTAGTGGAAGGTAAGTGGAAGAGTCAATACCATTTGATACATGAAAACATAATCATGTTATGAATGTCAGCTATGATAGGGTGGCCTGCCTGTGCAGCAAGGCTTCAAGCTCAAGACATGTCTCTGTTTGTTAAAAGGGAGATTAGCAAGTAAAACAAACTAGCATTAAACTGGGACTTTTTCCATGACCTAATCAGAAGTATTGAAGCAGAATTAAAAACAGTAACTTGCTTATTGTGGAATTCAGTTTTCTAAAATTTAGCTACAAAAATTCTCACCTTATTTATAAGTATTACTCTTAGAAAAGCCCCACCATAGGGATGCCTGGGTGGCTCAGTTGGCTAAGCATCTGCCTTCGGCTCAGGTCATGATCTGGGTCCTAGGATCTAGGGTCCTGGGATCCAGCCACCCTGGGGATCAAGCAGTGGGCTCCCTGCTCAGTGGGGAGTCTGCTTGTTCCTCTCCCTCTGCCCCTCCCCCACTCATGCTCTCTCTCTCTCTCTTTCAAGTAAATAAATAAAATCTTAAAAAAGAAAGAAAATCCCCACTGTAAGCCAAATGTAATAATCAAGAGATGTAGAAAAGACATTTAGAAATACGGCAAAGTAATATGGTGGTAAGAATTGTATTTGGGTCTCTTCTCCACTGCCCTCTTTCCACTCCTCCTAAGAAGTGAAAGGCCTTAGGATATGGAAGGCTTCCAGAATTGTCTCTCTTCTCTATCTGTATATGGAGTTTCAGCATGTTTGCTTACTAAAACAGCCAGCAATGCCTTTTTCTTTAAGATTTACCATTGTATTAAATATTTAAAAGATCAAAGAGCATGAATTTTCTTCCTTCATCTTTAGTTAAGCCCATCTCAGGCTCATTTCCTTATAAAAATGCAGCCTACATTCCCCTTTTCTTTATCAAATTTCCATCTGTGAGCTGCCGGAAAGATTGAAAAATCCAGTTTCTTTTTAAATTTCTTCATTGAGATCTCAGTAATCTAATTTTTAAAAATAATAGCTAACACTTATTAAGCAATTATTACGTGCCAGGAACATTTTCAAAGACTATTGCATGTACTAACTCAGCATTCCCCATTTTCAGGTGAAGATATTCATAGTGCTTAAGTTCACATCCCAGATCCACAGTGTACTAGCTGCATGATCCTGGGCCAATTATTTAATCTCTGTGCCTCAACTCCTCATTTGTAACATGAGATAATCATAGTACCTACCTCATGGAATTGTTGAGGTAATATATTACTTTCCTGTGTTAGTGAACAGAACTGTTAGAGAGGTAAATCTCCTGGTAATATATTCAGTCTGCCAATTAGCTCATTTCAAAAGTGAAACCTTTCTCATTTTGTTTGTTTTGGTTTTGTTTGTTTGCAGTTTGGCCTCAAGGAGAAAAGTATATTCTATAACTTGTGAAGTTCTTACAATAAGACTAAAGGGAATGAACATACTTCATTTTAGAACAGTGTCAATAATTTAGTGTGTGTTCTTAGATAAAACATTTTACAAAATTAAGTCTCTTTAACCAAAGCCCAGATTCCAATGAGGTCTTTGGAAATGAAGAACTTTAAAGAAGATAAAAGAAAACTATACTTCTTGAGCCCTGTGTTGAAATGATCTTTTGCAGTATTTGTGTAGTGCCCTAATACCTTTAAAAATGAAAGTGGGACTGTTGCAGGAGGGACTAAAAGTTGAGAACATGCCCAGATATTTCATCCATTTAGATACATGAAATATTTTATTTACATAGTACAACAGAGGTGATTTTTTTTTTTAAGATTTTATTTATTTATTTGAGAGAGAGAATGAGATAGAGAGCATGAGAGGGGGGAGGGTCAGAGGGAGAAGCAGACTCCCCATTGAGCAGGGAGCCTGATGCGGGACTCGATCCCGGGACTCCAGGATCATGACCTGAGCCGAAGGCAGTCGCTTAA
>NW_023270323.1:11202081-11297804 GCF_011800145.1 Mirounga leonina | reverse complement strand
GGCTCCCTGCTCAGCAGGGAGCCTGCTTCTGCCTCTGACCCTCCCCCCTCTCATGTGCTCTCTCTCTCTCATTCTCTCTGTCTCAAATAAATAAATAAAATCTTAAAAAAAAAAAAACAGGAAATACTAAGCATCATATTCTTTGAATCATAGTGTTCATATATACTGAGTCACATTCTCCTTAAGTAATAAACACAGAACATAATTAACTTACCAATGTGCTCATTAATCAGATGCCATTGTTTAAGTCTTATTTCGACAACCCAGATTACTGGAGACCTAGCCATCTGCAGATACCCTTAGATCTTCTCAAACAGATAAAGTCACTATTTTGGAAGTAAGTTTAGAAATAAATGTCAAAGGGGCGCCTGGGTGACTCAGTCGTTAAGTGTCTGCCTTTGGTTCAGGTCATGATCCCAGGGTCCTGGGATCAAGCCCCGCATCGGGCTCCCTGCTCCACGGGAAGCCTGCTTCTCCCTCTCCCTCTCCCCCTGCTTGTGTTCCCTCTCTCGCTGTCTCTCTGTCAAATAAATAAAATCTTTAAAAGGTAAATAAATGTCAAAAGCTGTTACTACTTTGTAGCCCCAGCTCTGCTTTCCTCTAATTACCTGAGTGTTTACAACTAATTGATTACTGTTGAAGATTTCCCTCTTGCGTTTATATATTTATTGTCTCAGGAAGCCTCTCCTATTTATCCCTAAAACACAGATTTACAATGTAACCTTCTGTCCTGTAGGCTACCCACTACCTCTGACTGGATCTTGTACTTCCATTCTCTCACTGGCTTATTGAATTCCTTATACTCAGAAGGCAAACAAAGCTTGGCCTGGGGTACACATGTGGGGTTCACACTGCAAGCCATGAATGTAAGCAGAAAGTCCTTTGTTAGGGGTGTGATCACTTTAACAATTAGTGGACCGAAAACTCTTACATTCACTATAGGCAAGGAAATATTTAATTTTTTTTAAATTTTAATCTCCACTTTCAAAAAAATAGTCCTTAAATATAAACTTGACTTTGCCATATAAATTGTAATTGGGTTCAATTCCACTCTCAAGTCCCTAGGATTGTGCCAAAGTACTCCCTAAGACAGTAGAATTTCTTATAAAGCTAGTGAGCCTCTTTAATGAAATTTATGTTTGCAGTCCCTTATCTGCAATTTGAGAAAAAGCAAAAACATTTTTGTAACTTATTTGAAGGCAAAACTAACCTCAGTTTTTTTGGTGACAAAACCTGACTTGAGACTATTGATAGTTTTTCTTTATCTAGCTTTGCCACAGAAATGTTCATGTATTGGGCTACTGGATGCTAATCCAGACCTTTGCTGGAAATGTTTCATAATATACAGTAGAAGCACAGCTTTAGTTTTCTAAAATCCGAGAAACTCTCATTATGAAAACACAGCTGGTCCAGAGTTTCACATAAATGGTTGGGAACCTACACTTAAATAGACATAAGAGTTAAAGTGAAGCTAGATTTTTTTTCTTTTTCTTTCTCATTCTTTTGATGTTGTTCCTTTGTCACTAATCTTCTCCTTTCTCCCCATCCCTCTCCTGCTTCTTTCCTTCCTCCTTTTTCTAATAAAGTCAGTAGTTATAATCCAACTAACAATATTAGATGTGCTAGGAGTTCTTTTTTTTTTTTTTTTAAGATTTTATTTATTTATTTGATAGAGAGAGACAGAGAGCAGAAACAGGAGAAGCAGGCAGAGGGAGAGGGAGAAGCAGGCTTCCTGTGGAGCAGGGAGCCTGATGCGGGGCTTGATCTCAGGACTCCAGCATCATGACCTGAGCTGAAGGCAGATGCTTAACCGACTGAACCACCCTTGTGCCCCAGGAGTTTTGTCCTTAATACATTTTTTTTCCAGATTTTTTTTTTAAGTAATCTACACCCAACATGGGGCTCAAACTTAACAACCCAGAGATCAAGAGTTTCATGTTTTATGGACTAGTCAGCCAGGCGCCCCCCCTTAATACATTTTAATTGACCTTAATGCGTTCTGTAGTTCATCATTTACAGTGGAATTCATAACAGACAGAACCTTAGAGAAACACTGTTCCTTCCCTTTTTGCTTTGTCTCCAAAAGGTCATTTGAGTTAATACTGCAAGCCTGTCATTAGGTCATTTTATTTTCTTCCTTCTGAGTTACGCATTGGGTAATTACCACACAATGTAGTACATTTCTGTTGAATTGATCTTTAAACTGGTACAGTATGGAAACTAGGGCAGTTGCCCTATTCCACACCCTATAGACCTATAGTCTGAACATAAGTTATAAGTTTTATTTTTTATCATTTATTTTAGCTTATATTTTTTTGGGCTGATGTTAATAAAGAGTAACTTCAAAAACAGATACTGTAGTTCTGAGAGAGAATTACAGAATGCAGAATGCAGGCTTATGGAGTCTTGGGTATTCACTAAATAAATACATAAAATCCTTTTTAAAGTAAACAAATGAAGGCTAAAAAAACCTTGCCTATTTGTTGTGAATGTAATTCATCGGTTTCTAACGATGGGAGTCTAAATGAGTGAAAAAAAATTGGACTTTAAAAGTATAATCAGGGACATCTGGGTAGCTCAGAGCGTCTGCCTTTGGCTCGGGTCATGATCCCAGGGTCCTGGGATCGAGTCTTGCATTGGACTCCCTGCTCAGCGAGGAGCCTACTTCTCCCTCTGCCTGCCACTCCCCGTGCTTGTGCTCCCTCTCTCTGACAAATAAATAAATAAAATCTTAAAAAAAAAAAAGAAACTTGGCTTTATCTTAAGTGTCAAAGATGTGCATACTATATGGACCAGAAATTCTACTCAATTATCATGCATACAAAATGTTCATAGCAACATTATTTTTGTTAGCAAAAAGCTAGAAACAATCCAAATTCCAACAATGGAATCCTAATCAGTAGTGAAAGTGAATAAGCAACACAAATGAACACGGATGACTCTCACAAAATATTTTGGAGTGAAGAAAACAAGTCACAGAAGCATATTTACAGAATAATCACTGTTTATTAAAAAATTCAAAAGTATGTATATATACAAAATGAGGGGAAAGAATGGATGGTAGGAAAAATGAGACTTGAAAGAAAGATAAATTTGGGAGAGATTAAGAGTTGATAAGCAAGTTTTTGGTGACAAGATGATGGGGAAAGGGAGGAGAAAAGAAGACAAACAGGACCTTAAGCCTGGCTGCTGGAGGAATAGTGGTCTCGTTATCTGTTTGGAACAAATTAGTGGCTAATTTGGGGAAAAAAGACTGTTTTAGGCTTTAGAGTTACTGAATTTGATTTCAGAGGGCAGTATCTATCCAGGGGAAAATGGGACAATACATAGTTAAAATTGAAAATCTAGTATTTAGAACAAGGCTATCTCAAGGCTGGAGCTAGATTTAGGAATAAACTGCTCTAATGTGATTAGGTTAAGTCTTGGTAGCAGGTGCATTCTCCAATGAAAACTGGATATAGAGAACACTAGCTTTATGAGAATGGATGGAGATTATATGAGTAAAAATTCTGACACTGAATGGCATTGATTAGAGTTAGAAGAGATGATGTAATCAGAAATTAAAGCCGGAATTTTGACAAGTGAATTGTAGTGGAGCATATTATTCCAGTTCTAATCTGTAAAACATTAGCAGTAAATTTGAATAATTTATCCCAAAGTGATTTTGTCATTTGTCTGTAAGCCAAAATTCCTTTTTCTTTGTAAAAAGGTCTCCATTGTTTTGCATATTAGTCATTCTTATTTATGACAGTTACACAAGAGAACTGTGTAGTTAATTAAATTAAAATTGTAGATATAAAAACTACACTTTGAGAAATACATCTTTATAGAGTTGGAAATTAAATTCATGAGTTCTTGCAAGTCATGTTACTACTTAAACTATAAGCAATAATCTAATTTAATCACAACCATTATGTAAAATAATATGAAAATGACATAATGAACAACAGCATTTAATATGAATATCTCTGTCGCTGCTTAGTGTTTTAGATTTGGGTTTTAGATTTCATTGAATTAAGATTGAAGTATTATTATATAAAACATTTCAAAGTGAAAATTGGTAATATCAAAATCATTTTTAGAAGAGAGCAGTTTAAGTAGAATTTTTACTACCTCTATATATTAAGTTGAAATTATTGTTGGAAGTACTGGATTTCAATTAGATTTATTATGCTTCACCTGTGATTTGTGAAGTTGTTTGGGCTTAGTCTTTTCATTTATTTTCTCTAGAATCAAAGTTGATTTTGGTCCACATTAATACAGAATGACTCCTGCTACTTTATTTTATCACAGTATAAATTTACCCAAACCTTTTGGATTTAATAGATTTGTAAGAAAGGACAAGAGGAGAAGATAGACATCACTTTCATCTTCAGTATTCTAGTATTTGCTGAATAGGTAGTGTTTCTTCCCTTCTGCCTTTTAACACCTCTGATAGCCAGGTTCTTATCAGTTAGATCATAAATGGACTATTGCTTGATTATGAAAATGCTAAATGGTAGAAAATCAGGAAAACAGCAGGAATCTCTTGAATAGACTGTCATTGTTTGCCTTGCTTATGTTAGTATTTCACTTTGGAGTAGCATGAGCTTTGGTCAACCCTTCTGGACCATCTAACATTACATCCCAAACAGAATAATATAAAAGGCATCTCAGTGCAAATTGCTTTGTCAATTAAAACATGAAGTGGGCACCTGGGTGGCCTGGTCGTTTAAGCATCTGCCTTTGGCTCAGGTCATGATCCCAGGGTCCTGGGATTGAGCCCCACATGAGGATCTCTGCTCAGTGGGGAGCCTGTTTCTCCCTCTTCCTCTGCTGCTCCCCCTGTTTGTGCTCTCTGTCAAATAAATAAATAAATAAAATCTTTAAAACAAAACAATCTGCTCCAACAGAGTCTTCTTTAACATAACTTAGTCAACTGAGCAACTATCCTTTGATACTGATAGGTCCTGCCTACACTCAAGGGGAGGGGATTATATGGGTCTGGTATACCAGAGGGGCAGAAGTTCACCTTAGACTTCTGCCTACCACAGTCTACCCTCTGGGCCCCAAGTATTCATGTCCCCCCACCGCTTACATACACAGAAGCAAAATCCATCTGTTCCCATGGTTCCCAGGGTTCTCATCCTATTAAAGCATCAACTCAAAGTCCAAAATCTTATTTAAATCATCTACCTTAGATGTAGGTAGGTAAGGTTCCTGTGTGTCCTCTGCGAACCTGTAAAATTAAAGAGTGTCCCAACATAAAATGGTTGTAGACATTATGGTTCAAAACAGGCAAGGACAGAATGGAAAGTTAAAAAAAGGAGTCACTGGTCCACAGCAGTTCTGAAATCCATGTTGGCAGACTCCAGCTGGGTTTGGGTTAGGTTTCAAAGCCTAGGAACAGACCTCCATGGCTCTCAACTCTGCCCTCCCCGTCTTGGTTCCACCTTCTAAAAAATTACTCCTTTTCTAGGAAGGTAGCATGTTTGCAATTGCTTAGTTTTATCAGACTTCTTTCTGCCTGTGGCATTTGGGAGGAGTCCAACAGCCTTTTTCCATTTAATATTCCCTCTGTTTCCTTTTTAGTTCAAACTGGTAGTATTTATGCTGAAACAGTTTTCTCAAACTCTGGATTTTGAGTGGATTTCACAGGGATTCACTGCATTAGACAAAAAATATTTGCGGTTTTTCAAGAAATGAAATAATCCTTTTTCTGTCTGCCTCCTGCTGAGATGGCTAAGGGACAACTCCAAAGTTTACTAGAGGCCCTTAAAATATCAAAAGGGTACTTTGTGTGATTAAACCTTTGGCCTTTTGATCTTTCTGAAGTTTTATCAGATGGTCATCTTTTGGGGCGCCTGGGTGTCTCAGTCAGGTAAGCCTCCGACTCTTGATTTTGGCTCAGGTCATGATCTCAGGGTTGTGAGATTGAGCCCCACGTTGGGCTTCATGCTCAGTGTGGAGTCTGCTTGTCCCTCTCCCTCTCCCACTGCCCCTCCCCCTGCTCACACTCAATGTGCATGCTCACTCATTCTCTCTCTCAAATAAATAAATAAAATCTTTAAAAGGGTCATCTTTTTTCTCTACTGTGCTTTTGTCAGCCATTTTTTTATTTTTAGCATCTTCTGTTATCTGGAGAGGCTGGGTATTTTAGGAATCATCTAGGCCTGGTTCCTTTCCCTTTTAGCTATTTCCTCAATTTCTCTCTCCCCTCTTGCATTTTACGACAAAGGACAAAAGTGAACCAGACAGCACCTTCAACACATCACTTGGAAACGTCCTTAGCTATATATCCAGTTACATCACTGATAAGTTCCCCTTTCCATGTAACTATAGGACACAATGTTGCCAAGCTTTCTGCTACTATATAAGAAGGATCCCCCTTATTTCAGTTTCCAACACAGGCATACTCCATTTTATTGCACTTCATTTTATTACACTTTGCTGATACGGCTTTTCTTTTTTTTAAACAAATTGAAGGTTTGTGGCAACCCTGCCTTGAACCAGTTCACCAGTGCCATTTTTCCAACAGTATTTGCTCTTGTAGTTTTCAAATTTTTAATTATTTTGTTGTAGTGCTTTGATTTGATCAATAAGCTTTGATTTTACTGTTGTAACTGTTTTGGGATGCCACAAATTGTGCCAATATAAAATGGTGAATGTATGGGGCGCCTGGGTGGCTCAGTCATTAAGCGTCTCCCTTCGGCTCATGATCTCAGGGTCCTGGGATTGAGCCCCGCATCAGGCTCCCTGCTCAGTGGGAGGCCTGCTTCTCCCTCTCCCACTCGCCCTGCTTGTGTTCCGTCTCTCGCTGTGTCTCTCTCTGTCAAATAAATAAAAATCTTAAAAAAAAATAAAAATGAAAAAATAAAATGGTGAATGTAATCAATAAACATTGCATGTACTCTGACTGTTCCCCTGTCTCTCTCCGTCTCCTCAGACTTCCCTATTCCCTGAGACTGAACGAAACTGAAATTAGGCTAATCAACAACCCTACAGGGGCTCCTGGGTGGCTCAGTCGTTAAGCGTCTGCCTTTGGCTCAGGTCATGATCCCGGGGTCCTGGGATCAAGCGCCACATCAGGCTCCCTGCTTCTCCCTCTCCCACTCCCCCCCTGCTTGTGTTCCCTCTCTCTCTGTGTCTCTCTGTCAAATAAATAAAAATAAATAAAATATTTTTAAAAATAACCCTTCAGTGGCCTTTAAGTGTTCAACTGAAAGGAAAAGTCATGTCTCTCACTTGAAATCAAGAGCTAGAAATGATTAAGCTTAGTGAGGAAGGCATGTCAAAAGCCAAGATAGGCCAAAAGCTAGGTCTCTTGTGCCAAACAGTTAACCAAGTTGTAAATGCAAAGGAAAAGTTCTTGAAGGAAAGTAAGAGTGCTACCTAGTGAACACAGGAATGATAAGAAAGTGAAACAGCCTTATTGCTGATACGGAGAAAGTTTTAGTTGCCTGGATAGGGAATTAATCCAGAACATTGCCCCAATTCTCTTCAGTTCTCTGAAAGCAGAGAGTGGTGAGGAGTCTGCAGAAGAAAAGTTGGAAGCTAGTAGAGGTTATTTCATGAGGTTTAAGGAAAGAAGCTGTCCCTATAACATAAAAGTCAAAGTGAAGCAACAGGTGCTGATGTAGAAGCTGCAGCAAGTTATCCAGATCTGACTAAGATGATTAATGAAGCCATCGGTAAACAGATTTTCAGTGTAGATCCAACAGCCTTCTATTGGAAGTCTATCAGTCCTAGACGGCTATGACTTTGATAGCTTAGAGAGGAAAAGTTAATGCCTGGCTTCAAAGCTTCAAAGGACAGGCTGTGACTCTCTTGTTACGGGTAGGGCAGCTGGTGACGTCACTTGAAGCCTATGCTTGTCCATTCTGAAATTCCTAGGGCCCTTAAGAATTATGTGAAATCTAATGTGCCTGTACCTCAGTGGAACAACAAAGCCTGGATGACAGCAAATCTGTTTGTAACATGGTTTACTGAATATTTAAGCCCATTGTTGAGACCCACTTGCTCAGGAAAAAAGATACCTTTCAAAATATCACTGCTCATTAACAATGCACCTGGTCACCTAAGAGCTCTGACGGACATGTCTAAGATGAATGTTGTTTTCATGCCTGCTGACACAGCATCCATTTTGCACCCCATAAATCAAGGACTATTTGTGACTTTCTACTTAAGAAGTACATTTTGTAAGGCTTATAGCTGCCATAGATATTGATTCCTCTGATGGACCTGTGAAAAATACATTGAAAGCCTTCTGGAAAGTATTCACCTTTCTGAATGTCATTAAAAACATTTATGATTCATGGGAAGAGGTAACTATACCAACATTAATAGGACTTTTCGGAAGAAGTTGACGTTGGCATAGGATTCTGAGCCTCAGATGATGGATGACTTTGAGGAATGCAAGCAGAGGAAGTAACTACAGATATGATAGGAATAGCAAGAGAACTAGAATCAAAAGTGGTGCCTGAAGATGTGACTGAATTGCTACAATCTGATGATAAAACTAACAGATGAAGAGTTGCTTCTTATGGATGAGCTAAGAAAGTAGTTTCTTGAGATCAAATCTACTCCTGGTGAAAATGCTGTGAAGGTTGTCAATATGACAACAAAGAATTTGGAATATTACGTTAACTTAGTTGATAAAGCAGCAGCAGCTTTGAGAGGATTGACTCCAGTTTTTATTTTATTTACTTATTTTTAAAGATCTATTTATTTGAGAGAGAGAGCTCGCATGGGAGAGGTGGAAGGGCAGTAAGACGGAGAGAGAGACTCAAGAAGACTCCCAGCTGAACGTGGAGCCCAACGCTGGGCTCCATCTCATGACCCTAAGATCATGACCCGAGCAGAAATGAAGAATTGGATGCTTAACCGTCTGAGCCACCCACGCACCCCATATCCAGTTTTTAAAGAAGTTTTACTATGGGTGCAATGCTGTCAAACACCATTGCATGTACAAAGAAATCATTTATGAAAGAGTCCATCAGTGTGGCATTTTCACTGTTGTCTTATTATAAGAAATTGCCACAGCCACCCCAGCCTGTAACAACCACCACCTTGATCAGTTAGCAGTCATCAGCATCAAGGCAAGACCCTCCACCAGCAAAAAGAGGACAACTCACTGAAAGCTTAGGTGGCAGTTAGAATTTTTTAGCGCTAAAGTTTTTAAGTTAAGGTATATACAGTGATTTTTTTTAAACATAATGCTATTGCATGCTTAGTAGATTATAGTGTAAACATAATTTATCTGCCCTGGGAAACCAGAAATTTCATTTGACTTGCTTTATTTCAATACTCACTTTCTTGTGGTGGTCTGAAACTGAACCTGCAATATCTCTAAGGTACACCTATTACATGTTCCTCATTTCCTTCTGAGTCCTTACCAGCAGCATCCAGATTAAGGTCCAGATGTCTATTAAAAAATCTATTCAAGGCAAGTTAGACTTTCCCTATCACGCATCTCAAAATTCTCATAGCCGCTACTCAATATCCAATTCCAAAACTGTGCTCACGTTTTTATTGTTAATGCAGCATCCCAGGGTTCAGGTACAAAAATCCGTATTAGTTTTCTAATGTAACAAATTATCATCTTAAAGTTTAGCATCTTAAAGCAACACAAATTTATGATTTTACGTTTCTTGTTGGTCAGGAGACTGGGTGTACATTAGCTGGTTCCCCTTTTCAGGATCTAACCAGACTGAAATCAAAGTGTCAATTGGGACTACAGTATCTTCTGAGGCTTCAGAATCCTATGCCACGCTCACTGGTTGTTAGAATTCAGTTCCTTGTGATTGCAGGACCATTTTCTTGCTGGTTGTTGGCTGGAGTACACTGTCTGTTTCTAGAGGCCACCCCTTGGTCTTTGCTCTGTGCCCCCACATAGGCCATTCACAACATGAAAGGAATGTTCAGGGCAATCTCAAAGTTCTGCCTACCACACTAATTTGTTTATTATATAAATAAAGGACAAATACAAATTTTTATCTTAGTCTTTTATGCTTTATACATATTTGTTTCCTTTAGTGGTTGCCCCCTCTGATACATTTTAAGTCTACATTTCTTCAGGAAGACCAGTGAGTACTCTAAAGCAATGATCTTAGCAAAAGTCAGTGGGTGGGGAGGAGGGGTGATGTAGAAAGACAATACTCAAAACTGAAATTCTACCATGACATTACTTTCTGTTGGTACTTCCCAGTTGTGAGGAGAAATGTAGCATGTGAAATTAGGGATTTTCCCCTCCATTTTACTTTTCTCCTAAGTTTAAATGATACATAGAGAGTAAAGAATTCCAGAGTTTTTTCTTCTGGTTTTTTGAAGCTGTCTTTGAAAGCAGGGAACAGGCATATATGATTTCTATTTAGATAAGTGGTTGACATGAGCCAGAGGCCCAGAAAGGCAATTTAGATTTGTGTTTGTTTTAGTTTCTCTTCTCTCACTGGAAAAGTAAAATGGAAAAGTTGACAAGTATTAAGCATTGCTCCAGCTTCAATAAAAATGTTTAGACACGTGCTGTTTTCTATCTTGAGGCAACATCCAATTAAAACTTCACTGAGTTTTATCTCTTTTTCTCCTAAAAAAATCCCAATTCTTCCTTAATCTTTCCTAACTATATTAGGCAATAATGTTTTTCCCCACTATCTGATCTATCGATTCTTACACCCTAATGGAAAGAAACTAATGTATATATTTATTCAGGGAGATTAGCTTTTAGTCTTCTAGAGTTATAATAGTGCTTTTATTGTTTCTACTTTGAATATATCTGTCTTGGTGTCTGCCATTCTGGGTCAGTAGTTAAAAAATAATTTGACGTTATTTGATGTGTCCTCTAATTATTGTGATTATCATTTTGGGTTTAAATGCTTACAAAATTAGAAGTTGAGAGAAAAACAAGGGATTGCTATCTTGAATAATGGGTTTTTAAAAAGATTGTGTTATCAATGCACAAATTCTAATTTTACTAACATCTAAGTTATATGGCATCTTAGATATGCTTTGGCTGTTTGAGGAGGGAAGATCTTAGACTTTAGCCATAGATTTTGGTTTTTGTAGTCGTAGTTTTTTTTTTTAATGGGAGAAGTTAACTTTTAGAAAACAAGTCTTTTTTTTTTTTTTTTTTTTTTTAAAGCATGTGTTACCTGAAGTTGGGGCTTGGTTCCTTCTGACAATAACAAAATTCAGACAGCTTTATGGGACAAAGAAAAGCAATGCTGTCTTGCTTTTGTCGAGTTTAGTTATTTCTCTTTTAAACAGTGTTATTGATGCATAATTGAGATATATAATAAACTATACATATTTAAAGTATACAACTTGGTAAGTTATGAAATATGTATGCATCTGTGAAACCATCATCACAGTAAAGGTAATGAACATATCCATCATCCCCAAACATTTTCTCATGTCCCTTTATAATCACTCCCACATGCTTCTCCACAGGGCAATGACATCCTCAGGCTAACTGAACCGCTTTCTCTAACTATAGATTCATTTGCATTTTCTATTATTTTGTACATATGTAATCATAAATCATGTACTTTTTTTGTCTAGTTTCCTTTACTTAGCATAATTATTTTGAGATACATATTGTTGCATGTATCAGTAAAAGTTCATTCCTCTTTATTGCTGATTAATAATCCATTGTGGAAATATACTAAAATCTATTTATCCATTCACCTGTTGGCAGACATTTGCTTGTTTCCAGTTTTCAGCTATTACAACAAAGCTGCAATGAAGGTTGCATGTAAATCTTCATATAGATATGTGCTTAAATTTCTACTGAGTAAATAACATGGAGGGGAATGACTAGACCATATGGCAAGCTTGTATTTAATTTAAGAAACTTAACAAATATTTTTCCAAAGGGTACCATTTTACATTCCCACTAGCAGTGTATGAAAGTTCCAGTTCCTCCACATCCTTGTCAATACTCAGTTCAGACAGTCTTTTTCATTTTAGCCATTGATATCTATGTAACAGTGTCTCATTGTTTTAATTTTCATTTTCCTAATGACTAACGATGTTGAGCATCTTTTCATATGTTTGACATCCATATACTTTCTCTGATGAAGTGTCTATTCAAATCTCTTGCCCATTTTTTTTTAAATTGGATTATTTTCCCATTACTGACTTGATAATTATTTTTCTGGATAAAAGTCTTTTGTCAGCAAATATTTTCCTTTAATATGTGGCTTTTTTTCATTCTTTTAATAGTTCTCTTCAAAGAGCAGAGGTTTTAATTTTGATAGATCCTAATTTATCATTTTTTATTTTATGGATCACACATTTGATATTGTATCTTTTTTGGTTTTAGGGGTAAAATTTAGTGACTCATCAGTTGCATACAATACCCGGTACATTACGTCAAGTACCCTCCTTAATGCCCATCACCCAATTACCCCATCCCCCCCACCTGCCCTCCAGCAACCCTCAGTTTGTTTCCTAGAGTTAGGTGTCTCTTATGGTTTGTCTCCCTCTCTGTTTTCATCTTACTTTTCCCTGCCTTCCCCTATGATCCTCTGTTTTATTTCTTAAATTCCATATATGAGTGAAATCATACAGTATTTGTCTCACTCTAACTTATTTCACTTAGCATTATACTGTCTAGCTCCATTCACATTGTTGCAAATGGCAAGACTTCATTCTTTTTGATGGCTGAGTAATATTCCATTATATATATATATATATATATATATATATATATGTATACACACCACATCTTCTTCATTCATCTGTCGATGGACATCTGGGCTCTTTCTATAGTTTGGCTATTGTGGACATTGCTGCTATAAACATTGGGGGTGCATGAGCCCCTTCAAAACACTATTTTTGTATCCTTTGGATAAATACCTAGTAGTACAATTGCTGGATCATTGGGTAGTTCTATTTTTAACTTTTTGAGGAACCTCCATACTGTTTTCCAGGGTGGCTGCACCAGTTTGCATTCCCATCAACCATGTAAGATGGTCCCCTTTTCCATTTGATATTGTATCTAAGAAAACTTTGTCAAATTGATTTTCTCCTAACTTAAAAAAAAAAAAAAAATGGCTTCTGGGGCACCTGGGTGGTACAGTTCATTGAGCGTCTAACTCTTGATTTCTGCTCAGGTCTTGGTCTCAAGGTCGTGAGACTGAGCCCCGTGTCGGCCCTGCATCAGCTCCATGCTCAGTGAAGAGTCTGATTGAGATTCTCCCTCTTCCTCTGTCCCTCCCATTCGTGTGCTCTCTCTCTCTTTCTAAAATAAATAAACGTTTTTAAAAATGGACTCTGAGGTATTATTGTATGCAGAAAAGCTTATTGAAAATTATTTTAAATTTTTTATTAAAAATTCTAGAACCTAGTTCTTAAGCTTCTAAGGTCAATTTAGTTATTTTATTATACTTGTAGAAGATTTTAATAGTTACTTTTAAGGAGTTCTTTGGATGTGTAATCACATTTTCAAACTTTATTAATTAAATTTTCTTAAATATTTTAAACTGCACTCATATAATTAAGAGTAAATTTTTTAAAAGTATTTCACGAGCTCCTGGGTGGCACAGTTAGCTGAGCGTCTGACTCTTGGTTTTGGCTCTGGTGGTGATCTTGGGGTCGTGAGATTAAGTCCTGTGTCATATTCGCTCTTTTTGGAGTCTGTTTGAGATTCTCTCTCTCCCTCTCCCTCTACCCCTCCTGCTTGTGCTCTCTTTTTCCCTCTAAAATAAGTAAATCTTTAAAAATAAAAGGTATTTCAGTTGTCTGACTGACCAAAAAAACCTTCCTGAGTATTTAAATAAATCTGATGAATGAAAACTTGTAAGTATGCCAAGATTTAAGTTCTCTTAGATGTTTCAGTGACATTTTATACATTTTAAAATACAAGTTGGAACTCATTTTCTCAATTATATTATTTAAATTGGCATCACAAAGTATATCTGTTATTCTATCTGACCTATTTCTGTTTAGAAACAGCTAAAATTCCAAATATATACAGATTCTTTAATTTTGGGGTTTTTTTTAGGATTTATTTATTTTAGAGAGGGTGTACATGAGCAGGGGGAGGGGCAGAGAGAGAGAGAGAGAGAGAGCATCTCAAGCAGACACCCCACCTAGCAGGGAGCCCAGCCCAGGGCTCAATCCCACAACCCTGAGATCATGACCTGAGCTGAAATCAGGAGTCAGATGCTTAGCCAACTGAGCCACCCAGGCACCCGACAGATTCTTTAATTTTCAAAAATAACTAATATATGAGCTTGCTTCTCTTAAACATTTTATAAACTTCATTGTGACTCTTTTTGGGTTAAAAGATAACTTACAGTTTTGGAGGTTGCTTTCTCAACTCATGGTTTCTTAATGACCAAAGATGTCCTTAGCCAGGATGGTGAGTGGCTCTTTGCCCAAAATTAGTGGCACACACTGAGCTCTATTCTATAGTTGCTTTGTTCTAAAACAGGGTAGTCTTACAGCCCTATTTCCTTAGAATCAACTTAAACACATCTAATTCATTAGTCTACCCCCAGACAGGTTATTACATGACTTGATTGGATTCAGTTAATCTGTTTACTATTTCATTCTTTTTGGAATCACTTTTCTGTGCTTCCTATTTGTGAGTGACACAAATCCCTCAGGATTAAGATGACATCTGTTAGAATCCTTTTGTGGCTTTGTCTGACTGGGCACAGTTTTAAGGTCATGATAGTTAATACTTGTGTTAACCAAAAACACAGTAATGATTCTGGTTATGTAATATAATTAATTTTTCTTATTTGAAAGTCTTCCCTTAAACTTATTTATGTAACCAACAACACTCAAGGAAACAAAAGTGAAGAATACAGTTAAGTTTACTGTAGAGCAGAACCTCTTTGATAGTAAAATAATTCCAGTCATACATCTGTACCCCAGGTTATCTAGTACTGTGCCTAAAGAAAACAACTGAAGTAATACACTTTTAAGAATTTTCATGACAGAGGCGCCTTGGTGGTTCAGTCAGTTAAGCATCTGCCTTCAGCTTAGGTCATGATCCCAGGGTCATGGGATTAAGCCCCACATTGGGGAACCTGCTTCTTCCTCTCCCTCTGCTGCTTCCCCTGCTTGTGTGCGCGCTCTCTCTCTCTCTCTCTAATTTAAAAAAAAAAAAAAAAGAATTTTCATGACAAATTGTTTCCCTTATCTGTTGGTTGACTTCAAGCTTCTTTTTCTCCACTTTTTTTTCATCCTTATACTTATGCATTTCTTTCATTTCTTTGTCTTCTCTTTCCTTTCAGAACTAATGATCTGGAAAACTATAGTAAAGGTGAATAAAAGTAACAGAAAAAAATGATGATGATGGTAAGCAGTTGCCAAACATGGTGATAGACAATTTAGAAGGTATAGTGTTGTTTGATATTTAGAAAGCTGCTTTAACATTACATTAAGTTTTGAGATTGGGCGATTAGAAGGGTGATGCAGTTTTTAAAAATCTTAAAGTCTTTTTCTAGCAAATTATAAATTATAAATATCAAATCTATTCTGTTAGCTAGATAATATTGCTTTAGAAAACAATGTTTTCTAGGTTTTGGAGTTCTAACAAGTTCCAACCAGAGATGAGTAGAGATCCTACTACACTGAATGGACAAAAACTTTTTAATAAAAATTAAGAGGATTAATAGAATATAATTCAGCCTGATGGAGTCAAGCAACAGAAGTATAATTAGTAATCTTTATAGATAGAAAAGTCAAACACTGAAAAAATTCTGTTGTAAGTTACTTTTTTTCATTTTCTTATAGAAAATAATTATATTTTAAAAACCTATTTCTTTAAAAATAAGTAAAAATCTGTATCTTAAGATTTAAAACTTTGTGTGTGTGATACAGATCATTTTCTTTACAATGCATAAGGTATAATCATAAGCAACTTATTTTGTCCATCACCTTCCTTCCTTCCTTCCATGAGAGAAGTTCTTCTGTTGCCTCTATATAAAAAATTCAGGTCTGGGGCACCTAGGTGTCCGAGTCAGTTATAAGTGCCTGACACTTAATTTGGCTCAGGTCATGATCTCAGGGTGGTGAGATCAAGCCCCGGCATCGGGCTCTGCACTGGGCATGACTCTAGCTTAAGATTCTCTCTCTCCCCTCTCCCTCTGCCCCCTTCCCACACTCTCTCTCTCTCAAAATAAATAATAAAAATTAAAAATAAAAACTCGGGTCCATAATTCTCTCCTTACAGTCACTAATAACTACAGTCACTCAAGTTGAAAATACAGTGTCAATTCTGTAATTAAAAGTGCCTAGTGGGCGCCTGGGTGGCTCAGTTGGTTAAGCAACTGCCTTCGGCTCAGGTCATGATCCTGGAGTCCTGGGATCGAGTCCCGCATCGGGCTCCCCGCTCGGCGGCGAGTCTGCTTCTCCCTCTGACCCTCCCCCCTCTCATGTGCTCTCTCATTCTCTCTCTCTCAAATAAATAAATAAAATCTTTTTTAAAAAAAAGTGCCTAGTAAGTATATTAATCAACACTTCAGTCTTCATTCAAAGCTAAAACTATTCCCTCCCCTAGCTACGAGGCTGTGTGCTTGACTCTTCTTTTTGTTGCTTATCTCCTCACCCACTGGCAAGTTGCTTTATCTGATCCCGTCAGGATTTAAACTAGGGGCAGGAAGAAAGGTAAAGAGGCAAACAATTTTTTTTACCTGACCTGTAACTCTTTTTGAACTTGGTATGTTCTTAAGGTTGACTCTTTCCCTTATGTGTACTTTTGTGTGTTCTTCAGAGACCTTTACTGGAGCTATACTTCCTGTGACATTTTAAAAAAATGATTCTTCCTATGAGCCCTACTGAATTCTTTTTCCTCTTCCTTCTCCTCTTTCTCTTCCTACCCCTTAATCCTTTCTGTTCATCACTCCTCCCCTTCCCCCACCTTCCCCCTCCTGGAGGTTCTCTGGGAACTCAAGAGGTACTCTGAGTAGGGTTGTTGTTTTGTTTTGTTTTGTTTTGTTTTTAGATACCTTTCCTGAGATATAATTGACATATCATAAAATTTACCCTTTTAAAATGTACCTTCAGTGGTTTTTAGTATAGACACGGAGTTGTTTAACCATTACCACAACCTAAATTTTGTAACATTTTCATCGTCTGGGTAGGATTTTGTTAGCTCCAAGCTGGCCTTCTGTGTGGGCCTGCTTATTTACACCTTCCCATCCCAAATACAGCATGCTTCATCACTCTGAATCTCATGTGCCCTCTCCTCTTTAGCTTCTGTGTCAGAGGGAGAGCCTTTAGATTTAGAAACCTTTAGATTCCTAAAGTATCAGGTACCAGTCTGTGGTGTCCTCCCTATGGCATCCCTAATATCAGGGAAGCACTCATAATGGTCCCATGGAGGCCTCTTTTACCAGCTAGAGGTCAAACAAAGGCACCTTCCTATACTATACCCCTCCTGTTTTGGGAAGGAGGCATGAAAATCAGTACAGCTATCTTAAAAGAAATTCTTCGTATGCAATTTTCTCTCTACTCTTTTTATCTTTATATGTATTCTCAGACATATTAGTTTGGAAATTTGCTACAGGGTAGACTTTCTCACAAATCCTGTTGGTATCTGATTGCTAATAGTATCTTGATGCGACTGTTGAAACTTCAAATTTCATGCCGTGTTTTCTGTAGAAGATAATAACTCAGATGTCTCTTAGAAAGCAATGCATCTCACTATTTTTTTTTTAAATGTACTATCATTTAATAAAGTGCATAAGAAACAGTTTTTTTGTGAGGGAGAGGTGCCTAAATAAATAATCAGTTCTGTGCAAGCTAAGTAAAAATGCCTTTGGCTTTTTCTAAGCAGTATCTTACATCTTCCCTTTTAACTACTACACTGTACATTTAAGTGCACACCCCTTAAGGCAGATACTAAGCATAAAATGCCATAGTAAACATTTGAAAAGGAAAGTAACAAGACATGGCTGTCCTCATTTGTAGCTGGAATTGCTTTTTTTCAGTCTGGGTTAAAGTATCGTAAATGTAAATTTAAAAAAATATTAGCCATCATCGTTAGTTGAGTAAACAAAGTCAGCTTTTGTCTGAAACAGCTGTTTTTTAATAGGTTAAGTTTAAAATTTAATGAAGGATATAATTACAGAAAATAAGCATTTAACATTTTCCACTCCCTCTAGCTTCTTTTCCAAACCCATCTGCTTCTGCCTACCAAGAGATATACATTATGCACATTATACTTAAATTGGTTAGAATGGGTAGAAATCTTAGTGATCAAGAGCAATTTTCTTTTCAAGAAATGTCAGTGTAGGAAACTTTATATATGATGATATTAAGTAACTGCATTCCCCCCTTTCACGATGAAAGTAGGATTATTGTGCCCCAGTAGAAAACCTTAAAATTTGTCATTCTATCACCCACTTAATTGAATGCCATTGAAAAATTTGACCCTACAGAAATGTCCCCACAAAGGCACCCTTCTGATTTTTTATTAATTCAACCTTTATAGAGTTAGATTACAAAGGATGTTTACAGGAATACCCTTTTTCCCCATTATAAACCCCAAAATGGCATTATTATTATTATTATTATTCCCATGTCACAGATGGAAAACTGAGGTTTAGAGGTGAAATGACTTTTCCAAGGGCAAATGCTAAGTTGGCAGCAAAGCTGGGTCTAGAAGTAGTTAAGTCCATTCAGTACAAAATTTATAGTTATACTATATATATCAAAGATAGAGAAATCAATTAGTGAATGGAAGAAATGTGTTCCATCTTATTTCAGCTTCATGCACCATGGCCGTAGGAGCTCCTGTCCTCTTATTACCTGGGATGGATAGGATGAAGCCTAGAACTATAATCTGAAAGGACTTCTGTTCAATCTGGCTGTTTTGATTTTATCATCTGCATTTTGCTGCCTCCTGGGACCTTGAAGTCTCTGTCTTCTCCCATGAAATAGTCACCACCTGTTTTCCGGTTCAGGCTCTGAAGCTGACCTTATGGGGCTAGGGCAAGTCGCTGTTTTGAGGGTTTTTTCCCTCCAATCCCTTTATCCTCTATGCATTTAAGATGTAGGATGATATCTAGATTGAAGTCCATATTGAGAAATGAGGTAGCCAGGAACCTCAGTCTCTCATCACGGATGTCGAACTTCCACTATTGCACGTGCAGTACAAGTTGCTGATGTGTAGCCCACCTGTTACCTTTGTTTCTTAGGTAATATGCATGTGTCACTAGCTGAGGCCCTGGAGGTTCGGGGTGGACCTCTGCAGGAAGAAGAAATATGGGCTGTATTAAATCAAAGTGCTGAAAGTCTCCAAGAATTATTCAGAAAAGGTAAGTCTTTTTGTCTTTTTCTTGCTTGCTTTTTGTTTGTTTGTTTGAGTATCAGGTGGCTGAAAAACAAAGAGGCAGAGTAAAGAAAGGAATACTTTTTCTTATCTTTCTTTGGGCAAAAAAAGCTCAGATCTTGTCTACCTTCATTTGAACATCTTCTTTGTCCCTGATATTGTGCTAGGTGCTGAAAATATAATGGTGATCCAGTCCAAAAATATTTGCCTGTCTGGTCTGGAGCTTGTAATCCAGTGCAGAAAATTGCTATTAGTTAAAATACTTATATAAGCAAATGTAAAAAATGCAACCATGACAAGAACTACGAAGGAGAGGATTCAGTGACTGTGAAAACCCCTAATAGGATTTGACCTAGTCATGGGGAAGAAAAGGAAGGTTCCCTGAATAAGTCACCTCTGAGCTAAGAAAGAAGAAAAGTTAACTGGAGAAGGGGAAAACATTCCCAGCAGAGGGAGTAATATGTGCATCCCTGTAACGCTAAATTAAGATAATGTAGGCTGAATAACTAGTTTGGCGCTTTCCTATAGAGATGATCACCGGGTCCAAATGGCTGTTGGCATTTTGGAGCTGGAAAAGTTAGGGAGTCACTCTTTGTCCAAAAACATTTAATACTATACTAAAAGGTTCCACATGAAGATGGTGTTTGCCATTTAGCCCGCATGGCCAACACCTATTTAGAATAATAGGTAAAGAAATCAACCTTCATCTAAAAGAAGAATTAAACTTTAAAATTGATTTGAGTAATTTAGTCAGACACAATAAACATTTCAGAAATGGGGGAAGATTTGAGCATATAATATAGTTTCTTGAAGTATGGTCTCTGGTTGAGTAGCATCACCATCACCTGAAACTGGTTAGAAATGCAAATAATGTGGGTCCCCACTAGACGTACTGAATACGAAACTCTAGGGGTAGAGCCCAGCAATTTGTGTTTAACAAGTCCTTAAGGATATTTTGATTCATGTTAGAGAATCATTAGACAATGTTATTGCTGAAGACCACGAGCCATGGGAACCTTTTGGAAGGTGTAGAGGTGACCACTCACTGAGTATAAGAAGGTCTAGAGCAGAGAGGAAGAATGTTTGGAGACAGATGGTAAAGCTTTGTTGTCATTGCTTTTATTTTCTAATCCAGGGACAGGAATTTGAAACAGTGTTGGGGCCCTCCCAATTCTGCTATAAACTAGGTTTTTTAGATCTTTGATTAGAGTTAGGATTACTCTAAAGAAAATTTATTCATTTTATCTAATACCACTTACCTTAAATCTAGCTATTTTAAGCAGACCTTGTCTTTGTTTGCTTCATTTTCATTTTTCAGAAAATTTGGAAGTATGGGCATTCTGGAGTATAAAGCAGTAATCATGCTCCAGAGATGTTGTTGAAGGAAAGATATGTTGGTGGCATTCTTTAGTTAGCTAACAATAGTCAGTTTAATATTCAAGAAAACAACTGTTGCCTGTAAGGTTTTGTGTGGAAGATCCCAATAAGTAGAGGTTGAAACTGTTGCCCTGAAGGATTCACTCAAATCAGACAAGATGCGTGTGAAGAGTTTACTACTTCAAGAACCTGTGCCAAATAAATGATTGGGGCAGTAAGTCCTACAGACGTTCAGAGGAGGGAGAGATAATACCTCTTTTTATTATACTAATGGCAGGATCACTGCCCTGGCCATGACTCATACAAAGTATCTGGCACACTGCAAATACCTAGGGGTTTTTCTTCTTTCAAATTTTGTAATGTTAATAGAGACTGAATGTCTGAATGTAAAGTACTTGTCATTAAGATTACAATTACTGCATAGCATATTGGCACATTATAATGGAGAGACTTACTGGATATATGAAGTGTGAGGCATTTAGGTCTTAAACACCGTCCAATGGGAGCTGGATACCATAAGGCCTTCAATCCAATTCACAGGGAAACATCAGTAATATAGAGAAATTGAATTTGGCTTCTTTGGCATTCTGGAAATTACCAACCATTATAATTGACAATTGGAAATTTGTATTTATTTGGAGGAAATTTATGCTTATTTGATTTTTTTTTTATCTGAAATCTCTGTAAATTTTCATTCCCTGGTTTGATAACATGGTATCTTTTTGGCCCAAGTTCTTCTCCTGACCGTTATAACAAATTGAAATAAAACAATTATTAGCTTGCTTAGTTTGTGAATGAATGGTGTTGGTCTTGGTTTTCTAGTAGACACCCTTATGAATAACAGTAGGAATGTTAGGGGTGGAAATGCAAGTAAAATACAATGGTCTCTAAGAAGTTTGTTTTTCTAAAATGTATTTTATTCTCTTGGTTTTGTCTTTTTGTGTCTATTATATAAACCTTAGTTTTGGTTCTGATGGATGGTGTTTCTTTCCCTATCTTCTTGAACTTGTATGTGGCTCCTGTGTCTTTTTCAGTATATAAGTTCAAGTATGAGCTCCTATGAATACAAGGCTGGAAATAAGCATTTCCACTGGGGGATTATTGAACACAAATCAAGAAAATGATGTTTCTTAATCTTTTTGAGCCTCCCAGCAATTTTAGCCTTTTTTAAAACAAAATTATTGTGGTTGTTATTCATAGAATAATGATATCTAAGCATGACCTTATTGAAAGACACCATATTTAAAGGAGTTTCTTTTCAGAGAAGGAAAAATACAGAACTTTTTGAAAACTATAATTCCACACATTTAGATGATGGTGATACTGATAATTGGTTCTCCTTTTATTACAAGTTTCTTAGTTTTATTGTTTTATGATTGTTAAAATGTGCAATCTCTATGACTACTTTTTATAATTTTTAAAGATTTTGTTATGGCCTTGTATATGGTCTATTTTGTAAAATAGTCTGTGGGAATTTGAAAAGAATGTGTATTTTCTATTTCTAGGATATAAATTAACCTTGTTAGTGCTTTTAAAATTTTTCTGTAACCATATTAGTTTGTATACTTAATTTGTCGAATTCATAGGGATAGTTAAAATTTCCCATTATAATGATGTCTTTCCCTGTCTTCTTACTACTGCCAACATGTGTTTTCATGCTATTTTATATGATACATATAATGGCTAATGACTAATTTAAATGGACTGGATATTTTATCAATATAAAATAACTTTTTTCCCTTTTTACTACTCATTGACTTAAAGTCTATGCAGTCTGCTCTTTAATATTACCACCTCTGCTTCCTTTTCCTTGTCATTTACCTAGTATCTTTTCTCCTTTACTTTCAAATCAGCTGTGTTAAAATTTAGGTATCACTTGTAAATAGTAGACGGTTGGATTTTACTTTTTTGCTTATTTTCTTCTAAAGATTTTATTTATTTGTGAGAGTGAGCGAGAGAGAGAGAGAGGGAGAGAGAGAGCAAGAGCATGAGCTGGGGAGGAGCAGAGGGAAAGGGAGAAGCAGACTCCCTGCCTAGCAGGGAGCTGGATGCACAGCTCCATGTGGGGCTTAATCCCAGGCCTCCAGATCATGACCTGAGCCTCAGGCAGACACTTAACCAACTGAGCCACCCAGGCACTGCCCTCCCCCCACCCTTTTTGTTTTCTGCCTATTTTTTTAATTAGGAAATTAAAATGGCAAATGAAATAGAAATTCTGGAAGAATTTCATTAAGGGTCCTTTCATATTATGACACTCTAACTGTATGCTTCTTAATCTACTTTATTAATTGATTGGGAGGCATAGCTAATGTCAGAAAATATATATTCATTTAAGATTTAGCTTTTACATTATGGATGAACTCATGCAAGAACTGAGTGTTCCTAGATAATAAGAAAGCACTGCCATTCTCATGTGCTTTCTAGATCATCTTTAGAACTGAAATTATTGCTGCCTTGAAAATTTAGTTTACAGTATTAGTTCCCCAAAACAGTGATTTTTTTTTTTCTTAGTTATGGAACTGTTGCTCTTTGCAGAAAACAGATGTTTTGAATCTAAGGGATTTTAAGGTATTAGAGTGGATGATTGGTTGTTGCTAAATTTGCCTCTTCATGACTAATCAGAGGAAAAGAGATAATCTCCCTTACTGAGGCAAGAATATAAATCCCTTTATATGTAGTCATTTCTGGTTCCCTGTTTATTAAATAAGATAATAATTAATGAAATTAGTAAATTAAATAAATAGTTAAAAATAGAATAAAGCATTTTGATAAAATGCTAAAAAACAAGCAAAATTCACTGTCTAAATAAAAACATTCAAAGAGTTAACAGCAAGTATCCTTGGAAAATTAAGAAGACTGTTACATTTCTTATTCTTTTTGGGAAACAAATTTGAACAAGGTTGCAGAGAGCAGGGCATATAGCCACCTTTGGCGGTATTTCATTGTAAACACTTGCTTATATGCATGAATGAAAACAAATTACTACAGATATCTGGGACAAATATCAAATAAATTTCTCTGTTCCTCACTTCTTGAAAAGTGTTTTAAAAAGTAGAATTTGTGGGTACCGTTCTGGAAAACAGTCGTACTAGAGAATTGTCTGTTATTTTATTATCAAAATTAAGTGAAATGTAAGTTTTTTCTTTTTTTTATTAGTGCAATTGCTTACATTAATAAATACTTTCAGGGAGGGCACCTGGGTGGCTCAGTTAAGTGTCTGCCTTCAGCTCAGTTCATGATCCCAGCGTCCTGGGATCGAGTCCCACGTCAGGCTCCCTGCTCAGCAGGGAGTCTGCTTCTCCCTTGACCTCTGTCCTTCCTCCCTGCTCATGCTCTCTCTCTCTCTCTCTCTCTCAAATAAATAAATAAAATCTTTTTTAAAAAAATAAAAAGTAAATGCTTCCAGGGAAATTTTCTTGCTACTGAAAGGGAAAAATAACATACAAGAAATACATAAACTCAGAACCACAAATACTTATATATTTTTATTTATGGAATCAAACTCTTTGATCTGGAAAGATCTTAACACATTTCACCTGATCATTTTTAGAGATAAGGGAACAAGGCCCGGTTTAAATGACTTATAAGAATTAATGTTGGCAAGAGCGCCTTTGGCTCAGGTCATGATCCCGGGGTGCTGGGATCAAGCCCTGCGTCGGGCTCTGCTCCACGGGAAGCCTGCTTCTCCCTCTCCCAGTCCCCTTGCTTGTGTTCCCTCTCTCACTATGTCTCTCTCTGTCAAATAAATAAATAAAATCTTTAAAAAAAATTAATGTTGGCAGAGCAGAAATAATATAACTATTTTAAAACAAGTCGTTATGAGCAATAACTATTTAGAGCCATAAAATTACTTCATTATACATGACAATAAAGTTTTAAAATTGATAGCCTTTCTACAAGCATAGCAACAGAATGTTTAGAGAAATAATATCAGGGGACAAAAGTGACATCATTTCTGGGGCACCTGGGTGGCTCAGTCGTTAAGCATCTGCCTTCCACTCAGGTCATGGTCCCAGGGTCCTGGGATCGAGCCCCGCATCGGGCTCCCTGCTCAGCGGGAAGCCTGCTTCTCCCTCTCCCATTCCCCCTGCTTGTGTTCCCTCTCTCGCTGTCTCTCTCTCTCTGTCAAATAAATAAATAAAATCTTTAAAAAAAAAAAAGTGACATCATTTCAGATTCTACAGATATTAAAAGAATAATAAGGGAAAGTTATGACCAAAGCTGTTGAAAAAATTGAAATGGAAATTTAAATTCATTGTTGAAATTGAAATGGACACCTTAAAAGACAAAAACTACCATATGCCATAGTTCATTCAAGAACAAATAGACAACCTGAATTGCCCTATATCTATGAAGATGAATGAATGTATATTTCTAAATGTTCCACAAAGAAAACCCCAAGTCCACATTGCTTCGCTAGAGAATTCTAAAAATTTATGGAAGAAATAATAGCAATTCTTTATCAAACACCTGAAGAAAATTGAAGAAAAGCAAATACTTCCCAACTAATTCTGTGAGGTCAACATTAATATCAAAATCAGACAAAGACATTAATGAAAATAAAACTATAGACCAATATAACTCATGAACATAGAGGCAAAAAAAATTTTTTTTTGAGAGAGAGCATGAGAGCAGGGGGAGGGGCAGAAGGAAAGGGAGAGAGAGAATCTTCAGCAGGCTCCACACTCAGCACAGAGCCCAAGGCGTTCAGTCTTAGGACCCTGAGATCATGACCTGAGCCAAAATTAAGAGTCTACTGCTTAACTGACTGAGGCACCCAGGCACCCTTCTTAAAACATTATTAAGAGAATGACAGGAGAAGTCACAGACTGGGCAAAAATATTTGTAAATGATGTAACTGATAAAAAAGCTTATATCCAGAATATATAAAGAATTCTCAAAACTCAGGAGTAAGGAACAAACAAACCCCCAAAATGGGCAAAAGATTTGAATAGCTAGTTTTCCATAGAAGATATACAGATTTCTAATTTCAAATAACTTGAAATTATTAGACTTCAGGGAAATACAAAAATCTCAATAATATCATTAGTCATCAGAAAGATGTAAGATTACAGCCACAAAGAGATATTATTTCACATCTATTAGAATGCTTAAAATTTAAAGGTCAACCATTCCAGGAATTGGCAAGAACTTGGGGGGAACTGGAGCTTTCATATACTGCTAGTGGGGATATAAAATGATCCAGTTTCACATTTTGGAAACAGTTTTAACAGTTTCTTGAAAAGTTAAATATACATTTATCATACACACTCCTAAGTACTTAACCAAAAAAAATTAAAACCTATGTCCATAACAAAGCCCTGTATGTAGATACTCATCTTAGCTTTATTTGCAGTAGGCAAAACCTGGAAACAAACCAAATATCCATCAACAGGTGAATGGATGAACAAATTATAGTATGTCCATATAATGAAACAATACACAGCAATAAAAAGGGGTAAACTATTGATACGTGCAGCAGTGTGGATTAATTTCAAAATAATTATGCTGAGTGAAGGAAGTCAGACAAAGAAAACATACTGTATGATTCTAATCTAAAACTCTATAAAGTATGCAAACTGAACGGTAGTAATAAAGCAGATTGGTGGTTGCTTGGGGATGAGAGGTTCAAGAAGGGATAGAATGCAGGGATTACAATGTGTATGAGAAAACTTTTGGGGGGTGATGGATATGTTTATTATCTTGATTGTGATAATAGTTTCACAGTGTATTCATATGTCAGAACATCAAATTGTACTCTTTCAGTATATGCAGTTATTATGTGTCATATTATGCTTTATTAAAGCTACTTTAAGATATATCAAATGTTTTCTAAAGATTATTGTTAAATTTAGAACTTAGCCTTTTTTCTTAATTTGAAATTCTTTTTTTTTTTTTTTAACTCTTGTGGTTTTTTGGTTTTTTTTAAGATGTTATATATTTGAGAGAGAGAGCGAGAGCACAAGCAGGGGGAGGGGGCAGACAGAAAAGCAGACTCCCTGCTAAGCAGGGAGCCTGATGTGGGGCCTGACCCCAAGACCTCAAGATCATGACCCAAGCTGAAGGCAGATGCTCAACCAACTGAGTCACCCAGGTGCCCCCAAACTCTGTGTTTTCAAAAGAAAATATTTTCCAATCAAATGCTGACCCAGACTGTCTTGGTTTATTTTTCTCTTTATTGGTCAAACAGCAGAAGTAGATTCCCCACCTTTAAAAATTAATATCATCAAATTCTTAGAATCATCTAATAAGTATATCTAAATTAGTGTATAAAGTTTAATATATTAAAGTGATTAGAAATATAGGGAGGGAGTTCAAGACACTGAAAATTTTATTTATTTATATTTATATGTATATATTTTTAAGATTTTTATTTATTTATTTGAGAGAGAGAGAATGAAGAGAAAGAGCATGAGAGGGAGGAGGGTGAGAGGGAGAAGCAGACTCCCCACCAAGCAGGGAGCCCGATGCAGGACTCGATCCTGGGACTCCAGGACCATGACCTGAGTCGAAGCCAGGCGCCCAAGACACTGAAAATTTTAAAAACAGGCAGTGTTATGGGCTATATTTTGTTCTCTCAAGAGTCCTGTATTGACTCTTAACCTCTTAACTCCTGATACCTCATGATATGACTATATTTGGAGGTAGGGTCTTTAAAGAGTTAATTAAGTTAAAATGAGGTTATTTGAGTGGGCTCGAATCCAATATGACTGATATTTTACTAATAAGAAATTAGGACAGATGAACACAGAGCAAAGACTATGTGAGGACACAAGAAGATGGCCACGGACAAGCAAAGAGAGAGGCCTTAACAGAAACCAGGCCTACCGGCACCGTGCTCTTAGATTACTAGATTCCAGAAGTGTGAGAAAATTCTATTGTTGAAGTTAACTCTGGCTCTGATATGTGTAGTGGTAACCTTAGCAAATTAACACAAGCAGGATTAAAAAAAAAAAAAAATTAAATATCAAGAAATTAAATATATAGGTACTAGGCTTATAACCTCATAGGAGATCTTTAATAGCAGTTTACACAGATTCTCTTTTCTTTTTAACAAGAAAATTAGTAAACTGTACAATAGAACTGAGGAGTTCACTTGGATATTAAAAATGTAAGGGAGTTAAGGTTCATGGAAGATTGAATGAGAAGGTCCAACATACCCCTCAAATGAGTTCCAAAAAACAAAACTAGAGAGAATGAGAAAGAGAACAATAAATGAAAATACGATAGTAGAGAATTTTTCAGAATTGATTAAATACATAGATCTTCATATTCTAGAAGTTTAAGTCACGGTCAGAAGAAACAAAAATATAACCAAACCTAGATTCATGTGCTTGGACATACAGAACACAGTAGATAAAGAGAAGATTTTTAAAGCCAGAGTAGGAAAGATGGATTAGTTACAGTGAAAAAACAATTAGGCTAATTGTGGACTTCATAACAGCAACAATAGAATCAGAATTTGGTAAAATATTACCTTCAAACTGCTGTGAGAATATGTTGTAATTATTTTAAAAATAATAAAAGAAGAAAAATTACTGAAGAATGACCTAGAACAACACTGTCTAATGGAAATATAATATGCACCATAGATATAATTTAAAATTATCTAGGAGCCATGCTTAAAAAGGTTAAAAAATAGATGAAATTAATTTTAATATTTCATTTAATCCAATATATTAAAATATTCTAATATGTTGTCAATATAAAAAAGTATTAATAAGATGTACACTTTTTTTTAAGATTTTATTTATTTGACAGAGAGAGACACAGCGAGAGAGGGAACACAAGCAGGGAGAGTGGGGGAGGGAGAAGCAGGCTTCCCGCTGAGCAAGGAGCCCGATATGGGGCTCGATCCCAGGACCCTGGGACCATGACCTGAGCGGAAGGCAGACGCTTAACGACAGCCACCCAGGTGCCCAGAGGTACACCTTTTTATTCTAATTTAAAATCTATTTTATATTCACAGCCCATCTCGATTCACTCTAAATTTCATCAAAAATATTTAGGTTTTATAAAAGGTATTGATGAAAAAGTATGTTTACATACTCAAGTTGTTCCAAGCATACTGTAAAAAGTTTCCTAATAACTGATTAAACACTAATTTTTAAATTTGTTTATTTTTTTAAGTAGGCTCCACGACTAGCATGGAGTCCAGCGCAGGGCTTGAATTCATGACCCTAAGATCAAGACCTGAGCTGAGATTAAGAGTCACTTAACCATCTGAGCCACCTAAGTGCCCCTTCATTTTAAAATTTAAAATATATGTGAAATTCAGTTTCTCAGTTATGTTAGTCACATTTTCGGTTCTTAAAAGCCATATGTGGCTAATGGCTACTGTACCAGAATGTGCAGATAGAAATTAATGTCCTCTTAAACTGTCAAACTTAAACTGTCAAAACAAAAGCATTTTCATGTAAAAAGTAAATATTTACCATCAATAAAACATCATTGAGGAAACTACTAAAAGATGTATTTCCAGAAGAAAGAAATTTAACCCAGAAGGAAGAAGGCTTAAAAAAGATGATAAGCAGAATAATTAGTTAACTTGATGGTAAATCTAAATAAGCATTGGCTATATTAAAACATCAATAATAATGATGTCAGATTTAAAGTTAATAGCATTTAGACTAGGGTAGGTGATAGGAGTTAAAACAGTTTAAGGGTTTGACTTACGAGAATGGTAGGTTTATTGACTTTAGAGCTTGCCTAGTCATATATCCTTAAACTTCGTAAGGATAATCAGAAAAAAAAAGAGAGAACTGTAGAACTTCCAATCTGGTAGAACCAAAGGAGAATAAATAACTCATCCATGAGAAGAGTGACAAAGCACTGAATTTCAAACTGATTTCTTGGTTTGTTTGTTTTATGAGCCTTTATAGGAAATATAGAAAGTTTTTATGGATTAAAAGCTTTTGAGTAAATCTTTATATAGTCCATGGTGCTTTTAAAAGACCAAATCCTAACTAGTCTCTTTGTATTACATTCCTAATTATCTACAGTCATAATTTTCTTGATTAACAGGGTGTATCAGTTGTCTTTGACAAGCTACAGCTTGTCCTGTCTTTATAAAGCCACAATGAACAGGTCCTTCAAGTTAAATGTGTTTGAACCAGACAACATTAGCCCATTTTCTCCCTGGAAACAAACTATAAAACATGAAATTAATATCTAGCATTCTTAAAATGAATAATGTCCGTTGTTTAACAAGTGTATGAAGCACTTCTAGTAAACCGCACCTCCCCCATAAATACACAGTCAATACACTGTTTTGATTTGAAATTTTTTTGGCTCAAGATGTGACAAAAAGACCATTTTATAAATTTAAAGAGTCATACATTTTTTAAAAATTTTATTTGACAGAGAGAGAGAACATGCTATAGAGCACAAACAGAGGGAGAGGGAGAAGCAGGCTCCCCGCTGAGCAGGGAGCCTGACATGGGGCTCAATACCAGGACCCTGGGTCATGACCTGAGCCGAAGGCAGACACTAAACTGACTGAGCCACCCAGGTGTCCCAAGAGTCATATATTTAAACAGGAAAGTTGCTACAGGTCATGCTTTCTAGCCTCATCCTAGGCTGATAGAAAGAATTTTACTCACTATATATTGTTTGAATTTCATAGTTAAGGAATACTGAGGTATAATGTATATAGTAACAAGTGTTACTCTTTTTTTTTTTTTTTAAATAACTGGAAGTTTGTACTTCTTAATCCCCTTTATCTACTTAATAAAGAGCATTATTGTTAATTTTACAGCCTGATGACTTTTATGAAAGTACACACCCATATAACTACCACCCAGATCAAGATAAGAACCTTTCCAACACCTGGGAAGTCTCCCTCATGCTCCTTCCTTTCAATTCTCCTTCTTCTTCCTCCTCCTCCTCCTCCTCCTCCTCCCCTTCCCCTGCCTTCTCCTTCTCCTCCTCTTCTTCTTTGATTATGGTTGAGACACAGTGTTACATAGTTCCAGATACACAACATAGTGATTCAACTTCTGTGTATGTTATGCTATGCTCAGCACAAATGTAGCTATCATCTGTTGCCATACAATGCTCTTACAATATTATTAATTTGGGGGTAAGAGAAAAAGAGCACATGAGTGGGGGGAGGGGCACAAGGTGAAGGATAGAGAGAGAATCTCAAGCAGGCTCCATGCCCAGCATAGAGCCCAACACGGGGCTCGATCTCACAACCCTAAGATCATGACCTGAGCCGAAACCAAGAGTTCCACATCTAACCAACTGAGCCACGCAGATGCCCCTACAGTATTATTAACTATATTACCTATACTGTGCCTTTTATTTCCATGACTTATTCATTCTATAATTGGAAGCCTGTATCTCTCACTTCCCTTCACTTGTTTTGCCTAGCCTCCACCCACTCCCCTCTGGCAGCCATTGGTTTGTTCTCTGTATTCATAGCTCTGATTCTGCTTTTTGATTATTTATTCACTTGTTTTTCAGATTCCACACATGAGTAAAATCATATGGTATCTGTCTTTCTCATCCTGACTTACTTAGCATAATACCCTCTAGGTCTATTCATGTTATCACACATGGCAAGATCTCATCCTTTTTTGTGGCTGTATAATATTCCTGTGTGTGTGTGGGTGTGTGTGTATGTGTGTGTACCACATCTTCCTTATCCATTTGTCTATCAATGGACACCTAGGTTACTTCCATATGTTGGCTATTATAAATAATGCTGCAATAAACAGAGCTGCATATATCTTTTTTGAATTAGTATTTTTGTTATCTTTGGGTAAATATCCAGTAGTGGAATACTGGATCATATAATATTTCTATTTTTAATTTTTTGAGGAACCTCCATACTGTTTTTCACAGTGGCAGCACCAATTTACATTCGTACCAATAATGCAGTTTTCCCTTTTCTCCACATCTTCACCAACACTTGTTACTTCTTGTCTTTTTGGTTTTAGCCATTCTGACAGGTGTAAGATGATATCTGGTTGTAGTTTTGGTTTGCATTTCCCTGATGATTAGTGATGTTGAACATCTTTTCATGTGTCTGTTGGCCATCTGTATGTCTTTGGTAAAATGTCTTTTCAGGTCCTCTGTCCATTTCTTACTTTTATTTTTTATTTTTTTATTTTTAAAGATTTTATTTATTTATTTGTCAGAGAGAAAGAGCACAAGCAGGGGGAGAGGCAGGTAGAGGGCGAAGCAGGCTCCTAGCTGAGCAAGGAGCCTGAGGTAGGACTCTATCCCAGGACACTAGGATCATGACCTGAGCCAAAGGCAGACACTTAACCACCCAGGCATCTCATCTCTGTCCATTTTTTAATCAGATTGTTTGGTTTTTTGGTGTTGAGTTTTGTAACTTGTTTTATATTTTAGATATTAACCTGTGATTGGTTATATCATTTGCAAATATCTTCTATTCAGAAGGTTGCCTTTTTTTGTTGTTGCTGGTTTCCGTCGCTGTGCAAAAACTTTTTATTTTTTTTATTTTTTTATTTTTTAAGATTTTATTTATTAATTTGAGAGAGGGTCAGAGAGAGAGAGCACAAGAGCGGGAAGGGTCAGAGGGAGGAGCAGGGAGCCCAGCGGATGCAGGGCTTGGTCCCGGGACTCCAGGATCATGACTTGAGTTGAAGACAGACATTTAACCAACTGAGCCACCCAGGCACCCCAGAAGCTTTTTATACTGATGCAGTCCCAGTAGTTTATTTTTGTTTATTATTTCCCTTGCCTGAGGATACATACCTAGAAAAATGTTGCTACAGCTTATGTCAAAGAAATTATTCCCCGTGTTCTCTTCTAGGATTTTTACAGTTTCAGGTCTCACACTTAGGTCTTTAATCCATTTTGAGTTTATTTTTGTGTATGGTGTGAGAAGGTGGTCCACCTTCATTCTTCTGCACATATGTAGCTGTCCAGTTTTCCCAACACTGTTGAAGACACTGTCTTTCCCCTATTGTTATATTCTTGTCTCCTTTGTTGTATATTAATTGGCCATATACATGTGGGTTTATTTCTTTTTCTAGTTAATTCTTGACTACTAAGCGTAATCATTATTATGACCTGTTACACAGATAAATTTTGCCTGATTTTAAACATCATATAAATAGAATCATACAATGTAAACTCTTTTGTGTCTGACTTCTTTTACTCAACATTCTGAGATTTATCCACATTATGTAACTAAGCTTTTTAAAGAAAGCATTTTATGATTACTTCTCTATTTCTTTTCTCAAATATAAAAATTAAAAAGGGGCTTTATGCATTGTATCATTTAGTAATCAGTTAAGATTTTTACCTTTTTCAGTGATGTGTATCAGTCATGTTTAACATTTTTACAAGAAATGTGTCCTGATATTTCTTTTTGGACAGTGGAATTGTTTACCATTCAAACAGGCCTCTCCCATTTCTCTTTAGAAGGAAAAATTCTTGAAAATGTAAATAGGGAGGGGATATCTGAAGAGCAGCAGAGAATAGCATTAGTAATCACAAAAATATTTTTCATAAATAGCTTCAGATCATGGTTATGTAGAATCATGTCATCATAATTAAAGTGAGTTTCTCTCTGGCAAACTATGTTTCCTTTTTCTAGAAATTGAAAATATAAACTAATCTTAATTGACTTTTTCATTCAATTCTCAAAACATGAAATAAATGCCAATCACCCTTAATATTTTTGGTTTTTCAGTCATTGTAAGTAAAGAGTAATTTTTTTTTTAAAGACTTTATTTATTTATTTGACAGACAGCGAGAGAGGGAACACAAGCTGGGGGAGTGGGAAAGGGAGAAGCAGGCTTCCCACTGAGCAGGGAACCCGATGCAGGCCTGGATCATGACCTGAGCCGAAGGCAGATGCCTAATGACTGAGCCACCCAGGTGTCCCATAAAGAATAATTTTAAAAGGTCCTCAAACGTAAAGAGAAGTTGCTGAGTTCATTCTTGAAAATTTGTAATCTTTTTTCCCCATTTTATTCAGCTAGCAGGAGTGGAAGAAGATGTTTCTTAGAAACTTGAAATTGTGTTGGAGGGAGAAAAAATAAAACCTGCTGTTTCATAAATGGCCTTTAATTTAAAATTTATTTCTGTTGTGGATTACATCAGTTATAGTTTAATTTGTCTGACAAAACGTAATGCAGCCCCTATGTGATCTACAGAGGCTGTCAGGAAGTTGCTGGGTGGCAATAGAAATGCCAGTGCTTTAAGAAGTTTGGCACTGGGTTCCAAAATATAATCAAGTTTTGAAATAGACTTTACCGTTCAAGATGAACATTTTCACAACTACTTGAATGGGATGGTTAAATAAGATATGATTGGCGAGGGGCGCCTGGGTGGCTCAGTTGGTTAGGCGACTGCCTTCAGCTCAGGTCGTGATCCCAGGGTCCTGGGATCAAGCCCCGCGTCGGGCTCCCTGCTCAGCGGGAAGCCTGCTTCTCCCTCTCCCACTCCCTCTGCTTGTGTTCCCTCTCCCTCGCTGTGTCTTTCTCTGTCAAATAAATAAAATGTTAAAAAAAAAAAAAGATATGATTGGCATATTTTAAGAAAGAAACCACTTTCAAGCAAATTTGTCTTTTAGAAGTCTGCAGCGGAAATAGTTTTCCTCCCTACGTTTGGACCCTCCTTCAGGAAATAAAATTTGTTGTTAGTCCCAGTGTCTTTTCTAGGTACAAGTTGTATGTGTAAGGTCACATGCATATATCAGACAAGGTAGGAGATCAGAGGTGCTTGCTGCAAGGCCTGAAGAGATACAACATAGATATTCCCTGGATTTATAGAAAGGGTCAAAGAAGAAACAAAATGCATAGGAAGTTCATCTGTAGTTTGCTTTACTTTGGGAACAAGAAAGAAAAAAAAACTAATGAAGATAATTTGATTAGGTGAATAAGGCATTTATTTCTAAATGCACAGTGGGATCTTCACTTCATTTTGGTGCCATTTATTCAGCTTCTTCCTTATAAATAGAGAAGAACTGTTCAGGTCTCACTTCTAGTCTAAAGTTATTTCTGACAGTCATTCTGCCTTTCTCATAGAAAATGACTTTATTATGGATAAAAGAGTTACTTGTAACACTTTCTGGTTTTCTGTATATCTTCAAAAATGCCTCATTTGTGGCTTAATAAACTGAAAAAAAAATTCAAGCATTAGGGGAGAATATAAAGTCACAAATACCCTCCATCTCATGATGTTCTTAATGTCCTTTAAGTGACATGGAAATGGAGCAATTACAAGGTCAAGAAGCAACTCAGTTGAGCTGTGATACCATTTTACTGACCCTCTTAAGGGCAGTAATTCTTCTTCTTCTTTTTTTTTTTTTAAGATTTTATTTATTTATTTGAGAGAGAGAGAGCAAATGAGAGGGGGGAGGGTCAGAGGGAGAAGCAGACTCCCTGCCAAGCAGGGAGCCCGATGCGGGACTCGATCCTGGGACTCCAGGATCATGACCTGAGCCGAAGGCAGCCGCTTAACTGACTGAGCCACCCAGGCGCCCGGGCAGTAATTCTTATATGTGTGTCAGCTCAACTGGTATGGATATCTGAATCCCCAGGAAGCTTTTAGAAAATACTGTGTAGAATCCTGTACCCTGTCTCCAGAATTCACACCAAAATCCTATGACTCAGGAGACAGGAGTCTTGTGTGCTTTCTTAATTACCCCAACCCACCTAAGGCCAATACTTTGTAAATTTAAAGTTTGTTTCAATATTCCGATTAACAAAGCTGACGCTTCCTTTGACTCATACTTGAAAAAAATAACTGAAAGTAATAAAGATTGTAGAATAGAATAAAGATAAGAGTAATCTCTCAGTGAATAATTTGAAGTTCCTGGTGTTGAAAGAAAACTTTTGTTTTTCTTCATAATGAAGCTCCAAAATAACCTTTTTTTGTGACCGGCAAAATGTAAATTGACAAATTATTGTCATAGCAGAGCAGGGCAGAAGGACGCCTTTAAAAGATTGTGAACCTGTGGTATGGAGTTGGAATTGTAAACAAATTCATTTTTTTTCAAGTATTGCGATTACATTATTGTAATGGCCTTGTACCTGGTCTTTAAGAAATTCATAGTTAATATCCTTAAAACATTTCCATTCTAGAAGAAATGTGTGAAAACAGAGTTACAAAAGCATTTTGTTCTGTATTTTGGCATATAATTTTTGAGTGTGCAGTTTTTATTGATGAGTGCAAAGAAGGTTGGTGGAAAAAGTGAACACCAAAGGAAAATGAAAGAGGAGGAACTTAATATATGAAAAGAATAAAGTAGGCAGCTTCCTCAGAATATGGTAAGAATGAAAGAAGACTATGCAGCCATCAAAAAAAATGAAATTTTGCCGTTTGCAACGACATGGATGGAACTAGAGTGTATTATGCTAAGCGAAATAAGTCAATCAGAAAAAGACAAGTATCATATGATCTCACTGAGATGAGGAATTTGAGAAAGAAGACAGAAGATCATAGGGGAATGGAGGGAAAAATGAAACAAGACAAAACTAGAGAGACAAACCACAGGAGACTCTTAATCTCAGGGAACAAACTGAGGGTTGCTGGAGTGGAGGGGGATGGGAGGGATGGGGTGGCTGGGTGATAGACATTGGGGAGGGTAAGTACTATGGTGGTGAGCACTGTGAATTGTGTAAGACTGATGAATCACAGACAGACCTGTACCCCTGAAACAAGTAATACATTATATGTTAATAAAAATTAAAAAAAAAAAAAAAAGAATGAAAGAAGACGTGAAAGGAACTGCTGCTATTTCTTTCATGCTGTTTGGATCAGGTGGCCAGGAAAGTTTGCTGCAGTAGAGAGCAAATTCTTAGGGACCTGCTTCCTTCTATATCCATACTGTTCTAGCCGTATAAGCCCTGTTGCTTTTAATAATCATAACCAATTTAGTTTTACTAATATAGATTGCCTATATACCACTTTTGTTAACTCAGATCTCATTGGTGTTTTGTTAACAAGAGGCTCAGTTTGGGATTATCTCAAGAATCTTGCAAGTAAATAACAAAACAAAACTACTAGAAGCCTAAATGATCAGATGCCATACTAAGATTCCAGTGGTTGTGGTTTGGATAGGTGGCTTGCATGTGTTCAGTGTTTAAAAGCAAAAAAGAAAAAGAATGTGTGTACTTGTGTGAGTTAATGTCGTCATGAAGAAATAAAAATGCCTTTTCTCTCCTGTTGTAGTCAAGAAAAGCTCATAAAATACATCAATTTGGAGGGCATGTCTGCATAATTTAATTTTATCAGCATGCTATAACTTCTATTACAAATAAAAATTTCTGAAACTGTATGCTGATACCATAGTCGATACGTATACATTCCAAATAAACATTTTCATCTAATAATTCATGTTCTACCTAAAGTTAATCACTGGGTACAGTAAAACACCAATTTCACATGAGTAGTTAGTAAGTACAAACTGGATTGATTATAAAATTTTAAACTAGTCTTTCTAAATTTGGTATTGATGCTAACTAGAAATACCATATAAATAGAACAGTTATTGAAGGTACATTTTTCCAAGGAATTTAAAAAAATAATAATATTTTAGGATACTTTGTACCTTAAGTCATCTGTATTTGTACTATGCTTCTAGGTAAGAGATGCCAAAAAATTCCTAAAAATGTAATTTGATCTATTCTTCTGAAATTTATGGTACCTGTTATATATGGTATGCTCCTTATCTTCCATGGAGGGGAGGGGAAGCTAAGTAGGTGATTGAGGATGAACTTAGTGAGTTTTCCTAGATGTACTGTCTACATGTGGTATCTTCAGAGAAAAGACTTATTAAATAATAATAGCTACCACTGTTGTCTGTGTGCTGCCAAAGTGAGCATAATAGCTACTACTTTTGTATTGTACCTACTGTGTGCCAGGAACAGTTCCAAGGGCTTTTTCCATGAATCCTCACAACAGCCTTACCTATTCAGATGAGGAAGTTGAGGCAAAGAGAGGCTCGGTAACTTATTTAAGATCACAGTGTAAGCTATAAAAGTCAAACCTGGGATATTAACCTAGGGATTCTGGCTTCAGTCTGAACTCCTAACCATTACACTTCCTCTCTCTCTCTCTCTTTTTTAATTTTTAAAGATTTATTTATTTGAGAGAGAGAGAGAGAATGCGCAGGGTGAGAATTTCAAGCAGACTCCCTGCTGAGCAGGGGCTCGATCCCTCGGCCCTGAGATCATGACCTGAGCCAAAATCAAGAGTTGTACTCTTAACCGACTAAGCCACCCAGGCACCCCATATACTTCGTCTCTTAATTAAATAAGACTACATACTAAATTAATGAAGTCAGATACTAAAAGGAATGAAATGAAGCTGACAGTTGTCTGATGTCTTTCCAAATCTTATGGTTGAGTTTAGAGATTTGGATGATCAGCAAGGTCTGAAACCTACTACACAAGAATACAAATTCTAGGATCAAAGGCTTGTTGGAATTTAAGTGCTGTTGAACAATTGGTTGTATCAAGAAAAAATATATGATGTGAACATTAATGACTTTGAAGAGACAAATATTATCAATGCGTATTATATAGATGTCTTAATTCTAATTATGTACACAATATTTTTACTAATTACTAATTTACTAATTACACAAAGTTTTGCTAATCAAGAAAATGTTCAAATATTCTGAACCAATTATTTTTTTGTTTGTGCATTGTTATACCAGATGATTTATTTAGCACTGTATATATTTGTATATACATACGAACTGAATTTTTCAGAGAATTGTATATTATAGAGTGACTTCATCAAACTTTTTGGAGTTTGGAACAGTGGATTCTGCATAGATTTTTGACAAGTACTCTAATAGAACATATGGAATAAGAGGACTACAATTTCTGTATATATACCTAAATAGGCAAAGGGATTTTTCAGGCCAAAATGATATCGTTGTTCTAAGTCTTTAGATGATTTCCTGATATTTTGTTTAGTTCTCTTACCATGTTTGTTACTGGTTATGATCATTTTCCTAATTTTTATACCATAATTGGAAGGCTAAAAAATAAAATGAAGGAGACAATAGAAAATAAAGTCCCTCAGGGGGGAAAAACAAGTGGGGTGGGGTGCCTGGGTGGCTCAAACGGTTAAGCATCCGACTCTTGATTTTGGCTCAGGTCATGATCTCAGGGTTGTGAGATCGAGTCCCCTGTCAGGCTCTGCGCACAGCTTGGAGTCTGCTTGAGATTCTCCCTCTCTGTGTACCTCCCCCTCTGCCCCTCCTCTCACTGGCACTTACTCTCAGGTGCACTCTCTCTCTCAAATAAATAATTAAATCTTTTAAAAAGTAAATTTTAATAAAAGCATGGATATGGGACTTAGTTTAAGGGAGCATCGGAAAGAAGCTCTGAGTAAGATGTTTCTTTGCATATCAGATTTTTGCTTATTTCTAATTTTGCCTCTAGCCACTTGAAATTCTGTTTAAGCAACTTTTTCTGTGGAATGTTGGTAAAAGTCTATAAATAGAATCATTTGACTACTGGAATCAGTTCACATCTGATTTACTGTTTCATAATAATAGCATTCTTGAGGATAATCATCACACAAGTAAAACATTATAGAACATCAAATTACAAGCTTCTAGAATTCCATTTTTAAATATTCTTTTGTTAGCATTCTTTGAAGGATTTTGAATGCATTTGCTTTAAATTCCTTCCTGTGGTCAGACAAGGACAGTGAATTACACTGATTGGAGCCACTACTCTAAATTTCCTCACTTGTAGGTTTGCATAACCCTTTACAATTATTGAAAAATATATTTTGTGGTTTGACTGTTCTCTAAAGAATCTAATACTTGAATGTCATATGTGTGTGTTTTGGGTATTTGACAGCAATGTAGTTTGTTGTTGCAGCTGCTTTAGCTTTAAAAGTCACATTTGAAAACAATGAAAATATCTGTCATTTCTTTATGTGTGTGTGTTTTCTAACAAGCGAAAATATGACCCACCTTGGTAATTCTGTTTCTCACTGCTCTCTGCCATTTCTCTGCCCAAAGTTCTTGCTGTTCCTTGTACAAACTTAATAATTTCCTGACCACATGTCTTTGCTTTGCCTGTTTCTTTTCTTTGGAATCTCCCTCGTAATGATGGTCAAATCTTACTCATATTAAAGGGCCACATATAAAAAAGGAAATTAATTCTTTCTTCATTGTAGTTGAAGTAATTATGCTGTCCTCTAAGCTTCCTTTTGTGTTCTTTTTTCTCTCTTAGATACCTTATGCTTTCTCTCTCATATTTATTTTATAAATACATTTTATCTCCCCAGTAGTACTTTGGGCTCTCTGAGCAAATGACTTGTAAGGTTGGGAAGGTTGTGTTTAAGTATGAATAGTGTTTATAATTGTGGTATACTTTAGAGATTCAGGAAAGACAAACAAACACTAACCTGTTGTATAAAGTACAGTGCGAAAGATAATGTTCTTGCCAGAGGAACAGTAGTTTTGCTGACCTTGGTTGTGCTGGTGAATAAATCTCTTAATATTGTAGTGCCAAGCAAGCATGGATTACTTTCACCTTCAGCAGTTTCTGTTCTGTGCTACTCTGTCAAGGCTGGGGTAAGGTTAGTCTGTGGCCTCGAATGAGGAGAAGTATAGCAAGCTCCTTTCTGGTCTAAGTGGACACTAGCACCCAAAATGACAAGACAGGACATAGCCTTTAGATTTCTGAGTGGTGTTTATGTCTCTCAGTTAGCTGTGATTTCCAGTTATTTATAATTTCAGGTGGCAACAAGTATACAAAAAAAAAATCATAATTCTATCCCCAAATAAGACTGACAGGAATTAGGGATGAGAGTTAGAACCCCAGCCTCCTCTCTTAGATTTAGGATTAGATACTGGGGAACTGCATAGAAAGGCTAATAAAAAGAATCATTTAAAATATGGGGTGGAGATAGCAGTGATGAGTGAAAGAAGTATGAGAGAGAGATTATAACACCATGCTTGCACAGATGCCCAAGGGAAGAACAACCTGGAAAAAAAGACTGACAAGGAGCAGTCAGTCTTAATGTTGGAGTACCCCAGGGTACAGTCCTTGCCCTTGATTTCTTTTCTATCTCAACTCATTTTTTGGTGAGCTCATCCCGTCACAAGACTTTAAATACCATCTAGTAGACCAGTGACCCCCAAAATGTATCTCCAGTTCAGACCTTTCCCCCAAATTCCAAATCCAGCTGCCTACTGATCCCCCCATTTGAATATCTAACAGATATCTTTTTTTTTTTAAGTTTTATTTATTTATTTGAGAGAGAGAGCATGAGAGGGGGGAGGGTCAGAGGGAGAAGCAGGCTCCCTGCCGAGCAGGGAGCCCGATGCGGGACTCGATCCCGGGACTCCAGGATCATGACCTGAGCCGAAGGCAGTCGCTTAACCAACTGAGCCACCCAGGCGCCCTCTAACAGATATCTTAAACTTAGTAGGTCCCAAAGTAAAGTTCTGATTCCTACCAACATCTCCCAACCCCTACCTCTGCTACCTGTGCTCTAAGTCAGTTGAAAACACTCCATCCTTTCCATTACTGAGACCAAAATCTTGGCGTCATCCTGATTCTTCTCATTCTCGTGCTTCACATCCAGTATGTCAGGAAATTCTGTTGTCACTACCTCTAAAATACACTTGAGTTCCAACAGGTTCTCACCCCCCCTACTACTACTGTGCGGTTCCGGGCCATCATCATCTCATACCACGTATTAGTGGGTGGCCTTCCTTATTGGTCTCCTAATGTTTGTTCCCTTTTATTGCTAATTTGAAAGGAATTGATTGTAGACTGTTTTATAATATCTGTGACATGGGAAATACCAGTATTTTGGATAGCATCGTTTGGCAAAGAAAATATTGTTCTGCCCTGTTTGAGTTCTCTTTAGCTGGACTGTGTAATATTTGTGCATGAAATACCCAGGAAGAAGCTTTTAACAGAAAATGTGTAAAGTGGCTCTGAAAGACAATATACCTAGGCTTACCAGCTGTGATGATTCATTAAAACATACTTTAGCATAAGAATTGTGGGCCATGTTTTTAGCTGCCTGATGTGTGATTGGGTGGGACTCTAAGGACTGCTGGTCTGTAACTCAGCTTCAGTGTAACATAAGACGCGCTGACTGACGAAAGGATACATTCAAACATTTCTTCCTTGACACAGTTACTAAAGACATGTTTCAGATTCATAAAAAATGCAGGAGAACATAAAATTGTCTTTTTAATCTTCAAAAAAGGAATGAATTTTAATAATTTACTTTTTATTAACATAAGTCAAATTCTGATTAGAATCTTGACCATAAGTAGAAGTTAAAAAGTCAGAAAGGGTGAATGATTCTGTTCTAATAAAAGTTGGTTTCAGGAAAGTATAGATATTGTAGTATGTTTAACAAATTGTACCATAGGCTTTTGTCAATTTCTTGTGATTTGGCTTTGAGAGCTATCAGTACAGCCTATTCAGATTGAATAATAGTGGCAGTGGTGGTCACAGGCCTTTTGTGACTCTCCTATAGCAGTTTCTTGAGTCCATAATCCAGTTCACGTAGCAGTTACCTTAAAATGTATATTAACTTCCTTTTGCAATGGGAGGACAAGATAAAATTCCCTCTAAGTCTATTTTGTTGAGCCTAATGTATACCTTTACTTTTGTGAGCAGGCCTGCTGAAATCTAAGGAATGTTTGTGTGTGTGTGTGTGTAGTTTTGTTTTTTATTTTAATACTTTTAAACGTGTGCTGTTAGGAACCCATACAGGCAAACATTAAAACAAAAAATGTTAGAGACCCCAATGATCACCTTTGGTAGTATAGAAGTTGCCTGAAATTCTAGTGAAATAATGAACAAATGCAAACAAGACAAAAATCTGAATTCAGACAAATATATATTTTGATGCAAAACAAGAGGCATTCTATTAAAGTTGAAACCTTACTAATTCCAAATCTGAGGAATGTTTCACAACACTGTAGTCTAAATCAGGAAATCTTAACATAGGGTCCATAAATGGGCTATATGGAGATCCATGAATTTCTTTTGTATACAGAGTTTTATATTTATTATCTATATTCTCAAAAAAGAGACCATACTTTTCACCAAATCCTCAAAAGAATCCATAATTCCCCCCACACAGAAAGTTTAAGAACCACTTAATCCTTAGGTACATCTATATCACTGTGGTAAAATTTTTGAACCAAATTTAATTCTTATGACTGACAATGAAAATTTTCTATTTTTGCTCTCCAAGGTTTACCATCTAAATTTTAAAAGGTTAAGCCAAATCAAGGTAATGTTTTTAATAATGTTAGCAATAGTAGATGCATGAAACCCATTCTCTTTGTAGCATGTTGCTTTGGTGTATGTAACTACCTGTTCACATAAATATGAATAAGTTGGGATAGTCCTTTAAATGATCTATACTTGGATTATAATTTTAAGCAGTTTTTTTTTTCTTTTTATTCTGTGTGGCTACAAACCAGTAAGCATAGCTGATCCTGCTGCCCTTGGTTTCATCATTTCTCCATGGTCTCTGCTGTTGCTGCCATCTGGTAGTGTGTCATTTACAGATGAAAATATTTCCAATCAGGATCTTCGTGCATTCACCGCACCAGAGGTTCTTCAAAATCAGTCACTAACTTCTCTTTCAGATATTGAAAAGGTAACTCTTAAATGTTTTTTGCTTGATTTTGTTTTTTATTTTAGTTGGGGTAGGAAAAGTAAAAGGCACTGGGCTACCCTACCTCAACCCTCTGAAAAAACAGCCATTGAATTTTAACTGATCATGTGTTCAAGAAGTTCATATAAATTTTGTGTAAGAATGCAAAGTAGTTTTATAAAAATTTAAGGATCTAAGAAAAAATATTTTTTAAATGTGAGCCATTATTAATTCATGTTTAAAAATACTTATTAAATGCCTTCTGTGTATAAAGCACTGTGCTTGTGAGAAAGATGCAAAAATAACTAGAAAATTGATAATGATCAGAATACCTGGGTGGCTCAGTCAGTAAGCATCCGACTCTTGATCTCAGCTCAGGGCTCGATATCAGGGTCGTGAGTTCAGGCCCCGCACTGGGCCCTGCGCTGAGTGTAGAGCCTATTTAAAAAAAAAAAAAAAATTTGATCCTGATCGTTGTATATGAAACAATCTGTAATATATGGATTGAAATAAATGCTATATACAGGGATAGAGTATATTAGGATGCTGGAAGAGGAGCAATTAGTTTTTAGCTTAGAACGATAATTACAGAAAAGGTAGCATTTGTATTGGGCCATGAAGAATGAGTAGAATTTAGAAAAGTAAAAATAGCTAGAAATGAGCATTCCACTCAAGGTTACTAGTATATGCAATGATAAGAGGTAAGAAATTGTCCACTCTGATAGGGAAATGTTTAGTTAGACCAGTTAGGCTAGAGCATTAGCTACCTGGAAGGCTGTGGATAAAGAGAAGGAGGCTATTAAATCAGAATAAAGAAGACTTTGAATGCCAGACCTTGAGACTTTCTTCTGAGACATATTTTTAGGAGGATGATATGATGTGATTTGTGATTTTAGAGGGTATGTTTGATGAAAGTGGAAAACTAGGTAAGATGAAAGATTTGTATAGGAATTGTATTATATAGGAATCTATACATTACACAGAATCTATACTGCACACGCACACAACAGAATGTATAGGAATTGTATAGAAATATGAGGAGTTTTAATAATCTGCGGGAAAGAACTGAAAATCATGTAATGCCTTGGGAATATAAAGGCATGGATGAAGGGGATACAATGGAAATGAAGCTGACAAAGTTTGACAGTTCATTTAAGGAAAATTTATGATAAAAATACCCAGTCTGGGGTGTCTGGGTGGCTCAGTCATTTAGCGTCTGCCTTCGGCTCAGGTCATGACCCCAGGGTCCTGGGATCGAGCCCCGCATCGGGCTCCCTGCTCGGGGAAGCCTGCTTCTCCCTCTCCCACTCCCCCTGCTTGTGTTCCCTCTCTCGCTGTGTCTCTGTCAAAGAAATAAATAAAAATCTTTAAATAAAAAAAAAAAGAAATACCAGTCTGAGGATGGCAGTACCATTGACATCAGATCTAATTTCATTCTCAAGGCTATGGGGGGGGGGGGGGTGTGTGTGTGTGTGTGTGTGTGTGTAGCGTGCAGCTGGCTATGATGATTTAGATATGAACTTTGTAGAATTCAGAATTAGGTATGAATATCATTTCCCATACATTATTCCATATAAGTGTAAAAAACAACCTAATAATTTCCTAATAGTGAAATTATTAAATGAAAAAGTATGTGCATTTTATTTTAAAGATTTATTTATTCAAGACAGAGTGAGAGCTAGAGATAGCAGGAGCCGGGGGGAGGGGCAAAGGGAGAAAATCTTCAAGCGGACTCCCCACTGAGGGTGGAGCCCATCACAGGGCTTGATCCCAAGACCCTGAGATCATGACCTGAGCCAAGACCAAGAGACAGGAGCTTAACCAACTGAGCCACCCAGGCGACCCAGTATGCGCATTTTAAATTTTGATATACATTGCCCAGTTGCCATATAAAGGAATTGCACTGATTTATCCTTCTATCCTTCTATCACTGACAGTGAATGTTTCCCTCTTCAGAGAGGGTGAGGGAGAGAGGAGGTAAGAGTGAGGAAGAGAGAGAGAGAGTGTGTGTGTGTGTGTGTGTACGTACGTACACATGTATCTGTTGATTAAGTTAGAAGAAGGCATCTTGATTTGAGCCATTAATTGTGTTTCTGAAAAAAGACTGACTGGAATTGGTAGAGAATCCAGGTTTATCTACCTTTTATTTAAATTCCATGAACTGCTTAAGAATTTTGGGAGGTATAAGCAAAGGAACCAGTAAAGGAAGACAACACCTATGAAGTAGAGGTAATACTTAAGGCATTAGCCAAAAGAAGTTTTTATTACATGATACAAGGTATTTGAAAGGAACTTTGTATATTATAGAGTGTATAGAGTGTTGGTCATTGTTATATCTCGTGAAGGTATTCAAATGTATTGCTGGTGTCTTAATAAGCTGCATAGCATATATATAGCTATTTACTGTTACTATTTATTTATTTATTTATTTATTATTTTTTTTTAAGATTTTATTTATTTATTTGAGAGAGAGAGAATGAGAGACAGAGAGCATGAGAGGGAGGAGGGTCAGAGGGAGAAGCAGACTCCTCGCTGAGCAAGGAGCCCGATGCGGGACTCGATCCCGGGACTCCAGGATCATGACCTGAGCCGAAGGCAGTCGCTTAACCAACTGAGCCACCCAGGCGCCCTACTGTTACTATTTAAATGCATGCAGTCTGTACAGTCTGTGGTTCATTTAAAAATAATTTTTTTTAAGATTTATTTATTTGAGAGCGAGCACACAAGCAGGGGGAGGGGCAGTGGGAGAGGGAGAGAATCTCAAGCAGACTCCCCGATGAGTGCAGAGCCCGACATGGGTCTCCATCTCATAACCCTGAGATCATGACCCAGCCAAAATCAAGAGTGGTACACTTAACTGACTGAGCTACGCAGTTGCCCCTAATAATAAACTTTTAAAAGATAGAGGGTAATTAGAACATTGGAAATAGACATAGCGTGTATGCAAATTACTTAACCCTTGGGATCTCTAATTTTTTTTAAAGATTTTATTTATTTGAGAGAGAGAGAGCGAGCGAGCACACGAGTTGGGGGAGGGGCAGAGGGAGAGAGAGAAGCAGACTCCCCACTGAGCAGGGAGCCCAACGTGGGGCTTGATCCCAGAACCCTGAAATCATGACCTGAGCAGAAGGCAGATGTTTAACCGATTGAGCCACCCAGGCGCCTCGAGATCTCTAAATCTTCATTGAGCTTCAAGATATCTACAAACCAATAAAATAGCAAACTAAGTTTTGCATGTCTGAGCACTTTTGAGGAAGAGGAACAGTGTCCATAAATTTATCAGTCTCTCAAGTGGATCTGGTGACCTCAGAAAAACTAAGAAACACTGCAACAAAGCCATGCCTGCATTAGTTTTAAAAACTTCTACTGAATTATAGTAGGGTTTTTTTCTAATTATGAAAAGTTTTGCACAGGTGTTTATGAATTCTTGAAAGCATTTAAAATCCACAATAAAAGAAAAAAGTGCTTAGTAGAAATTTCAGGTGCACAAGTGCTTTTCATTTGCTGAAGGTTTTACCATTTTGCCCTGTGATGTCAAGATACCCAAACAAGTAAACTGCCCTGTGTTTAGGTACAACTTAGAGCACATGGTTGGGAAAGTGATTTGACACCTCCCTATTACTAGGCTGAGTGTTTAGGAGCCAGTGCTGGGATGGGATGGGTGTGGAATTGTTGCCATTACTACATTAAAATAAATTTGATTTTCTAGTGGATCTAATTGGCACTTCTAGCTTACCTCATGCCTCAAAAGCTTCAGTGCAATTCTAAGTATAAAGAAAATCAAAGGCACGTTTTTTTATCCCATTCCTGTTTGCAATGTAAATATAAAGCAAAGGTCAGGGGAATAGCCATATATTCTAGTATTCTTTTTTTGGTGGTGGGGGGCAAAAGGACATATTTATTTGACGACTAGTGGCCAATAAATTCGTGGAAACATACTAATTTGATATTGTTAGTATGGCAGTTAAAATTAAAAATCACTATTCTAGTATTCTGATTTTAATGGGGAAGGGGTGTACTGAAAGAGGATGGTAATTGCATTTCATGACTTCTATGAGTTAAGGATGTCATTAACTAGTATTCGGTACATGCTTACTATTATTTTTAAAAATAATACTAAGTGCCAGCACAGTATTGTAAATAATAATGAGTGCTTAGTAAGATCTTGATGCATAAAAATGTTCTCTTTATTCAATGGAACTTGCTTTGTAAACTGTGTATGTACAGTTGTATGAAAAATTTACCTCATTACCAGCTCTATAAATAGGCACTTTCATTTATTTGCCTTAAAATTTTACTTTTCAAGATAACATGCCTCTTTATTTTATTTTTTTTAAAGATTTTATTTATTTATTTCAGAGAGAATGAGAGAGAGCACATGAGAGGGGGGAGGGGCAGAGGGAGAAGCAGGCTCCTTGCTGAGCAGGGAGCCCGATGCGGGACTTGATCCTGGGACTCCAGGATCATGACCTGAGCCGAAGGCAGTCGCTTAACCAACTGAGTGAGCCACCCAGGCGCCCCGATAACATGCCTCTTTAAAAACTATACAAATTTATACAGGTCACACTAAGCTTTTTGATCCTCTGGCTTTTCTGTTTACTTGGTAATTGTTCACTTCCTGCTTGCATAGCACAGGATGTGCTTAATTTGGCAGTTCTTTTGAAATCAATTTGATGGGATTGGAACCTGAATCAAATTCTTATTGTGATTTGTTTTCAAGAATATTGATATGCCCTAGGGATTTGTACTATATCCCTGATAATCTAAAGGATTCTTAGTTTAAGTGCTCATTGCCACTAACTTGCCATCTAAATATCAGGAATTATGGCTGCTATTATCTCTGTGCTTCTTGAATATCAAGGGTCATCTTTGTAAGAACAATAATGGAAATTCACTTCTCCAACCCTGGCAGAAGCCTCAACTGAACTTGTCAAAACAAGACCGGGGCACCTGGCTGGCTCAGTCAGTGGAGCATGTGACTCTTAATTTCACAGGTGTAAGTTCAAGCTCCACATTGGGTGTAGAGATTCCTTAAAATCTTAAAAAAAAAAAAAAAAAGAAAAAGAAAAAGACCAAATTCCCTTACCCACATTATACTAAAATTACTCTATATTAAATCTTATAAATGCATCCTTTCTCCCCTCTTTCCCATTTATCTATTCATTCATCCATAAATTTGACAATTGTACTTGTTATTTAATGGACACTATGCAAATCACTAAAAAACTCCAGGACTGTCTAGTACCAGAGTCCAATATGTAGTAACATCATTAAATTGAACATTTTAAATGCTGGGTTTGTGGTGATAATCTATGTCACACCCACTAGGATGGCTACTATCAAAAGAACAGAAAATAGCAAGTGTTATCAAGGATGCAGAGAAAACGGAAGCTTTGTGCATTGTTTTTAGGAATGTAAAATGGTGCGACCAATATGGAAAACATTATGGACGTTACTGTGTGATCCAGCAATCTCACTTCTGGGTATATCCAAAAGAATTCAAAGCAAGATCTTGATGAGATATTTGCATACCCATATTCATTGCAGCATTATTCTTAATACCCCATAGGAAGCAACTCAAATGTCCATTGATGGATGAAAGAAAATGTGGCATACACATCCAATGGAAAACATGCAGCCTTTAAAAAGAAGGAAATCCTATCACATGCTACAGCATGGGTGTCCCTTTCGACATTATGCTAAACAAATAAGCCAATCACACAAAGACAAATACTGTATGATTATACTCCTGTAACATATCTAAAGCAGTCAGACAGTAGAAACAGAAAGTAGAAACATGATTACCCAGAGCTGATAAGAGAGGGAAGGAGGAATTTGTGTTTAGTGGGTATAGAGTTTCAGTTTTGCAAGATGAAGAAGTTCTAGAGATCTGGTATACAACAATGTGAGTATACCTTGTCAGTCCATCATGAATGACCAGTGGTGCAAACACTTTCTAATCCTCTCCCTGCCTCCAGTCTTGACCCTGTCCAGTCTGTTGTTTAAACTACAGTTGGTACATTTTTGAAACCCCATATCTGTTCTTGTCCTTTTGCTGCCTAACATTACTCAGATTCTCCATTTCCCTTAAGAAACTCTAGACTCCTTACCATGGCCTTTGAGGGTGTACCGCACCAGCCTTCCCTCTGAGCACTCTTTATCTCAAGCTCTATGCTTCCAGCTATTCTGGACTTACTTCAATGTCTTGGATGCGCTACGTGCTTTTCTTCTTCTTAGCCTTTGCATATTCCTTTCCTTCAGCCTCCAACTCTCTTTCATGCCATCTCAGCTCTTGCCTCATCCCCTCATTGCCTGGCTAACTTTTCCTGTAGATCTAAAGCTTTCTTTTACACTAATTGTACCCTCTGAATACTGTCTTGTACATCACGTTATCTTGTCTTGTTTGCTATAATAGAAGGTTTGAGATGGAAGGGATCCTGCCTGTCCTACTCATTGTATGTAACCCCTCTGCTCTATACTGGTGGTTCTCAAAGTGTGGTCCTCCAACCAGCAGCAGCAGCATCTTATGGGAACTTGTGAGAAAAGCAGGTTCTCAGACCCCACAGCAGATCTACTAAATCAGAGACCCTAGAGGTAGGACCCTGTGTCTGTGTTTTACCAGATGATTCTGATCTGTGTTGAAGTTGGAGAACCATTGCTGTATGTCATATCTGCCACTTAGAGGCTCTGAAAATTTGTTGAGTGAGTAGAAACAATTGAGGATTTTTTTCACCCACAGCTATTTATGCTTTGTTGCTATTAAATGCATAGCCACACAATGCCAAGGGGTTTTGCTAAAAGGAGCTATGTAGCACACATAAAGCAGCTCTTACTTCTCCACAGAAATCACTGGGTGGGAGGTATCTGCATATCAGACTGCAGTACCTTACCCAGTGTCTTATGCTCAGTAAGCTAAATCTTCGAAGACTTAACATCTCCTCTTTAGAGAATGGACGTAGAGGTGGAAGGTACTCTGTGAGCCTTCTCAGTGATGACTGTTTTCACTATTATCCCGTTTTATTTTTCAGCAAATATGTATCAAGTGTGGGTTCTGAGTAAAATTTCTGGCTTTGTCACTTGAAAGATATGTGACCCCACACAACTTGCTTACCTTTCTACGCCTCAGGTGACTTATATGTAAAGGGATAATGAGAGTACTTGCCTCCTAGGGTTATCAGAAAGTTAAATAATACCTGTAAAGTACTTAAAACAGTATCCAGCACAAAGTAAAGCCCACTAAATATTTCTAGTATATGTTAAGTGCTGTTCTAGGTCCTGGGATAGGGTGGTAAGTGGGACAAATTCCTTCCACTTACGGAGTTTACATTCCAACCCATTATACCTATAAAGACAAAAATATATTTCCGTTCCCCATGAGTTATATTAACTAGCTCACTCAAGTGCCCTCCTACCCAAGTCACATTTTCATTGTATCTTTATCTCTGACTCCTCCTTTTTCACATATCCACTTAATTGCCTGGATTTCTTAAGTCCCACTTTCCAAGTCTAGCTGTTCTAGTCCTTTCCAACTCCGAAGGCCTGAGAACCAGGAGAACTGATGGTGTAGTAGCCTGAAAGCCAGCAGGCCTGAGACCCAGGAAGAGCTGATGTTTCAGTTCAAGTCCAAAGGCAAGAAAAAAGTTGATGTCCTAGTTCAAATGCAGTCACACAGAAAGATATTTTCTGGGGGCGGCTGGGTGGCTCAGTCGTTAAGCGTCTGCCTTTGGCTCAGGTCATGATCCCAGGGTCCTGGGATCGAGCCCCGCATCGGGCTCCCTGCCCGGCGGGAAGCCTGCTTCTCCCTCTCCCACTCCCCCTGCTTGTGTTCCCTCTCTCTCTGTGTCTCTTTCTGTCAAATAAATAAATAAAATCTTTAAAAAATATATATATTTTCTGTTCCTCGGGAATGGGGAAGCCATTTTGTTCTATTCAGGCCTTCAAATGATGAGGCCCACCCACATTAGAGAGAGCAATCTGCTTTACTCAGTCTACTTAACTAAGTGTTAATTTCATCCAAAAACTCTCACAAAAATTCCCAGAGTAATGTTTGACCAACTATCTAGGCATCCTGTGGTCCAAATTGCCATATAGAATTAATCATTATACTATATATATAGATGATCAGCAAGTATACAATTTTATAACCTAGTTTTAGGAATTGTGCTACTAATTTTATATAGTCATGTATAAAAAGTATTAAAATATAGTAACTCATTTAGCATATTGAGCAGTAAATATAGTAAAGAATCTTAAGCACTCAGAGAATCATAAATCAATATTAACATGTTAAGAGAAATATATTTGAATATGTAATTAGTTCTTTATGCTAAAGCCATGAAAAGTGTTTTTCATATGAGGTTCTTTGAAAAGGTGTTCACATATGAAGTTCTTTGAAAAGAAATCTGAACAGAAATATACAAATAGCCTGCACTATGCTATCTTGAACCTAACGTACATTTCATTAAGTTCAGCAGGCATATATTGACTATATACTATATACAAGTTCTGTGTTAGTTGCCAAGAGGTATTGTAAGATGTATAAAAAAGACTTCCTCAGGGAACACAAACATGGACACATCTTAACTATATTATAGGCAATATTAGTTAACTGTTTCATTAGAGATACAAATGAAATATAACTACATGAAAGAGAATGCTTTATCCTGTTTGGGAAAATTTATATGGTATACATCTCTAGACTATCAATAATAGTGTAGGAATTTTATTGACAGATAAGAAAGAACTGCTCAAGAAAAATTGAGAAACAGCAGGATTTATTTTGGCAACAGAGAATTATTTAGTAGTGCTGAAGTATTTCAGTTATGATACATGAAGAAGTAATAACAGAAGGAAAACTTATAAATCTGTCTAGAAAAAGGAGGTAGAAGCAAGTCAGAGTGAGCCCTGTTTGTCATTATAAAGAACTGGGGTTTTTTGTTTGTTTTTTTTTTTAATTGGGAGCAATGAAAATTTTGAAAAGAACAACTTTTTAATCTGAGATTTGGAATAATTTAGCAGACAAAGTTGGAGTAGGTTAAAGTGCTATGAAATTGTAAGAAGGATACCCAGTTTTTTGTGTGCATACCTCATCTGTTTCTAAAGAGGATTTGAGACAGTTTAGAGAATTAAAAAAATAAAGGTGAGAAAATAAGAGCAAAATGAAAATAAAAGGCAAGAAAATAAGACAGTGCTGGAGTTAAGACTGGTGCAAAAAAAATGCACATAGTAAGATTATGCAATATTGATAGAGGTGGGCTAAAAGTTTAGCTCTGAATTTCTTAACAGGAGGAAAAATGGGAAATGATTACTTATGAGATTAACTGTCTTCACTTTCTAAATTTATTATTATTTTTTAAAGATTTTATTTATTTATTTGACAGAGAGAGAGAGAGAGCAGGAACATAAGCAGGGGGAGAGGGAGAAGCAGGCTCCCCGCTGAGCAAGGAACCCGATGCGGGGCTTGATCCCAGGACCCTGGGATCATGACCTGAGCCGAAGGCAGACGCTTAACCGACTGAGCCACCCAGGCACCCCAAACTGTCTTCACTTTCATCTCACTTCCTGTTTCACAGGAAAGAAGTAGAAGCAGTCAGGAGCAACTTTTCCCAGGATCCCACTACCAGATCTCTCACATAAATTCCCATCTTCTCTGTCTCCTTACCCCAGATGAACCATGCATGCTCCTCCGTAAAGCCAACTCCTTTACTTGTGGTTTAGCTTCCATTCCTCCCACTTACTCAACAGTCTTCTCCCAACAACCTCTTCTCTCTCCTGCAGTTCCAGTTTTCCCCGTTGGATCACTCCTATCAACATAAAAATGTGTTGTTATTTGTCTAATCTTTAAGAAGCATGCAAACAATGCAAAAAAATCTTTTTTCACCCAGCTTCTTTCTCCATCTGTTACCCCATCCATTCTTAGAAAGAAAAATGCTAATCAGAACTTCAGTGGGGAAGAAAAAAAAACTTCCATCAGATTATTTTCTCTTTTCACATTGGCAAAAATCAGAACTTTGTAGCACATTCTATAGATAAGGCTTGTGAAAAAAATCTCTTATATGTTGCTGGCAGAAATGCAAAATGGATTTTTTGCATCCCCAAATTCTGTATAGGGGAATCCAACAATGTGTATCAAAATTACAGATGATTTACCCTTTAATCCATAATCTCAGAGAATCAACTCAAGAGAAATACCTGCATGTATAAAATGATATCACATGTATCTCTTGTTAAACATGCAAGTGCAAAGTAATTTTTAAAGCTTCTGGCATTCATAAAAATACGTATTTGTGGGGCACGTGGCTGTCTCAGTGTATAGAGAATGCAAGTCTTGATCCTGGGGTCATGAGTTCGAGCCCCACATTGGGCATAGAGATTACTTAATTTAAAAGAAAAAAGAAAGAAAATATATTTGCATGAGTTTGCATAAAGAAACTTTAAAATAAATAAGAAGTAACAAAATTATTCATAGATGATAGGCTGGGGAATTATGGGGAAAAATCTGTTCTGATAATTTCCATTCTTTTCTATTTTAAGCTCTCACATTTATGTAAAATATGAAATGACGATTTTTCTCAAATCATGTGTTATACTTTATCTGGGACCAAAAAAAAAAAAAAAGTCATGACTATACAGTACTCACTAAATTGTTTTTTTAGTACTTGCTAAAGTTTTAAATTTTATTTTACCATAAAATGATTCTTTAAATTCTATTCCTAGATCCATATTTATTCTCTTGGAATGACATTGTATTGGGGGGCTGATCACGAAGTACCCCAGAGCCAAGTAAGTCAAATTGTCACATCTGTACAACTTTACCCTTTTTAGAAAGCTCTTCCTTGTATATTTATGTTCTACAGCAAGTTATCAGGCATACCAGCATTTCTATGCTGTTTGTTCACATTAATAATGTCATATTCTCAGCATGAAATAATAAAGTACTAAAGGCATTATTATTCTCAGAATGTTCTTAGACTTAGAGCAGTTACTGTCTACATGCAATTTAGTCTGTGAAATGTAATGGCCCCTTCAAAAATTATAGCAAGAGAAATGGGAGTCCACTGTATTTCTTCTAATGTAATGACTGATAAGAGGGATCCTAAATGTTGATGATTAATTCTTGAACTAAAGTGATAACCTTTTTTGATGCAGACACATAGGAATAATAGCTCTAAGTGTGTCTCAAAATATAGTTTATACTTCATTACTTTTTTTCCTTAACACTTCAAAATCATACTTCACTAAGCCTATGGAAGTAGACACCAACATTAAAGCAACACTTTCTGAAGTTTTTGGTTCTGATGACCTTTGGCTGTTTCTAGTCCTTATTTTCTAAAATAATTGACTCCTAAAGACCCAATATAAAAAAAAATAATAAATTGTAATTGAAAATTTAAGAACTGTATTTCATCAAAGCAAAGATGTAACATGCAGAATTAGGTTTTATTTTAGGCATTTAGAAATCAAAAACAAAAATATAAGGGTTGTTTTCTTTTTGTTTCATCAAATTAAGAAGTAACAAGCATTTTAGGCTTTTATTCTAAAATTCAGACATCCTAAGATCCATGAAAGATGGATGACATCTTCAACTTGGTTTGGTATCATTTTGTATCATGAAAAATACTGTGTATTTACTTTCTCTCCTCAGTTTCAATTTTATAAATATAGGTGAGAAAGTTAAATTATTACTGGAAATATTGGTGTCATATATTGTACAACCCAATTTAGGTGTAAAATGTGATCACAACCTATGGTTAACATTTTATACTCTTCAGATAGCCAAAAATTAAGTAAATATCAATAATATATAAATTGAAGAGAAAGCATAAGCTTTCACTCATATTTTGCTGTCAGAAATCATAATCATTTTGCAAATACTAAATAACCATTTCAAAAGCATTCAGCCCCCTATCTTATGTCAGACACTGTACTAGACATTAGGAATGTAATGGCCCATGACTGTGGGGTCCATCCAGGGTACAAGGCAAAAAATTAGACAATTATAACAATGCGTGAATGCTATGGTAGGGAAATGGAGGGTGCTGTGGAAAACCAGAGTTGGAGCCTCTAACTAGACTTAGAGGATTAGGATGAGTTTACTAAAGCGCATTGCATCCAAGCTGAGATCTAAAGGATGACATAATACCCAAATGTATGAGAAGTGGAAAGGAAGGGTCACAGGAAAAGCCTGCTTAATCAGAGTGGTTGTACCAGTTTAAACTCCCACCAAACAATGCTTTTCTGTTATCAGTACTTCAAATTATCAGTCTTTTTATTTTTAGCCATTCTGTTGAGTTGTGTAGTGGCTTCTTTTTGTGGTTTTAATTTGCATTTTTAAGTATACTTATTGGACATTTGGATAGAATATTCTATAAATCATGTCAACTAATTAAAAAATCTTACATTACACTTTCTGTGTTTCACCAGCATAATGAGAACTTATATTTAAATGATCTTAAGTCATTGTAGTATTTGAAATCTAAGTTATCATCAGTGTCAAATTATATTTAATATATTGAATATATTACATTTTTTTGACTGTTAGGAAATCATTTATTCACCCAAAATGTATGTACACACACACACACACACTCACTCACTCACTCAGAGAACTGCTTACCAAAATACTTGAATAACTGAGGAATTCCATTTCTTTATCATACAAAAAAAAAAACAAAACACCTGAATTTTTCTGTAACACTTCCTATCTTGGGAGAGTTACATTAACCATCTTCTGCTAATAATTTTTTTGGGGTTATGAAAAGGTAAAATGTAGTAAAATATATATGCTGCTAGATAAGGAGTTCCTTTCCTCCAATTATTTGCAGTGTGTTTGGTGTGGTTCCTGGGACTCCTGAAATGGCTTGTCTCATGTTGGATAAGATGTACATACACTTTTCAAAGTTGCTTTTCCTTTCTTTATATTCAGCCTATCAAGCTTGGAGATCATCTCAACAGCATCCTGCTTGGAATGTGTGAAGATGTTATTTACGCTCGAGTTTCTGTTCGGACTGTTCTGGATGCTTGCAGTGCCCATATTAGGAATAGCAATTGTGCACCTTCATTTTCCTATGTGAAGCAGTTGGTAAAACTGGTTCTGGGAAATCTTTCTGGGGTAAGCTACAGTTCCAACTGGTATATATAGTCATATTTTAAAATTTAGCAAAACTTTTTTTAAAGATACTGTAGGTAGCATTTTCTCAATGAAGACTAGGGAACAGTACATTAAATTCCTTGTTCTAATGTTAATTGTTTATTTGAAACATGACTTAAAATTTAGAAGCTCGGTGCAGTAACTTAGTCTCTTAGATTTTATGAGAATTTGTCTTTTTTTAGGACATGTTAGAGCTGAAAATGTTTGTTCTTGCCTCCTTTCTTACATCGTAAGGAGCTTCCAGCAAGTGGTTCTGTCTATTGTGAAAAAATACATTGACATACAAGATGGGTTTTAGCATTAATAATGCACTTTCTGTTGCTTTATACTTCTTTCTTGGCTACTTACTTGTCTGGACCCCTTGAGTATTCCCAAAACTCTCCCCACCTTCTATGGACACTGTCACCTGGTGTGAAGGGGGTGATACATGCTTGTATTCCTGCTAGATTGCCCCAAGACCTGGACTCTCCCGTTCTCTCTCGTCATAGATAGAAAGAATCCCAAGAATAACAAACCCTGTATCTATAGTCCCACCTCTGCAAATTTTGTGTTATACTTTATCTGGGACAAAAAGACATGAATATATAGTACTTGGATACTCCTTGGTTTTTGATACCTGATCTAGATAACTTTATCTGCTCTTACACATTAGAGTTATGGTACCTGAGTGAGGTCCTTCTTCTTTGCGTGCACTACACATCTGCCACTGTCACAGTGTTCTTGATGGCTTCTCACTTCTTCTTCCTAGGGGTTTTGCCATCTTAACCAGGATGTTATATGGCTGGAGGGCCATATTCTGTGCAATTTGCTAGTTGACACAAAACAGTCTCATAGATTCTTCCAGGCAAATGGTTTGTAAACTGTACCTTGGTACTTCTGAAGTGAAAGGAATATAGGTAGTAGAGGCTGAGTGAATGGGTTCTTGGCTGCTTATTTCCCCTCCTTAACTAGAGCTTCTCCAGTTCTAATTTACTTATTTGTTTATATTCCTGCATCTGAGTTTTTTTTTTAACAAAGGTAAAGCTACTAAAAATCTATGAAAGCCCTGTATCCAGAACAAAGTTTCCTACATATTATCAAATACAGTTTTGTTTTTAAAAATTCCTTTGTGATCAAATAAGTTTGAGGAAAACCTATTTAAGAGAAATTAAAATATATTTTCACTGCAGAACTTCTCAGAGCCTTTAATACACTAGACTATATTACTCACCTTCAAGAGTGATACGCATGTAGGTAAAACATTTCCCAAACTTATTTGGGTCTTTTTTTTTTTTTTTTTACAGATTTTTTCATAATACTAATGTTACATAAAATTTCCTTTGAGAAAAAGTGATCAATACTAATTCCTTCACTTTTTAAATAAGGAAATTGAGACTCACACAGCTTATGGGACATATATTTCCTATTAGTCCAGGGATCTTTCTGTTTTACCACATCTCCTCTAAGACTTGTCTTGCTGATTTCATCCCTTTAATAAAATTGCTAGAATTATTTTTTCTTCCTTCTTTTAATGAAGAAATATTCCTCCATGGAATTCTATTGTCCTTCTAATAGTTGCCCATATTAGATAAAAGATCTCCGTCTCTTTACATTTAGTATTTAAGCCAGTTTATTAGAGTAACGAATATTGCTCATCTATATATGAAACCTGTCTAGATACTACAGAAGATACAACTTAATAAAATATTTGCTCTACCTTCAAAGAGCTCTTATTTAAAGTTCTACAACCATTTGGTTAATTATAAAATGCAGAGGAAAGTATGAAAAGCAACATAGGAAGAATTTTTAAAGCTATGAAGTTTTGAGGGGAAGGATACAAGTTATGACTGCATTGAAAAATAGCACTTTGAACTAGATCCAGTAGTCTGATAGAAGGTAATCTAGGCAGAGGGAAGCAAGCCTGGATAAATGCTGTGAAATAGGAAAGAGCGGGGTATGTTTGAGGAACAGTATTAAGTCTGATATGGGGTGTGTTGTGGGATTGTTTAGTAGGAGAGAAGAATAGAAAGGTCAGTCGAATTAGTATATGGATACCCTGCCTTTCCAGAGGCAAATGTCTACTAAGAAGAACTAACATTGTTCCCCTTCTCTTTCTATTGCTCTTGCTAGTCTCCTGGACATCACCCAATAGTCGGAGCCTTGGCGGCTACCTTTTTTTGTTTGTTTTATGCCAGGCACTGTGCTAAATGGCTTATGTGCTTGTCCACATTTGTTCGTCCTAACAGTCTCAGATTACCCTCGTTTTAGAGATAATGAAACTAAAGCTTAGAAAGATTAAATAATCTGCCCATGACCATGCACTTTGTAAATGACAGACACAATTGGAGCCTGGATCTCTCTGACCCCAAAGCCCAAGCTGTTAGCCATTTTGCTCCTCTGAAGCTGTTGTTGCCTCCAGGAGCCAAGAGAATGACTTAGTCTTTTGTTCAGGGTGAAATTCATTTCAAGGGACCATAATTCTTATCTACTGAAAGTAAATTAGCATGGAGTATAAAGTCAGCAGGCCAGCTTACTTGTCTTGGTTCTTCTACTGATTTAATGTTACGGCATCTTTGACCTCGATTTTACTTATCTGTAAAATAGGAATAGTAACACATACCATCCACTCGTGTTACTGAACAGTTGTGAAGATAATTATTTCAATGTTGAGGAGCTGCTTCAAGGTTCTTAGAAGTTTGTTGTTGTTGTTTTGGGGTTGTTTTTTTTTTTTTGCTATTTCTCTCTTTGTCTGTAGTACAAGGATAATAACCCTACCACATAAGGGGTTTTGAGGATTAAATAAACTATGTAAAGCACCTAAAGCAGTGCCTGCTTTATAGTAATTGCTCAATAAATGGCAGCTATTACTAATAGTACTGTCAATGCAGGGATTCCCAAAGATGCAGGATGTGCCTTATCTCTTAAGTTACTGACAACATAGTGCAATACACTACTAATATCATTTATGTAATTTAAAGGATGACATCATTCCAGAAATATTTCCATTTAAGTCTTTTTAGAAGTAGGAAACATAATACCTTGAATATACTACCTTAAACTACTACCATAAGTAGGTTTCAAGCAAGTTTCACTAATGGAGGAATATTAAAATGATTGTGTATATATGTTTGTAAGCAAATACGTACGCATGCATTTGATGTCAGATTTAAGTAATTTCTCTTCATCATCATCTCTCCATTTATTTCCTGAAGCTTCTGCTCTACTTGATCATCTAACTAAACCCAGTGTTCTAATTTTTCATCCCTTATAATGTGGAATTTGATCAGATTTGATACACTTTTACTTTAATTTTTTAAAGTAATACACTTTTTCCCCCATTAATACATTTTTTATTTTTAATTCCAGTATAGTTAGCATACAGTGTTAGATTAGTTTCAGGTATACAATATAGTGATTTAACAGTTCTATACATCATTACTCAGTGCTCAAGTGCTCATCATGATAAGTGTACTTTTTTTTTTTTTTTTAAGATTTTATTTATTCATGAGAGAGAGAGAGAGAGAGGCAGAGGGAGAAGCAGGCTCCCAAGGAGCAGGGAGCCCGATGTGGGACTCGATCCCAGGACCCTGGGATCATGACCTGAGCCGAAGGCAGATGCTTAACCATCTGAGCCACCCAGGCGCCCGATAAGTGTACTCTTAATCCCCTTTGCGTACTTCACCCATCAACTCACATACCTCCCCTCTGATATCCTTTTTTATTTTATTAATTTTTTAAAAGTTCTTTGTTAATTAATCCTCTCATGAAAATCTGCATAATCACCACAGATAAAGTCACTGCAGAATCTTTACTCCTCTGTTGTCCAATCGCCAGCTCACTGCTAGACATTTTATTTATTTTTGCCAGCACCAACATTGGCTTTTGCAGTCCCCCTGACTTTCTTCATTCTGTTCTTATGTTCCTTCAGCTGTTTTCTTGAGGTCTTTTTCTTCTCATATGGGCCATGCCTTGCAAGTCTGTATTTGGGTTCATTTTTCTTTGCATAATCCACCGAAATGTCAAAGCCACTTGTCTTGCCACCATCAAAATGGGTTCTGAGTCCAAACCCAAAGATGACATCTGGTGTGGTTTTGTACATTTTGGCTAGTTTTTCCCGAATTTCTGTCTTAGGTACTGTTCCTTTTCCTGGATGAAGAACATCAATGACCATTTGTTTCAGCTGAAGTAGTCCATTGGTCATGGACTTCCTGGTCTGAATAGTTACTGTGTCATTCATGATGGCAGCCAAGGTTCAAACAGCTAGGGTGGAAGAAAATGATATGCTTTATTTTAAATGAGTACCCTCAGTTAAAGTTATTAAAGCTTAAGACTATTCAAACATTTTGGGGCACCTGGGTGGCTCAGATGGTTAAGCGTCTGCCTTCGGCTCAGGTCATGATCCCAGGGTCATAGGATCGAATCCCACATCGGGCTCACTGCTGAGGGAGGGATGGAGCCTGTTTCTCCCTCTGCCTCTGCCTCTCTCTCTCTTTCTCTTTCTCTCATGAATAAATAAATAAACATCTTTAATAATAAAAAAAGATTATTCAAACATTTTATTATAAAGGAGATTCAAAGGAACATTGATTTAAATTTAATTGTCATCCCTCAATATGTCCATTGGTTTAAAACATTTCTCAAATGTAATTCCTGGCAGGAAAAATCTAGAAAATTACTTTTGAAAATAATTTATGTCAGTACCCTCAGTGCTTGGTTATAATCAGGAGAAACCTTTATTATAGCAGAATTAATGTGTTTTTAAAATCATAATCGAACTTGAGAGATTAACGTAGTTACCAATTAGGGAAAAAAGAACTCCTCTAGTTTACTGTTTTCAGATGGAACTCATTTTAACTACATCAGTTTGGCTAATTTTGTTACCCAGTTAGCAGATAATTCTTCTACAACTCTGTCTTGCCTTTCATTTCCTGAAGATGAATTGGCCAGAACTGAGCTACATAAATCCTATAAAGAAAAACAAATTAACAATAGCCAATGTGGAGTGTCTTTACCAATGCCATACTCCACAAAAATTGTCTAACTAGTGACATTCTGTAGATAATTACCATGAAAATGAAAGGGAGATTGTTTCGTCAAATTTAATTTTTGATTATCTGTGTACAGACGGATCAGCTTTCCCGTAACAGTGAACAAAAGCCTGATCGAAGCCAAGCTATTCGAGACCGATTGAGAGGGAAAGGATTACCAACAGGTAAGCGTATATTAATAGGAAATTTTTAAGTTTTAACCTTATTTCATTGTTTCTTTTAATGAAATCATACTTACCTGGCTTGGGAATCTGATAATTGTGACCATAATTAGAACATAAGTATGCAAAGTGGAGATAGGGAATAGACAGGAACACTAACTATATTAATATATAAATCCATTAAAATTATGCAAAAAACATTACTAAGACAGAACTCCCACAGTAAATCATTTCCTTTCCAATATTGTTATTTTAGCAATAATATTTGTTTACTTTATTGTCTTTATCATGGAATTTTATATTAAAAATATATTTTAAAGCAAGATGAAACAAAGTTTATGAACATAAACACTACTGAAACAAAGTTTCAGGGGCGCCTGGGTGACTCAGTTGGTTAAGCGACTGCCTTCGGCTCAGGTCATGATCCTGGAGTCCCGGGATCGAGTCCCACTTTGGGCTCCCTGCTGAGCAGGGAGTCTGCTTCTCCCTCTGACACTCCCCCCTCTCATGTGCTCTCTCTCTCTCTCAAATAAATAAATAAGATCTTTAAAAAAACAAACAAACAAACAAAAAAACCAAAGTTTCAGAAAGCAACATTATTTTTGCTGCACTTTATTTTCTATTCTAGTTCTTTTTATTAATGGGAATCACAACCCCCAAGTTGATTTTAGACTCTGTCTATACATGTGTATCTAGAGAGAGGCATAATTATAGTAAGGAAATATATATATAAACACATCTTCTTGCAGATAAAAATCTTTTCCTCTATTTTTTTTTTATTATTATGTTCAATTAGCCAACATATAGTACATCATTAGTTTTTGATGTAGTGTTCAGTGATTCATTAGTTGCATATAATACCCAGTGCTCGTCACAACACATGCCCTCATTTTCCCTTTATTTTAAATGATCCTCGGATTGGAGATATGATATAGTGTGAACCTTGGTGCCAAGAAGAGCAGCACTTTGTTAATCCATCAAATTTTCAGACTCCTGTTTCAGAACTGAATAATAATAGAAAATTATAATTAAATGTCAGTAGCAAGCAGAAAGAGTCTTTTTCAAGGAGACATAATGAGCATACTTTAATAAGTGAATGTTAGATTTAAATGATTTCTGTCTCTCTTATTTATCATGTTTCTAAATTCTTCCTCCCTTCCAGCAATCCATCTCCCTCCCTCACACTCTCTCTGCTTCTCCATTTCTGTCTCCCTTCCTTCCTTATTTCTCTTCCCTGTTCTTTACTTTCTTTCTGGAATTCCCTTTTATCATCTCCTACTGTCATTAAATGGCCATGTTATAGAATTGAAGTTGATTTGCTTGTTTGTTATTTGTTGAGTTAGTCCTATCCCTTTATTGGAGAATTAAATCTCCCCTATATCTAAACTCAAGAGAATTTGTAAGGAATTATGATTTCTCACTCAAGATAAACCAAATTTTGTTTATGTTTACATTTTGGGTAAAATTAGAGGTCCTCACACTTAAAGTGCAACAGCCTTTTTGAGATCAAGTGTAATAAAAGAGAATTCTTCAGTTCTTCTTAGCCATTGCTTTACACAGTAGTACTGCTCAAGGGCTGTCTTAATTTACAAATTTAACAAATGTAAAAAACCACATCTCAAAGACAGAATCAACATAATGTACTAATTATACTCATTACCAGACAAGCAATTAGCAGCTTATAGTCAATGGCATATACTAATGTAATATAAAAACTTTAAGATTAAAAAAGTGACCTTGTGAAGAACTATTTTCTAGGACCCCAGTGTTACTTTTGGGCAGTGCAGTTCTTCACTCTCAGAGGTCACTTGCAACAAAGAGTCTTGTTACACTACATTGGTACAAAAGCATTCTCTTTGATGCGAACCAACCTGAAACCTTTATGTACTGATAGCTTTAGTTTATTAGGCTCCTGGCCATAGTTTTCAATAAGGAAAATGTCAAGATGGACAGTGAGATATGGAATTAGGTTAAAAGAAGTAAACAATTTTAGGGATACTGCCTTGTGTCTAAGTGATTTGATCATTCACCTGAAACTTAACAATAACTTTTTTTTAATCTATGAGTCAATGACCTTAAAAGGTCTCTCCTTACATCTTACCTCTCAGATCTGTTACAAAAAGTAAGGCCTGAAGTAGTGGGCTGTCTGCCCCCGTTTTGTTATTTTATACGCCAGTGCTGATAAAATGGCTTCACTCAGCAAAAAGAAATCAAACATTTCCTCCCGAGCTTAAGGCGGAAACCTACACCATGATCAGATCAGCATGATAGTGCTTCAGAACTTGGGCGTATTGACAATATCATGTTTCTTTTTTTGTGTACTTAAATACACTTGTGAGGACAAATGGGGAATCGAGGAACCTCTTTAATACTGAAATGTCATTTTGAAGTTAGCTTCTAAGAGATGCTTAAGTTTTTTGAGTCTTGTGTGAGGGGAAGGGTGAATGATGATATCCAATTAAGGATGATGTTAGTCACATATAACAAATATAGTTAAAACACAGTGTACTTTAAAAGGGAGTTTTTTTTTTTCAATTTGACTAAAATAAATGGAATATGTTCTATTATGAAGACTTTTTATGTTTTTAAAATCTTTTATTTTTATTTCTTTTTCCCCCAATTAGTTTTTAGCAAGCTCTAGTATTCTCCAAAAGGAGCATGTTTATGGTTTCATTTTGTATTTGGATACTTGTAATTGTATGTAAAATCTAATGTTGTTTGTAAACTCTCTTTGAACTCAGAGCCTTTTCAAGAGATGGAAAATCCACCTATAGTCACCATTTATCCTGTTTTGAATAATTTGATTTTTTAAATAACAGAATCTAGAACTTTTATTGGAAATCTTTTGATTTCTGGTTTCATGATTTCCTCTCAAAAGAACTTTTAAATTCCCCCTGAGTAGATAATGATATGCTGAGGAAAATAAAGCAGAAACAAAAGGGAGGAGCAATTTAGAATTTTATGTTGTCCTAGCTCATGATAGTTCATTAGGTGTTAGTTCATTTATCCTGCCTTCTTTAAGAAGAAGGTATAATGGGCGCCTGGGTGGCTCAGTTGGTTAAGCGACTGCCTTCGGCTCAGGTCATGATCCTGGAGTCCTGGATCGAGTCCCGCATCGGGCTCCCTGCTCAGCAGGGAGTCTGCTTCTCCCTCTGACCCTCCTCCCTCTCATGCTCTCTGTCTCTCATTCTCTCTCTCTCAAATAAATAAAAATAAAATCTTTAAAAAAAAAAAAAAAAAGAAGAAGAAGGTATAATAAGTGATGTCCACAGCTTTGTAGATGAAGGAAGTGAGAGACATGGAAATTAAGTGGCTTGCCCAAGCTCATGGGTTGAATTTGGTAAAGCTGGAATTAAAACCCAGGTGTTTTGACAGTAATCTTTCTGGTAGATTATGCTACCTTAATTGGCTTTAAAAGGGTTTCAAAAAGTTATGTAATCAATCCATTCCATAAGAGTTGTTTTGGAATGTCTTTAATCAGGAATTAGAAATATAAAAACAGGTAAGACATGGTTTCTTATGTTACTGTTCCAGTTGGGGGTGGAGTGGGGAAATGAGTGGGAGTGATGACAGATATCTAATATAATGGATAATTTTAATATATTGAAAGAAATGTCCTAAGAGGGGGCCAAAGTGCTCTGTGAGAATAGTGGAAGGAGCTAGTAACTCTCCCAGGATGGGGAAATATTAAAGAAGTTTCTATCTGAAATCTTTTAAGAGTAGCTCCAATGGTATTGCCTTCAAAAATAACATTAACTTCCTGTGATCAAAATGGGTAGTGAGCACAGCTATTAGATGTACTTAATGATTTCAGTGCTGTTTATTGCCTGTTAAATAAAGTAATTATAATAGCCCACCACATGTTTAGAAAGATTTGGAAAGCAGTTGAAGAAATTGCATTTTACCTAGTCTCAAATCAAGTTAGTAAGTAAGTAGCACTGGTATTAACAACAGTACATGGTTTTCACTGGTCTAGCAGCCTATGCACCTAGTAAATGAGTCTAGGATTCCTGTTTCTCCTCACTTAAAGGGCCAGATTCTATATTTGAACTCTCATTTTTAGTTCCCAGATTAGTGAAATTTTTCCAACAGTGCTTAGCAATACAAGGCAACCATGATATGATATGTGATGTTATATATATTTTATCCACTTGTGAAGTGTTAATCATGCAATTCCATATTCAGTTGTATAGCTGAAGATAGTATTATTGATATGACAAAATGCATTGAGACTCCTGCCGATTAGGAAAATGTGATTTTAAAAGGGTATGTTTGTACCAGCCAAAATCCACCTCTCTGTTACCTAGATAAAGGTATGTCTCCTTTTTCATCCAAAAAGCAAACAAAACCATTCCTAAGGTATTAGACCCGCTGGAGAAACCACTTAGCTCCAAACACCTCTCCTTTTTTTTTTTTTTCCTCTCCTATTATAAATACTTCATTTCAACCAGAACGTACAATCTCTCAGGGGTTTCATAGTTTAAAAAGCTACAAGCACGGGGTGCCTGGGTGGCTCAGTCATTAAGCGTCCACCTTTGGCTCAGGTCATGATCCCAGGGTCCTGGGATCAAGCCCCACATCAGGCTCCCTGCTCAGCAGGAAGCCTGCTTCTCCCTCTCCCACTCCCCCTGCTTGTGTTCCCTTTCTCGCTGTGTCTCTCTCTCTGTCAAGTAAGTAAGTAAGTAATTAAATAAATAAATAAATAAATAAATTTTTTTTTAAAAGCTACAAGCACATCATGTTATAGCTACATAAAAAACAGTGCTATAAATGGAACTGCCTGGCTTAGACCATATATATTTCTGCACAGTCTTTATGGAATCTGCACAAAGAAATATCTTCTTTCCCTTTCATCCAATTAATTGTTCTTGTGTGTAAGTTGCTTTCTAGTCCGGTATATCCAGAGTGGTGAAATCACAAGGCCAGCCATGTAGCCAGAGGTCACTCTAAGCATACAGAAGATGGGCCGTATCTGCCACGGTCCTTCCCAATCGAGTGGACTAGGAGAGGCTCCAAGCCATGTTCCTATAAAGCTAGAAATTGTAGTGATCTGAAGACTGTTCTCCCAAATGGATGTGACTTCATTTCTACTGAACACTCTTAGCCATGCTTTGATGTTTGGTTCTAACAAACATAAACAAGGTACAGTAGAAAAGTAGACAAAATAACTGCAAATAAAAATGTTTCCAGCACGTATAGAACAAAAATTGCATGAAAGAAGAAACATGACATAAACAGCATTTCAAAAATCTGGTTACCTTGTATGATAATGAACTTCTTTTAGAGGATGCATTTGGTTTCACTACTAAATATAATACTAGACTGACAGTAGTTACAAAAACAATAGGTGCACAAGTGTGTTTCCAATATTGAGAAGTTCTCCAAGAAGAATGATGGACTGATGCTTAGGATCATTGAAAATATGCATAAAAGATGGGTATACAGTAGTCTCTTGATATCAGTATCTTTCACTGTGTTTTCTTTGAGAGTCTGTCTAACTCTCCCACCTGCGGAAGAGAAGCGGGGGTTACTACCTCCCACTATCAGGCACGACTGGCCTTCCTGACCCTCAGGCAGGTGCAGGCCTGTGGGGCCCAAACATCTCTTTCCTACCACTTCCTTTTTCTTCCTTCAAAAGGTGATCCACACTCAGTTTCTAAACCTTTAATGCTTTTGTGGCTCATAGCTCTTACAATTTTACTTCAGACCATCTGTAGCAAGTATATACATAGCCCTCTGAACTTTGTTTCACACCTCCACAGTTTTTTGCCCATTTTCCTCAGGAGTATCAATCCCTCCCCACCCCTTCTTTCTTCCTCTTCCTATTTACCTATTCGTTTGTTTGTTTTATTGGCTACCAGAAGAGACCTTATTATAGCAAAAAAATCATCTTTATAAATAATGGTCATGAGACTTTAAGTTGGCTATCATAATGTGATTTTCAGGCATGTAGAGCAAATTGAGAAACAGTTAAATTTGGCATATTTTGTAGAAGCAGAGTAGAAAGGTAGTGCAAACTTTTAAATGAATTACTTTTATTATAATTTTGTACTACCTTACAGAACTTAAAAATGGTAATGTTCTGGACTTTTTTTTCTCTTTAACTTTCTGGACTTTTTTTTAAATCACTTCTTGGCCTTTTGGCTAAGATCAAGTGTAACTTTCTGGACTTCTAATAAATAAGAACTGAAATATTATATCTACTAATTTGCATAAAGCAAAAACCTAGCATTTATAGAGCAGTAGTTATCCAAGAGCCACCTTATTAGCAATTAGTTTTAAGTCTCATATGGCTGGTGAGAAGACATGGCTCTTTTAGGATACCATGGCCCATTAATATATTGTTAGTAAATACTAATAACCTACAAGAGAATGATAAATCTACCTGTTAGAAATGCAATAGACTCATGATACACTTGGAAAGTGATTATTTCATTAGTGGTTGGGGTAGTCCTCACTGAAGAAGTTATATTTAAAATAAAAGTATAGAATAAGAAACAACTAACTATGAGAAAAGTCTGGACCATTCAGGGCATAGAAAACAGTATGTATAAAAGGTCCTAACATATAAGAGAGCTTAATAGGAAAACCTGTGGCCTGGATGGAATGAAAGAAGTGGAGAGGAGACTAAAAAAGATTCAAATGGCAGATCTGAAAGGAGTCTTGTTTTTATTTTGAGTGCGATAGTATGCCTTTGAGACTTATTTAAAAGGGTGGTGGCGTCATGGAATTTATATTTTGAGAAGATAACACTGGCTGCTGAGTAGAGAGGTAGTTGGGTGAAGAAAGGAGGCCTATCCAGAAGCCATTGCAGTTTTCTAGTCAAGTGATAATGTTAACTGGGTATAGGGTGATGCCAATGAAAATGCAAATAATCACTTGGAGTAAGATATCTTTGAGAAGTTAAATAACCAGCACTTCTGATGGATTTGATACAGGCAGTAAGGATGATGAAGGATTTCAGGATCATGCCCATATTTCTGTTTTGAGCAATCAGTTGGATAGTGATGCCACTTACTGAAATTGGAAAGATTGGGGTTGAATGGATATCTCTGGTTTTGGGAAACAAGAAATAGTATTAAGCATGTTCAGTTTGAGGTGCTTCTAAGATATGCTAGTGGAAGTCTCAATTATATGGGATTGGAGCTCCCGGAAGACATTGGTGCCAAGAATATAAATTTGGGAGTTATCTGTATGTAGTTAATTATTTAAAGCCTTGTTAGTAGATGAAATTATACAAGAAGAGAGTGAAAAGATAGGGTTCTAAAACTGGTACCTGAGGAAATCCAACATTTGGATATCCAATAGAGGAGGAAAAAGCAAAGACTAAGAATGAGCAGTCTAAGAAGTAGAAGAAAACCAGTCTTGTAAAGAGAGGAAAGTGCTTCATTAAGTAACTGTCATCACCATCAATCGTTGCTGAGAGGTAAGTAGGATATAGATGCAAAATGTCTGTTGGGTTTAGCAACATGGAGGCCATTAGTTTGACACAGTGAGAGTTGCCAAGGTGTGGAGGAGTTGGAAGTTGACTCAAGTGAGTAGAATACTAATGGGAAAGAAGAAATCGGAGACAGCAGGAGCTAGAAGGGAATGTGTTAACAGGGGAGAGGTTTTGTTTATTATAGAAATATTAAAGCACGTTTGTATACTAATGGCAATGACTCAGTAGAAAAGGGGGTTAATTAAGATCGAGGGCAGACGTTAACCAAAGAAGTAAAATCTCTGATAACGTAAAATAAGAGGGGGATTGAACACATATTGGGAATCAGGCTTCAACTGGTAGAAAATTGCATCTTTTGAGACAAGGGAAAAGATTGGCAGACAGGGGTAGATGTATAGAATTAGCCATGGGAAAATGAGAAGTTCTTTTTGGAAAGATTCTGTTTTCTTGATGAAATATGAGAGAAAATTATCAGAAAAAAGAAGAGGGAATTAATGTGGGGAATTTGAAGAATGAGGGAAAGTGAAGCATTATGGAGAGTGAGTGAAATTACTGTTAACACATTGATGTTGAGTGTCCAAGGCTTTTGACTATGAATTTATGATGTTGCCAAAACCCTCACTTGTTTGGTTTTCTCTAAGTTTTGGCTACTTGTTGGGAGTCAAGGCAGTATAAAAGAAGGCAGGTTGTTGAGTTCATCTATGGTTGTATGATCCTTAAGTCCTTTCAATTCTTATTTTTTACCTCATGTATTCTATTTTCAAGAATATCTCTGTTCTCTATTTTTTAATAAAATTTTAAACTAATGAGTTTCAATATGTGGTTTGTTTAAGAATGTAATTTACTCCTAAAATACTATAATATAGATGTGTTTATCAGTTTTAAATTATCTTAGATTAGAAGCTAAAGTCTGTGACAATCTTTGTCTAGTTGTGGTGTTACTTTCTCAGTGTTCTTTATATGACATGCCCAAATATTGGTGTTATCCTTATTTGCACTTCAGTGGATCCGTGTTCAGGGAAAGATGAGTTACAAGAAAAGCAAAATGTTTGAATCTAATTCTCCAGTAAGCAGTTATTTGTTGACCATTCTGAAATGAATTCTCTTTTCTAAGATCTTTAAGGTGAAATGTGGAGTCAGGGAATTGAAACTTACAGCTATCACCCTGAAGAGGAAATTGACTTACTCAAATGAATTACTAAGCAATTTATTATTACTAGGGAAGTTTTAGTCATTATTTTATATTGTATACATAGCAGATAAGTTATCAAAGAGGGATCACAGAAGGTCACACAGGAAATCCTCAGTGTTTATGGGCTTTTGCGTTAGTAACTCTCAAGTATTTTTCTACATTTCTTTTCCTATAGTGGAGCCATACACACAGACACATATATATATGATTTTTTGTGTTACTGACTCTGAATTCCAAAAATTAATTTGTTTGGGCATTTTGCTGTGTCTCAATGCATTTGTAGACTGGTGCCATAAAAAAAATTAGGATGGCTTACTGGTTTTTTGTTTGTTTTTTAAAGATTTTATTTATTTATTTGACAGAGACACAGTGAGAGAGGGAACACAAGCGGGGGGCGGGTGGGAGAGGGAGAAGCAGGCTTCCCACTGAGCAGGGAGCCCGATACGGGGCTCGATTCCAGGACCCTGGGATCATGACCTGAGCCAAAGGCAGACTCTTAACGACTGAGCCACCCAGGTGCCCCAGATTATATCAAGTTTTCTGAAAACATATCTATTCATAATAAAACTTTGATACTTAAGAATTCCAAATACTGCAATCTTTTTTTCATCCAGAATATAGCAAGAATTCTTTGTTTCTTCTTTAAAAATATTTAAATGACCAGAAAATACCAGGGCTTTATGTTGAAGTGATACATGTTTGAATTATATCTTTAGAAGTTAAAGGAGTATACTCTACATTTTATTATTACCCCAAATCATTTCGTGGATTAGATTAATATTCTGCCAAACTGGATAGTATTAGAAACTTTTGCTTTTTTTTTTTTTTTTACTTTTGTCTATTTTTAAAAACCAAATAATTCACTTTTGATGAATATAAAATACTATTACTCAAAAAAGTAAGTTCAATACATTATAGTTTTCATTGAGTAAGAAACATTGGACTATGAAAAGTTATACAAACAAAGTGTCTCTTTCCACTTTCATGATCACTACCATCCATTTCATCTCTGATCCTCCATTAGGAAGACTTAGGAAATTACCAGCACTTTCACTGTCAATAGTAAGGTTACATTCCAGTTATTTTCTAAAAATTCTGTGCATACATGATAGATTCTTATCATTCCAGGAAGAAGCTCTACTTCTGATGTACTAGACATACACAAGTCTCCATTCTCTCATCAGACCTTTCTTAACAAAGGGCTTAGTAAATCTATGGGATTCCTGTCCATCAGAGACACACAAGATGAGGAAGATTATTTCAAGGACATTTCATCAGATAATAATTCTGGACACGAAGATTCTGAAAATGCCTGCTCCCCTTACCAGTTCAAAACTAGTGGCCCAGAAAAAAAAACTTTCCCTGGTATTGATGTGCCTCCCAAGAAGAAGATTTGGGCTTCATCCATGGACTTGCTTTGCACAGCTGACAGAGACTTCTCTGGGGAAACTGGTGGATTCCAGCAATATCTCCCTGAGGCAGTAACGGTGCGGACTTCAACTACTCCTAGAAAAAAGGAAGCAAGATACTCAGATGGAAGCATAGCCTTGGATATCTTTGGCCCTCAGAAAGTGGATCCAGCATTTCACATGCGAGATTTGCCCACTTCCTCAGCAATATCAAGTGCTTTGGACCGAATTCGAGAAAGACAAAAGAAACTTCAGGTTCTGAGAGAAGCCATGAATGTAGAAGGTTAGTAAATTTGAATGGGTTTGAGAGAGGATTGAATTGAAATATTTAAAATTGTGTTTTGAAATAAAGAAGGGTTATTAAACCATTACACAAGTTTATTTCCACTGCCAAAGCTTTATACCCAGGTTAGTCTCTTTGTCAGTTTCTGTCCTCATTTCCACCAAAACCCTAATCAAACTACACTGTTCCCACACAGTCATCTCTAGTAAGCATCCCAGTCCAGGCACTTTTATAGCCCTTCAATATTTTGGGTAGCATGTTTTTAGACTGTAAACTTCTCAAGGCAGGAGCCATGTTTTCTACTTCTTTTTAATCCTCCCCAGCACTGTGTATCTTGCACTCTCAAAAGATGCTTCCCTAAAGGTCTGGTTCACGGAAATAAGAGGCAGTTAATAAAAATCAGCAATCCTAGGGAGGCAGAGTAGCCTGGTGATAGTGCATTGGTTCCCAAACCACCAATCTCAAAAAAAAAACTTAGGGACACAACTCCTGGAGATCATAATTTATTTGGTTTGGAATGAAGTTTTAAATCTGTATTTTAAAAGTCATGGTATTTAGGTTTATAGATATAGAGTCAGACAGCCTAGGTTTGAATTATTTACTGCATCAGTAGCTACGTGATCCTTCCTTCAGCAACTGGGCTTAATCTCTCCAAGTGTAAGTTACTCCATCTGTAAAATGGGCTTAACAAAAGTAGATTAGGTAATGAATATAAAGTGATTAACAAATCAAATTATTACAATATTAATATGAGGTACATTAAAAAACAACTTTGTCAATGATAAATTCTTATTTGCAGGGCAAAGTTCTGGTTCAAAAATACCTGATTGGCACACAAACCTCTAAAATTACGTGTTAGACATGGAGAGAGGCAATTTTTAACATAAATAAATGGAAGAGAAAACAAAATTAGAATTATCAATCTAATCTCTACATTTTTGAAGATTAAAAGTTTTGTTATCTCCCTTTATCTTGTAGACAAACTTTGAGACATAGCTGAAAGAGAAATTTAAGGTGTTTCCAGTTCAACAAGAGTAGTGGCATAATCAAGGGTCATAATTCATTTTTAAGGCCATTGTTCCAGTGGAATATTTTTGATCACATAGATCAAAAATACCTTTAAAGTGCTCTGCTAAAGGTTTGTTCTTTTACTTAGGCGTAAGCATAGCTCTGGACTGAATATACTCTACACATTATGCTTTACTTCTAGTAAAAGAAGCTTTGCTTTTTTTCAATTCAGGAATTGCAAATTAGGGATGAATTTAAAATTATAAAGGAAATTATTGAACACTTAATTGATATTATGGGTATGTATATATGTGCATTTAAAGAAAACATTAGCCAGCTTTATGAGATGATTGTATATAATCTTGATCTGAAAACTTTTAAGGACAGAAAATACCTTAGAAATTTGCTATATGCATGATTTCATTGTTTAACTCTGATCAGTAAGCTTTTAGAGTTGTGGCAGAAAGGCATTTTCTGTAGCTTAAAGTCTTCTCTTTCAGAAGTTGTACTTCATGATTATTTAATGTTGCACAACAACTAGCATATGAATAATAACTTAGCCTGACCTTCTTATGAACATAAGAGACGTTTATGTGAAGAATTCTTGCCCAATGTGGAAAAAACCCCCAAACCCTTAATTATTCAAATAGATAAAACTGTGATAGTCTCAGAGTATAAATAGTGAAGCTACATACTGATGTAGATGACTATTTCTAACATTCAAGAAATTGAGTAATATACTTTCTTAACATGTGAATATTAAAAATTAAACCATGTTCTTATGTTCACGTGTGTGTTTTAAAAGACATACTTAATATTTGATAAATTAATAGTAGTATGAACTAGTGAAGTCTGAGAAAAGTGTTTTTTTACACTTGAACCTTGCTTTGACAGTTAAACAGTAAAGAAATCAAACACTAATGGAAATATATATTTAATGCATTAAGTTATGCTACACTAGTCTGATATATTTTGTTTGAATAGGTGATTTTTTTTGATTACCCATAAAGTGAGTATTAAGCCGAACTACGTCCTAGTTTGCACAGGGAATGTGTGCAGGCACCTGTGTTAAAGAAACTCAAATAGACCAACTTGTTTACAGCTTGTTTCCAAATATGCATATATATCTGCAAAGATGGTATATAATATTATTGACCCTTATTTATTAAAAATGGTAACTTGTTACAAAACCTAACTTCCAAATTTAGAAATGTTATATTCATTACAAGAGATACAAGAAAAGAAAAGGAAAAGATTTCTTCTTAAAAATAAAATATGCTTTGAATTGTTTGATACCATTTTCATCCTGAAATCTTTCTTTGCTATTGAAGTTTTCAAAAGCATTTGTTCTCACAAAGAACCTACCCATTTTTCCCCAGAGTGTATTTTTTTTTAATTTTTTTCCCCCAGAGTGTATTTTATAACCAAGTTAAACAAACACTTCGAAAATGTTGGTTTATCATGGAAATGCTTACACCATCTTAAATAAACTCCATTATCATATAGTAACTTACAAGTAGTAATAAATTATATTTGCTTTAGACTAAAGGTATTCTTCAGAAAGAATGTTTGATGTTTGGAATTCAAAAGCAGTAATTCTTAGTTATTTAGTTGAGTAATTTGCTGGTTTTATGCTGTGCATTTTCTAAAAGTGAGATAATTTATGTTAGCTGCTCAAACAAAAGTGCAGATTGCTAATATAAAAATTTTAGCTAGTATACAAAAAAGAGAGTAGAAAACAATACAAATCCCATTTATCTCATTTAGTTCTCACGAAAAGTAGGCTCCACAGATCCCTTTTTTTTTTTAAAGATTTATTTATTTATTTGAGAGAGCGAGAATGAGAGAGAGAGAGTACATGAGAGGGGGGAGGGTTAGAGGGAGAAGCAGGCTCCTTGCTGAGCAGGGAGCCCTATGCGGGACTCGATCCAGAGACTCCAGGATCATGACCTGAGCCGAAGGCAGTCTCTTAACCAACTGAGCCACCCAGGCGCCCCCACAGATCCCTTTTATGTGTGAGAAATCAAGCAGAACAGTGGATGTTGCTTATGTACACATTTCTTTTTAAATATTCTTGTTTTAAGCCATTTAAAAATATTAATATGCTCTGTACCATTTTTGTGATCTTTAAATCTGTCAGTTGCTACTGGCTATGAGTAATTACAGAATTAGAAGAGGTCTTGGAGTACATATTCCTGAGCTCATGAAGATTTAATAACTTACCCAAGACCACGTAACTAGTTAATGATAGAATTTCCATCATTATGGGAGACTGTGGATTTCCATCTAGATTTCAAAACTCCAGTCTGAGAATTTCCAATTCTGTGTTACTTCCTGATTTTTTAAAAAAGATGTGTTCCAGTGTTCATTGGGTTAATACAGCAATTGGAAGAGAAGTAACTACCAAATTTGGGTTTGTCCTTTTAAGCATGTAAGGAGGCTCATTGAACTAATAGGAAAGACATTTGTCTCGGGCACCTGGGTGGCTCAGTCAGTTAAGCATCTGACTCTTGATTTGGGCTCAGGTCATGATCTCGGGGTTGTGCGACGGAGCCCCACGTCCAGCTCCACGCTCTGTGCAGAGTCTGCTTCTCCCTTTCCCTCTGCTCCTCCCCCTGCTCTCTCTCTCTCTCCTTTCCTCTCTCAAATAAATAAAATTTAAAAAAAAAAAAAAAAGGAAGACAGTTGTCTGCTTTAACCTCAGATGTATAGCCCTTTCCTTAGTCCATCCTCTTGAAAGGAGCCTTTACATAAATCACCTCTATAGCATTTCCTTAGCTGCTAACATCAACCAGCCAGCTAACACAGGGGAGAGCAGAGTTTGGTACTAGAAGGAATCTGGATGCTATTTAAACCAAACATCTCACTTTCAAAAGCCCAGAGTAGGCTAGTTTGCCAAAGGAGATACATAATTCATAATTTATAACAGAGCTGTATTTAGAATCCAGATCTCTTGAAACCCAGAATAAGATTTTTTCCACTTTGCCATTCTGATTTCAAGCAGAAACGAGATACATTTCAGATACATTATTTGGAAAATTCTTTACTGACTGGAAGGTTGGGTATTCAACTCTAACCACCTAACAAACCCCTTAAGTCTCTTCCTAATAAAATTATATAATTTTTAATACAGTAAAACAAGATAGTATAATTTTTTAAAAAGGCTCAAATCAGGCACTTTTGGTTCTTTCTGCAGCAAACCACACTGGATAGGGGTTAAGATGGAGCTCTATGGTGTTGCATGCTCTATTGTGGTAGATAGTGTCTTAATGGGGCTTTCCTACAGTAGGATCTTATAAGATGGTTATCCTGTAGCCAGTGAAATAAGAATGTAAGCTATCAAAATGCAGTGGTTAGCATTGAGTGCTCTGATTTCCTTGAGAACAAAATAAGAAAGGAAGAGAAAAGACCCTGAGAAAGAAACTATAGTTGAAGTTTAAAAATTATAAATATAAGATTATTTCTATAATTATTAAGTTAATACTTAATCTTTCAGATAGTTTTCTACATTTAAAAAGCAGTAAGGAAGGGGCAGGAAGAAACATAACAGGTTTATCTTGTGGAAACTACTTGTAAAATTGATGTGACTCTTCAGTTTTCCCCTCAGCAGAGGACTGTCCCAGTCTACTTTTTCCCTTTTTTCCTTGTTCCTAGTATCTTTTTTGCACCTCTCTACTCCATCTCAAAATCGGACATACCATCTGTTTTATAGTAGAAGTATCCGTCACCGTCTCTCTTGTATGTAATTACCCCACACTCCCTGTCTTTCATTGCCATGTGGGTTGGTAGCACATTCCCAATTATGAGAGATGGACTTGGAACCAGTACTGTGAGAGTCTAGTAGGAACAGCACTCCACACCCTGGGCGGGGACCATGAATAGCATTTTGCTTCCAGCAGTCAACACTCCTCTGCATTCTGTATAAATACTAGGAGGGAATAGGAAGAACAGATAAAATTAAATTCTTCAAAAGTGACTGTGGTTAAATATTACTACTTAAGGAGTTTTAAGTCAACCTACTTTACTTCAGCCTTGAATACTGTTTAAAGAAAACAGTGTTGTGACCTCTGGTCTAGCTTAGTTTTACTGTTCCGTGACCACCTTGTGAATGCAGCTTAAACTCTGTGTTGTGCAACTAGAATATGTAAACACTGCAGTATGTGAGCCTGCGCTTATCACTGAGGCACCTCATTTTCATGAGAAGATTGAATTTGAAAGCGCACACGTTTTTATAGTTGCATTTCAGAAAAACAAGAGGATGGGTTTATAAATATTACAGATCAATATGTAGGATACTTTTAGTGACATGTTACGGAGAGAGAAATTTTTCTTCAAAACTTATCTCTCTTTTAAAATCCAAAATTGGGGCGCCTGGATGGCTCAGTCAGTTAAGCATCCGACTCTTGATTTCAGCTTACGTCATGATCTCAGGGTCCTGAGATCAAGCCCCACATTCGCTCTGTGCTGGGCATAGAGCCTGCTTAAGATTCTTTCTCTCCCTCTCCCTCTGCACACTGCCCCCCACTCTTATGTCCTCTCCATTTCTCTCTCCCTCTCTCTCAAATAAATAAATCTTAAAAAAAAAAAAAAAAAGCTTTCAGGCATAGCCAGGTTCAGGAAGCTTTGTCTCACCTCCCCAGTTTATGATGATGTCCTATTTTTCATTGAAATTATTGTTTTGAGGAGCTTGTTTCTCCTATAAAAATCAGAATTTTGGCATGGTCTAGGGGTGCCTGGGTGGCTCAGTTAAGCATATGCCTTCAGCTCAGGTCATGATCCCAGGGTGCTGGAGTTGCCCGAGTTTGGCTCCCAGCTCAGTGGGGAGTCGGCTTCTCCCTTTCCCCCTGCCACCCCCCTCCCCCCGTACTCTCTTTCTCTCTGTCAAATAAATAAATAAAATCGTTAAGAGAAAAAAAAAGAAATTTTGCATGGTCTAATTCATAGCTGTGTCCTTAGTATCTACCACTATACCCTACCTGATAATAAGTATTAATGTAAACTGAGTATTGCAATGTAGCTATTAATATTAAATATTTGGTAAGTGCTATTTCAGATACATGATACAATATTCTCTGATGAATTCTGCATCGTGAGGAGAAATCCTACCTCCTTCTCCTGTGTTTTGTCCAACTCCAAGAGAAGTCATAACCTGACAACCAACAGCAGATGCAGTCAATTTTCTTTAAAGCTCTGGACTGTTTGGGAAAGCTTTAGAAGGGGTAGAGAAGTCCTAACAACATGGGATCCGGGAGGATTCTAGAAGAGTGCCATAGCCAGCCCAAATGCAAGACACAGCCTAGATTGGTGGCTGCTCCATTACACAAGACTGTTAATAGATTGAGGGGACTAGAGACTTCATTCTTTTTGCTGTTCCTACTCTGCACAAATTTTACATCTATAAAGTAATTTACAGTTCACAGAGCATTTCTCCATATATCTTTCCTTAGTTATGTATCTTTATACTTGCGTTGAGTTCTTTTCCTCCTGATTAAAAATTTTATTGATCATGTCTAGCTCTCAGGGTATTTTAGAATATGTTCTGTTCATGTAGCAGGTAGCATGGTATAACATAGAATACAGTAGACTCTACTGAACATAAAAAAGGAATAATCTTTAATCCCTAAAAATTAATCCCCTGATAAGAAAGCACAGAGAAAAACACAATACATGAAAACATAATGTTACTATTTTTGTATCTTTGGTGTATTCGAAAATTGAAATATTTCACTAGAGCCGTAACCTTAAAAATGCAGAGTTTAAAATTTTTTTTTAATTATTTAGTTCCTGATGCTGCAGTTGTCTGAGTCTCACTTTCTGCCTGTCACTTGTCGGAGCTTGAATATGTGTCACTTGTAAATGATGTTTTTAGTTTTTAGATTACAGTTTGTGCTTGCTTAGTTTCATTTTAATGGGAAGGTTGTAGATTTGAATGTTTCATCTGAAATAGCTTTACGTAAGTTCAGAATATCATGTAAATCTTCATAATATCCTAAATATTAAAAGCATAGTGTTCATAATCACATACTACAGCTTTATATGTTTAAAGTGTTAAGTGTGAACAAAAAATTTTAAAGTGTTAAGTGTGTTAAGTGGTGGTAGAAATTGTGACTGTCAAGAACTTATGTCTAAATGCTCTAGCCTGCTTCTTATTGTTACTATATAAGTAGAGTCGATAGGATATTAGGGTTGGAGTGATTTTTATTTAAAGGACCAGATTGAGGTTAAAGAATAACAAAACATCTGTCAGATTTTTATATCTTGTACTCTGACCAAAAATAGTATACTCTTAATTATGGTAATATAATTAGAAATGAAAAGATGTCTCCAATTGTCAGAGTATGTATGATTACAGAATCTCTATAACTAGACTCCAAATGTTAATTCTTTTTTTTCTTTTTTTCTTTTCTTTTTTTTTTTTTTTAAAGATTTTATTTATTTATTTGGGACAGAGAGAATGAGAGAGAGAGAGCACATAAGAGGGGGGAGGGTCAGAGGGAGAAGCAGGCTCCCCGCTGAGCAGGGAGCCCGATGCGGGACTCGATCCAGGGACTCCAGGATCATGACCTGAGCCGAAAGCAGCCGCTCAACCAACTGAGCCACCCAGGCGCCCCTCCAAATGTTAATTCTTTAAGCCATCCTTCTGTAGATCCTATTCTTCTCATTCTCTCACTGCTATTCTACAAAATGTTTTTAAGAGAGAATATATTCCTATGTGTTTTCTGTGTTCATATACATATATTCACATATACCCAATTTGGTGCTGCTTTTTCTGGTGACATGTATCAAGGCTGATTTTACTCTCTCATTTATTCTTTTGCATTCATTATTTCTACACTAAGATTCTTTCCTACAACTTCATTTTCCACATCTAAAAACTAAGTACTCGTAGGAAATCAAAGAGAAGGAAATTGTTTAGTGAAATGAGGAATAATCATGGCCCCTAAATGGACCCTGGTACACTCATTTGTACAAGGTAGGCTTCATTTAAATATTTACTAACTGCGAAATTTGCATCTCAATAAATTAGATATTGAATCTAATTTTATCCCACAAAAGCCAAATACAGTTCTGCAATTATAATGGTGAAAGCTTAAAATTTTGCTCTTAGAGTTTTAACATTGCAATGAAAATGGCCATATATGCATTTTATAAAGTGCATATCTGAATATTCTTAATAGGTCCATTTCACATGATTCAAGAATTTTGGTTTTTATAAAACTTTGTAGTATATTATAAATACTTAGGAGCATTTCTTTGTTTAAAAAATAGTCTGACACTTTTTTTTATTTTTAAAGATTTTATTTATTTATTTGACAGAGAGATACATAGCGAGAGAGGGAACACAAGCAGGGGGAGTGGGAGAGGGAGAAGCAGGCTTCCAGCAGAGCAGGAAGCCTGATGCAGGACTCTATCCCAGGACCCTGGGATCATGACCTGAGCCAAAGGCAGATGCTTAATGACTGAGCCACCCAGGCGCCCCAGTCTGACACTTGGTAATTAAAATAACAATCACTAGGTTTTATTGATCTGGAAGATGGGCATGTGAGGACATATTGTGCTCTCTGTTTTTGTCTCTGTGTAGAAGGTTTCATAATAAAAATGTTTTTTTCCTCTCTTTTTTAATCACTCAGTTACACCACATTCCTGGGATCTGGGCCAAATGTAAGGTGCTTATAGTATACATTTAAATATATATAGAAAACATATCTGTGGTATCTGGATCCTTCAAAAAAAAAAAGTTATCTATAATGTTAGGACCCCTCATGGATAATTAGGGACTACCCTTCTTCTGGCAGACCAGAAGAGTGGACGAAATCTGCTCTGGCACTAGTTAGTGTCTACTGGATGCCTTTAAGTAGGTCATGTCAGAAAGCCAAGCAATGTTCCCATCAGATCACTTGATCTGTAAGCCTGCAAAATACGGCTCTCCATATACACTAATGCAAGATACATTCTTGGTGAAGGACATGTTTGTAGTAATTTTATGTTGGTAATGAATTTTATAATAATTCCTGAAATGGTTAAATTTATTACTTAATTCAGAAATGGAAAGCCCATATTACAAAGGCTAGCTTTTCTTGTAAGCATGACTGAGTAGTAAATAATGCCTGGGAACTTTAATCTGGCCATGCCACTACATGAAAGGAACATGGCTAACAGCATTTTAAAAGATACATTTCAGAATACAAGAAGCTTAGAAAAGAGATTCCCACAGTTTAGTTAACATAGACTCCCTACGCCTACCCCGGTCTTCGAAGTCTGCCTATCCCCTAGTAGTGCTGCAAAGCTAGTCATCCAGTCCATGTTTCTGGAGTGCCAGTGCCCCATGACTCTAAAGCAATAAGGCATCATAAGTCAGTGCCCTCCCTCCCCGCAGGTGTGATACTAAGAACATTTATAGACCAACAGTTCATTAAGGGAAAATGATTTATTGTTATGCTTTTAAGAGGGGATAATCAATATTACATTAATTGTCTCATAGAAGGAACCCAAGAGTTGAAAAAAGGAAAGGGAACATGGACTCATGAAATAATACAAGAACAATTATGAAGCACCACCAAAGAATGGAAATTCAACTTGAAATTTATTTACTATCTTACAGCCACTGGCAGAAATAGTTATGAAACAGTAAATTCATGGGACACATGGGTCATTCAGTTGGTTAAGCATCTGCCTTTGGCTCAAGAGTCTTGGGATCGAGTTCTGTATCGGGCTCCTTGCTCAGAGAGGAACCTGTTTCTCCCTCTGCCTGCCGCTCCCCCCTGCTTGTGCATTCTCTCTCTCTCTCTCTCTCTGACAAATAAATAAATAAATAATCTTAAAAAAAAAAAAGAAGAAGAAACAGTAAATTCATTCAATGTGGGGTGTGAAATTGTTATTGCATGGCATAACATCCAAGTGACTGAATTCTCTACTCTGTCTACTAAATAGTCTTATTGCAACTCTGTACTTTTCTTTGTATGGTAAAAACCATATTGCCTCTGTACATTTGAGTCCTCTCCTTGCCCTTGTTGGTTTTATTTCGTGTCCTGTACATTGCAATGCCAGGTTTGTAATTTGTTCAAGTTAACTTTGGGGAAATCCCTCAAAAATTTAACGTGGCGGTTCCATAACAATTAAACAAAAAGTTCTTCAGTGCCCTTGGAAAATAGCAATTCTTCTTAAGTAACCATTTAATTGTTCATTAAATTTAAATAGAACTAGACAAAACCATTGTTTGATATCTTCTAAAATCTTTTCAAATCACATTTATTTTAAACCAGAAGAATTTTTTTTTTTTAATTATCTTATTTACCATGAGACTTGCTTGTGGTAGAATGGAATCATTTTTTTAAAGTACTAGTAAATATTTGGATTTTCAATCCCAAAACTCTTTCCATTAATTATGATATTATTTCATACTCATGTTCAATGTGTACAAAGGTGAACAAAGTAGAGGTCTTCTGTATCATGCCTACTTCTCCAGGTAAACATTGCCACAAGAACAATGTGCAACTTCCTCTCCATCAAGTGGCCATTTTTCCTTCTTTGTCTCAGCATGACCTTCCCATTCTTCCAGCCCATCATGTTCATCTTGGTTCTACAAGCCTGGTTCCTGTGTTGCCATTTGACTCTCTCATTCGTTTATTCATCCCTTTTTCTTTTAACAATCTCTACTGAACACCTTGCAGCACAAGGAATAATTCATTTTGTAAAGTTCCTGTTCTCCAGTTTGCAAACTAGTAAAAAAGAATCCCTCACATATATCCATTGTGTGCCATCATACATCCCATGTCTCCCCCACCTCAGTTCTAGTGTTTCCCATGGTTTTGTTTCTCTAGTGCCAAGAAAAAACCACCAAACCATTCTGACTGGTTCCAATAAAATTCATACATTCTAGCCTAATCTAAGCTCTCATGGATATATAAAAGCTTTCATGTGGTTTTTACTGACTTATCACACTCTTCTTAGCAGAATTTCTTTACTCTTCTCAAGCTCCTGGCCCCTGGCTCTCAGGAAGTGAAGCACTTTTTATTACCAGGAATAAGGCAACTTCTGATATGAGTATCTTGGGATTCCTTCTGTATCTTCACTCTTTCCCTTGTCCATCATTTCTTAAGAAGAAAAAGTTCTTCCTCCTTGCTGAAATTACTATGCATGTATGTTGGGGGTTTTTTTTCCCATCTCCTGTTTCCTTCACATTTTTTCATCAGTTTTCCCCACCATCATTTGCAACATCAGTCTCTCTCATTCTGCAGGCTTATTATCCACTAACATCATACTAAGACTTCCACCCTGCCACAAGGATTCAGATAACTCATTCAATCTTTTTTTTTTTTTACATTAAAAAGTTTGTCGTTTTGTATGTTTTGGGGAGTGGGTGGAGAGAGGTCTGTAGTTTTCATCAAATTCTAACAAATGAATCTGTGACTCCACAATATTAAGAGCCACTGCTATAAATGTAGTCGGAGACCAGGTTATTAAAGGCTTTGAATACCAAGCTAAGGAGGTTTTAAATTTTATCCTGAAGACTTTATGCTCAGATTTTCATTTCTGGAAAGTTCCTAATGTGTCACACAGCTGGCAAGTAGTGAGCTGAGATTTAAGCCCAGATAATCTGGTGTCAGAGTCCAGGTTCTTAACCAGTATGTCAAACTGCCTCAAAATTGGAATCACGTTGTTTGAATATCATCCAGCAATTGGTAAATTTAAAGCAATATATAAAATGTTCTAGTCTCATAAGAGTAAATGTAGTATTTGATTTGTGTGGAACAGTTAATGCATTTGCTTTCTAATGTTTTTGTTTAATCCTTTTAGAACCAATTCGAAGATATAAAACTTACCACAGTGATATCTTTAGTACCTCCAGTGAAAGTCCATCAATCATTTCCTCTGAATCAGATTTCCGACAAGGTGAGAGGCATCTGGATAACCAAAATGTCTTTAAGAAACCATGAATGTCCTTCTTTTTCAGTAGTGTTAAGATATAAGGTGTTAAAAGAATAATTCTATATAAAATTTAAAAATTATAAAAAGCTGCTGGTTACTCATTTTAAGAGTATTATAGGAGCTTAATAGTTTCATCAAAGAATAATGTAGTCATTTTCATAATAGGAATTAATTCATTGTCTTTAAAAATAATATGACTTATCCGGAGTTTAATGACATTATGTCATTAATTTGATGGTATAAATGTGATTTATAAAAATTACCTTAGTGTATCTGCTAAGTGTTTGAGTTTTAAATAAGGCTACTTCATATTTTTATCACCTGTGCTGTTATTTCTTTTTTCATTCCTTTTTTCATTCTTTAATTAGTACGAAAAAGTGAAGCTTCCAAGAGGTTTGAATCTAACAATGGTCTCCCAGGGGTAGGTGAAAACCCAAGTCAAGGCCAGTCACAGAGACCAAGGTATGTGATATGAAAAAATAGTAATAATATATTGCCAGTGACAGGTGTTTTGTTTTTCTTTATTAGAATCAAGGAGAAGTTTTCAAAATTATCCTCTTTTCTCTTTTCTCCATTTTCCTTTTTTCTTTACCTCTTCTTTAAATTCTTGGAAATTCATTTAATTATGTGAAAGACATTGTAGTAGTTTGAGTTTGAGTTACTGGAATCTTTTAAAATTAGAACTGGCGGGGCGCCCTGGGCGGCTCAGTCGTTGAGCGTCTGCCTTTGGCTCAGGTCATGGTCCCAGGGTCCTGGGATCGAGCCCTGCATCGGGCTCCCTGCTCAGCGGGAAGCCTGCTTCTCCCTCTTGGACTCCCCGTGATTGTGTTCCCTCTCTCACTGTGTCTCTCTCTGTGTGTCAAATAAATAAATAAGATCTTTAAAAAATAAATAAATAAATAAAATTAGAATTGGCTCTGATTATTTATAGTTTGTGCTTGAAATTAAAATTGTCAATATGTATATAAAATAACGTATTAACAGGAAGTTCTGAGGGGATGGCATCAAACATCTGTGAGAAGATAATAAGCCTTAATTTCTAAGAGAGTAATTTCTCTTGAAAAGTTGAACAGGCTCAACAAGCAGGTTTTCAGGGATTATTTTTTTTGAATGGATAATGAGTAGGTTACTACTAAGTAACCTATTATGTAAAAAGTTAATTATTCACTACATATTTACTGGCTTAAAAGAGATTATCTTTTTTTTTTTTTTAAAGTCCAATTTGGGCTATTTCAAGTTCATTTTCATACTGAAAGATTCAGCTTTCTTATAAGGTGTTAGGTATTATTCTTGTGCTGTGCTTAGGATGGTGGTATTATAGCTATATATTGATTTACTTTGTTTAAACTGAAAACTGTCAAGCCAATACTGAATATTTTGATGTGTATCCTTTTCCTATGTGCACAAGTCCCTTACATGAATAAAAGCATATTGTTAATGTTAAACATTTATTTGAAATTTGTAATGTGTTATTACAGAACTAGAGGTTGCTTCAGAATTTACTCCCAAACTATGGAAATCCTTTTAAATTTGATATCTTAATTTGTTTAATTCAAGTGTCACCATATACAAAAGAATCATTTGGAGATTAACAAAAACTTGCCCCTTAGCTAATTAATTCTGGCAGACACTGTTTCACACCTGTAAACTATTAATAGACCAGGTAACAGTAGCCATGTGATTAAAACAGACAATTTATCTAGGTTTTAGACTCCAAGTAATTAAATACATTGCACTAAAGTTATTCCTTTTAATATTGCAGTTTTTATTAAATTTATGTCTTTTTCTCTCCTCTTATGCCTTTTAAAATAGTCCATGAACATCAAAAACTAATGATGTAATGTATGGTGATTAACATAACAATAAAAATTAAAAATAAAATAAAATAGTCCATGATACTTTATTTCCTCTGAGGAAAGCTCTAATAAGTATTCATTTACCTAAAGCAGTATTTTATTTGCATAGTAGGATTTTATATTACTAGGACCCCATTGTGGTGATAACCCTGATTTGGTAATTTTGAACAAAGAGTTAAGAGACAAAGATAGGTTTATGTTTGATGTTATACAGTTTTCTTAAAGACACAAAAGCATTTTGTGATGAACAGCAATAAGAAGCAAATATTGAAATGCAGTCAGCACTGTGGTGAATTGCGGGAGTCATTCCTCACTACGTATTTAATTTGGAGAAATTTTATATAAATAGTATGATGCTCTTTAGCTTGATGAAAACATGAGTAAAGACAACTGGAGAATTATTGGGCTTATGTATTAAAAATTGATTTTATCGTTCATTTGTTAGTTGTTTAAGAACATATTCCTCCAAGGGACGCCTGCGTGGCTCAGTTGGTTAAGAACATATTCCTCCAAATAAAATTAAATCATTTTGTGAGTCTTATTTCAATTTTCTTGATAAGTTACCTCAAAAGATTATAAGAGAATATTTGTTTCAACTGTTTCCAAGTTTTATTTTTAGGAGACATTAACTTTATTTATTTATTTTTTAAAGATTTTATTTATTTATTTGACAGAGAGAGACACAGCAAGAGAGGGAACACAAGCAGGGGGAGTGGGAGAGGAAGAAGCAGGCTTCCTGCGGAGCAGGGGGCCGGATGCGGGGCTTGATCTCAGGACTCTGGGATCACGACCTGAGCCGAAGGCAGACGCTTAATGACTGCCCCTAGGAGACATTAACTTTAAGGTCACTTTAGTTCATTAAATCGTGTTCTAATGATAAACTGTCTTTTATTTCACACTTTAAGTGGAAAAAAAAACTCAATGTGGCATTCATAGCATCTCCATTAGATAAAGACATACACAAAAAAATATTTCAAGGAAAAGTAGGTTGTTAAATCTGTGTATATGTTATATTTAATGTAAGATGCTAAGCTCTACTTCTTTTAGACAAGTCCCATCCCCTTTTTCTGCCCACCGACAAACACATTAAGTAAAATACTCTAAATTCCTTATTCAAGTGCGGAATTTTCTGAATGTGAACAAAGGTTTCTAATAACATCCTTAGCATGCTGGCACACAATTAGGAGGTCCTGTTTTGTTCTTTAGGTCATATATTTGTGAGATCTATAAATAGTGCTATATTTAGACATGTTGCATGCTTCTTTATAAAAATTTCCATTCCCTTTAGCTAGAATGAAATGGAAAAACAGATCCAGGCAGTGCTGTTGATTTGTATCATAGGGGGTGGGGGGAAATTAACAGGAAATTATGAGTCAGATACAGCAGAATGAGTAATTTTTTGATTCTGAGTTATCAAAAGTGTCTTTCAGTGACCAAAAAGGATATTCAAAGCTGTTTTCCAAAGAACATCTCTAAGTTTTTTCTGTGTTAACTTTTGAAGTACAGTTTATACATAGTACAATTCCCACTGTTTCTGTGCCTATCTGCTTGAGGAGGTAGCCTATTTTTCCGACTTAACTTTGAACAAGAAGGCTAATATATTTAATGAAACCAACAGATGCAAGTTAAAATGTATAGATTCAGGTTCTTATTATTATCCTTGACCCCCCCCCCCCATATTAAGTGAGAGAGCCATAAAATTACATTCTGTCATTTGCTCAAGAAATTATTGCTGTGCACCTACCGTGTACTGGGAACTTTTAGGTACTGGAGATAGAGTCATGCAAAAAAACAAGAAAAAGTGTCCCTCAAAGGAATTTCTAGGGCTGAGAGATAGCCAGTAAACCATTAAAAAACAAGTAAGTAAATGCACCATCATTATCAGATAATGATGGTGCTTTAAAGAAAAATAAAGCAGGCTAAGGGGATAGAGAGTGCACATAGAGGCAAACAGTGATCAACAAAATGAAAAGTCAACCTACTGATGGGGAGAAGATATATATAAGTGATATTTCTGATAAGGGATCATATCCAAGATATATAAAGAAATTATATATAATATATATAGTATATATATATTATATAATATAATATATATATATATATCAACACCAAAAAAAGTCAGATGATCCAATTTAAAAATGGGCAGAGGACCAGAACAGACATTTTTCCAAAGAACACATACACATGGCCAGTAGGCACATGAAAAGATGCTCAACATCATTAATCATCAGGGAAATGCAAATCAAAACCACAATGCAGTATCACCTTACACCCGCCAGAATGCCTAAAATCAAGAAGACAAGAAACAAGTGTTGGCGAGGATGTGGAGAAAAAGGAATCCCCATGCACAGTTGGTGGGAATGTAAAGTGGTGCAACCACTGTGGAAAACAGTATGGAGGTTCCTCAAAAAATTAAAAATAGAAATACAATATTATCCAATAATTCCACTAGTGGATATTTACCCAAAGGAAATGAAAACACCAATTTAAAAACATATTTGCACCTCTGTGTTTACTACAACACTATTTACAGTAGCCAAGATATGGAAGCAACCCAAGTGCCCATCAGTAGATGAATGGATAAAGACACACACACACACAAACACACACACCCTGGAATATTACTCAGCCATAAAAAAGAATGAGATCTTGCCATTTGCAACAACATGGATGGACCCAGAGGGTATTATGCTAAGTGAAAAAAGTCAAAGACAAATACCATATGATTTCATTTATATGTGGAATCTAAAAAACAAAACAAATGAACAAACAAAACAGAAACAGACTTATGAATACAGAGAACAAACTATTGATTGTGAAAGTGGGGAGGGAGTGAAATAACTGAAGGGGATTAAGAGGTACAGTCTTCCAGTTATAAAATAAGTAAGTCACGGAAATAGAAAGTACAGCATTGGGAAGATAGTCAATAATACTGTAATAACTTTGTATGGTGACTACACTTAACATGGTAAGCATTGAGTAATACAGAATTGTCATATCACCATGTTGTTCACCTGAAACTAATATACCATTGTATATCAACTACACTTCAATAATAAAAATTTTAATTGGAAAAGAGTAAAAAAAAAAAAAAGAAGAAAAAAAAAGTAGGCTTAAGGGATAGAGAGTGCAGGGTTGTGATGTCCAGGTTCTTTTATACATAGGTAGGGTGATTAGAGGAGGCCTCTCCCAAGGATTATATTTGGATAGAAAACTATTTTAAGTGATGGGGTGAACTGTGCATATAGCAGGAGACAGGGTTCCTTCCAAACAAAAGGAATGACAAGAGCAAAGGCCTTGAGTTATGGGAGATGTGTTGCATGTCAGAGCAATACAGGAAGGACAGTGTGGGTGCAGCAGGATGAGAGAAAGGCAGAGTGGGTAGTAACCAGAATCCAAATCATGTCATACCTCAGAAGCTTACGTGAACAATTTGGATGTATGATGGGAAGCCATTGAGTGGCTTGAAAACATAGGTCTAATTTACATTTAATGGGATTACTCTGTTCTGTTTGAAGAACAGTTTACAAGAGTAAAAGCCCTGTTGGAAGTAATCATAGTGAGATCTAGCCCCACATCCATTTGGATAGATATAGCCCAGATTAGATTGCTAGTGATAGAGAAGAGTCAGATATAGATATTTTCAAGGTTGTGCTTTCAGGATTTGCTGCCCAATCAGATAGGGGATTTGTAGGATAGAGAGAGGAATCAAGAATGATTCCCAGTTGCGTTGTAAGCAACTGGTGAATGATTGAGAAAAGGTTGGACAAGGGGAAAAAATATCAAGAATCTGATTTGAGACATATCAGCCTAAAGATGCATATTAACATCCAAGTAGAACACTCACCTAGGCAAATAAAATTAGAATTCAGAGGAGAGACTGAATTATAGGCATATATAAAGTAATTAAGGCCATGTAACTAGATAAGATCATGTAGGTATGGAGTATATATGGAGACTAGGAAAATCTGGAGGTCTGAGCACTATTGTAGTCTAAAACTAGGAGATTAGAAATGAAGGAGGTGCCAACAAAAGAGACCAAGAAGGAAAAGCCAGTAAAGTAGAAGGAAAATAAAAAGAGCATGGTTTTCCAGAAGGGAAATGTTTTAAGACTATGGAAGGACTACACCTGGGTAGCTCAGTCATTTAAGCGTCTGGCTCTTGATTTCGGCTCAAGTCATGATCTCAGAGTCATGAGACCGAGCCCCATTTCAGGCGCCATGCTGCATGTGGAGCCTGCTTAGGATTCTCTCTCTCCCTCTCCACCTCTGAAACAAAACAAAACAAAAAGAATAGGAAGGACTGAGCAACTATGTCTTTTGGTGCTTAGAGGTCAAATAAAGTGAAAATTGAGAATTATCCTTTGGCTTTGACAACAACGAGTTCACTCATTTTTGTGAACAGCTTTGGTGGAATAGTAGGGACTAAAACTACTGGTCTGAGTCCAAGAGAGTGGGAGATGAAGTAGAGATAAAACTTAAATGACAGTTTGAAGAGATTTGCTCTAAAAGACAGAAGGAAAGAATGGGATGAGTCCAAAAGGGGATGTACAACCAAAGGAGGATTTTTTTTGTTCTGAGTAAGAAATAGTATATCATGTTTGTAGACTAGTGAGAATAACATAGTGTATGATATTATGGATGCACGTGAGGGGATAACTGCAGGGCAAAGTCTCTGAGTAGTAGGAGAGGGGATGGAATTCCATGCCCAGGAGAGGTATCAGGCCTCTGTAAGGGTGCAGGAGATCCATCGTGGTTACCGAAAAGAAGACAAAAACATATGGATGTAGATCTGGAAAATTTGGTGGTAGAAGGATGAGGAAGTTATTTCCTGATTGCTTCTTAGTTCACCAAGAAAACTGAGGAAAGATCGTCAGTAGAGAGAACAAGGGAGAGAGTATTTGAGCTTTGAAAAGAAAAGGGAAGGAAGAAGGTATAAAATAGTTCTCTAAGAAAATGAGTTGCCAGATAGTGCTGAGAGCCCAGTGAGATCAATCAGCATGGTTCTGCAGTTTCATGAGAGTTGAGATTGTCTGCAAAGGAGTGATTTTAATGATGGGCCTTGGAATTCAAGCAGTGTAAGGGCAAGAGAAGGGTAATAGAGAAAGTGCTGGAGTCAATGAATTATTTCAAGAAGGATATTAGAGGTAGTGAGCTAAAAAAAATTAAGATTAGATAGAGAAGCCATTGGAGGGTAGAAATAGGACATTTTCGAGGTAGTGCAATTATTGTTTATAGACAGCATAACCATGGGAGTAGATGGCTGGCTGGCTGGGGGCGGGGGGAGGGGGGCAGAGTGTTGGAGAACTCCTCAGTCTGTATAACACCATCTTGAATGATGACAGGATTACTGACAGAGGAAAGGACTGAGTCAGGTACTTAAATCTTTAATGAATAAGGGAGACTTGACCAATAGGATAATTAAATGTCTAGAGCAAAAGCAGAGCAGTGGATTAAGTGATTTCATAGCATGTTCTTCAGGGAAGTTGGGAGCTATTCTAGGTCAGCAATCGTCTGGAAGCTGAAATAAGAATTAAGAGAAATCTAGGGGCACCTGGATGGCGAAGTCAGTTGAGCATCCAACTCTTGGTTTCGGCTAGGGTTGTGGTCTCGGGATCGTGAGATCTAGCCCCACGTCAAGCTCCATGCTCAGCACGGAGTCTGCTTCAGATTCTCTCTCCCTCTGTCTCTGCGCTCCTGCTTGTGCTTGCTCTTTCTCTCTCTCTCAAATAAATAAATAAATCTTAAAAAGAAAAAAGAAAAAAAAGGGCAATCTCTATCCTATCTCCAGGCCCAGTGGTACAGGACTATAAGAATAAACAGCCCCATCTGAAGAGAACTGCAGCAGAAGCAGTTTTCAGAGGATGCTAGAATGTTTAGAGAAGAGGTGGAGCATGTAGATCTATCCAGTGGAAATGGGGAAACGTACTATTATCAGTTTAAAAGTAGGATTGAAATGTTACTGCAACGGTTCTTCTCAGAAGACAAAATAAAAATTGTTGAAATTCTTGATACCTTACTTAACCTGTTTTTCTTTCCTGATTAGGTTAAAATAATTGTTTTCGTCTCATTTCTATACAGTAGACAATATGAAACACCCCTTGAAGGCAATGTAGTTAATCAAGAGATTATGCTAAAACGGCAAGAAGAAGAAATGATGCAGCTGCAAGCCAGAATGGCCCTTAGACAGTCTCGGCTGAGCCTGTATCCGGGAGACACAATCAAAGCCTCTATGCTTGACATCAGCAGGGATCCCTTAAGAGAAATGGCCCTTGAAACAGCCATGACCCAAAGAAAACTGAGGGTACGTTAATTCTCAGATTACTGCATTTACACTTGGTCTCACAGGGAAATTTATCTTTTTTTTAAGTTTTTACTTAAATTCCAGTTAGTTGGGTGCCTGGGTGGCTCAGTCAGTTAAGCATCTGCCTTCAGCTCAGGTCACGATCTTGGGGTCCTGGGATCGAGTTCCGCATCGGGCTCCCTCCTCAGCTGGGAGTCTGCTTCTCCCTCTCCCTCTGCCCCTCCCCACTGCTCGTGCTGTCTCTCAAATAAATCTCTCGAATAAATAAATAAAATCTTTAAAAAAAAATTCTGGTTAGTTAACATACTCACAGGAACATGTTACGCAAAATACTTTTAAGTTCTGTAGGTGTCCTGAAATTCCCTACAGATGAAATAGAAATCCCATATTAATTCTACTGGTGTTAAATGTTGGTTGATATTATGTTGGTTGATATTAAAATAAATATTTAGCTGTTTCATTATTTCATTTTTAAAATAACATTAGATGGATTTAGAATAAGATATTCTAAATACACTGTATATTTTTAAAGTATATTTATGATCCTTAAAGTCAATTTATTTATTTAGTATTGTAGGGGATTATCTTTTAATATTAAGAAATTTATTATCTCTGAAACCAAGAAGATCAGGAATAGAGTTCAGGATTGATTCAGAAGCTCAAGAATTATCAAGTACGTTCCATCTTTCTGCTCTGCCATTCTCAGAATTTTGATAGTGATTTACTTTGAAATCAGAAGATGATCACATGAGCTTCAAGCATTGTATCTTTGTATTACAATATTGAAAGACAAAAGGAACAAATCTGCATCCTGTATCGGGGGGATTTTTTTTAATGTGTTTAGTTAGTTTACTTTTCTTTCAACATATGTCCTATATATTTTTATAAACATAAGCTCAAAATGAACAGTCTTCTCATGTGAAATATCTTGAACATTTTACAACTTCTATAATATTATTGTTAAGGGCTAGAAAGTACTTCATTATGTGAATTTATCATGTACCATGATTTCTTCCATCAGTTTCCAGTTATTGGACATTGAAAATATTTTTTTTTCTTTTAAAGTTTTTATTTATTTGAGAGAGAGCACGAGTGGGGGATGGGAGGAGAGAGGGAGAGAAAGAAGCAGACTCCCCACTGAGCAGGGAGCCTGATGCCGGACTCCAATATGGGCTGAATCCCAGGACCCCAAGATCAGGACCTGAGCTGAAGGCAGATGCATAACCAACTGAACCACCCAGGTGCCGCTGGACATTGAAAATATTTCTAATTTGTTGTTGTTGCTATTGCAAGCAATGCTCTGATGAACATCCCTTTAGCTAAATCTTTGCGGGTAGCTTCCTCCAAGTAGAATAGCCAAGTCAAAGGCATGCACATTTTAAAACATTTGATACATATTGTCAAATTGTCCTTCACAATGTTTGTACAAATTTATGCTTCCTGTGTTCATGCCTGTTTCACCATATTCTTACCTTCTCTGGATATTGTCATTCTTTTTTTATCATCACCAATTTGATAGGTGAGGCAGTATCTTGTTTGTATTGTTCCTATACAAATAATTCTTCAAACATGAAATAAATAGTAGTAAAAGTGATAAAACCTAGGATGAATTTTTTCTTTTTAGTTCTGCACTTGTGTATTACCCACATTCTGTTTTGGTTTTTTTGTTGCTTGTTTCAAATAATTGTCTTTTTTTTTTTTTTTTAAAGAATTGTCTCAAAAGCATATTTGTATGCCCTAGAGTTGATAGAATTCAAATTTCCCTCAAAGTTTTCTAAGGAGAAGAAACAGTACTGGGTGGTGAAAATTGTTTGAACCACAAATTCAAAGACTTGGTTTCTATTGTTAATAATGCTGTTATATGATTTTAGGCAAATTTTTAAACCACTTTGTTCTTTATTGTGCTAATTTTTTAAATGTGGAATTGGGTTGAAATTTATAAGATACTGTCTACTTTTAAAATTGTTAGATTCCCATAAAATATGATTAAGCTGAAAGGAAGAAACTCAATAAGCCTCATCAATTTATCATTATCACCAATATCTTTGTCAAAATTAAGAACTAGGCAAGATATCATACAAAATAGTGTGGGCTTCCAGTAATTAAACGCACGCATAAACTATAACGAGCACGTATATATACACCTTTTTCCTAAATCATAATTTTAGAGAGCTAATGTAGAACATAGCTTATTAGAGATTCATAAATGGTATCCTGTATCTTTACAGTATGCCACTGTTATGCACCATCTCACTAAAAACCTGTGTTTCCTTTTAGGCAGTCAGTTTCTGGCTATTTCAAAACAAACATCTCTTCATCAAAGACATACTGTATCAGTGACTACAGAATGTGAACTGGTGGTCATTAAAGGACCGCATGTTTTTTCTGAAAAGAGCAGGAAGGGCATGTTTTTAGTGCTGAGAAACAGTGCTAGTATTTGAAGGAACAATTACACCATTTAATTAATGTTCTTTCCCAAAACATAAATATTTGATTTTTTGTAGGTTACTTTTGGTGCAGAGACATTTTAACTTGTTTATACACTGTAGCTTTAGTTGATCTGTATTAGATTCTGTATTCCCCGAGGCAGACCATTTTCTTTTTTTCTGCTCTATTTCTGTTCTCATTTAAAATGTGTCCTACTAGCTGGTTGAGTATTAACAAACCCTTAAAGTTAATGTTTTACTTAAATAGTATCTGTCACATGTTCCACACTTGGTTAATTGGATAGAATTCCCACATCAAGCAACAAAAGAAGAAACCAACAAAAATAAAACCCCAGTAAACTTCCTGAGTGCAAACTCATGCATGCGCATTACTGCACATGCGCTCATATGTGCACACGCGCACACAAACACACCACCTGCCTTTGGCCTCAAGATTAGCCCTTTCATTGTACTTTTTGCCCATTTGCACATTATCTTTCAGTCTGTTCTGAATTCTGCTCCCACCTGGAATCTTAACCTTTTTTAAGTTATTTCCTCAACCAGGTACCACTTTTGGGAGAAGCTTCTGGATATGCAAGAGGTACAGGCAAAAAGTAGATTGAGAAGCAGTAAATGAAGTGTGTGGACTCCACTTTCCCCAGCTCCTGAGTCTCCCCTCTCTCCTGAGATAATGTTTTCTCACTGGGGGTAGCACGGGGGGCCAAAGGCTGATATTTGTAATATCCCTGTCAACTATTTAGAAAAAAAAAGACAGTGAATGTCACAGGGTTCCAAGCACATGATTATGAATGGGTATGTGTATTTTGTAATTACAAAGTAGATGTCCTTTAACTATGATTTATTTTAGGATACATGAAATATCACTCTCTAAAACAAAATGAGATTGTGTTCAGTCACTTCACACCTTAGCAGTACTAAACCAAATCCTTATCATGAGCTTGATAACTCTGTATTACTTCAGTAGTTAAGGCTACTATTTTTTTTGACAGTCTGAGTTTATCTGAAGGCCAAAAAATGAAAAATTTGTAAAACAGTATGAAGCAAGGCTTTATATTTGACATCACTGGTAAAAGATGAAACTGAGGAAGAACTTCTGTTTACATTTGGTGTAAGGCATATTCCATTCCTGTCCTTCGTAAAAGCCACCATACTTCTTTATTAAACATTGCTACATTTGTTTCAGATCACCTAGTTCTATTGTGGTGGCTTTACATGTAATTTTTTATTATTATTATTATTATTATTATTATTATTATTATTATTATTATTATTAT